>NC_092817.1:89981740-90666740 GCF_023375885.2 Dermacentor andersoni | reverse complement strand
GGTACTATATATGGGACAGACACTTGGAGGTTACCAAAAAAGATCGAGAACAAATTAAGGATCCCGCAAAGAGTGAAAAGATCGATAGAACGAAAAATGGTTGGCGTAAGTTAAAGTGACAGGAAGAGAGCGGTGTCTATCAGCGATCAAACGGGGATAGCCTATATTCTAGTTGACGTTAAGAAAATAAAATGGAGCTTGGCAGGCCATGTAATGAGCAGGGAAGATAACTGGCAGACCATTAGAGCTACAGAATGGGTAGGGAATCGCAGTGGAGGACGGCAGAAAGCATAGGTGGGGTGAGGAAATCGGGAAATTTGCTGGTGCAAGTTGAAATCAACTAGCGCAGAGCAGGAGTAATTGGATATCGCTCGGAGAGGCATTCGCTCTGCAGTGGTCATAAAGATAGGCTGCTGCTGCTGCAGCTACTGATTGTGATGATGACCCCAACTGGCACCCACACACTCTGAAGATTTTGCTAAAACATATAAACCTCTCTTATTTTTACCAAATACCAAACAAGGTCATCAATTAGTTGGCGGAGGTGATCAGGTAAATATAACACCCATCGTGGAACGCATGAAGATAGGCAGAAAGCGATGGAGTATTCAATAATTATTTGCAATGATTGTAATTGGGCGAAAATTTGCGAACACCGTTTTCATACACCACGCATGTTTGCGCCCCATTTGCACATACTGTGAACTTTATCGCACAAAAGTACCCTACGACGCTGGGAAACAGTGATTAATGGCCTACTCCCGCCTTCAAGCACCTGCTGGAGCAATTTTTACCGTGTCTATAGTTTAACAACGCACAAATCTCTTCGCATGCTCATTGGCCATAACGTTCCAGCAACTTTCGCCAATTCCGATCATGGCTAGAACTACATTTCTCTAGGTACAATGGGATAAAATTTGCGCCATTTGTAAAACACGTCTATAACGTTCAGGAGCGCTTCGATAGGTAATTTACTGCAAAAGCTGTAATTAACCCACATACTTTTTACTTCAGTTGGTCATTAACCGTAAACATTCCTCTCATTTTCACAAAATAGAAACGAGGTATACGATCGCTTAAATCACCGAAGATACAGAGGAGATAGACTTCGAACCTCGTATAACACATGAAAATATGGAGAAAATTAGAGTTGAGTATTTATTTCCAAAGCTCGTATACACGTACATGTCGCCACACGTTACACATAACATTTCCCATGTTTTCACCAAATACAAACTCGGTGGAACGTAAAGCTCTCTCAGGACACTAGGAAATACAGCTGTTGACTACTATGTGACGCTTTCGAGCACTTGCTTAAGCAGTTTTTTCGCAAAAAGTTGTAATCACCTTTCGCTATGGAAACTTGGCCCGCGTATCAGGCATAATACAGCCCTTCTTCCTTCAGAACGTTAAGTTGGTGTCATGCTTAATTCTGTTGTGACTTTGGACAAACTTCCTGCGCGGTTCGCAGAATACGCTTGGGAAGTTTCTGGTACATGTCATCCATGGAATGGCCCCCATTCTAGGCAAGTATAAAATTACTACCACCTTTGGTTCTTTCAAGGCAGCAAATAGATTTGTGCGAGTTTAATAAGTTCTCTCCACAGTCAAAGAACGAAGGTTTAGTAGTTATAATTTAGCCGTTTATTACTTCACACACTTTATATTTTTGCTTTTCCTCGCTGCTAACATTCTCCACATTGTCTTTAAATATAACTTATAAGCGGCGCACCGAAAAAAGAAACAAGGAAAAGCTTGGAAAAACAAGGACACAAAAATGTGAAGCACCGGAAAAATTGAGTGCTTCGTGTGTGCCTTCGTATCTCTCGCCTCCCTTCAGAGGAGTAGGCAGGCGTTGTGCCCCTTCCGGTGGCAGTTGCCAGCCTGCTCCTCGCCTTCCCTTTCCTGATACCTGTGTATATGTGTATATGTGTTCAAAACAAATAATAATAATAATAATAATCTCTCGTACATATATATATATATATATATATATATATATATATATATATATATATATTGTGGGGATGCGTGACTCTCACGCCTCCCCTGAGATCTAGTTTTCCCGCATAGCTCGTGTCCTGCGGGGCGGCTTCGCCCGCGGGGGTCGGAGTGGTTGAGGCGCAGTGCGGGAGATGGCGCGAGTGTCGCGCTGCTGCGGGGGTTACTTGGGCGCCAAAAGGGAAGGCGCTTGGTCTCTTTGGGGTTCGGGAAGCGAGCGGGAGCGGACGTGCCGCCCGCGCGTGCGCCGACCATGCTTCTGCGAGACCGTCTCGCGTGGCCGCCTTCGAACGTGCCACCATTCGCGTGACTGTACACGCGAACGACCAGGCGTTGGGATCCAGCATGGGGCGAACATATTCGCTCGCAATGCGGTCGCGGTAAGTCGGACTTCTAGATTTGTCGCGCGCCCATCGGCATGTTTTGGGGATAGCAACTCGGCTAGCAGGCATTGATCTATGAAAGGTGCAATAAATGCCCTTGTGACTGTTTGCACTACTGTGTTGTCGTTCCTTTGTCCCAAGAGTATGGAGGAGAACTCCATATCCCCCACATCTGGCGCCCAACGTGGGGCTCTTGGGGCATCGGACGATAGAGTTAACAGTTTTGCTTCGTTCGAGACCTTTGTTTGAACCGAAGCGTAGGCCTAGCGTGGATTTTGATCGCTAGCGTCGGCGGCGTGCTTTCTAGAGCGAGGCGACGGTGGCTGTAGTGTGTTTGAACATGTCAACATGCTAAGCCTTTTCGCAAGTGTTTTTTTTAATGGCAGTCGTTGGTACGAGAGCCACGTGGTCTGCATCCTGGGAGAGCGAGGCTGAGCGCCCGCGGAGCAGTGGCAAGCCTGAAGCGAGTGAGTACGGAAGCCTCGTGGGTGGTCCGAATTTCTTATGTAAATAGCTTCTTCTATCTCTTTGACTCGGATGAAGTCGCGGCTCTGGGAGCCGGGTGGCCGCGGGCCACGGGTGCCACGACGGGCTGACTGGTATTGCGGCCTGGCACCGGGCGCTCCGACACCGTCTGGGACGGTGGGCGCCGTCAACTCGGATGCTGTGTGCACCGAGCGGAGTAGGACCACCTCACAGAGCTAACGTCTCCTCGCGGCTACCTGTTTTGCGCCCATTTTGGGTGTTGTTTTTGGATGCCGGTTGTTGTCAGGGTAGCGATGCTTTAGTCCTAAGGCTTTACGAAGCTGCCTGTCGCACGTGGAGGGACACAACCTGGTGGACCGTGGCGTTGAGGCGTTGCAATTTGCTTCCCTCATTCTATTTAGCCTCGCACGAATTGAAATTACTCGTTCGGCTCAAGGAAGCGAGCTTCGTTCACTTGAACTTAGCATCTGAGTAGCTGCCCGATCTTTTGCTAGCCGAGTTGAACATCGTACCACGTGGGCGATGCGCATGCAGAATTCCTCACCCTTGCACTACTTTAGTGTTTGCCGAGTGTTTTGAGTGTACGCAGCGTGATTGGAGTCACCCCTGGCTTGCTGTCACCTGCACATCGTCTGCGCTGCTGCTCCGGACTACGATCGAGTCATCCCGGGCGATGGTGATGCTGTGGCCGGTTCGGCGCAGCGACTTCGGCGGCCTCCTGCATCCAGCTCACAACCCTCGGCGGCGGACAAAGGAGCCAGCGGTCACCGACAGCTACGGCGGCTCTTGCCAGCAGGGCGCGTCGGCGCGAGCGACGCTTGCTCGTACCGACTACTGCGTCGTCGTCTCCGGAGTCCTGGCCTGGGACCGTGCCGTCGAGTCTGCAAAGCTGCTGCTGTGACCGGCGGACGCCAGCGGTGTACCCCAAGGACAGTCGGCTCGCATGTTATGGACAGCGTGTGGACATTTCCCCGGCGCGGCCACTGTTGCATGTACCACCTTGTTCGCTAAGCACGTGTTGATGTTAGACTGTGTGAAATGTTTCGCCGGAATATGTAGTGATTTAAGGATGGGGGGATGTGGGGAGCGTGACTCTCACGCCTCCCCTGAGATCTAGTTTTCCCGCATAGCTCGTCTCCTGCGGGGCGGCTTCGCCCGCGGGGGTCGGAGTGGTTGAGGCGCAGTGCGGGAGATGGCGCGAGTGTCGCGCTGCTGCGGGGTTACTTGGGCGCCAAAAGGGAAGGCGCTTGGTCTCTTTGGGGTTCGGGAAGCGAGCGGGAGCGGACGTGCCGCCCGCGCGTGCGCCGACCATGCTTCTGCGAGACCGTCTCGCGTGGCCGCCTTCGAACGTGCCACCATTCGCGTGACTGTACACGCGAACGACCAGGCGTTGGGATCCAGCATGGGGCGAACATATTCGCTCGCAATGCGGTCGCGGTAAGTCGGACTTCTAGATTTGTCGCGCGCCCATCGGCATGTTTTGGGGATAGCAACTCGGCTAGCAGGCATTGATCTATGAAAGGTGCAATAAATGCCCTTGTGACTGTTTGCACTACTGTGTTGTCGTTCCTTTGTCCCAAGAGTACGGAGGAGAACCCCAGATCTCCCACAATATATATATATATATATATATATATATATATATATATATATATATATATATATATATATATATATATATATATGTGTGTGTGTGTGTGTGTTTATCAAGTTAGCTGCTATTATCTAAGCAACGAATTATCAACTAGCCCATCAGAACGTCCTAAAAGAACTGACAACCAATTTTTTATGGTACCCGATTCTTTTTTTAGGGGGGGGGAGGGGCGGACAACGTCAAGCCTACCGGTCTAGGCGTTGAGTCATACAGTGGTAACGCGAGAAACGCCATGCATGGATTTTTTTTTGCCTGAGTTTCCCGATCTGCATTGAGTTTATATTACCTGGAACGAGCACTGTGGGCAAGTGCGGGCTTTAGGAGGGACGTTGGTGGTGCATATAACCGGCCTGCTGTTTCCATGTAGTAAACACAGTTGGTAGTCCGCACAGGTCGGTGTACTTTCACTGGCCCTTGTCTTAAGTGGTGCTTTTCAAGACGGATTACTGTTTAGCACTATAATGGCGAGGTTGAGAGCTTTAACGAAACAAGCTGAATAGCATAATTTGTTAGACTGTACCGCATATGCAGTTTTACATTTAAGAGGACGCTTTAGCTCGGGCCCAACTCCGACGCGGACTATTCAAGTGCATGTAAAACGCAAAAAAAGTTTTTCTGGGATAACCCCTGGACCGATTTTAATGCATTTTGTTGAATTTGGGAGAGAAAGTTATATTCTAGTGACTATTGGAAGCGGAATTTCCATTTAGGGCCTTAATTTTGTTACAATAATTTTTCAAAATTTCAAAGTTTGAAAAAGAAATAGAAGCATGAAGGTTAGAAATTGTTAAGTCTGCATCAAAGCAGATATCGCGGTTGTGTAAACGGCATCCATTAGATCATTGAAAGCGGACAAATTTGATACGTCAACTTACATTTTACGTGAATTTGTTACGTTGTGTACGAGGGTTCTACAAAAGCTGTATTTCCATATTGCTAGTTTTTTTTTTAGATTCATGTGTAACATATCAGTTTTGTACGCTTTAGATGTACTATTAGATGCAATTCACAGAATTGTGGTATCATTTTTTATTGCTGAGTTGCAGAGTTGTAAACTTTGTAGTTTCGCTTTCTGAAAATTTTCAAGCTTTGCCTTTTTTTCATGAAAAATTGACGACCTAAATAAGAAATTCGAGACCAACAGTCACTACATTTTAAGTTTTCCTTTTAAATGCAACAAACCTAGCCAAGTTTGGTGTAGTGGTTGCCGAGTAAAGTGATTTCTCCTTTTACATGTATTTAGATAGGAGCACCTGACCGAAAGCTTCCTCTTAATGAATTATTCATGACAACACTGGATTCAGGCGACCGTCGCAATTAACTTATTTTGTAAGAGCTGCCATCGCTGCCTTTCTTCTTTTTTGGCTACATTCTGCACGTTTTGCCCACCATGGGATGACTCTTGCAGAAACCGCAAGAGGTGGTTAATGTACTTTGTTCTAGTGCCCCAGCAGAAGACAGAGAGCGCACATATTAGCCCCGTTCGAGGCTTAATGCAGATGCATACGCATAATGCGCATAGCATACGCCTTCCGACGCTATATAGGTGTCTGTTCGTCAATAACCTATTTCTGTGGACGAAGCACATTTATCGAACAATAATAGATTAGGTAACATTACACATATGTAATGTGTGCGCAATAAATTTATGTTGTTCAAAATTGTAATAACGCGCTCAGGAACATAAACTCGTCATGCTGTGTCCATAAATTTGGGCGTCGGCTGTAAAGATTCAAAATTGAACTTCTACAACATTGCTATGAAGCCGCCACTGACGTCTCCACCATCCATTGACGTGGCACTGCGGCGCCTAATTACTCGCTTAGACGTAATTTGCAGCGAAGCACGCTATGACGTAGGCAACTTTTTGTACTTTCTCTGCGCTATACGATCGCGTGTTCTGGGCCAGAAGAACTCCGAAAGCCCACCGTCCAGCGCATGATGTGCGCTTTTCCGTACGCTTACCGTGTCAGACGTTTTCACGCCCTTGCTGGAGCTCTGTATCCTCGACATTGAAGAGATACTTGCGAATGCCCAACATGTAGTTATCCCAGTACTGGCACCAGTCCAGCTTCCGAACGTCAATGTCGAACAACTGTATGAACAGCGACGTCATTATTACTGTTACAGAATGGCTGGAACGCTGTCACCCGCATATAGTCTATTGAACAGAACACCAATGGTACACTCAGTGCTTTTAGAAAAACGTCCACAAATTTTATCATATATTTTTTTCTTGGACATGGCTGACTTATTGTCTCCTAAAAGCATAGCCGTTATGAACAGCGACGTCATATTACTGTTACAGAATGGCTGGAACGCTGTCACCCACATATAGTCTATAGACCAGAACAATAATGGAACACTCAGTGCTTTTAGAAAAAAACGTCCATAAATTTTATCACATATTCTTTTTCTTGGACATCGCTGACTCATTGTCGCCTAAAAGCATAGCTGTTAGTGAGCCAGTAACGAAATGCCATATGTGAAAGTTTATCAGCTTTTTTTTTTTAGCATTCATATTGAAAGCTGCCTAGACGAAGATTTCGCAAACAGAAGGTTGCCCGAAACTTCTCCTATCCACATGGGAGCTGTCGAATTGATTCCTCCGCAAGAAATTTTCTCGTGTTATGCGACACTTCAATGACACTTTATTACCTCTTACTTTTTTTTTACATCCGCGGAAACATTTCTTGTAAAGCGCGCCAATAATAAGATGTCGTTGAGCACGTTGCACTGAACCGCACATACTGTAAAGGCAAAAGACAAACCCCGAGTAAGGATATACTGATATGTTACACCTAACGGGATCTCCCTCGCCGTTTGTTCGACGAAAAAAATAAACAGCGCCAGTTATTATGAAGAAAACTTCTAATAAACAACAAAGAAACGTAGACATTGGGTTGCTTCCGCACTCCGGCAAACATTTGCGACAGTTCTGCGTGTTCAAGGAAAAACAAAGATGCATCGGGAATTCAGAGTACATTTAGGGATCGCTTGCGTCTGTCTTCGGAATGCAGACGATGACCTCACTCCTACAGCCTTTTCGAGGCGTGGTGGTTCTGGGGTACGATGCGTTGAAGACGCTCCTCATACAGCGCCGTGAACATTCTTTTTTACCAAAGGTGTATTTCTTCGTATGCGTGGTCAAGAAACCCTTGCTAAGGGTTTGCATAGGCTATCATTTTAAAGCGAAGCTTTCATTGCGGAGCAGGACGGGTTTCGATGATGTGGTCGCTGGATGGATTGGGTTACCGTGGATGTTACCTTTCTTCGTTACTCGGGTTACGTTAGAGGTAGCATTAAAAATGAACTTTGCTAATAATCGTAAGTCGGTATACGCATACACGAGTACGTTGACTGATACTCGCTCGACAGCCATTTCACAGGCATGAGGTGGAGCCTTAGGGAGTCACGTAGGGTGGGAATGGACGCTAGTGTGAGCACAACAGGCGTGAGTGTTGGTTAACTCAAGTACGAAGGAAATCCAGTGATGGTGATTTTGAGTGGAAGTGAGTATGAACGTGAGCGGTTGCCGGTCAGTGTGAGTAAACGTACGTATGGGAGTGAGTGGGCGCCGACGAGAGTACGAGTCAGAATGTGTGGTGGTAAGTGTGAATTGAAGTTACTATGAACGCGTGTGAATGTTGGTGAGTTTGAGTGGGCGTGACTAGGAAGGTGAGTGAGTGCCCACGAGTGTGAGCGAGAACATAGCTTGCGAAAATATTTGCTTGTCAACTGAGGTCAAAGAGCGCGAATAAAACAAGGACACGAGGAAACAAATACCACAGACAAGCACTGGTATTTGTTTCCTAGTGTCCTTGTTTTATTCCATGCTGTTTAACCTCAGTTCTAAATGTGAACCAACTAGCCGTCATCAAGATTAGTGAGTTTGAATGAGCATCCTTTCCTGCTGACTTATGAGCGTATGGCGGGTTTAGATCCTGAGGTCGGTGGTGGTTGTTAGAAAGGGGAGAAGAGGGCGCTGGTGGTGAGGAGAGTGAGATAAGGGGCGCTGTGAGGAGGAAGCGGGAGGAGAGGTAGTAACACGTGCTCATTGGATAGCACAAGCAGGACGTCACCAGGTGGCAGCAGCGGCGGAGTGGAAAAAGTACGCACACTTGTGGTTGCATGGTGCACCGGTATTCCATTGACCGTGGCACTAGAGTTGAATGCATGCACTGTTGGAATCGGAAGCTTCGCTGACATCAATTCCGACAGTGCGCGCAATCTGCATCTAGGGCATCCCTTCACTCAACACTTCTCCTCGACTCAATGGATGGATGGATGGATGGATGGATGGATGGATGGATGGATGGATGGATGGATGGATGGATGGATGGACGGACGGACGGACGGACGGACGGACGGACGGACGGACGCACGGACGGACGGATGGATGGATGGATGGGATGGACCTTTAAATCGAATCGGACGATGGCACACGCCACCTAGCCGTGACTAGATAAGGAAGCTCATCTTAAAACCACCCCTCGAGAGTAGTGGTCACTGCGCTCCATTAACCATGACCTCCAAGTGGCGCGCGCTGTACAGCGCGCTTCGCCGAATCTCGGAGGCCATGCATTGATGCTACAACGCAATTCTTGAGAAGTGTAGCGCGTTCTAAAGTCGAAAAATGGCGCTGTGCTCAGCTCGGTGCTGTGGACGAAAAGATTCGAGTTAAGGATCGTTTGAGATATGAGGTAAGTAAGTTAGCAGTGGAAGCTGCCGTCAAGTTAACTTTTTAAGCAAAAGCCACAGAATGGAGAGCCCACCTGCTTGTCTGTTGGAGACATATCGTTCATCAGTTCCATGACGTTGTCTGATCGGAATAGCCAGCTGTTGGTGGTGTAAAAGCTCGTAGCGTCCATGCCACTTATAGCCTTGCGATACTTGGCAACAAAGCTGAAATGACGAACCAATAAAAGGAAAAGTGTTATTGTTTTTCCAAGTTTATTTGCTAAATTCTAGGCTCTATTGACGGTCATGACGTGTTTTTCGTGTATGCCATAATTCCAGACGCATGTGTTTTTGGCGTATGGATAACATGTCGCAGATAAAATACACACAATTTATGGGAGCCGTACTTCAAGGACAATGCACTCATCATACCCCCTTTCATTATTGAATAAAAGTTTTCCTTCTTTTGAAAACAAAACGTTGCTTTTCTGAGTATCCACTGATTCAAAGGCGCTCTTTCGTAGTAAATTCTTTATCTAAATTTTCATTATCATCATCCGAGTCAAAATAAGTACCGCCCTAGAAATCCCCCAGTTCTCCAAAAATGAAACGAGAGCAGTGAAGTTTGCGACTGATTAAAGGAATCACGAAGTTGGTAATATCTGTGACAAAATATGAAATTTTATTGTGAGAGAACTCACTATTCCAAAATCACAGTCAATAGGAAATTCGCAGACCAAAACAAAATATAGAAAGCGAACGCTATGCGCCACAAGTGCATCTGTTTGAGTAGGTTCTCGCAGCGCATATTCCGTCACACGAAACCTCTGATACATATTAGGCAGCCGGTGTACTTACATTGGCTAACCTCCCTCTCTTTCCTTCCTATTTCTCTCTCTCTGCTACATGAACGCCTGCTACGTGAACTTCGAGACCCAGAAAACAGTAGACTGCAGTTCTCTACACGACTAAACTTGCAAAATCCTGAAAATATCGCTTTTTTGGGCCTTCTATGTCTCGAACACTTCCGCACTTTAGTTTAAATGGCAAGGTGAGGCGCAAGTTCGGCCCCCTGCATGTCGGAGCTAAAATGACGCAGGTGGGTAGAGCAGGTGGGAGAATGCGTGGCATGGTGGCTCCAGCGCCAGGTAACCTGCAAAATTTCGTTACCCCTGCGAGAGCATAAGACCCGCTAAAAGGGATACAAGTACAGGTCGAAAATCTCCTCCTCCTACCCATCCCCGAATCATCAGAACTTTCAGTGCTCCCACACCCTCCCCACCGAAATTTAAGGACAACCGCAACGGCCGCAACGAAATGTTGGGTCGCATAAGAAGCCTAGTTTAGGATAATGTAGATACAGGGGAGCCTACCTGCAACATTTTACATCTGAAGTACAAGCGCGAAGGGTCACGAAAAGATCGCGAAAATAACTGTCTCTTATACAAAACTGGAAAAAGAAAAACTTCGCCATTACCCCTCACCGGAAGTGACGCATGACCTCGGCACGACCTAGGCTGTGCCTGCGGCTATCTGTGTCACACTAAATATCTCGGAGACAACCCATACTGGGACTTAAGCCATAGCCTTAACCACCAGCTGTGCGCGTCGTCCGCTTAGTTGATGTTTAAAGGCAGCTAATAGGAAAATCAAACAATAGCTAGCCCTGTGGTTTTGCGAACTTCAGTGGTAAGTGCCTTGTACAATTTACACCTTAGCTTATATCTCCCTTACGCAAATGATTACGTTAGAAGTTGCCTCATACAATTTGCCGATACGGTAAAGAATTGATAACTAAGATAGCCAAAATAAACTCGCTGTGCAATTGCCCTCTATCAAGACCCGGCTAGCACGATACGTCACTGCCTAAAGCAGGCCGAATGTTAGGAAAGATCCAGAGGATGCCGACTTGATGCGACTGGTCCCGTCCACATTTGATCGCAAATCAAATTTGGCACCTTATTCATAAACAGCGTCGTTAACTCGCCTGGAATTTTCGGCGTAAAGCAGAACAGTGCGACGACGAGGATGAGCGTTGCCACTGCAGGCGAACTGTAGTCTTTCGAGGAGCGCAAGTAAACTGCTCCACCCCAGTGCCATTTGTACACTGTTTTTCGCAGCCGATGCAGGGAAGACTAACTGCGGCGACGGGTTTCAACTGGGCGCGAGAAGCTGCACAGGATTTTTGGAACGCAATATCACTTGCCCTTGTGTGTGGAAGCACTCCACGCTTAACTACGCCTATTACCGCTTTGTTATATTCTTTATCATTATCACGTCGCTGACACTCTAACAAATAATGATTAATGTCAAGAAGACATCGAAGTTTTCATGAATGTCTCACATAGGTTATTCTTTCTTTTTTTAGCGCCACCAAATTTTTAAAACTTGCCTATGGCAGATAGCACAATTCTAACCATACTTCTAAATTACTAGA
Source organism: Dermacentor andersoni (assembly GCF_023375885.2). NCBI lineage: Eukaryota > Metazoa > Arthropoda > Arachnida > Ixodida > Ixodidae > Dermacentor > Dermacentor andersoni. The sequence goes on along the minus strand of NC_092817.1, from coordinate 90,655,099 downwards.
TGAGTCGGCCCTTAGTTCTGCAGGAAATCTAAACGCTTAATTGAATAAGTAGTAGTAATAGTAGTAGTAGTAGTAGCAGTAGTAGTAGTAGTAGTAGCAGTAGTAGTAGTAGAAGTAGTAGTAGTAGTAGTAGTAGTAGTAGTAGTAGTAGTAGTAGTAGTAGTAGTAGTAGTAGTAGTAGTAGTAGTAGTAGAAGTAAAAGTAGCAGTTTATTTTCCAGGTTCAACTGGAGGGGTTTCTAGCAAAAAGCTGATGACTATGTCCAGAAAACCCCTACAAGCAGCAGCACACGAGTGGTATGGAAATCATACACACATACTATAGTTACAGTCAATAAAGAGAAAACATTCACCAGTTATACATACAGAGCCTAATAATCATTGCACAAAATTTAAACAATAAAATCGAAAATAGAAACGCTCAAATGGCCATACAAATGTTCAGAATTAAATAATAGGAATAATCAAGCAAAACATCAAAAAGACATAAAATCACATTTCAACAAAATATTTCCGCGGCTCAGCTTTGGCATATCCTATTGTGTGTTTATACGTGTTTAGAACATGGGGCAGGTTGTAAGAGATTTGTAATTTATAATTAGTGCGAAAACGTGGTATATTCCATGTATTAATAGTTCTTGTGTGTATATTAGCACGACACACGTCTAAAGATGCCAGAGTCGAATAAAAATCGGCAATGGATGCCGTCGAAAAATTCATTTTTTGTAACAACTTAAAGTGATAAAAATGGTTTACCCGGACAATGTTATGTGCTTCAAAAGCATACTTGGAGGTAGTTGTACTATCAACATTAGCGATTCTTCGAACAATTTTCTTTTGCAGTACGAGAACCTTATTTATGTTTGTTTTGGTCATTGTGGCCCATACTGAATTGCCGTAGTTAAGGTGTGAAAAGAAGTGCGTAATAAACTTGTAATTTACATTTCAAATGTAAAGTTTCACGTCATCGCGACAGAACCCCGCAGACAGAAGAGAGTTTCTTGCAGACAAAGTCAGTATGGGCATCCCAGTTTAAATAACAGGAAAAATATACTCCAAGTATCTTCTGTACTTCAACTATTTCTATTTGGTGATCTTCAATGTGAAGCATGCAATGCGGTATTATCGGTTTGTTTCTTGCGCGAAATATTATAGCCTTGGATTTGCAGGATTAATTCTTAACTTATTCATCCTTGACCACCGAGACAATTTAATTAGCAGGTCGATCATTACATTTAACCATTATATCGTTAAGGTTAGGGCCTGAAAGAAGTAGTGTGCTATCATCCGCGTATATCGCAATATCAATGGAAGGATCTATGCTTACAATATTATTTATGTACGTATTGAACAAAAGGGGTCCCAATATGCTCCCTTGTGGGACACCACAACAGATAGGTAAAAGGGATGAAAGTTCATTATCTAAAGACACCGGCTGGCTTCTGTTTTGGAGATATCCTTCAAGCAATGTGAGTGGTATACCATGGATTCCGTACATCTTAAGTTTGTTAACAAGAATCGTATAATTTAAGCAGTCAAAAGCCTTACTAAAATCAAGGAAAAGGCCCACCGTATACAAGTTCTTATTAATATTGTTCAAAATTATTTCCTTCATTGTTAATAACGCTGTTTCTGTAGATTTACCAGTTCTTAAACCAAATTGTGACTCAGATATTACCTTACGTTACCCCCCTTTAAATATTACAGATACTTTTGCAGTTTTCATTACGTTGGGAAGAACCCCGCACTCAAATGCAAGATTGTAGATGTGTGAAATCAAGGGACAAATTATGGGTAACACATATTTCAATGGTTTCATCTGCATGCTGTTGATATCTAAGGCTTTGCTGTTACTAATTCCCATGTACACGTTATATATATACTTACATTGTATATACATACATTATATACTTACATTATATACTTACATTATATAATTACATTGATTAACTTTCTAAATAATTACTTTACGATGCCTATTTCAATCTGCGAATTACAGCGGGTGAGTTCTCAAGGCGTACCCATTTATAACAAGTTCTGAGGACTGCACCAGTTTCTAGATAATAATTTTCAAAGTGTCCGACGAAATGCATTTGTGTTCCAGTTACTTTTGTGCTTCAATGCATAGAACTGCGTTTTCTTAAAGATAACTGAAACGCCAATGCATCTTGTCGGACACTTTGATAAATAATATATCGAAACTGGTGCTGTCCTGAGAATGCGTTCCAAGTGGATACGCCTCGCGAACCCTCTATACATATATTAATATATCTGCCGTAAAATAAATATTTAAGAAGCTAATTATTGTAATTAGGTTAATTCTTCAAATAATCATTTTGATTTGTCATAGAGGCAGTGGCCGCCTCATCGAGTAATTTAGAGCAAGGGCTACAATTTGGTGCGGCCAAAAAGAAGAACGAAAACAATATAACCCTTTCAGAGACCTCGAGGGCTTGCAAAACCAACCTAGCTTTCTTCCCAGTTAACCGCAAGGCGAGGTCTCCAAAGAATGCAGGCACGTAACACCGAAAGAACAGGCTCAGACGATACAAGACTTTGCTGGTGGTCACCATGACGCCGGGGGCGCGTACCACATTCGGCAAGGGGAATTGCACCGTAATCCTTTTTACTTGCGCCAGCACCTCACCCCATGTGTGCGTTTGAAAGGCGCTACTGGTACAGTTGTACACCTTCAGCTGCGTTGGCCTGCGAAAAGAAATGGATTTTCGTGATGTGCAATTCTACACGCACGCACGCACGCACGCGCGCGCACACACACACACACACGCGCGCGCGCGCAGAAAAAAAAAGATAAGGTGAAGCGCGCAGGAAAAAATGCGCGATTCATGGCAGTGTATGTGATTGAAAAACGCCGGCGTGAGCCGAAGGTTATGATGCGGTAAATAGGGCAGCATTTTCATGACCGCTGGGAATTTCTCCGCTTCAAAGAATCCGTTTAAGACGAGGAGCACTACATGCCATACTGCTTTCGTCAGTATACATGAGTCCAAGCAACTGCGCGAATGGGACTTGAAGGGCCGGTTTACGCTCGAGCCGCCCATCGCCGCAAGCCGCACCGCACGCGTGCGGTCGCGCGGAAGATTGCACGTATCAAACACTTGTGCACAAATTTCGGTTTACAGTGTGTAAGGTATACACTGTGCACACAGTGTAAATGGTAATTTGTGCACAAGTGCTGGATACGTGCAATTTTTCGCACGACCGCAAGCGTTCGGTGCGGCTTGCGGCGATGGGCGGCTCAAGCGTAAATCGTCCCGAAGAATGAATGCCCTGCCATGGCTCTGCTAGCCATGGCTAGCATAACGCCCTGCCACGTTATAATGCCCTGCCACGTTATGCTAGCCATGGCTGCAGCATAACGTGTTCACTATCTTCTTTACTGGACTACAAAACATTACCCTTTGTGCATGTATGACATCAGAAACACAGACAGCACATGCTTTGTTAATTGCTGTCTTTTTACGTCCAGGATAGACAACGAGCGCTACCTAGTGGTGGATGCGAGAGTTCGTGCGACTGAACGCGATTTTTTATTTCAAAGCTGACGCAGGCGCCCAGAATCTCTTAACTTCATCCAGTTCCTTTGTACTGAGGAAAGATTACAAATAAGGGCCATTTTAAAGGTCATTTCACTCCTCTAATTCCATTAATGTCTTATCGTCTGCCCCACCGAGTGGCCGATACCGGCGACAGCAGGACTCAGAAATCGCTTGAGTCTATGGTGAAAAGGAAAACGATAAACAATTTAAGATATCGGGGCAAAATATGGCCTCCCATTCCTGTGCCTCAGCAGCGGAGACACCTTCTATATATATATATGTATACGTTCCTATAAGACCCCTTCTACATGATATTTAATAATAATAACAATAATAATAATAATAATAGCATTATTATTATTATTATTATTATTATTGTTATTATTATTATTATTATTATTCGGAAACCACCGGAAACAGAAGCTAGTAGATCCGAACACGTAAGAAATTTATGAAATATTTTGCACAAAAAGAGGACGTTAGTACGACTACGTGTGAAGCTAAGTGAAGGAAGTGTAGGACGATTATTCAGACTTGAAACGTCGTTAGGGCGTGAGCTCAGAAAAAGCTGTTAATACGTATACCCATAAACGTTTTCTTTACGTGCCTAACAACAACGTTATTTGAATTGCTTGTGTCAATACACACCACTGAGGCATATTCAAGTGAAGGGAGACAGTAGGATGTCAACAATTTGAGGACAGGAAGTGGGGTTCGTAAATCTCTTGAAAGTACAGGCGGAACCGAGCGCACGCAGACCACTTGATGCGACGCGTTTAGAGTGCCGAGAAGGTTAACGTACTATCAAAAAGCACACCGAGGTCGCTTATTTCAACAACTTTCGTCAACACTGCATGGTCAATAGAGTAAGGAAAGAACGTATTGTTGGTTTTACGCGAATAGGACAAAACTCTGGTTTTCGAATAATTTAGAGGGAATCCATTTAACGGGTACCATTCAGAGAAGGAGGGTTGGTCGCACTGCAGAGCGCGGCGGTCCTCGATACTGTCTTCTTCCTGAATTATTTTGATGTCGTCAGCGTAAAGAATAAACTAAGACTGCTAGATTGCTGAGGAAATGTCACTGATGAACATTAAGATGAGAAGCGGACCTAACACGGAAGCTTAATTGGGGCACACCGCTAGATTCCGTATAGGCGAAATCCGTATAGGCGAAAGAGGAATGATCATTGACGCTAACAAAGCAGTACCTATCGATAAGATAGTTGCTGAGCAGAGCTACAATAGCAGCTTCAACGCCGTATTGGGCAGGCTTCTTGAGTAGTAAGGGATGATTGATAAGGTCGAAGGCTTCGATGAGGTGTCAGTGCACAACATCAACTTGCCTCTTCACGGGCGTGGAAATCTGCACCACATAGCTGACAAGCTTGGTTGTTGTTGAGCAACCAGAAAAAAATCCATGCTGGTTTGTAACAAGAAGATTTTTACGTTAAACAGCAATAAACTATGAATAGCTAATTCAAGAACTTTGGAAACCGCAGAGAGAAGAGAAACCTGCCACTAATTTGCGACATCCATTTTGGAGCCTTATGAAAAACAGAAGAATTCGAGTGGTTTCCCAAGCATGCGTGAAAGGGGTATTATTCATGCTTCTATCAAATATTGATGCCATCACAGGTACAACGATATTGCCGTAGGCTTTAATAATGGCGGTCGGGCCGCAGTACAAAGAAGGCCTCATACGCCTGAGGCATTCGCTGATGAAATTCTTATCAAAGAGTACTGAGCTGGGAATTACAGCGGAAAACTGTGGCGCTGGTGGATAGTACTATGAGATGACGGTTTATATATATATAAAAAATGAACAGTGAAATAATAATAATAATAATAATAATAATAATAATACGCACTAACTTATAGTTGTACGACCAAATATGTTACATAGTCATTATTACTATATTATTAGCATAAGTGTACCGTGTTAGTTTATTTACACAAGTGGCCTCATTTTTCAAAGATATATTTTGTTACCAATTTTACTATCGTTTATGGCATCTTAATTTTACGTGTCCTCTACAGTCTTTCACATTATACTACACAGAAGTCTGAACTGTATGTTCTCACTTTGCCACGCATGACGTATGATCTTGCACGCTAAGCAACAAATGAAGTCTCTTCCGGATTACATTGATTGATAAAGAAAAATTTCAATTAAGACGTGCACATTGCATGTTTAGGCTACCACTTTTACTAGGTTGATTGACTAGCAAGCTGTAGACCGTCAGGCGAAGGCCGCAATGCAGAAAATTTTCTTGAGGGCTCGCTAGTTACAGGCCATTTAGTTGTTAAACAGCATCATAAATATGGCATAATGTTTCAAAACAGAATGCTCTCCCTGAACGAACAGCCTAACGGCACAATAATTACCTTGTTGAGGCTACCTTCCAGGCAACGCAAATAAGTGTATTGGCGACGACGTCCACGGGAATAAGGTCGGCGACGCAGTCTTTAGAAAGTAACAATGACGGCAGCAAGCCCATGCCTATCTGAAAAAGTATAGGGGAAAACAGTGGCACCTTAGCATCTCACTAACGAACCTGTGAATGTGTCACTGTCTTTTTGTATGCAAACATTGCAAATGTAAGATCGCAGATAAGACATGACGAAATGTTTGATTTCCACTCACCGACACGACGATTCCTGTGCAGGCCTTGTAATTGTCTATCCACCCCTTTAAAGAAAGAAGCAGATTGTTTCAATAGCCTCGCCCGGACGGAGCATATTTTATGCCCATTGTGAAAGCTCCAGTTAGCAGCTCCTAACTGCTAAGTTAAAGTTAAGTTAAAGCTTTGCTAAGTAAAAGCAAAGCTAGCACACACATTGCTCGCGATGTCGTGTCTACGACACCGTGGTCATTACGTGTCACAACATTCTTCACTAATCAGACGAGAAAAATTCGTAGTTATATGCAAATCGCATTAACTGGCACGCCAAAGACAATCAAGTTATACGGCCTTCTGAAGTTGTACAGTTCCGTTCTGTCACTGCACCAAATTGATCCGTGACTGTACAAACGCTTCATTATATCCTGTGCGATTCTTTCGTTGTACCCGAGTCCTTTAAGACATTTCACTGCATGAGAACTTTGTACTTTTACACTCTCAGCTATATCTCACGCATGCTCCCGTATTGCGCGCCGGCTATACCCCGCCGGCTTTTCTTTATACAATGCGCCTGCACATGCATCGTCGGTCCCGACCACCCTGCCACACGTAGTCGTCACCCCCGCCGCTGTCGCTTCTGCACGAAATCCGCTGCGGAATTCCCATATATAGGAGTACAGTTGTGGCCTTTTTAGAACATTTTTCATATTATTCAGCGCATCATCTTGAAACAGCGGCAGAAGGCTAAACGCGCACACAAGAGCTACTTACTCCCCTGTTTTTGTCCTGGTCTCGAGTGTGTGCGCTAACTATACTAGCTGGCTCCCCTAAAAATCTGAAACTATTCGGCATACTGAACGCTTACCGGGTATGGCTCCTTCCACGATGCAGTAACAATAGAGGGCCTGACGATAGCAAGGGGAAGCTCTCTTTGTTTATCCAGCAGAAGAGACTCAGCGACAGCCTTGCTCAAAGCGTAATTATTCGGCTGGCCAAACTGAAGCTCGCTCATAGATTCCACAACCTTCTCACTTAAAGACCTGCCATTGAGAAAGCGACACGTCCCATGAATAACACGGGCACTGACATGTGCCGGACGCCTATATATTGAAGCAGTCAGTCAGGCAGTCATTACTTGGGCGACAAGTCATATTGACACTATTAGCTAATTTCAACAATTAGCATTTTTTGGCAAAGTAAGTGTCTGTTTGTGTTTGAATTGCAACTTCAATTTCATGCGTTATGCAATCCTCGAAAAAATAACTAACAAGCTTCGCATTCCAAGTACGTTATGATTGTCTTGCAATGCGTAAGCAACAATTTCTCTTTTTATTTTTAGTACGTATGCTGACAAATCCTAGTAATCAGTTGTAAGCGAATTCATCCTTAAAATATAATCCATATATTGCTTGAATCCTTAAATATCGCCTGGCAGTTTAAATGACACTTCATTCTTAAGCTACCGTCATCCTAACGTATTTCTTAGTTCCGAATTCGTATTACTACCATTCATTTATTCTTCTAGCACGAGCAGACATTACAGCATACTAAAGCGGATTTTTCTTATGTTAATTGGGAAACGGCTGTGGTCAATAATACTTACTCAGTGATTGCGATAAGGCTTTCTGCGTCTATAGGAGCTGGGTACACCATTTCCTGCACTTCTCTTCTGCTCCAGTTACTGTATGCAGTTGACACGTGAACAAATGCCTGTAAATGAAGCGGCGATGCTTTTAGGGGTTGCATAATAGCCAAGCACATCTGGTAAAAGGCCCAGCACGACCTCCATTAGACTTTTTTACTCCTGAACACTGAAACTTCCGAATATTGTCGTAGCATGGCAAATTCCAGCGAGTGAACTACATTGGAATAAGAACTTTCCAACGTCGCTGTAGGCACGCCACGGCGAATGAGGAAAATTCACATTAGTTACAGACATTTTTCACCGACTTCGTTTGCTCACTAAGGAACTAGGTGACACTTCCGGCTCGCCATGCCACTTCTTGCCTCAAGACCCGTCGTGGTACTTCAGCGGCAGCTGCTTTCCAGCCGGGGTGGCCGCAATCTGATAGGGCTACAATGGAAGTGCGCTCCTGTACTTACATTAGCGTAGACGTGAAACAACACAAGCTGGTCGTAATGAATCCGGAGATACCAGCCGTAGTTGCTTAGTGGCTATGGTGTTGGGCTACTGAGCACGAGGTCGCGGGATCAAATCCCGGCCACGGCGGCCGCACTTCGATGGGGGCGAAATGCGAGAACACCAGTGTACTTAGATTTAGGTGCGCGTTAATGAACCCCAGGTGACCCAAATTTCTGGAGTACCTCCCACTACGGCGTGCCTCGAAATCAGGTCGTGGTTTTGGCACGTAAAAGACCAGGATTTAATTTTTCATGCGGAGGCGCCCACCACGGGATGCCGTCAAGACCGTGTGTCGCTTTGGGAAGTTGCATCCCATCGTTTGATGGATGCGATTTCTTGCCTCTAAGCAAATAGCACTGTGGTTTAATTTGTGCAATCTCGCATTCTTACGTGGATATTTGTGGTTTTAAAGGGTGGCTAGCTCGTGGTATTTCCTGAGGATGGCGAAGAAGCATCGAAAAAAGTGCTGAAAGACGTTTTGCTAACTCTGCTCCGAGTGCAGCTTCTGTCCTGTATGTGTTGTGTGTCCACAACGTCGGAAAGAAATATCAACCCACCAGCTGCCTGAAATGAAAGAGCTTTGACATAGCAGAAAATTTGTGGGATGATTTTTATTGAAGGCAAAGTTGTTAGAAAAGAAAGTATGGTGGCCAAATAGGACGGCAAAATTTGTCGGCACACGGTTGTGCTCGAAAACATTTTTTTGAAGGTATCAACAACTGTACACCCCCCCCCCCCCCCCCACCTCACTACAACTGACTAAGACTGCCTCATTTGGTTTCGCACGTAATAAATGTAATTGTAAGGGCATTTTATAAGGGCCTTGTTAAGCATGCCGACCATAGGGTAGTTTGCATTGGTTGCATATATATGTCCGAAGTTGGTCGCTTGGTCTCGAGCAACAACGTAAACAGCGCTTGTGTCTCGTCCTTGTTACTTTGTGGATGCATGTGTTTGCGCTGTTACAATTTTTAAGTATGCACCAACTCGCCCAGAAAGAAGTTTTAATGAACGTAAACGAGTAACGAGCGATAGTACTTCTTTTCTACAAGCTGTTGCGAACACTTTACGAAATTCCTGTTCTAAGTATGGATCGTCGAAGAGCGAGAAATAGTGAGGCTGATTTAATTCGGCAACAGAAAGTATGTGCCCCGGAATACAGTTTCTTATGGCCCTGCCCTGTGCGCACACCGTACGGTGGTGCGCGTATGGACAAGGCCTAATGAGCTCTGAAGGATGGATAGGCGACATTCGCATGTGCTCTGAAAGCTTTTTCCTAAAGCTTCGTGTTGTGCAACCAGTCAGTGTCGACGAAAGCCGCAGGAACAGCGGCTTGCTGTGCAGCACATGTATTAGGCGTTTCCATCGTAAACAGAGGCAATGGAGGCAGGCTTAGCCAAGCAATGGAAGCGTCAACACGTGATCAAACACTGCGGCGCCTACGGAAGCGTGGTGAAAAACGCCCGTGAGAACAGTCACATGATGTAAAGTTATAGAAGGATCCAACTCATGAGCCGAGGAGCGATGGTAGTGGTGGTAGGGATGAAGAAGTGCACGACTGGGAGTATAGACTAAATTCAGCCTCCTATACAAGGCGCCGCAAATCTTACTCGCCGCTTAAGGGATATGGTAGGAAAGCGAGGATATAATGAGATGAAATTATGTGAAATAAAAAAAAATGAAATGACGAGAGAAGACTTGTCGCGACATTGCAAATATATCGTTATCTGTAGAGAGCGCAAGATGACTTACACAAAGGTTTGGCATTTGCCTACAGATGTTTACCATGCTCCGTGTACCCATGACATTCAGCTGGACCATTCGCCTGAAAAATATTGAAGTTGAAATTTCGAGGTTCAGAGTTCTGCGGCCACAACATTTGTCGAAAAACTTGCAGGACGCTAATGGGAAACCTATGCAGTTAAGCTTGAAGGAATGCAAAATAATTATAAAACACCAATATGCTTTCTGTTTATATATGCTGCTCAACAAGCATTGTTCTTTCAGCAATACTTAAGGCGTAAATATAGTTGAAAAGCAACAAAAAAAAATACGCGACCTTTGATAAATGCACATGGTCGCCTTAGTGTAAAGTCCATCGAAATTTTTGTTGTTGCAAATAGAGAAGGTGCTCCTCCTACCCACACAGCGTTTACTAGTCGAAAGAGGTTACCTTGGAACGAGCTTTAGTTTTACTGTTACTGATCGGCATAGCTACTGCGACGAAGCATGCGTTATAGAAAAAGAGACGTCATCTTTTCCCTGCCAGTATAAAATTTCTTCACTCACTTTAGCGAGTCATGAAACCTGACTGTGGCCGCGAGGTGGAAAACGACCGACACTTCTGCGATTATGGTGGCCATGTCAGCTTTACTTAGTCCCAGGTCTGGCAGCGCCAAGTCCCCTCTTACTGCTGTTACTTTGCTACGGGCGTCTGGAACGTCCCGCTTAAGTCGTTGAAGGACCTTGGCAGGAAAAAAAGAAAAGTGAATGGAACACGCTGATACGAATGGCAACATTGTGTTTTACTTGTACCACGACCTGCTCCTGCATTTGAGAGTGAATTCGCGCAAAGAACACTTTGACGTGTTCTCCCCCCCCCCCCCCAAAAAAAAAGTGCAATTACACGATTCAGTGACTTGCCCTTGCATCGTTATTTATTGATTTACGCACACTTCTACAGCATCTTATGTCAAAGTTTATCTGAGATACTTTGGTTCTGGTTTAGGGTCATTAGTTTACTAATTAAAAACTATATTAGCAAATTTTTAATTACCTGATTATGCATTTCAATTTCTTGCGCAAATAATGTCCGTCTCTAAGAGTAGACCAGCTCATGGGCGAGAATTGTGCTATCTGCTGCAGGCATTTTCGAAAGTGTTCGCTGAAACGCCCTGTATATACACCGGCAACCGACGCGGTCTGTCTCTGTGACCACATGACTTTTTGTACCATCTCCGTCGAAGGTTCGCTCATCGGAGCGCATGGCAGAAGTCACCAAAATCACCGCACTGACTGGCAGTGGGCCAGTGCCGTCAGCGCACTCGCAGAGGGAGGGGCAGTGTGGGAACGCTGGCGTGATGAGTGGCATCGAAGCCAGCTATAGAAGAAGACGATGACGAAAGCGCGAGCAGTGGCACGAGCGCGTCTCTGTGACCACGTGACTTTTTGTGCAATCTCCAGCCACGCCGCCGGATTTTCCGCTTCATGAGCCATATAATGATATAGCAATAAAACAGGGCGTAACAAACGTTTAGTAGAAAAAGCTCAGTTTAAGCACGTATACGTATGACCCGACGGTGCAATGACTTGGTAGTCGTTGCGGCTATGAAAGTGCGTTGCTTGCTATCATTTGCAATCATCAGATCGAAGTGACACAAATATTTTCGCCACTTCAGAGACACTCCCGAAAAAATGAAGAGAGCAAAGAAAAAAGGTCAACCGATGAAAAACAATGCCGCAGTTTTCGCTCTAAAGGCGAAGCATCGCTTACAATAGACAATTATTAGACAGTTCTACGAAGTAAGGATACATTTATCGGCCATATAAACTTGCAAATATTTACTTCCTAACTAAATTAATAAGCAAGGTGTCACGCGCGCGCAGGCAAAAAAAAAGGAAACACATCTCACACGATGACCGCGGAACTTGTCAAACGCTGGCGTAAGGAAGAGCAGCAGCAACAGCGAACGAGTTGTCATTCGTGCTATCTCTCGCTTCGAGGCGAACTAAGCGGCGAGAATCTCGCACGCACGAAGCCATCAGCCTTCGTCGTGCCAAGGCTCTGTACCCACCAAAAATAGCTTTCAAGATAGAGCCCGCGCGGCCGTGCTCAGCCGCGCCATATGCAGCCGCCGACAGAGTATAACTTTGTTATTTGTTAATAGCAGAGAGACTTAAGTCAAATTGAATGTGCCCAGGTACATTTGGTTCAGCAACACTAACGTATGCTATTTTGACAGTGGTAAAAACTGCACTTGCAATAGCAACCTTCCTTCCTTCATCATCATCATCATCATCATCGTCGTCGTCGTCGTCGTCATCATCATCATCATCATCATCATCATCCTGTTTTATGTCCACTGCAGGACGAAGGCCTCTCCCTGCGATCTTCAATTACCCTGTGCCAACCGATTCCAACTAGCAGCCGCGAATTTCCTAATTTCATCGCTCCACCTAGCCTTTTGTCGTTCTCGATTGCACTTTCCTTCTCTTGGTACCCATTCTGTAATCCTAATGGACCAACGGTTATCTAACCGGCGCATTACATGACCTGCCCAGCTCCATTTTTCCCTCTTGATGTCAATTAGAATATCGTCTATACCCGTTTGCTCACTGATCCAAAGCGCTCTCTTTCTGTCTCTTAACGTTGTGCCTAGCAATCTTCGTTCCATCGCTCTTTACGCGGTCCTTAACTTGTTCTCAAGCTTCCTTGTCAGTCTCCAAGTCTCTGCCCGATATGTCAGCACTGGTAAAATGCACTGATTGTACACCTTCCTTTTCAACGATAATGGTAAGCTTCCAGTCAGAACCTGGCAATGTCTGCCGTATGCGATCCAACCCATTTTTATTCTTCTGTAAATTTCCTTCTCATGATCAGTGTTCCCTGTGATTAATTGACCTAGGTAAACCTACTCCTTCACAGACTCTAGAGGCCGACTGGAGATCCTGAACTCTTGTTCCTTTGCCCGGCTATTCCTTCGCCCGGTTGCCCGGCTATATATAGCCGGACAACCTTATTTGCACCACATATATTTCAGCGTGAGTTCGAGTGAGCACATCACGTTACTTTGTGGTCTAATTTCTCTGACCATCAAAAGAAAAAAAAAAGTTCGGCAGCGTGTTACATTCCTTTGGCACGTGAAGGCGAAAGACTGCTGCACACGTGGTAATGCATTAAGTTATACGACTGGAGTGGCCAGACATCTTGCAACGTATGGCGACGAAGTGGGTCTGTGCCCTTGGCGCGAGCGAGTGTCGGCCTGGCTCTCTGGCTCCGCTGTAAATAGCCTGTAAATAGCTTCTTTCGTCTGTGTATTTCCACACGTAACAATATTTAAGCATGTGTATGAAGGTGCTTAATTTGGAGTTAAGCATCGACACTTGCTTTGACCAGGACAAGGTTCAGTCAGTCATCACTCCTAGAAATCTGTGGTGCGTTACGTACGGCATGGCGGCGCCGTTAATCGTAATCTGGTAGCGGTGCATCGCCTTGCGGGTAAAAGCAAGGGCCGCACACTTCGCAGGTGCCAATTGCAGACCTCGCTGCTGCAAATACATCAAGGTGACCGACGCTGCACGTTGCAATTGTTTAGTTAAGTGCTTCAATTCATGCCACCAGTAATAGTAAGAAAAGGCGTACTGGCGCAAACATCCTGCCTGCTTCATGTCATTCGCACTTGTTCACAGCTGCGTATGGTATTCGCGGAATGCGTTTTTCCACCTAGCCTGATGGGGCTTCAGGGCCCCTGTAAAGCGCGCTCTGACATCACCGTCGAAGTTCACCAAGCGGATCTTTCACAGCTGCCGCGATCACGTTACGCAAGCTCTGTCGAAGCACTGGCACCACTTGGTAGCAAAAAAATTTTACCAGCTGTCAACGACGTCATTGAGGGGCAGCTGCTTGCGCATTCTATGCCGCTCAGCTGCCTTCTACAGCACAATAAGAAACATCCACCCTGGGCTGTTTTTGGAAGCATAAACAGAATAGAAACATGACTAGGTTGTGTGCGACGTAACAAGATATTGCAGTGGCACCCTAGTGAAAACCCCCCACCTGCCGACCCAGGAAGTCGAATAGGGGAAAATACGTCGTCTGAGGCGGAACCTCGCCGTCATAGGCTGCCAAACAATGCACAGTAAGGGAGCTGCGACTTTAAAGACTGCAAGGAGCCTGGAAGCTATCTGAAGCCTGTATGACTTCTGAGAAGCTACGACGGAGATGTGAGGCCTCTCGTCAATACGCTTCACATGGGCATTTCAAGACGGCCGTCACATGAATACTTATTTCTTCAATACCATAAGGACCCACTTGAGTTGCGTGCATGTATGATTGCGTGTGCGTGTGTGCGTGCGTGTGCGTGCGTGTGCGTGTGTGTATGCGTGCGTGTGCGTGTGTGTATGCGTGTGCGTGCGTGCGCGCGTGTGTGTGTGTGTGTGTGTGTGTGTGTGTGTGTGTGTGTGTGTGTGTGTGTGTGTGTGTGTGCGTGTGTGTGTGTGTCAGCACACTGGTCCTCAAACATGGTTTTCAAGTTTTCTCACGCGAACCGTGACTGGATACAGTAACACATCAAATGGTTTTATCAACTGTGTACTGTTAATCTGCCTTCTTGAAACAATAGCTGCAGAGATCAACTTCACAAATGCAGTAGCCGTCACATGAATGGCTTCGCGCTAGAAGCCAAAAAGCACTGTAAACCAAGAAAAAAAGAACACGTGCAAATAAGGGCGTATCAGCAGTTTTCGCCCAGTCTCTATTATTTCTGATATCTTATCGTTTACTTCATTTTTTCTAGCATAAGTTATTAATTGAAAGTTCACCTTTGTACACACTCATTAGGTACTTACTATTTGCCACTACATGTTGCGTACTCATAGGCGTTCTAGCATTCACAGCATACACAACTCTTGCTGAATACACAAGAGCGGAATGATCGAGCAGGCATTCCCACGTAGCTGCATATCTTCTCTATCCGTGAAATAACTTCATTTTACTGAAATTGCGAGCAGATTACACACACTATATTTTTAAGAATCCAGCGGAAAGATATTACCTCCCACTGGAACAATTCCTCAATCCTCGCCTCGGGTTCCATACCACGCTTGCTCCGCACCAAAAGATATATCCGCTTTAAAGGGCAAGAGCGCAGTAATTTTTCGAGCAACACCTGGAATGTAGACACCAATTTCATTATTTCTTTCTGAGTAAGAATACTAAATTTTCTTTTTTAATTCGTAACGACATTACTAGGGAAATAAACTTGTCAAGTTTACCATTGAATCATTCTCAATTTTACGAAGGCTTGCAGACGCAGTGCCTGTGATTGTCTTTTACAACACACTGCGATATATTATGCACTGTGTATCATAATATAAGACTTCGATATCTTTCGCTGAAGGACTGCACTGTAACTTATTCATGGAAAGAAAAATTGGCATGAACAAAAATGCATTAGTATTACTTTCAAATCACAAACCTTGCGATGTTTATTTTTGTTTTTGTTTTCTTTTAGAGACAGCCATTTCTTTTTTCGTCATATAGGAAAGTTTTCATGAATAGCACGGGGATACGACAAATGCTTCAGTAAAGGTGAGCTCCTAAAACGAAAATTCGGAACAGTGCCTCAAAATTACCTTTAAATTAAATTCACAAGCGCATGGAGTAATGTTATCTTCAGCATTCATGCAGTTAGTTACCATATGATCCTGTATGTAAGTTGGTGCTAGGTGATGCTGCATGCTGGGTTGACTGATTTAATTACTGTGGATTGTAAATATAGGCAACAAGCAGAATATGTTGCTGGTTTCTTCACAACTCTAAATTACTGAATGAATGAAAGATGATCATTGGCTAAGTGAAACATCTCCGCTATTTAGCAGCTTGCCGCCACACGCAGGGTAGTCAATCGCAATTATGAAGTAAAGGAATAAGTACCTCATTTGTCGCAGTATGACGCGACTGTAGAAAAACGCCTTCTAATGTTCAGTCATTTTGCAGAACTTTAAATAAAAGAATACAGCAAAGAAAATTTAGTTCTCGTAGTTTTACAATATCATACAAAACCAATACATAATCAAAGCCTATACAAGTCTAAACACAAGATCACCCATGCGTATCTTATAAAAGAGAAGACAGCTCACCATTCCAATATCTCTCTTACGAAAATGGATTGTGCGCGACCTGGGCTCCATATACCATGAGAACGAATATTCTGACGTGTACGTGTTCGTGTACGTGACCTACTTGCAACGATATATGATTTAGCTACAGTGTACAATAAAAGCAATTACTTAATTTAAATAAATAAAACAAATACTTAATAATATAATAGGAGGATTGAACCCACTTGGGTTAGAATTTTCGTGTACATTTTTTTTGTGTGCACTGCAGCAAATTTTAGTCCTCGTAGAATAGAAGAGTACAAGAGACACATTTAAATCAATCAGTTGCGCATGTAGGCGGCCTCTAAAAAAATTCACAGACGATTACAATACTCCCTAATGCGAAATCTTAGCGCAGCTCTATACGTGTTTCCATTTCGCGATATATTGAGGCAAAGAATTTTAGAGAGACTTGTAGCAGAGACGGAAATCGTCGGAAACTTGATCTGTAAGTCAAGCGCGTCGGCTTTTATACATGACTCGTCGAAGGCTCCAGTGTAACCACGGGTGCCACCTGGCTTCCAGAAAGTACTACACAATTCGCCTCACGCGTACAATCAGCTTACAAAACAATCGCAAGCCATGACAACTGAAACAAGCGCGAACGAGACCAAACTAAGGAAACTAAACAAGCGCGAGCTGACGCGAGCAGACGATCGTACGAAACTAGTGGTACGGCTGGGACCAGATACAAGTACGTATCGAGTGGTCGAGCAAGTACGCACGTTACCGAAGGGGCCGCGCTTATTGGTTTCCGCCGTTCGCGGCTCGCGTCTTTCATCTGCCACTCCGAGTTCTCTTTTTCATCTTTCACTGTGCTCGTTCACTCGGTTACGCCACCGACGCCGACGCTCGCTGTAGGAATGGGCCATTGAGAGCTGCGCTCTAAAGCGCACCACTGTCGTCGACGGTGGCACGCTAATAAAGTAGGTCACGTTTCTGTTGGAGTCATTGGTACTTGCGTGTCATAGCTTTAAAGTGATTTGAAATAATCTACGATTTCCTCGAGTAGGCTTCCGACTTTCACGAAAGAAGGCTGGTAAAGTGCCAGCACCCACCTTTTCGTTCAATCCAGGAAGTAGACGAATGAGGGGGAAAGGCACGCAAAAGAGGTCTGTGTTCATGTGGCACGTACGTAGCGGTAGTTTTTAGAGCCAGAAACGCAAGAGCATGGTTGCAGAAATCTGCAGTGCGTTGACGACCTCAGCGGTCATGGCGTGAGTCCGAATGGCCACTTTCGGCAGAAAAGGTATGGATCTCACAAACTTTGCACACTTTCGCACCGGTGCGAATATCGTATTTTCTCACATAGTGCCTCAAGAGCTACTCACCTTCCCGACGAAACCTGTGCCTCCTGTGATAAACACTACACGATCCTGGTAGATCAAAGAAATTTCCGATCTAGCATCGCACTTGGTTTCAATTGCCGGTGATGGGATTTGCTTTGATAGAGCTTCCTTGGTCATCATGGTACTTCGTTCCCAGCAGGCTGCTGCGCCAAAGATCAAGGATATTTCGGACCTAGTTGCAACGAATACAAGCATTTTAGAAGACAAGGTCTTCTTAGCTGACCTAACGCAGGCTTGGCGTATTTGGGATCTGGGTATTTTGTGACGACCTCCAAAAAAAAAAAAGAAAACGCCCCATTGTGCCTCAGCAGCGTCGTAGCAACTCAAAAAAGGTATCAAAATGTAGGTCTCAGCGAGACAACAAGCAAGAATTAGTTGCAGAGGGGGCGCAATTAACGATGCGGGCGTAATTAGCGCCGACATAAACGAAAATAGCCGCACTACGTAATTGACGGCACTATCTCGGCGACTAGCCCACCTGGCCTCCTATTAAAAAAAGAATTGTCAACCAAATGTCGACGCTAAAGACAAGTACGGTTCATTACACCTTAAATACGATACTAATAACATACGAAGTAGGTGACTATTGAATATGAACAGAGACAGGAAGAGACCGAATAGAGATATACAATCAACATTTAATCATAGAATCATTTGAACCGCCATGTAAGTGGACCTCTTGTTCTTTAATGTTGACACTGTGTTGACCCTTTATTTTTTACGCCCAAGCATACATGGCCACTCCGTGAAATCGGCGAGATTATGTGTGTCGCCGCGAGTGAAGCGAGCGCAGGAGGAGGAAGGCGCCTGGAGGTGAAGAGAATCACGCTGAACGAGATAGAGCGCGCTCAATCTCTTGATAATTTGAAAGTTCCGCCGCACTTTGAACTCTGCCGCCACCGCGCGACCTCCTTGCCTCCTCCTCGCCCCTTTCGCGTCCCCCCGCGGGAACCAGTTCTGCCTCTGTTTTTCAGCACGGCGATTGGCCTGCTTGCCGTTCGTTGCCCTTGGAAACGCGCGGATCTTGTGTTTGGCTTGTTTAGTTTTCTTTTTACTTTTTCGTTGGCGGCATTTTTCTCCTTAGCTCGACTGACTCGGCTGAGCGAGCGTTGCACTCTGTTTCCTGCAGTGTTGGGCTAGCGCAATGCCATGCTGCAACACATATAACTGCAACAAGAAGCCTGGAGATGGTTATGCAGTTTTTATGATACCATAAATTAAGCGTGAAGACTTGCGCTATAAGCAGTGGCTGCACAACATTGGCCAAAAGAACTTTGTTCCGACAAAGAACAGTGTTGTTTGCGAGGTAAGGCGCCTTTGTTATTGCTCGTATCAAAGCATCCCCTAGTGGTTCAGTTTTTTCATATTCTTCCGGCCTGCTCATCAGCGTTTTACTGCGTCAATTTGTACTGCATAAAAATGGGGGTGCCCTCACTGTATTGAATATTTTGGTGGGACTCATTACCTCAAATGTCGTCAACTGTAATTTAGTCGAAAATGTAGCACTATATGTTCAGCTTTCCTCTGTGAACAATTACGTGCGAAGGCACGCCCTCTCGATCACACTTCTCGAGATTGTTAGGATCCGTTCCCTGTTTTACTGAAAATCGAAATAGCGACTTGTAGAGGAGCTTTCTTTCTAGCTAACTTCGATGTGCGCGTCAGTCACTTAGATACAATGAATGCAAGCTCTGAAAAATTCATGCCAAGTATACCCGGGGCATTGTGGTTGATGAGCGCCAGGTAGTCCACATTGATTTTTTAATGTGTAAGCATTCTTTGGGGAGTACACCGGCCCCGTCACGCGAAAAGTGTGATGTCTTGTATTTGCACAAAAATGCGTAATTTGCACAGTTAAGACACTTAATCGTTATGATAGTTTAAATGTAGGCGATTGGTAGCTTGATAAGCGATAAGGAACAATATAAACCCCAATAAATAAATAAATAAATAGAGACACCCATAGAGATACATAGGGCTTTTCAGAAAATGCATGGGAAAGTTTATAGATAGGGGTGGGTTAAATCAAATTTGTGAGTGTGTCAACTTAAAATTTGGGGTTGTGTCAACTGGAAATTTGGAGGTGGGCCAACCTAAATGTGGGGGTTGCCAGCTTTAATTAGGGGATAAGCCAAGTTGAAATCTGGGGATGGGCCAACATAAATTTGGGAGTTTGTCAACTTGAAATTTCGAAGTGGGCCAACTTGAAATGCCGGGGTGGATTAATTTGAACTTGTAGATAAGCCAAGTTGAAATGGTGGGCCAACTCGAAATTTGGACGTGGTCCGACCTAAATTTGGGGGTGGCTAACTGAAATTCGGTAGTATGCTTACGCATACTTAGACAACTCCAGTAGAGATTCCGCATTATTTTTCAATTCGTGGTTTGCTTTGATTTTAGCCGCCACGCACGCATGAGTGGGTGACGATTATTATTTGGTTTTCTCACGGAAACAGGCAATGTTGTATTCGCGTGATCGCGCACGCTTGATTGCACTGAAATTGCGGAAAAAAATAAAAATTAAATTATGGGGTTATACGTGCCAAAACCATGATCTGATTATGAGGCGCGCCGTAGCGGGGGACTCCGGTAATTTGAACTAACTGGGCTCTTTAAAGTGCAGCTAAATTGAAGTACACGGGTGTTTTCGCATTTCTCCCCCATCGAAATGCGGCCGCCATGACCAGGATTCGATCAAAATAGCGCAACCGTCTCATTTAGTTTAGAGATCACAGCACACAAGCTACTTTCACAATGAGAAGACAAACAAATGGACGGACGATGCACTCCCGACTAATTCATTATAAGAAAGCACGCTGAATATAATACCTACGCTGTACATGCGCGCACAGACAAGAAAAAAGAGCCGAACACAGACAGGTGTGCCACAAGCAATACTAGATCAGATCCACAAAGTAAAGCAGCGTATTATGTCGCAGAACAAATGTCTGGAGTATAGAACTTGCTTCAAAGCTCCTTTTACATCAGTAGGCCACATTCATACGGCTTTAAGAAGAAACCAAAATCCTCATAAACGTTACCTTCAGCATTCTCGATGCTGTAGAGCCACATTTCAAAATTTTCTTCACCACTGGGGCGCGCAAGTGGCCCTAAATCATGCGCCTCCAGCGAATACTGCGTGGCCCGTCCGTGGGCGCCAAGGAGAAAGAGTGTGCTGTGCGCAGCGCGCGCAGCGGGCGCGTGAGGAGAATCGAAGAGGAAAGCGCCGCGGGGTGGAGAGTGTCGCTAATTTCAAATTATCAAGGTGTTTTAGAGCGCGCGACAAAGCAACGCCACCTAGAGGAAAGTGTAGGCGGCGTTGAGCGAAGCGGGGAAATAGAAAGGAAATGAAGCGTCGCGCAGGAGGAGGGTAGGTGGAGGCGCGCAGGGTTGACCTCAACTGGTATTTGCTATGGGTTCTGTGGGCGCTACGGGAGTACCGGGTTCGTCTCGTGATCGGGAGGCCGAATGCCGAGCAAGAATGACGGAGCAGCAACGTAAGCAGCGGCAGGCAGAGCGCGAGTCTACCGACCCCGAAGTCGTCGCCAAGCGCCGGTCACGAGCTGAACAAGTCCCGCAAAAGGCGCGAGCTTGGCGTGTCCAGGAGGCTCCAGAAGAGGAAGAAGGAGAAGGGGAAAATGAATAGTGGGAATAGTACATTACCAAATTGCTTGAAATAATAAAGACTGGGCATTTCATTACAGTGCCTTACCATCTTTCCAAACGGCACGTTACACTTTATAAAAATCGGAAAACGAACATAAAAAATACAAAATAAAACATAAGCCTTGAAAAACTCCGCCACACTTACATACAATCAAAGCATTTTTAAAACATTCTACGAGCAATGCACAAAAACGCAATAGCACCCATACGCTTGCGTGTAATACGCGTTCACGAAGTGAAACGTCACTGTAACGTTCCTTTTTTTTTTTACTGGCCCGTACATATCGTTATCACATATAAGTGTACAGGAATGGACAAAAGCAAATGAAACACGGGATCTGTGGCCAAACATAATTATAGTACCATCTAGCAGCCTTTGAGGTTAGGCGGAAATCGGAGCGCGCATGTGTGAAGGCAGGCGCTGTAGGTCAGTTCACACCTCTCTATCTGTTCTTTTTTTTTTTTTTATCCGTGGATCTGAGCATTGTTCGTAGCTTCAGCAATAGCACTGCTACACTCGCTTGTGTCATGGGGGCTCAGTACGTCCAAAGTGCAGAAACAACATTGCTATCGGCGCCATCAAGCCATCGAGTGTCAGCCGCCGAAGCTGTCAACGACGCTCCGATCCACGAGTAAAGAAATAGATCGGGAGGTGCGAATTCGCCATGAGCGCCGACCAATGCGCATGCGTGATCCAAATTCTACCTTTCCCCGAGGCTGATATACAGAGCAGCAAGATGAAGTTTGCTCACAACTCCCGTGTGCTGCTTACTTTTGTGCGCACCTGTACATCCTGACAACGTGGATTACTTAAACGGCTTAAACTGCAAGCAACGTGGGTTCCAAAAGCCCTCGGCGGGCCGGCGAGTAGCGTCAACGCGTTCAGCTTGTACGCGTGATAGCACGATAATGCTGTTAGGCCGAAGCGTGTACCTCCCGAATGAGCACTGGCGATGGCAAAGAAAGTCAGCCAGGAAGAAAGACAGCCAGGACAGGGAGATGACTTTGAAAGTCTACGACGATATTCCAAATATAGGCGCGATTCTCATCATTACGGAAGAATAGCGCGAATAAGAGGACACGAAAGTGTGGACTGCCCTGTCCACTCTTTGGTGTCTCGTTTTTCGCGCTGTCTCTCTCTCATTGATGGGTACCAGCGAGAGCACGTTTGTGTGCCTTCACATTTCTCATTCAACGAGCTTTTCAATAGATGTTTTTTATGGTATATGTAATAATTATTTGAGACCGACTGAATGCGATCTTACCAAACGCTCAAAACCGTCGCGACAATTTGTCTCTTTTTTTCTCATAGGACTATGTGTCAAGGAGCTCACCCTATTTAGGCTGGTCGGACTCTTTGTCACAGTCAGCACGGACTGCACATTGCAGGACGCGAAACTACGTCAGAATGCCTATTAAATGTTCCCCCATTTAGGACTTCCAGAATTTTCGAGAGTGGATCGCTCGCAGGTGCGTACAAGCGGCATGAAGACGCCCACAATATCCCCAACACCAAGCTGACCTCACGTGACTGCGGCAACCCAGTGATGAACCCTTTGCTCTTTCGCGGGATATAAATGGCTCGGATATGCACGGCCATCAATAAGATCGTGTACCCTGTCTTCTGATGGGCTTGAATATTTTCGTGTGCTAACGCGTGTGTGGTCTCGCATGTTAAGCGACAGAAGCACACCGCGTCATCAAGAAGACCGAATAAAAGGTCAGTGACAAATATCCCACGGTGTCCACCCATTCAGCTCAAAGGACCATGAAATGTCAGTTGTTACTCTGTACTTAATTTTTTTATTCTGTCATTCTTTTCTTGAGTCGCATGCTCATCTTACGCAGCTCCAGTTGTAGTGAACAAAGATGCGTCTTCCTCCCATTTACTCGTTTTGCTACGAATCGCGTCATTGTTCGCGCCCTCCTTTCTTTGTTTCTTCTTCCATATTTCGCTTCTCGCTTTTTGAAGTAAAGGAGCCCACAGTGCTACCTGATTTTTATCCTTGACACCCATTTTACCTTTATTTTTATTTTTTTAGTTTCGCCCAAAAGGGTGACAGCGCTTGGACACCTCGGGCGGCGTTATAACAACAAGCGGAAGCGACATACAGTGGTATAGCATAGTGGTTCATTGGCAATTCATAGGGTTTATCGCAATTTGTGTCAGGAGGAAGTGCTTCCGGCGGAACAAGAAATGAAGTGATGTCATATTCGTAAAAAAAAAAAAAAGAAGTGCCAACATTTTTGTTGTGAAAGGCGCAAAATTTAATTTGGCGGCCTGTCCTTGGAGGAGTATGTTTAAATGCCCTGAAATTCGACTCGATGGGCCTTTCGACCTTTTGGCGCGTTAACGCAAGTCATGCTGACCATGCACAGAATATCGTTTTCTTGTTCTTTCTTTCATTTTATTTTTTTCAGGCTGAACAAATCTTTATGTCTTGATGCTGGTCGCGTTGTCGGGCGCCTGCCGGCCAGCGCCCCCGCACGATGGCAGCTAAGTGAAAAATTATCTGACGACCGTAACTCAATACTTTTGACCACGATGAAACACACCTCGCAAACACAACGTCATCACAATTCAGACTAAGGTTGAAAGAAAACAACGCTACATGTGAGGGGCGCGTATAGTAGCAGCCTAGCTTTTCGAGCACGCCTTTCTGCACATTACGAGCGCTGCATTGCGTTGCAATTGACAGCGGTGTGAACGCCTGTCTTTTTTTTCTTTCTTTTTTTAGTGGGCGCTGAAGGAGTCCTAGTTATTGGTAATGATAAGTGAGTCTTCTTATTTTTTTCCTTCACGGCATGTAAATAAAATAGGTTAGAAATTTTATTTTCATTGAATCAAATCAATGTGAGTCGTGTTTCTAACGAAAAAAAAAAATGCTGTTCCTTGAAGAATGTGTGTTTACTCCTCACTTATACGCGCTTCAGTCCGCTACTCCCATAACCACCTTTGATGATGTCGGTGACCCTTGGTTCTGGAATGCATTTCGTCCAAAGCATCGCAACCCATTTGAATCGACGGGTCAAAGCACGTCGGTTTTTATACATGACTCGTTGAAGGTTCCAGCGTAATCGCTGGCGCCCACGTGCCTACCATAAAGTGCAACGCTATTCACATCGCGCACACAATCGAATTACGCAGATGACAGATAGAACCAACCATAACATTTGAACAAGTTCCTAATTATGCAGGCTCGCCTAGCCATAGGAGCGCTGAGCGATCCATTTGTCTTGTTAGCGGGTGGAACCGCGGTCCCTGGAAAAAAGTACCGTCGTTGAACGCGGTTAAACCAAGTTTGTCGAGCGATTGCTTTGTTTCGCTTGCCAGACAGCCGCTTTTGTAGCAGCAACTGCCGCATCTACAATTGCACCACAAGACAACAACACACAGACGCTGCTCGGCGCCGTCCGGGTTCGCGCCGAGAGCGCTCAGTGAACTTAATTGGATGCAGCCAGTGCCTCTGACGCTGGCGGCACGACACACTGACCATAGATGGACTGACCTTGGCAGTTCGTTTCAGTTTGCTCTCCAGGCTGCGTCGCCGACAGCCGCAGTTCGTTTTCAGACCGCAACGCACCAGGCATGCGAAGTCCCAGACTGACCTTGGCTGAACTTGAAGATCAGTCTGGCGGAACGAGGCGTTTTCTGGGTTTGTACCTGCAGTAGTAGAGCTATCGCTCTAAAAGGATATACGCGTACACGCGTCAATATGCTCACCGTGCTACAGATGGTCAGAACGGGCCCTTCTTGCTCACGCATGTGAACGCTTTAGGACGAAAGCATCAAGAGCCCCAATATGAAATCAGGGCGAGTACGCGCGCACGACGTAGGGATGTCTGCTTGACCAGGCAGCTGTTTCATGATGTGCGTTCGCAGAGGTGAACACATTTGGCATTTTGACCCTTTCGTTTCACTCTCTTTCTCTCGCTCTCTCTCGTTATATATATATATATATATATATATATATATATATATATATATATATATATATATATATATATATATACACAGAGAGAGAGAGAGAGAGAGATAGAGAGAGAAAGAGAATGTGTGAAACGAAAGCGTCAGAACGTAAAAATATGTATATAAGTATATATATATATATATATATATATATATATATATATATATATATATATATATATATATATATATATTATACATAGAGAGAGAGAGAGAGAGAGAGAGAGAGAGAGAGAGAGGGGGCACTTGCTACTCTTGTTTCTGTCAGCCTGTCTGCCATGTGCGACATTGTTTGTTTGATCTTGTCTGTTTGTATGAACTGTTACAAATTTGATATGTGGTAGGAAGGCAGGGTTAACGGGGATTCACCTTGAAAGGTTGGGAGCAATACGCCTACGTCTACACCATGTCACTTATGTTGAAAAAAAAAAGAACTAAGTTAAGTTTGTAATGCAAATAAAAAACAATATTAATGATCAAAAATACTAAGCACGCTTTGGGGCGCACAGACACTCACATTTACAAGAATGACTTTTTGACAAAGCGATAAAGAGCAGCTGGCATTAAACATGAGGCCAAAGCTGTCCTGCGCGCCTATAATAATATTTTAAAAAAACATTCATGGCACAATATCGTATAGCGTGCTTTTCGCGTTCACTGAATGAGCTAATTTTCTACTTAATTGGCTCACTTATTCAGCTGGATTGCAGTTACGTCTATTGATCCAATTTTGGCTTCAAAATGTAAGGCTTGCTTGTTGGCCAATGCCTTGTCTTTTCTTTATATATCTGCTGTGTCGCCCTGGTCAAGTGCCGGCTTACTTTCCAGTATGTTTAATTTCTTTGTTTCTTCACAATTGTAATAGCTGCATTCTCTTATGCTGCACTGTCAAACGGCTGTCGCCAAATGGAGACCTCGAGTCAGAAGATAAATTCTCAGCACGCTTACCATTTCACTTCACACACACAAAAAAAAAGAACTAGAAAACAGATAACCGTTGAACCCGTTTAGTTCCTGCGTTGCGCAAGCAGCCTGTAAAGATGAACGCTTTTCATTTTGATTCCCTAGGTCTGAAGCCTCGTCGTGTTCAACAACGCTGTCGGCTTTACATTTTCACTTGTAAATGGGAGTGGCCTGAAGTGCACGTTATCGTATTACCACTACACCGGGGACAACCAGGGGGGCACAAGCGTTGATGGTGGCATCTTGTAATGATGGTTTGAACTTGAAACAACGGTTTTCTTTTTGTCGCATTATTGCTATTATAAAAACGTAACAAACGTTACCATCGTGTAGTTCTCGTTGCTGCCCAAACCTGTACGCATGGCATATACTTAAATGTGCTAGCCTATTACAAAAAAAAAAAAAAAACACCTTAGGACGTCGCGGTTATACGACGACGAAAGGCGGCGCTACCAAAACTGCTATTTCTATCCACTACTGTCATCGTGGCATCACAATTGAGTAACAGCAACACGCGCAAGTTAAGCTGAAACTCTAATTTGATACGCTACTACTCCTCTGTAGGCCTAATTGAATAGCGTGGTGTGGGGCAAAAGAAGCTCAACCTCATGGGAAGACCTTGAAGGCTAAACGCAAACTATTTGAAGTCTGTGCGCTTCATAATCCTGCTATATATAGGTAGTGATCAATATGGTGCAATATGGCAAATAACGGCCGAGGGAGCGCGCAAGCTGGAAGGTAGCCATGAAAGGCGCAATTGTCATCCGCCATATTCGGTATACCGCTGTGCTTCGGTTCGTCGCTTTATTCTCCCTCGCTTTGCGATCTGCTGGCCTTTTGGTTAGCTCTAATGGGAGAGCGACTGCCTCTTTTCGTCGGTATCAGACATTAATTCAAGGTTCGGACCCGCCCCCCCCCTCCCCCAAGACGAATTTTTCTACAACTGCAAAGCCTTCCGTCCGAGAAACCGATATGTTGTAAGAGACTTCTTTTTATATACTGTCAGGGGAATGACTAAATTTCTTTCATCACGCACTGTATCTGCTAGATAAGAGAAAAGCTGCAGCCAACGTTTAACAAAGCGCTGCGGTGCAGAGAACGAACATACCCTGAAATATGACTACACTGTAAAAATGTTTACACTCTTAAAGGCGTTTTCTTGTCGCACTCGTAACACTCTCACCGTTAGGGCTCTGCAAAAATTTATAGAGGCTGACAACGGAGCTCCAACTAGGCGTGCGATGACAAAAGACGTAGTTGAAAACTGTGTAATCATTCTAACAGCCTTGGACGCACAAATATATCCGACAAGAGAATTTCGCCGGGAAAGATATGAAACTCTCCTATCGGATATTTCTGTGCCAAATACTAGCGCCTTTTGGTCCCCGTTTATTGCATACGTTCATTACTTCCGTTACATTAGCGCGGAAAGTGTAAAGTAAGCACATACTATTACCTTTTATGCATCACTGCATTTTTAATCCTAAATGCTGTGTACGATCCCGCGTGCCAAGAGTGTTTATTCGAGGCGAGTCGTATAGCACGGAAAATTTTTACGCACGTGGCGCTTTGCTTCATAGCCGTCCCCACAGCTGTTCTGCTCTTGTATCAGCGTCAACGTTTCCTTTGCAGAATGAGAATGTCTTGCTGCCATTAGGGCTGGCGCGGTGCTAGGACTGGTCCTCCGGTGATCCCATACTCCTGTCATCCTGTTCTACCGGTGGAAACCGTCTTTCATGCATGTTATGTAAGGCGACCTACCACTTTTATAGTGCGCATTATTGCGTCTCCAAATATTATTGGCATGCTTGGATGTTCAATCTATGTTGTTGTTGCGCTCGCGAAGAAATTGAAACGCCTTGATATTAGCCACGTTGATTCAATTTTATTATTATAAAGCATTGCAGTAATAATCGAGATTAGCTAGTGAAATGTTATGGTCAAGCTTTATAAGAAGTAAAGCGCAAAGAAAACAAAATGGCACTTTTTTTATAATCTTTTCCAACGCCGATTATTTAATGGGCAAGCATAGCGACTGTTTTTAATGAGAACTAAGCTATTCTATCGCGAATGCTGCTTTATTGTTTCTTTGTCAAATGTTTTAAAAGCTTTATGTATATTTGGGTATAATGCGCTGACGCTTAATGTATTTTTTTCGTCCTTGGTTTCTGCGCAACGACCCCAGCAGCTAAAGCTTCGATGTTGCCGCAAGTTCATTTTGTACGCCTGACATTCTTTGTTGTACATGACAAATGCGTAATGGGAAAGTTGGCGCTAAATACTCCCCGTCACATTTTTGTTTGCCTTATCGCTGTGGAATTTCACAAGCGTGCCGGTCTGGCCAGCGAGATCTGGCTAGTTGTGAGTTCTTTATAATTGTTCTTCGTTAAAATCTGGTTGTTCTACGCAAAGAGCCACGCTGACTTCACAGCACAAAGTTTCTGATTGCATTAATCGGCTCTCTTGCCATGCACTGCATTACATCACCGGTGAGGCATGGTCATACGACGAAGCCAATATTACCAGTGTTCACAAAAGCTATATTCTCAAAATTGGTATTTGTTTCAACGTCACTGATAACTACTCAGTAACTTTTGTAACTCCGTACCTCCGCAAGTGGGCAAATTCGACCGCTAAATGATGGCTCGGGTTGACGGTGACATGGGGATATTTGTAGTCCTGTAACGGTGTCAGATGCGTGAATCTGGAACGTACCCTCCAGAGAGGCACGGCATAGGCAGCTCGCAACACGCAGCCGGGATAGGCAGTGTCTAATACACGGCGATCGTGTCCTCTTTTCGTCTTCTGCCTGCAATGGTAGACAGCTTTAGTTTAGCGTGATTAGAGTCATATCGGATTCAGTAGAACAGTGGGCTTAGCAGAATAGCAGGATCAAATTCGTATGCGTAGAACGCTTACTGACCCATAGCGTGTAGCGTACGTACGCACGCAATTTGTCAGATTTAACGCTCTCTTCTTTGCGTGGTTTGCGTAATTTACGGGAAACATGGCGGTGGTGCCGGCCACCCACTTCGAAGAGAGTTTCGCCTTGCTTTTGTACAATGACTTCGTTTGTAGCAAATGACTGTGCACACGGTTTCACTTAGTTTCAGGCCGCTTCGACGACTGAGTATTATGGATAGCCTTGGGGGGTTTACAAGATCGCTTCTCGTTCTGAACACATCGAGGCCTAACAAGAGAGATGGTTGGTTGGATGTTATGAGCATCCCATTTGGAACGGGGCCGTGGGTTGCTCTACCAAGCTATTGTTATTTTATTGCCTAATGTCCTACCTATGTTAAAAAAGAAAAACAAACCCATGATTAATTCCTATATCCTAAGTTTATGAACTCCTACGGTGAACTTTGTTCTTGTGCGCCTCCGTTGCTGCCGTTAAAGCACTACGAACACCCACAACCAAATTTTCTGACCCCTTATTGCGAACTTCGCTTTTGTAAGTCTCCGTTCTTTGTCGTTTCGCTACTTTTCTTCCACCAATCTTCCTATCGCCTTTTACTAATCTCTATTGTGGACACGTTTACTTTTCCACTGCTCTCGCTGAACCCAAGGGCTTCAAGGAGGCCAGTGATTCCTAAATCGACCGCTAGGCAGATATCTTCACATTCTAATTTAACATGCTTCATCGTTTCCCTATCTTTACCGCAGCAAGCACATACTTCTTCTTCTTTCTTATATCTCGCTTTATAAAGGCGTGTTCGAAGGCATCCTGATCTCACTTCGAAAAATAATGAACTTTCCTTTGAGTTATCATAAATCGCTTCTTTCCTGATTTTGTTTTTTGCTCTTAAGTAGTTACTCATGGCAAGTTTATTTTCCATTGCCGCCACCCATCAGATTATCTCAGCCTCTCGGACTTTCCGCTTGACGTTCTTTATTGCTGTGTTGTTCACCATACAGACCGCATACTTGCTGGTAAGCTCCCTAGTTCTTTAAATAAAAAGCGCTGGCGTGGCTCAGCGCTTTTTATTTAAACATGGCATTCATTACAATGAATGAAATGATGTATGCAGAGGAATTATTTACAATATTATGAGCACCATATGTTCATTACCAATGACAGGTCACCGAACAGTACATACAAAGAAAATATCACACAAAGCAACAACATCCGTCACAACAAAAATTTCAAAGGAGAAGGTAAACAAAACACCTAATCAAAAGTTCATACCAATCCGGCTGACATTCTTCTTGATCGTAAATGTACTTTAAGAGGGTTTCAATCATTTGAGCGAAATGCGATCTTGAGGAAATTGTTCATTCTGCATTTCGGTCTTGCGTAGGAGTTTTCCATTGGCTATACAGGCCTATCAGTAAGAACATATTGTATGACACATCATCACACGGGACGACACGGCTCGGCCTACCAGTCCCCACGTGGGAGCGGCCCGCAGCTCTGCCCTAGGGCAAAGCTTCTCAGGACCTTGTCATTAAAGTTCTTTGTCTGTCTGGCGTGGCTCAGTGGTAGAGTAACTTCCTCTCACGCAGTGCGCCGGTTGTTCGGTCGTCAGAGGTCTGAAAATCCAAACGTTCTTAAAATCGTTTCTCATAACACGTTCTTTAAGCTTTCTTTTTCTTTGAACACATTGGCTAACGTTAGTTGGGACACCATATAAACTAGCCAGGTTTATTTTATTAACATATTCATCCTGTCAAAGTTCCGAAAGGGTGCGGCCAAACGCCACACAAGACGAAAGGCGACGTGGCTGCGGCGAACGGAAAGTTGGACGACGTGTTTGTGGAGAACGAGACTGGTGTCCGCGCGGCGATGTTTAGCGACTGCACCATGTGTTCCTAGCATAGTTGTCGGTGCTGCTATAGACTCGGTGGTGGGCGAAACATTGCGGGCATTTGCATCAGAATGGCTCAGGTTGGTCGGCGTGCGAGGTGTTGAGGGCCACGAGTTGCGACAGTATCGGGCGACATGACCAATGTTGCGACAAATGAAACAGATCGGCTGGTCGTCCACAGTTCTCCACTCAGTCGGGTTGCGATAACGCGGAGAGAAGCGCCGGGGTGGAGCGAAAATAGTAGGAAGGCGTTCGTTAGCGCTGGGATTTGCGATCACACATACAGAATGTACACGAATGTTTTGAAGCTCCTGGCAAACGATGGCTTGTACGAGAGGACTGGGAAAAGTGGTAGCATCAGGGCTATGCGAACAGAATGCTGCGGGCGCCATCGCATCCAGTTCACGTCGAACGATTCGCACCACGTCCTCTGATGGCGACGCATGCTGCTGTTCGGACTGATCTTCACACGTCGAAGTTGCGGCACTATTGCGAAGTCTAATGAATGGGTGCAGGACACGTCGGCTTTTGGCCTGCTCGAATCGTCGGCACTCTTTAATGATAGAATCAACTGTAGAGCAGCTTTTGCACATGAGCAGAGAAAAGGCGTCGTCAGCAATGCCCTTAAGCACGTGCCTGACCTTCTCAGCTTCTGTCATGTCGTGATAGGCTTTACGACAAAGTGCCAGTACGTCCTGGATGTATGAAACGTAGGACTCCGTGGGGGATTGGGCACGGGAGTCCAGTTCCTGCCTTGCGGCAATTTTACGACCAGCTGGCTTGCCAAACAACTCTGTCAACGTGTTTGCATTGGTCCCAGCTGGTTATCTCCTCTTCAAGACTTTCGTACCACACCTTCGTCGTGCCTCTTAGATACAACAACAAGTTAGCTAGCATTAGCGTTGGGTCCCATCTGTTGATTCCATTCACGCGTTCGTACATAAACACCCACTCTTCGACGTCGGCGCCATCGGTCGCGCAGAAAGTTCCAGGATCCTTGGGTTGCACAACCACAACCGAAGGTGACAGCGATGTAGCTGGTGACGGTGACGCTGGAGGCGGCAACGACGTTGATCCCGCGTGCCCACCGTCTTTCATGGTGCCGACGGTGATGCGACGTCCACTGCGGAGCTCCTTTTCCAGCCGTGGTACCCCGCACCTCCTCCAATATGTTACGGGGATGTTGCGAATATAGAAAGTCTATATATTTACAATATATATATACAGGCTGAGTCAGAGTAGTTAAGATGGCGGACCACCAACAACATGCAGCAGCCAGCGTCTCCGATCTTCTTTTTCCTCTCTCTTCTTTCATCCTTCCGACGTAATATATATATATATATATATATATATATATATATATATATATATATATATATATATATATATATATATATATATAGTAAATGACGGATTGACGGACTACACTACTGACAGCACAAGAATAGTCGAAGCTGAATGTTTCGCGGCGGTCCACAAGAGTAAGCGAGTTACTAGCGATAACTCATCTTTGCTACGAGGTATTACAATGTATAGAACAGCTACGTTTCAAACCTTGTGCGCAGTAAGAAAAGATCTATTAGAACTGTGCACACCCGCGAGCGATTAGGCAGAAAATAATAAGATAATGACCGCACCGAGAAACTTTACTGAGTCATAAATGTGAAAAGCCGCTGCTTCAAAGTATTTTACGAATAAAGAACGAAAAGCACAACACACTGATCCTGATTCAATTCATAAGCAGAAAGCTTGGATAGCTTGGAAAGCTGGCACCATATACGCTGCTGGCGCCGTTTGGACATGGCTTAATCACTCCTAAAGCGCTTTTACATTTTCTCCGCAGTTATGGCCAAAGCTTCGTGTCATCTACCCAGTCACCGTCTACGATATCTCCTAAAACAGTGGTTTGCTGAGCCGCATTGGTGTCATACACATCCGTTGTAAACAGGGAGGCAACAGCGGCAACGGAGGAAGCTCAGGCAAACAATTGACGCGTCACCACGTGATCAAATATGACAGCGCACACGGGATCGCCGCGAGAAAGGTCAATACCGAGCCTTTTGTTAAGCGGAGTAGCTAACTACTAGCGCACACCACTGACGCCTTGAACGCATCATGCTTTCAGAGGCAGCATGCGCATACATACATGGCAATTCGAATCCATTGTATCCGCAAGAACCCTTTACTTCCGCATTAACGTGCACCCGTGGATACGTGAAGGCGAGCTTTCTGGCTCTTTTCTTTAGAGCGCAGTTCTTAGACGCCCGTTCCTGGGTTGAGCGTCGGCGTCCCTCGGCGTAACCGCGCGAACGCGCTCGTGCCACTGCTCGAGCGTTCGTCATCGTCTTCTTCCACAGCTGGCTCCGATGCCGCTCGCTCACAATGCCAGCGTTCCCATATTGCCCCTCCCTCTGGGAAGGTGCTGAAGGCACTGGCCCGTTGCCAATCGGTACGGCGATTTCGGTCTCAAATTCCTTGCCTCAATATATGGCGAAAAGAAAACACGTATCAAGCTGCGCTCAAGTTTCCCATTAGGGAGTATCGTATAATCGTTGGACACTTTTTTCTTTCCCCCACACGGCCGGCCGCCGCTGCCTCGAATGCTCGGACGCGAGCGCCATCTCGTGGTGGTGCAAGGAACCCAGTGGCGCATGCTTCGCTGTCATTGGTTGGCCTATTTGGCAAGAGAACAGCCAGGCCGCAACCACGGTCATGAAACGCGGCGGCGCTTTTTAAGAAACGTGCGAATTCATCGAATTTTGCCAAGGAACAACACGTAAACCACGAAACTATATTTGATATAGCACAGCACACCAAGTGACTAGGTACAGAAACAATATTGTCTGCAAAGATCATTCATATAAGCCTGTAACAGTATATTTAACACACTTGGGGTAAGTCTCAGCCACTCCTTACTTTCAAAATGGCGCGAATAGCTAAAGTTCAAGAAGCTTAAAGGAAAAGAAACCGCGCGTTTGTTCACTGCCGTAGTGGTGCATGAACCTACAGCTTTTTCCTGGAGTAAGCCTGAATGTAGAACACCACGAACCATACGAAGAATAGGATCGCTTGCGCCACCTCAAGCCACACGAAGAGGCCAACGTAGTTCCCCTTGGCAAACACCATGCCGACGGCGTGCGCGAACAGAAGGACAAACTGCGAGATCTGCATCATGGTCATATACTTCTTCCACCACAGCAAACGCTTGTAGGCTGGACCAAGCGCCGCGATGAAGTAGTACGTGTACATGAACACGTGCACAAACGTGTTCAGGCACGTGACGAACATCTCGTGGGACTGGGCGCCGTAGGTCACGTCCAGCCACATGTTCCACGCGACAATCACGTGGTGCACCACGTGCAGCGCGCTGACCTGATGATTCTTCTTGCGCAGCACAAAGAACACGGTGTCGGCGAGCTCGGAGACCTTGAACATGTAAAACCACCAGGACAAGTGCACGATCTCGAGGTTGGCTGGAGAGTCGATCATGTCTAGGTCCTGCAGGAAGGTGTAGCCCAGGTCCCAGTAAGCGAGCTTCACGAAACGGCACACGAAGAACGCGCTGAGGAGGGTGGCCGACAGGTTGTAGACGAGGATGCAGGCCTTCAGCTCGAACGGCTTGCGCCGCGACATCCAGCGGGGACCGGCCACCTTGACGAAGTACACGTACACAGCCGTGATCACGAGGAGCGGCAGGGGATTGCCGGTCAACGGCCAACCTTCGGTCCGGTGGTCGCGCCTCGGCAGCCACACGCGGCTGGCGTCGTCAGAGAAGAAAGGCGCATGCGAAGTCATTGCGGTCGACATCGTGCGTAGGCCTCGTCGAACAAGAAGGAAGCTGATTCCTGCAAGCACCGTTCCTCGATGAGAATCCTGCAAGATCACAAAAGCATACTGCTCACAGCCGGTCTGTCGTCTCCTGCAGCTTCACCGCGATATGACCGAACGGCGCGTTCAGTAGTGCCACGTAAAACTAGCGGCTTTTCCTGGGGCTACTGTGGCGGCAAAAGTAGACGATAAAGAAGTGAGAGCATATATAGCCACTGCAACACGTGGTCCCCAGTTTTATGAGCCGCTCGAGCGCCGGAAGAAGAAGAAGCGCAAGAACACGAGGCCTCTAGCTTTCTCTCCAGACAGCCCGTCCCGCCTTCTTTCTTTATCCGAAACTAGGGTGAAAGGCACGCGCGCGAGAGAGGCTGTCAGAGGCTACACTGTCGGCACTCTGCTAGTTCTGCGCAAGGCTTGATTGAGCGTAGCGGGCGGAAGTGCGAGGGCTCGTGACATGTGAGGAATTAAGAAAGGAGATCTGATGGCCCTGTATTCAGAAAAATAAAGGAAGAAAGCTGTCAAGGTGTGCGTCAGCCCATGGAGAAGGTGGTGGTCCCGCCGGTGAACCGAGTCGAGTGACCGATTTATTGTATTTCTACTTATCTTCATGCACGCATCGCTGGGGAAAATGTTTGAGCCTGTTGCTGCGGGACGAAAACGCCGGTTCAGCCTTGACAGGCAGGGGTAACTTTGGCTATGACCTGGATTGCACGCTTGACTGAAAGCCGTGAATAATAGGTTGCGCGAGCGAAAATAGAAATGAATTCAGAAGAGCTTACACAGGTCGTCAAGGAGCAAGATTCCAAAGATGGAAAAACAAATGACGAAAATGTAAGCGCCACGCATCCCCAAAAACCTGTGCATGAGATATATTAAAGCGTTCACCTTTCCTTGGGATCTAACCACATTGTTTCGCGTCTTACCGTTATTGTGTGTTGACCCCGAAGATATCCCAGTCTACTGCAATGGTAAACGCCTCACGCGGGTACCATCGCACAGCGGTGATATCGGGCATTACCCCAAGGGTGTCACAGTGGTAAGGAAAGCGTTCTCGTATTCTTCCTTCGTGACAGCTAGCGTTCGTAGGAGCTGTCGTTGAGACGCTGCATCTCTGGTCAAAGACGTAGACGCTGTCGTTTGAGATGCTGCGCCTCTGGTCTCAGACTCTCTGCGGGGTTCCTTCCGAACTAGTTCTTGAAGAAGTGGCGCTCGAAGTACCGGTTGGCTCGCGCTCCCACGTTAAGCTAAGACCAGTGGTTTTAGCAGGTCTTGGTAACGCACAGTAGTAAGGGGAGCGCCACTTATGAACGTAGTGCAAACATAGTGCGCAAATAACTGCCGCCAAAGCATGCTAAACGCAAGTTTGGAAAGCAACAGGGTTCGGTTTTTTTTAATATTTGCAGTGAAGCTGCTACCCTCTAGTTGGTCGGGATTTTTCATGTCCGGGTGCACGGTTTTCCTCACACGAAACCGAACGGCAGCTGGAAGGCTTTGTGTTTGAGTTTCGGTGTAAAATAATTGTGTTTTTCGTATACTTGAATTACAATCCGACGCTATCATGTCTCTAGGTTGCGCGTAAGTCGTATTTTGCGAATTTTCTGAGGCATTGTACTTTGAGAAATTCAATTAGTTCAAAAATGCACTTGTGCTTGGCGGACTACCTAAAAGAAAGGATGTATGCGGTTCTAACGGCTCCGCCACCTATTCGAATAACAATCCGAAGCTATCATGTCTGCAGCTTGTGTTAAGTCGTGCTTTACGCATTTTTCTGACGCATTTTACTTTTAAACATTCATTTAGTTCAATAATACACTTGCGCTTGGCAGAGGGCCTAGAAGAATGCGGATGCATGCTGCACTTCCGCACACGTGCATGCGGGCGTGACGTACGTTGCTTGCGGTAGTGGTGTGTGACGTCGGCAGCAGCTTCGTTGTACATCCACTTTCACACGGTGGAATGGAGGCGTATTTTTTTTTTCATGTTTTCCACAGTACTGCGAATGAGATTGAAGGTGACTACTTAGGCCTTCAGCATCGTGACACAGTAGTGAGGCACGCTCATCTGTAGCTCTATGACTGCTTCCAGACGACCGGCTTGTTGCTGGCGTTAGACTCGATCGCTTTCTCGTTGAATGGATGGTTGGCTGGATAGATGGTCTTCCTTCCGCCTCACTACCATAAGGTAAAGAAGCGGAAACATGTCGGTAACGTCAGCAAGATATGTTCTAACAAGAACATTTCCGACGAAGTGAATTTTGAGGGGGGGCTCAGTGGCAAACGCGTCCTGCTACGAGCAGCACATTGACGCAAGGGCAGGAGTTCTATACCTAGTGGCACTGATGAACATTTGTTTATTTCGATAGCAATTATACGGGCACACGAGGCGTGTTCCCGCCATCGAAGCTACTGCCAGCAAAGTGCTCTCACGATATCAACGGCGCATCGCAGCTAGTGCACGGAGGGTTCAAAGCGTAGTTTCCTACAATTACTAGAGGGCGCTCATCATGGGAATGATGGGTAGTACATAGATATGTCAAATCTTCGTGCTCGGGGCTTCAAACGTTTTTGTGGCCTCGTTTAATACGCTTTATACAGACCTCAATTGTCCTAAGTTTCGTCGCAATTTATAGTTTTTTTTTTATGCAGAGGGTAATAAGACTGTGTAAGTGGCCATAATCGCTGCTAATTGCAGTGGTGCTGCTTGTCCATGCATCCGTTGCATAGTGGCTTCAATATCTGGCTTCTGTGCTACAGATCCTGTGTTAGAATCCTGCCATCGGAGAATTTGAATATTTATTCAAATGTGCATAACGCAAGACTTTCTTACAATTGATCCCTTTCCAAAGTCACGAAGCCATATACCGCCATAATAGCGAAGTTTAGGCAAATCCATTTACTATCCATCATTCCCATGCTGGCTGAACTGCCCAGCTTGCAACTCCCGTAGACATTAGCGCCACAGATCCCTTTACTGCTTCTGTGAAACACTATGATTAAAAGGCCTCCAGGGTCGCGCAATGCGTTTGGCGGCATTAGCGACAAACTCGGCAGCGGAGACAGTGCAGTGCAAGCACACACCGAAGTGCCTTCTGAACAGCCGTTTTGAAAGACTGGTGTAAGCGGAACGAATAGCAAATGTCAATATAACGCTATAGATTGTTTTCGTGTGACGTCACAGACGCAGTTTCTCATAGTCCTAGTAGCCGATCATGGCGACCACGTTGGCGTTAGTGACGCCCCTTATCACCACGCGTGCATCGTATTGCATTTTTCTTTTATAGTTATTGTTTTCATCGGATTAAAACTGTTGTCGCTCGGTACAAAGTGTGCCAGGCGTGCTATCATGCTGTCCCGTTTCATGTTTACGCAGCTTCTCAACGCGCTAGTACCCTCGTATGGCGACCAGGGTAACATCAGTGAGAACTATCTATACTATGCTTTCACTGAGCGTTGTCAAAAGCCGGCAGCTTTCCGTTGGTTTCATCTCGTGTACCGTCGGAGTGATACAGACTGCAAAGATGCTAGGGACTCCTGATTAAGACCGAGTTGCTAGCTGGCAGGGCGCTGTTCCTGCTGCACAGGAGCTGTTACCTCGCGTGCTGCCTCGCACCAACATGTTGCCCCCAAGTATTGTTAGAACAGCGTCCGAGGAGCTAGAGTACAACATTAATGATATCGCTGTCAGTGTATAACCCTTCGGATGAAACTGCCACTTTTTAGAGCGAATAGATTTACTGCCTACCCGGATGGGCTTTCAGTATCTAATCAGGTTGCGGGACGCGTTCATCGCCAAACGCAACGTAGCTCTTCGAAACCCAGGTGTTCTCGCGCGAGAGGTGTGTGGTGTCCAGGGAGGTTTAAACATCCTTGGTGGCACCCGAAAGTATAGTTGCTGTGGTCGGTGGTGGCGCTGTGTCGCATTTCTCCGCTGCCTAGCATGACGGTGGCGGGGCGTCATCCCAAGCAGAGATATTCGCCGACGAATAACGCGACGCCTCTCGTTTCCGCATGCTGCGTTTCGTATTGCCGACTCGCCAAAGCTTCGCTTTGACAGACTTCCACAGTGCGTAGGAGGAGTGTCAGGACACCGTGGAGTCAATGGGCGGATAAGGAAGCGCTGGTGCAGAGCCGCTACCATCATCATAACGCCGCCGTCGTAGTCACTCTGCCATGTCGCCTAAGAAAGCATGAGGATAATTTGTGTCATCATCTTCAAACAACGTTGTTTTCTGGGGCCGAACCTATCCGCTTAGTTTATTTATCACCGTCGATGCCCTCTGTGCAATGCATTCGTTTCGCACGTATAGGGTACCAAACTGGGCGCGCGTCCGGTTGATCTACTGCATTTCTTTCTCTCCTCCTCCTCCTCCTCCTCCTCCTCCTCCTCCTCCTCCTCCTCCTTTTTCTTTGTTTCAATATATGGTGGCGCTGAATTTGCTGACAGGTAGGTAGCATGGCGACGAAGGCATCATAACGACAGCAGTACGACAACAGTGGCGTAATAAGAACCATCGACGAACCAAACAACGTAGTTTCCAGCTTTTCAGTGCCGTTGCAGTAAAATTGTCTGCTTGGCATACGCTCATCTTAAAAAGCAGCGGTACGCGTATAAGACCGACTATAGTATCGTAGAGGATCAGCACTGAATGTCAACTAAAATTAGTTAACAGAAAACGCTCGCTATCAAAGCTTAGTTAAGAGATAACTTTATTTCAGGAACGCCTTTCCCAGTACACCAGGGAACGGAGAAACCGTTTTGCTAGGCTATCCACTGCACTGAATTTGATAGCGTTTATTGCATTTGAAATGTTCAGATTTACTAGCTGTAAGTAGCAGATTTCTTGTTAGTGTGGCCATCAATTTCTTTACAGAAATTCTTGAAAATCACAAAGTTTAAGAGTGCCGAATCATCCAGTTTACAACTATAACTCGGGAATACACACGATAGCAGGCTTCAGCGATTTCTTTGGCTCTGAATTCATTTGCTGCGACAGCGCCATGCTCTCACTATGAAGGACAACGTGTTATTGCTTGATACTTTTTTCCTCAAATAATTGCACTCACCTACGTCGGGGAAGGAGTACGTTTATCTAGGTCGATTACTCACAGGGACTCTGATCACGAGAAGGAAATTTGCAGAAGAATAAAGTTGGGTTGGGGTGCATAGGGCAGCTATTACTAAATCCTGACTGCAAGCTTGCGATTGTCGTTGCAAAGAAAAGTCTACAATTATTGCCTTCTACCTGTGTCACATATAGGGCAGAAGCTTGGAGGTCGAGAAACTCGAGGACCAGTTTAGGACTGCGCCAAGAACAATGGAACGAGTAGGTGTAACGTTAAAAAACAGGAATAAAGCAGTGTGGATCAGTGAGAAAACGGGGATAGCCTATACTCTAGCTGACATTAAGAGGGACAAATGGAGCTGGGTAGGCCATGCAATGCGTAGGATGGATAATCAGACCATTATGGTTACAGAATGGCTGCCAGGAGAAGGAAAGCGCAGTCGAGGACGACAGAAAATTAGGAGGGGTGATGAAATCAGGACGTTTGCTGGCGCAAGTTGGAATCAGCTAGCGTAATACAGCGGTAATTGGAGATCATTACGAAAGGTATTCGTCCTACATTGGACATAAATATATGATGCTGCTGCTGATGATGACGACGACGACGACGAGGAAATGACCAAGAAGCTAGTGCCCATAGGGTTAATATTTCGCCTATGAATGTGGTTGAAGAAAAACGTAAATAATGAAATTACATTTCAGTTACGTTTAAGTTAAAAAAATAACTGGAATCGTTAAAGTAGCATTCAACTATAGTTATGAATTCTCTGGCATTAGGGAAAGAAGAGCGTTGCTTGGATAAATAAGTTGTGGCTTTACTGATGCCCGCAACTTTGTTTCTGTATGGTGTAAAAATGTATGCTGGGAAACTGGAAATACACGCACAGTTATTAGCGCTCTGAGGTTCCCCCTAACCATAACTTCTTATATGAGGAACAAAGCGCGCCGTGAATACCGTCTAGTTCATGCACTCTTCACCAGATCGCGTTGCCTGCCCATGCCTAGTATTTAATAAAAACAGTGAAGGGACACTTTTAATAGAAGGCCAGGAAATACCTCGGGTAAAATAATACAAATACCTTGGTGTATGATAAACAAGGCGATAGATATCTGGAGACACAGGAAAAAATAATAACGGTAAAGGGGAAGAGAAATGCGGCTATAATGAAACACAGAGCGTATGCATGGAGATACAATAGGTACGAGGTGCTCCGAGGTATGTGGAAAGGTGTAATGGTTCTAGGAATTACATCTGGAAAGCGGTTGTTTGCTTGAACTCAGGGGTACAACCAGGACTCCATGGCAGCCAAAGGTCAGTGGGACGCCTCGCA
Source organism: Dermacentor andersoni (assembly GCF_023375885.2). Classification (NCBI taxonomy): domain Eukaryota; kingdom Metazoa; phylum Arthropoda; class Arachnida; order Ixodida; family Ixodidae; genus Dermacentor; species Dermacentor andersoni. Next base: position 90,613,916 of record NC_092817.1, on the reverse strand, counting down.
TTGGGCGCTCACGCGAACACTACAAATGAAGCTGTGCAGGGTGATATGGGCTGGGCAAGTTTTGAAGTGAGAGAAGGTAAAATTGATTTGGAGCAACGACTTAGGAATATGGAAGGTAATAAATGGGTTGCTAGAGTGTTCAGGTATTTGTACAAGAAAAAGAACGATTCATAGTGGAGGAAAAGAACTGTGAAGTTTACCAGAAAATAAGCGACCGGTATAGTAAGTAACATGGCAACAAAGAACGTCAAACGCAAAGTCAGAGAGACTGAGACAATCTCATGGATGGCGGCAAAGGAAAAGAAGCCTGCTGTGAGTAACTACCTGAGAGGAAAAAACGAAATCAGGAAAGAAACATTTTATGATAACTCAAATAGAAGCTCTTTGCTTTTCAAAGCGAGATCAGCATGCCTTAGAACGCGTACTTGTAAAGCAAGGTACAACAAGGAAGAAGAAGCATGCGCATGCTGCAGTAAAGCTACGGAAACGATGGAACATGTTTTATTAGGATGTGAAGCTGTCTGCCCAGCGGTTGGTTTAGACTCCTCTGGCCTCCTGGAAGCATTCGGGTTCAGCGAGAGTAGGGGGAAAGCAAACGTGTACGCTATAGAGATTAGTAAGAGGCGATTAGAACTTTGGGGGCAGAAAAGTAGGGGTATCCCAAACAACGGAGGCGTACAAAAACAGAGTTCCCTATAGTGGTTAACAAAGCTTGATGCTGGGAATGGTTCTTTTTACCTTGTTTGTTTGCCTGCTTTGTTTTCTTTTAAATAAAGGTAGGACATAAGGCAAAATAACAACAATAGCCTGGTGTGGTATAAAGTTTGTAAACAGGGATGAAGTGCCTCAGACAGGCTGGCCACCGTTTCGATAGGAGGACCTATCTTCGTGTGCTATTCCATCTGTCAGCCCCTTTCTTGTTTTTGAACAATAGCCTGGTGGCGCTAACCACCGCCCCGTTTCAATGGGGACGCTCACAGCATCCATCCATCCAACCAGTACCAGAGCAGAAGACGCGACGATGCTGCTTGTGCACGCGCGCACGTAGAGACACGTATATTGGCGTTCGTATTAGACTTGGAACTGTAAAATAAATTTGCAGATTCAATTGACGTTTGTAGGCGATGTGCATCGGAAGTAAGCAATACAAAACATGTTTTGGAAAGTAGGTCCTTCACCCAAAGGCGCCCAACTGTGATATGCAGCTCCCAGCTTGAGGGTGTTTCGTGACAGCGGTTTTATTTCGAACACTTTAACCATGTCGTGTTTGTCGGTCGCCTTCATTGCAAAATTTGTAAATATTGGGTGAAAAATAGTATTGGCAGCAACAATTTGAGCAAGTTATCTTGGTGTCCCGGCGTCGAGCACATCAAGGCTTTGCGCTCGCACAGTATTTCAGCGGCATTATTCACAGACTTCTCCAAAGAGGAATTCATGTGCCTTCTTCTTGCGAGAAGCAGCAGCGACCGCCAACGAGCTCTGGCGGTCACTGTACGAATTCCTGGATAATCCTGAGGCTCCAGCCACTGGCACCAGGCTTCTTTATCTCGAGCGAACCAGCGAAAGCATCAGACCCCATGATGTAGATAATGAAGTCCCCCTTATCACTGTTTCCCTTACCTTCTCACTCCCTCCACTTCCCAAGTCAATTCACCGCAGCCCCTTAAGGGCAAAAATGTGAATGAAGACGTGTAAACAACAACATCTTGCGAGAAGAACTTGGATGAACTTCTCGAATGTATAGAGAACCACTAAAAGTTCTCCAGATCGGTAGTTCAGTCCACCGCGGCCCTGGTGCTTTATCAACCAGTCCGAGGGCGTCGACGCGTTGGCTTTGATAAAAGGCTAGCGCACTCCTCACATTCGATCTTTTGTTGTACAGCTCTTGCCATGTAGCCGCCGACCATGGGTAATGCTGCGACATCTGGAGTAGGAAGCAGGGGCTGTTCTCGGTTGAGTCGCTCTGTGAGCTCTCTACGTGCTTTTGCAGGGAATACCTCTCTTATTCCCTTCCTTGTGTTTTTCTATTGCGGCAGCGTCGACAAGCAATAGTTACCTTCTGCTGCCATTATGTTGCTCGTAAACGACGACGACGCGAGGCCGGTCTTCTCAATACCCGAGAGAACAGCTCGGGCGTTCGTTTGATCATTGGAGCCTGCTGACTTCCTCGACCAGCCAAAACACGACTCGATTGGGACAGACCACACTTTCTTCGTTGAAAGAAAATAAAGCACATGTCTTCAAGAATATATCGAATGCACTCGACATTTGAACGAGTTGTCATCACCGGGCTTTCGTAAAACTCCTTGGTTAAGAAGTTTTTCGCCAGGCACTGGTTTCTAAGATTGGCCAGGTAGTCGAGGAAGCTTGTTTGAAGCAAGTTTAGCCATTCATCGCTTGTAGATTCGAGCTGCTTGAAGTCGGCGTTGTTCTGATGCATGTGCTGGGTACAATTTCTCACGTCCATGAGCATGAACCAGAGGTGCACGGTGTCCTTGAATACAACCGTGGGTCTGACACCCGCGAAACATCGCGTGTGTGGCCCGCTTGCTTTTGCAGGAGCTTCAGTGCAGCTTTCACGAGAGGAGGAAAAACTTCAATTGCTCTTTTCATGTTAATTTTTTTTTTCAATATTTGTGAGGAACACGTGTTTTCTGGTCAAATACCTAACTGGCTTTACAGGGCTGCCTTGCTGCATTTTGTAGTCTCTTGAAGTCGTTCGCCATTATTTCGCCGCCTTTCCCGACGTCACGCGACAAAAACTGCAATCACACGTTTTTTGATCAAGTGGCCCTGATCGAATGCTAGAAAAATCTTTCGATTCGGTTGTCCAGTGGGCTCAATGCGATGCCTGGGCTTGCGTTGCGTAGAAGTTGGAACGCCAAGACATTGATTTTGTGGTTTTCGGTGACAACGCGCACGACAAAAAATCTTATGTCTTCAACTTCCTTCAGGATATGTTGTATATAAGCGCATGCAGCTCGTGGCCACTGCAATTTTTTGTGAAAAAGTAGGTCACGGGTATTTTCAACGAAAGTGAAAGGCTGTTGAGGACGAAGCACAGAAGCGAGTTGGCCAGCACAGGTTCATTTGTTATTTCTCTAGGAAAGCTCCCAACAAAGTCTACTTCGCGAATGAAGGCGTCCCTTTGCTTGTGATAAAGTAGCCGCTGTTTCGCGCGCATTTCCTCTACAATTAACGAGCACACCTTGGCTTGCGATGAGGGGAGAGAAGCGAGCTCGGTTGACAACCTTTGCTTCACGAGTTACGTCACGCCAACTTCTCCCCATGATGAGCCCATAAAACGCTCCAGAGTGCTTCGACTGGTTAGCCGGAGCATGCCTGTAGTTCAGATATGCTCGTATGCGCGAGTGGAGAGGTTACGCAAAACCACAGCATGGCGCACTGTCAGATCAGACCACGTTGGTATCTTCTGCCGGAAATTCGGAACTTGTTCTACTAATACTGACGCAGCCAAGTCTTTCTACTTCTCTTTCTCGACAACTTAGAGGAATGCAGGAACAAAGCACACTTCCTTGAGCTTTTGTATTTCTAGTTTGCCATTATCGACGGTATTCTTGAACCGCTCAATACGCGCATGTAAGTCTCGTTCTTTACGTTTCTACTTTCGTTTGTCCACTGTCGAAACCGAGAATTGTGAGGAAACCTGCACTACTCTGTCCACCTGCACAGTCGCAGTGGCGCAGCGCTCGCTGGCGCCATTTTCACGGCTGGCAACGGTTCGGTAGCGGTGCAGTCTACGGGAGATGAACCGTCAAAGGCGACGTCGACGACCGGCAAGTCGTTGAATGGATGCGTACGTGACCCTATTTAGTAGTCACGAATGACTGCTCTTCGCTTCGGCAGTGGTGGGTTCATTAGCACAGCGGCCTCGCGCTTTTTCACTGATGCCTCGCTTCTCTCTCCTTTTTTTTAGAAGACTGCAAGTAGGCCGGATATTTTCCGGAAGTGGTAAGGACAGCTTCTTTCTAAGTTTGCGAATTTTACAACCTTTCTTGAAGTCACAAGAACTGAAGTGTCGGCTGAATACAGTCGATTGGCCCGACTTTGTATTCGGCGCTCAGTTCCCTCAACAGACTTTTAGCCATTTTGCGCGCAGTTCCCGATCGATTGGTATTTCGTGGAACGATATTCCCGGCCTCCATTGTTTTTGTTTTTTCATAACTTACAGCGTGGCACGCAGCGGTGCGGCATATTGTCGGATGCAGGGACACCGCAACCGACTCCACACTGCAGATTGACAACTGAGTGGGTATAAAAAGAAAGGAAAGTAACAAAGAAATGGTAAGAGCTATACATCGTAAATCACTGATTTTAAGTAGCACACCTATATACATTCCAACGACGCCAACAACTAACACGTGGTCACGGAAAATCTAGTAAACAAACGGTCACTTCATTTGTAAACACTTGTCGCAAATTATGCCATGCATCCCTGATATATCACGTAGAAAATATAAATCAGCGTACTGCTGTCTCAAAACGCCCATGCTTACGTGCAGCCAGCACGACGCAAACAGCACAACTCTTACTTGAATGGTCGGTTTGTGTGGGTGCTTCGATGCCTCTCGACGTCTAGCTATGTCTGGTATGCGATAGCCTGTATGGGGCGCGAGCGTATCTCGCGGAGAAAGAGATTCTTGATTGGGGTGTGAAAGGTGGGGCTAAGTGCAGCGCGGCAACTGCCTCTCAATAGAGTACACCTAAACCGCACTCCACAAGGGGGAAGGGAGAGAGAGGTTGGGTGGCAGCAGCAGCCACAACAGTGGCATGATGCCTAGGCGGGTCACGGGACAAAAGCCGTGGCCTAAATCGAGCAGGACGGGAGAGGGCAACGGACGGTCTCCGCTGCACCATTTTGCGGGCATGAAAAAAATATAGGAGGCTATGTCACATTTAAATATGCAGGCTAGATTTATTTAGTTCAAATGTATAGCTTTGCGTAACCTATATCCGCAGCTGGTTGGCCTAAAGCATGTATTAATAGTAAGCTCTGTAGAGGTAGTGCACTTTTCTATTTGAGAATGGTTCATTCAGACTATATTTGTGCATCATATGCATATTCGCTTCTTTTGTGTGCATCATCGTGCGTTGCCTTTTGGTCAGTTTAATAAGGTTCTAAAAGTTGTGCAGGTGTTTCGACGTAGTCCTGATGAATCATGTAGATTGAGCAGGACAACGGCGAAACACCTGTACGCCCGTCGTGTCGGCAGCATGGCATTTGATTTGACATTTAATTATAAAGTTTTCTTTTTCCTTGTACCTTGTTTTGAAACTTAAGTGTTCTTGAAGATTATCTTTTAGGCCGTCATTATTCTGGCAGCTGCTCCGTTAAAGACTGCTTGCTTTACAAGCTCGATGAGTCGTTTTGAAGACATTGGCATCAACCATTTTATCCAATGTTTCTTCTAGAATTGATGTTTCCCTCTTCGGGGAGAAAAAAAAAAGGGAAAGGAATGGAGCTTAACCAGTTTACAGCATGGTTTGCTACCGTACACTAGGGGAGGGAGGAGCGGGAATACAAAAATTGGTAGCTTCGTTGCACATTCACTAAAACAAGTCCATAATGCGCACGGCCTTTTATAAGGTGCAGTCTCGCTCAATGGGCGTGGCGAGGACAGCGATAGCAAGCACGCGATGCCTGTGCTGAACGTAAAGGGCTCTTCGCAGCTTACCAGGGGTCATAGGTATATCTGACGTTACGGTGAGGCCGTATGTGCCAGACAGCGTCGTTACCGCATGGTATATTTCGCGAGCGAAAGCGCGACGAGCGCCTTACGCCCGCGCCACCGCCAACGCGAGAGCACCTGCACGAAAGAACTACAAACGCAGTGAGGACTCACCCTCATCTGCCTATGAAGCGCGCACATCAAACCGGGCATGGCGCTGTTCGAGTGCAGTGATGCGGGCCTCGTTGCAAGATGCGACTGTGTCCAAACCGGAAAGCGCATGCTGGCCGCCGTCCCGACCGCTCACCGAGGTGATCCCGCCAAGATGATGATGATGATGATATTTGGCATCCCCTTTGAGACGGTGACAAATATTCAACCAGCCAGCTTTTGTTAACCAGGCATGCTATACATGCTTTCATTCTAGCATTTTTGTATGCATCTCCTCAATTTTTCTCCTCAGAGCTACTCTGCCTACATTGTAGCGCTACCTATGTATGTAACGGATCCGATCGTATCAATCTCGTTTCTCATTATTGAACGAAACAGCGTTAAGGAGCTCGTGTCGCAGAAAAGCCGGTGTCGTCGGCATTGCCATCGGCGGCGTTGGCCGTGAACGAAAAATGGCGGAAGGCAATTCATAAATAAAAACAACTTGCAAGATGGGCTGGTTGGGAATCAAACCAGGGTCTTCGGAGTGTGAGACGGAGGCGCTACCACTCAGCCATGAGTTCGATGGTTCAAAGCGGTACAAAAGCGCCTCTAGTGAATGCGGTGTTGCCTTAGAAACGTGCTGTAGAAAGTTATACTGCGGTGTATGTCGGTAATTATGAGCATTTAAATTACAGAAGTTGCAGTTAAACGCGTAGCGAAGTACGTTTGCGCTACATTTCTTCTGGGCTTGGCGCACACGCAGAGCCATCTTGCGGCAAACACAGAAGACCCCCTCCTCGCAATGTATGGCGCTGCCCCGACAGGTGGAGCGCCACTCGCCCGCTTCTCCCCTTCGTCTCGTTTGAGCGCACTGGGGCTGTGCGGGGACCGGTGTGAGGATGCCGCAATACCCTTGCGTTTAATAAGTTTTCTCGCTCTCTCCCCTTACAACTTCCAGCGTGCGTCACTCGAACCCTAGTGTTTAGGCGACGCGGCTCCTCTTTCCGCTCACAGCGCGATTCCTAGGTGCAGCGTCCGATGCGGGGCGCCTCTGACGCGATCGCTGCTCCGTAGCGCGTCTGGCGGGAAAGCGTCCCCTGCGATGCGTGCCGTGCTGCTGGCGAGGAGTCATGCGTCTGCGTAGTGCTCCCAAGCGAGATAGAGGACGATCCCATCGAGGCTTCAGCCCCATGACCGCGTCCGCCTTCATGGCGCGTCGCGTCCCAGCTGTCCGTGCCGATCACGACGTTTCGCTCGCGTAGATCATTTCTCCCTGCGAGACACCGAGTTCCTTGGTTCACGCGCACGTTTCGTTGACGTGCGGAACGCTGCGTTGCTCGGCGCTCACCGCGTGATTGGTGAATGAGTGGGTGGTGCGAACGGGGTGCGATAACGCTATCGCGTTCCAGTCTTGAAGGCAAAACTTAGGCGTCCTCCAGTTTTTCCACCAATGCTATATACGTATCTGGCTTATCTCGACTGCTGGCCGGTTGATGCTTCCGTCCACTTAAATCCAAGGGCTTCTGGAAGGAGTAGGTAACGCACACCTGCAGATGCACCAGATCGTTAGATAATGGCAGCCGTCTCTTTTCTCCGTCTGTCTTCTCTTCCAGATTTGCCTTCACTTCACCTTCTTGGGCACATGTTGCGAACAAGGGGCCCAATCGCGATAGATGACGGTGATGATTTGTTTATTTAATGGCATAAACCCAGTGTGGGGGATAGGCCACGAAGCGGGTGGTAATATGATAAAGAAGAGAGGAACAAAAAAGTAATCGCACACTTGGAAGAAACCGATAATAAGCAAAATATTGTGTTTAGATCCCGTCGCCACACTTCGTCGTCATCGCTCTCATCATTTTCGTCTTCGCTTCATGGGCTGATGATGAGGAGGATGATGTGTGGGGATGCACGACTCTCACGCGTCCCCTGATATGTTATTTCCCCGCATAGCTCCCGTCTCCTATAATCCGGCTTCGCCGCTTGGCTTGATGCCCGCGACAGTTGGTGTGGTTGAAGCACACTGCGAGAGATGGCGCGAGTGTGGCTCTGCTAACGCCAGCTAACGCTAGCTAACAGCGGGGTTACTTGGGCGCGAGAAGGAAAAGGCTCTTCCTCTTTGGTTCGGGTTCGGCAGGGGCGCGGACGTTCCGTGCTTGCGCCGATCCATTCTTCTGCGAGACCATCTCGCGAGGCCTCGTTCGAACGCGCCACCGTTCGCGTGACCGTACACACGAACGACCAGGCTTTGGTGTCCAGCATGAGGCGAACATACTCGCTCGTTATCCGGTAGCGGTGAGTCGGACTTCCGCGATTTGTCGCGGAAGTCCGCTCAGGTTCGCTCCATGATCGCGGAACCCTGCTGATTGAACAACTGAAGACGATCGACCTACCTGCTTTAACTGCCACCGTGTCGGGCACGTTGCTCGCTGCTATAACAACCTCTGGTCGTTGTTGTTGTTGTTGTTGTCCTGAGTGGCCGTGGCACATACCTACAGTGGAGGATTGGCCATGAATCGGGTGGTTCAATTAGGTGCATAAAAATAATAATAATTACAAGGGAGTTAACAATTTGAGCGTTGGAGTTTAAAAGTAAAGGTATTGTGTTTGGAGAAAAAAGGAAATAATCAGGAGAAAACCGGGTATAAAATAATAATAATAATAATAATAATAATAATTAGTAATAGATAAGGAATCAAAGAAAGCTATGGTTGGGAGGGAGAACGATCAGTCTAACATGGAAATCGATTGGTTTCAATTAGGTAATTTTGGATTGCCAAGCAAACATTTCTGCGACTGAACCCAATAATGTAGGCTCCAAAAGATAAGATCACAGGCACTGATAAAGTTACACCAATAGAGCGAAGCGGGATTTCGAGTAGTCGTTTTCTTATAATAGAAAAACGCCTGCAAGACAACAAGAAATGGTCTATTGTCTCCGCTTCGCCACAGAATGAGCATAATGGTGAGGGGACCAGACCAGACCTGTGGAGGTAGAAGTTCAATGCAGGTATACGGCAGCGCAGCCTCGTGATGGACACTTCAATTTTCCGTATTCGGCAAGAATGTCTGTGCCAAGGGTGCAGGAGATGTCCGTAATCCACAGAGTTGGTAATTGCGGACCTTGAAACTGCCTGTGTAATGACACTCCTGCGAAATCTAGCAGCAGTAATATCAGCAGTCAAATGGCAGCATTGGAGAATCGGGCCACTTATCGATTCCTTGGCTAAGGAGTCTGCAATTTCATTTATAGTTAGTCCTTTATGGCCAGGCACCCAAATCAAACGCACGCTTCTCAAGTACTCAGGTACCAATGATTGAAACGTCCTCATCACGCGAGAATCACTAGAAACAGTAAGGGATGAGCACAATGATAACGAATCAGTGACTAGCACGGCTGACGTAATTGATGGTCCTAATTTGCGTAATGCCAGCACCACGGGCATGAATTCGGCTAAAAAGATCGGTATGAAATCTGGCAGCCGAAGAGAAAATTTTCAATCGAGAATCGGGGAAAATATTCCTACACCTGACTTTTCTTCACATTGTGAAGCATCTGTCGCAAGTACAATGTTTGTTTGACGATTGTTTGGATGATCTTGTAATATACCGTCTAGAATACGGTGTGGAAGTAATTTTGCATTATTAGGAAAAATGTCATCGAATTGAATACCCGTGGCAACAGCTCTGTCGGGAAAAGGAAGTACATCGCATATGCGCACGCGCAAAGAGTCAAGTAATTTTTGCACGAATATAACTTGCGGAGTATGGTACTCGCTGCCAGATTGCACCAAAATGCAATGCAGGTTGTGAAATAAAGATTGTTTGGGGATGATGCAGCGGTGATTCATAAATCCTTAAGAACGTCTGCACTGTCAAAAGCCGGAACCTGCACGAAAGAGGGGGAACAGGGGATTCTAGATAAAGAATAGAATTTGCAACAAATTTAGGAAGACCTAAACACAGACGTAATGCTTCTCTTTCTAAGAGGATTAGAGGACGGGACATGTACGCTGGAGCTCCAGAGAAGAACACGCAACCAAATTCTAATACATGGCGAACGTACACACAATATTCATTAGGAGTGTATCTCTTCTCAATCCTATACGACGACTGCTCAGCCTACGCAATATGCCAATTGCACGGGTACCTTTTCCAGTCACATGATCTATGTGTGAGCGCCAGTTGAGAGAGGCGTTATAAATAATTCCGAGGTATTTAACAGATTCCACCTGTGGTATGTCTTGAAGGTGGTAAGACAATGAAATGTGCACTATGTCACGTATCGAAAAAACGAGAACAGCACATTTGCTGGCATTGAGTATAAAGTGACTAACATCTAACCACCTCTCCAGAGCATAAAGGTAAGTTTGCAGTCGTTGGTATAGGGTATGGATGTCGTTTGCAGATGCAATAAACGCAATATCGTCTGCATAAACATAAGTAGTTACGTCTTGATGACAAGGTAGTGTGCTCATGAGAATATTAAAAAGCACCGGGGAAAGGACAGAGCCTTGCGGTACGCCTCTCGTTTGTTTGTGCTTAGAAGAAGAAACGCCACTTTCGTAGCAATAGAATTCTCTTTCACCTAAGTATGACTGAATCCACGCTACTATATACCCAGGAACACCACAGGGTGTTAACCGATTGATCAATACAGTGTGCTACACAGTGTCGTATGCTTTAGCGATATCGAGCGTCACTAAGGCAGCGTATTGCTTATGACGTCGAGCGAGTTGTATTCGGCTTTCTAAGTCGACGTGGGCATGCCAGATGGAGCAGCCGGCCCTGAAACCAATCTGACAGGGACTAAGAATAGAATTATAATTAATAAATTTCATGATACGAAGGTGAGGAAGCCTCTCAATGAATTTTACTACGTTTGGTGTAAGCGCAATGTGCCTAATGTTCTCCAATACATACCTTCCTTCTTGTTTCTTAAGCATCAATATTACTTTGGCGAGCTTCCATTGCAACGGAATCCAAGTATATTTATATTGAATAACTCACCAGGTCTAAAAGAACGTTAGGCGATTCTTGTAACCATATCTTTAACATTGCATTCGTGACACCATCAGGGCCAGGGGCTGAATTCGGTAAACATAGTGCAGTCTCATTAAGTTCAGCTAAGGAAATTGGAGTAAACCCATCCCAAGGATCTAATCTATAATGAATAGCCTGAAGACTGGCCGTAAATTGATTTTCTAAGCCTTCGGCAATCTCTTCTAGGGAGGCGCTCAGTTCTTGCGGGGCCAAAAAACAATTGAGTCTAATGTTAAGGATGTTGGTAGCACCTTTTTAGCACGAAGGAATGCAAATAGACCACACTTATTTTTGAATTTAATAGATAATCGTAATTCCTAATATCGTATTCCTCTTTGGCTCGATTAACAGTACGCTTAAATACACCAGCGTGAAACTGATAATTTTTCCAATTTGTCGGGCACTGATTATGCAGAAGCATTTTCCAAGCGGCCTTTCTTTTTCTATAGTCCCGCGTACACTCATTATTCCACCAACGACAAGCGGTGTCTTTAGCCGAAGGGATGACAATTTCTGCTTGCTTCCGGGAATCCTCTAGAATTGAGCAAATGGTTGAAGCGATTTCCTTATCATTGGCATTGGCAAGTTTCGAAACAGCAGAACGCAAGAAAGTCTTAAATTTAGTATGGTCCAGAAATGTACATGCCTGGTATTCTAAAGATGTTATTGGACAATTGACTTCAAATGACACAGAAAGATGATCACTGTTGGTTGCTGAGTCAACCGCTACCCACGACAAAACGTTGATGCCAGCGCTACAAAATGTTAAATCTAACACCGAACGAAAAGAGCCTCTAGCAAACGTTACTTGCCCTGTGTTCTGACATGAAAGGTGACTATCAATAGTCCGCTCCCATAGTCGCTTACCACACAAATCTGTTTTTAGCCCCCACGACTCGTGATGCGAATTAAAATCCCCTACCAACAAAATTTCTTTTCTACAGGCAGCCACAGCCCTATCAAGTTGACGTGTACTTTGCACACCGGTGGGAAAATAAGCATTTATAATTGAAAATGGGTGGTATCCTGGGAGACATAAATCTATGGCCAAAATTTCGCAGTCGCAGTCCATGATTTGAAAAGAAATTTTCGCCTTGTGACAAATTTTACTGGAAACAAGTATCATTAATCCTCCACCTCGCGAGTCTCGATCTACTCGGAAAGACCGAAAACCTTTTAAATTAGAATTTTTCTATGGTGAAAGCCACGTTTCTTGAAGAAGTACGATATCTGCATTGAATTGAATAGATAGGCAAGATAAATCTGTTAAATTTAAAAACATAGTGTGACAGTTCCACTGCAGCACTTTCAACTGCCCAAAGGTGGTGAACGCACAGCAGCGGCAACTGCCACCTTTAGAATACGTTCTGTAAGCACAGGAGATGGTTGACTCTTTCTTTATTTTGGTTTCACAGTTTTTGAAATTTGGGACCCCATACGTTTGGGATCTCGAGTGTCACGTTCCATATCTGTGACACTAACAGTGTCTGAATAAGAGGGTTCATCCTCGCCTGGTTAGACAAGCGAAGTAGTGTCTGTGAAATGTTCTGCAACTGTGGAAGGCGTCTCTACCTCGTTGCTAGGCGCTCGAGGTGTGGAGTTAGATACTGGGGACTGCATTGGTGTCTTAGTGGTCTGCATTATTTGCAACATGGGGCTCGAAATGATTTGCGCTATGCAATCAGAGAGACTGGATATCAATTTATCCATAGCTTTAGCCATTGCTTTTTCCACAGCAGAGTCAATTGCTTCTGAGAGACTAAGATCCATGCTTGGAGTATTGCGCGCTGTAACACCAGAGTATCCGAAGGCCCTGTCTTTGATAACTGAAATTGCAGCTCTTCGGGAGCAGCGACGGCGGTCGATTATTTCAAGAATTTGTGTTTCTTAAGCGCGAACTGAGCAGTTCGAATTGGGTGTGCTCCCCCACAGAGGCAGCACTTTTGAGATTGAGTAGAGCATTCACTTGAAGAATGACCATCCCCACAGGTGCGGCAACGCATAGTAGGCTTACATCCTCCTGCGCTGTGCTCGAATCTCCAACAATGCTGACACTGGATTGGACGTGACGCAAGCGGCTCTACACGACACACAAGAGGCCACACCTTTATTTCAGATGGACATGATGTGCCCACAAACGTTGCAATTACAGATTCTGTCGGAACCTTCTCGTTATTAGCCAGTCGATTGCAACGGTAGATAGCAATGACGCCTGCTTCGGATAGCTTGTCCAGGGTTTCAGTAGGACTTAATCGGGAGTCTACGCCCAGCAGAAGACCCTTGGTGCACGCAAGGTGAGGCGGTATAAAAGCACTCACCGGGGTGGAAGCGAATGAAGTGCATTTCAAGAGGTCTTCAACACAGGTTTGGTCGGGTGAACGACAACCCTTTCCGCCCTTTCCGAACGCTTGCACATCAGTGAAGGTCTGGAAGTGGTTGGACGTGGCCTCAAGTGCCTTCTGGACAGGCTGTGGATTCGTGATCCTGATGGAACCTCCATTGGCAGGCACAAACGCCACAGGAATGGTGCTGACGCCATTGTGAAAAAATAAATCTATAGGCAATTCATTAGGTGGCAGGAATGCTGACCAGGCGGATCGCGCCTGGCCAGGAGAACTGGTCGACATCAGCTCAAGATGGCTGACGCAAGGAATTCCAATGAACCAGGAACTAAAATAAGGTTAGTGTGACACCTGAAACCACCCGATACTTAGCCAAAACACCACTGCAGGTACACGAAACGATCGCTCTGTCGAGGCCAGCCGAACGGGACTCAAGAACACTCAACGAGGTCCAACGTGGATGTCTCTGGTCGTTCCCGCAACGTCACGGCCATCGTCTTCTTCTTCGTTAGTTCAAGGAGGTGGCTCGTAACAATATTAGGCGTAACACTAAACGACAGAAAGATAGCGGTGTGGATAAGACAGCAAAAGGGTTTATCCCATATTCAAGTTGACATTAAACGAAAAAAAGGATCTGTACAGGTCATGTAATGCGTAGAACATATAACCAGTGGATCATTAGTTACAGAATGGGTGCCAAGGGAAGGGAAGCGCATTCGAAGATGGCAGAAAATTAGTTGAGGTAGAGTTGAGGTTTCATTGGAGATCACTGGCAGAGGCCTTCGTCCTGCAGTGGACAGAAAAAGGATGGGGGTCATGATGAAGATGATGATGATATACGTGGAGGTTTTACTGAAGCGCATGTTCATGACCGGGTAGACCATACGCAAAGCAGGCCCATGTGGCATGTACTATAAAGATCGCCTCCCTTTGTAGGAGAGAGATCTTTTTTTTTTTTTTTTGGTATGAGGCGGAAATATTTAACGGCTCTACTTTAATGTTATTTCCTTTCATTATTCGTCAATGGCCCTAGCGGCGTTTTGCGTAGACCATCTTGAACGGTGGACAAGAAACGAATACATAGGAGCAAAGTGGATCCGTACTTAATACTTACCTATGCAGATATCGCCGAAGTCTGGCTCCTGTTTTGTATAAGACTGGTGCATTGAAGGCAAGTGACCTGATTTTTTTAGGGGTCCGGCTACCCCTAGAATATACGTTATTTTGCTAAATGCTCACTCTTACCTACCAGCATCGTTTACGAAGTACAGCTGTATCCTGAGCAGCTGTACATACACTGTTCGAACACTTAAAAAAGAAAGGGCCATGAAATTTACTCGAATTACCTGACTACGGATGAATTATCTGCCCAGATGGATATCACCTGCAAGAGAAACCCAATCAATACATTCACTAATAGAGTAATTACATTTTCCATAACAAACATTACAGCACGTGTTTATCCGTTTACAATGAGGTCAAGAAGGAAACGATGACGGCTCCGAAGACTACGAAGGTTCGATACAGCCTGCAGTAACCGCAAAAATGTTAAAAATTATGTTCAAGGAGTCGCCAGATGATCTTTTGTACGTAGTAAACTATACCACTCATTTTTCGTCGATACCTTCCAGTTGGAAGCTCGCTAAGATTATTCCGGTTCTTAAGAAAAATAATGGTGAAGCATTCACTTACTCTACATCATCCGACCAATTGCTCTAACTTCGAATTTGTCTAAATTATTAGAAAGGATTCTGAATGTTCGTTTTATGAAATTCTTTAGTAGAGGACATATATGCACTCAGCTCTGGCCAAACTGGATTTAGATCTGGCTGTTAAGCTTGGCACGTTCATGTGTACCTGGAAAGCTCGACAA
This sequence comes from Dermacentor andersoni, assembly GCF_023375885.2. Classification (NCBI taxonomy): domain Eukaryota; kingdom Metazoa; phylum Arthropoda; class Arachnida; order Ixodida; family Ixodidae; genus Dermacentor; species Dermacentor andersoni. The sequence continues at coordinate 90,598,815 of NC_092817.1, read as the reverse complement.
AATTAGCACGATGCCAGAAGTAAATTCAGCTCTAATAACTAGATACATCATAAGCCGATGATAGTGTAGAGCACGACGTTTTATTGAATCGGTTAGCAGACCTTGATTTGTCAAAATGTATAATAAAACGGTTTCGTGAGTTTCTGACAGATAATTTTATTGCGCTGTGAAAGGATTTTCTTCAGACAGACATCGACAGTCGTGTGGGGTTCCACAAGGAGCTGTCGCTTCACCTGTATTGTCCAAAATATTACTATGCTCTATATCTTGTCATAATGACCTATACACATATGTATACGTAGATGACATTGCGTTTTTTTGTATCAGACAATGGCATCCAATCTTTATACAGTTGATTGAAAACATACCTGTGCGCCATAGAAAACTAGTTACAGCATATTCACCTCTCCATTAAGGTAAAAAAATTCTCAATTATATTCTTTCCTTTAAGGGATCCAATACATATAGGCCTTACCTACCGCCTGCATAATATACCTCAGGTTGACCCAGTAAAATACCTGGGCATGCACAGTGCATGATAACCAGCTTAGTTGGCACATGCACATTGAATATATAAATAAAAAAGGATTGCAAGTGGTTGAAATGCTAAGAAGGCTTTGCAACCGAGAGTTCAACGAAAGCCCGTCTCTTCGGGAAGAGACATGACAAGGAAAGACGTACACCGACTAAGTAAAAGTCATTCAAAGACAATACGGAAACCTTGTTCACAACGGGGCGAAAAAGTTTGAAGTGGCAGTGGCCGTCCTCAATACCGAGAAACAATTGGTCAGTTCTTGTAGCATACGTGTAAAAAACACTGAGGTAGCGAAAAAGGTGGCGATTGCCCTAGCCATCGATAACCCCAGTTGTAGATACGTACTCAGTGACTCGCAGACGGCGGTCAGAAAATATGCACAAGGCAGAATTTCGCCGAAGGCTGAGGCTATACTCAAAGTCAACACGAACTATGTCACCTCCGAGGAGATGGAAGAACGACACATTATATGGTTCCCGGCTCACACGTCCCCCGACACCCCCGTACCCACCCTCAACGAGGAGGTCCACCGCGTAGCGCGAGGTCTCATGTTCCGCGCCCGCGAAGACGGGTCCTCTCTTGGGGTTGGAAATCCAATGGAGGCATGGTCAGAGAGGGACAGAATGACCAGATACTGTGATATTACAAAATTTCATCAAAACTCAAGGCGGGTTTATCCGCCCCCTAACCCCAAACTCGACAGGGCCCAAGCGGTAGACTGGAGGCAGCTGCAAACGAATACCTTCCCCAACCCCGTCCATCTCAGGAGGATATATCCGGACATCTACTCAGATGATAACTGCAAACTATGCAGCAGGGCTCACGCATCTCTTGGACACATTCTCTGAGATTGTGAGGTTATACGCAAAGAAAATGCAGTTTCCCCAAATGAAGCTGCGGCGCGATGGACGGCCGCGTTGCGCAGCTCAAACCTCGAAAATCAACTATGGGCCATCCAGCAAGCCCGTGAGGCGGCGAGGAGACAGGATCTCCGGACCTCCTCGGAGGCGGCCTAGGCCCAGGCCACGAATTTGCCGGATTGTTAATAAAAGTTGTTACCACCACCACCTGTTTAAATAGGTTTCAGCATGTGGCGCAACCACCGAGCGTAAGACGGGAGGAGGGTTCCTTCGTATCGATTGAACGTGTGTCCTGTTGAAGTTATCTCGAGGGACTCCAGCTACAGACGTCACTTCCATTTTTTTTCCTGGCCGATTAGACTAGACTCCATTCACTCAGTAGTGTGCGTAGTCGTTGCTGCGTGCTCTTTGCGTGCTCTGCCAAAGCATTTGCAGCCACTCTCATTGATATCGTTTTGATGTTGGCTCAGCCGCTGTTTACAGTTGCCCGAACAGCGGCTGAGCTTAATCTGTACAGCGGATCTTGCAAACAAGGCCAGAAAAGGCTTCCTTCTACACTGTGTCCTTCCCAATAACGTGTGCGTGCCTCAGTTTGCGCAAAGGAACGTGAGCCACCTCAACGTCATATTTACGAAGCACGCGTGATAAGGTCTCGCTTATCCCGGGCACGTAAGGAATGGAAGCCCGTTTCTTCGGACGGGCAATGCCAGCTTGGAAAAGGTTGAACAAAGTTTTGTACAGCCATTATTTCAACGTCGATGGTTTTTTCCTACGCTACGGCGTTCTCCGTGAGCTTCATGGCGCACCGATTGCAGGCCATCTTTGTGTCACTCGCACCTACGACAGTGTCCGCCGTCGTTTCTACTGGCCCGGCCTCGCTCGCTCTGTATGGCGATACGTTGTTGCGTGCGAGCCCTGTTAGCATCGAAAAAAACCAGCGACGCTTCCTGTCGGATATCTTAAACCCCTCGGCATTCCAAGTGAGCCATTCTTTCGAGTAGGTTTAGATTTTCTGGGTCCTTTCCCCTAGCCCAGGTCCGGTAAGAGGTTGATCGCTGTGGCTACTCATTACGTGACGCGCTACGCCATTACCCAAGCGCTTCCGACATGATGTCGCGACATGACGTCATGTCATCCTCCATGACATCATTTTAGTGCATGGTGCCCCACGACAGCTACTCACAGACCGTGGTCGTATCTTCCTCTCCCAAGTCATCGCAGACATCTCGCACTCTTGTTCTACCAAGCACAAGCTCACTAGCTCCTACCATCCTAAGACCAATGGCCCGACTGATCGACTGAACCTGACCACCACTGACATGCTGTCTAAGCACCTTTCGCCAGACCACCATGACTGGTACATTGCACTACTCTGCGTCACGTTCGCATGCAATTCCTCACGCCACGAAACCACTGGTTATTCGCCATTTTACCTCTTTTTCTGTCGCAACCCTGCATTGCTCTTGGACGCCCATTACCCATGCTGACCACGCAAGGCAGTATGCCCGTACACGCCTATTGGCATCCCGAGAAAATCAAGAGCGCGCTAGAAATCAGCGCCACCATGACGTACACTTTTCACCAGGTGCCCTTCTGCTACTCGGTCGCCTTCCCGTAGAGTGGGGCTCTCGGAAAAAAAAAATATTAGTGTTGATCCCTCTTTCATAGGAACTGGTAGAATACGAAAGTGAAACGTGTCTTCACAGAAGCTGTTATATGTTTGCTTCGCGAACTCTTGGTCTGCTGCAGCGAAAGGAGCACGATTTGCAGGTCGGCAACCGTGTTGCAGGTTTGCTTGGCATGCGGCGTCCTGTTGGCGAGCGGCGTTCGGCTGTCAAGTCGCTTCGGCAACCTTCCGAGCATTTTGGTCCGACTCCGTAGTTTCTTGGCCAGCCCGCTGCGACGCGCTCAGCTTCAGGAATGCGAGTGACAGAGTTTTCAGCGGGCGCCGCGAACGCGTAAAGGCGTTCTGCTTTACGCTGGCGTGTCTCTCGCCGGACCAAATCGAGGTTCGCCTGTCGATGCTGCTGCCTTTCTGCACCCCTTAGCGCAGCAGTTTTCTTAGTTGGTGCCATCGCAAGCGAAGCAGTAGGTGGCGTGTAAGCACTGCTGATGCATGTTGGAGCTGCACTCCGTAGGCGACGAGGTGCCACAGGCTAATCCGACGTGAAAGATAAACCATGTGCGCAAAGTGTCAACATCAGGCTTACCGCGTTGGAGCCTCCGCTACGCTGTGTTTAGCGGTGTGACCATACAGAAACATACTGCCAAAGCGCTTCCTGTCGGCGCTCGCTAGTGTCACGATGCAGTACTTCGCTTCACAGCTCCTACCTCCATCTCACAAGCTGGCTGCAGCTCTTCCGGAGGTACAAGGTGTACGCAGCTAATATGATTGAGCAGCGGTATAGAGTTTCAGGCGTAACTGGCTGTAGAGAGATTTATTTTTATCCCTACGTGATACTGTACAGCGATGCGTGTCATGTTAGCACGTTGGCGAATGCACGTCGTATACTGAGAATTACTGCGGCAGTTACCGCCAGTAACCGTAGCAGCCACCCTAACCGCGATTAACTATAGCAACATGGCAGCGACTATACAGCGCCGACCACCCGCTTCGATCCGAATTCGCGCTTGCTAGTGGCTCCTGCTCTTTCAGCAAGAAACAAGGGGCAAAATCCCTCATCGCTAAATGTATCTCAATCTGAGGTCAAATCATTAGGTATTTTTGTCGTGATTATTGAGATCGGCTGTTTGTTTTCACGCTGCGAGCACTACAGACACGGCGCCGAGCCGTAAAACTGGTTTGGTTGCTAGTTAGCAGATGGCGCCACAGCATTAGTATTGGTGATGCGTTGACGATGTGGAGTGCTACAAAATCTTGATTGTTTACTGCATCATTAATTTATTTCCCCGCTGTAGCACGGTACGTGATAACAATAGCGAGCAAACGCCAAGCAGAAGCCGAGCAGAAAGTGAATATTTGTAAGGGCATTCGCTCGTACTATATTTGCTAAGGAGGCTGCAAAGTAACTGCAGGGAAGGCGTACAGGTGAAGCGAAGCCCTGCTGTCACATGCATGTAAACGCAGCTTATGGTTACGGCGTCAAAACATTTTTTTGCGTTAGTCCACCAAACGTGGAGTATGTAACAGGATGGCAAGCAGACGCTGAGTAGACGACGCGGCGCGGATGAGCACATCTCGAGGGGCATTCGGCCTTCCTATTGGCTAAGAATTCGTGTAGCTTCTACAGTGCTGCAACCAGGCAGCTATTTTACTCCTTGGCACCAACGCCACATGCATTGCATCCGTTACAAGCAGTCAAGCGTGGACACCGGCATAAAACACTTTCGTACGAAAGTTAAAACTAATTCCTAGCTTCGAGGGTCCTCACCACGTACTACGTCAAGTCACCGATGTCGCCTATGAAATAGTCTCCGCCAGCTCTACCGTGTCATCTGGCATAACCTCATCTCGCAATGTTCGCGTCGCACGGCTAAAGCCCTACCCCGTTATTCGTGATGGTCCCGATTGACGCGCCGGGACGGGCCTTTCTCCGCCGGAGCTCGTGTTACGGTGAGGTGAAGAAGATAACGACGACTGCTCCGAAGGCGACGACAAGTCAACACAGCCTGGCTGGGCTCTGTTCCATCTCCGCAAATGCTCTGTATATTTAAATACATCTTATAAATTGTTTTATGCGTTTAACATTATTAAGAACCTCAATTGGGTCATCATAAAAGTCAAGGCTGGGCTCTCTTCCGTCTCCGCGAACCCTCTGTATATTTAAATACATATTATAAATTGTTTTATACGTTTAGCATTATTGAAAACTTGAATTGGGTAATCATAAAAGTCTAGTCATCATCATCATCATCATCAGCCTGGTTACGCCCACTGCAGGGCAAAGGCCTCTCCCATACTTCTCCAACAACCCCGGTCATGTACAAATTGTGGCCATGTTGTCCCTGCAAACTTCTTATTCTCATCCGCCCACCTAACTTTCTGCCGCCCTCTGCTACGCTTTCCTTCCCTTGGAATCCATTCCGTAACTCTTAATGACCATCGGTTATCTTCCCTCCTCATTACGTGTCCTGCCCATGCCCATTTCTTTTTCTTGATTTCAACTAAGATATCATTAACTCGCGTTTGTTCCCTCACCCTATCTGCTCTTTTCTTATCCCTTAACGTTACACCTATCATTCTTCTTTCCGTAGCTCGTTGCGTCGTCCTCAATTTAAGTAGAACTCTTTTTGTAAGCATCCAGGTTTCTGCCCCGTACGTGAGTACTGGTAAGACACAGCTGTTATAAACTTTTCTCTTGAGGGATAATGGCAACCTGCTGTTCATGATCTGAGAATGCCTGCCAAACGCACCCCAGCCCATTCTTATTCTTCTGGTTATTTCAGTCTCATGATCCGGATCCGCAGTCACTACCTGTCCTAAGTAGATGTATTCCCTTACCACTTCCAGTGCCTCACTGCCCATTGTAAACTGCTGTTCCCTTCCGAGGCTGTTAAACATTACTTTAGTTTTCTGCAGATTAATTTTTAGACCCACCCTTCGGCTTTGCCTCTCCAGGTCAGTGAGCATGCATTGCAGTTGGCCCCCTGAGTTACTAAGCAAGGCAATATCATCAGCGAATCGCAAGTTACTAAAGCATTCTCCATTAACTCTTATCCCCAATTCTTCCCAATCCAGGTCTCTGAATACCTACTGTAAACACGCTGTGAATAGCATCGGAGAGATCGTATCTCCCTGCCTGACGCCTTTCTTTATTGGGATTTTGTTGCTTTCTTTATGGAGGACTACGGTGGCTGTGGAGCCGCTATAGATATATTTCAGTATTTTTACATACGGCTCGTCTACACCCTGATTCCGCAATGCCTCCATGACTGCTGAGGTTTCGACTGAATCAAACGCTTTCTCGTAATCAATGAAAGCTATATATAAAGGTTGGTTATATTCCGCACATTTTTCTATCACCTGATTGATAGTGTGAATAAGGTCTATTGTTGAGTAGCCTTTACGGAATCCTGCCTGGTCTTTTGGTTGACGGAAGTCTAAGGTGTTCCTGATTCTATTTGCAATTACTTTAATAAATACTTTGTAGGCAACGGACAGTAAACTGATCGGTCTATAATTTTTCGAGTCTTTGGCGTCCCCTTTCTTATGGATTAGGATTATATTAGCGTTTTTCCAAGATTCCGGTACGCTCGAAGTCCTGAGGCATTGCGTATACAGGGTGGCCAGTTTCTCTAGAACAATCTGCCCACCATCCTTCAACAAATCTACTGTTACCTGATCCTCCCCAGCTGCCTTCCCCATTTGCATAGCTCCCAAGGCTTTCTTTACTTCTTCCGGTGTTACCTGTGGGATTTCCAATTCCTCTAGACTATTTTCTCTTTCATTATCGTCGTGGGTGCCACTGGTACTGTATAAATCTCTATAGAACTCCTCAGCCACTTGAACTATCTCATCCATATAAGTAATGATATTTCCGGCTTTGTCTCTTAACGCATACATCTGATTCTTGCCAATTCCTAGTTTCTTCTCCACTGCTTTTAGGCTTCCTCCGTTCCTGAGAGCATGTTCAATTCTATCCATATTATACTTCCTTATGTCAGCTGTCTTACGCTTGTTGATTAACTTCGCAAGTTCTGCCAGTTCTATTCTAGCTGTAGGGTTAGAGGCTTTCATACATTGGCGTTTCTTGATCAGATCTTTCGTCTCCTGCGATAGCTTACTGGTATCGTGTCTAACGGAGTTACCACCGACTTCTATTGCACACTCCTTAATGATGCCCACAAGAGGGTCGTTCATTGCTTCAACACTAAGGTCCTCTTCCTGAGTTAAAGCCGAATACATGTTCTGTAGCTTGATCTGGAATTCCTGGAAGTCAAGTTCTGTTTTCTAAATTTCAGAATGGTTATGTGGACTGAAATAACAGGCTTTAAATGATTCATTCAGTTTACCTGATTTCGCACGTGGCACTAAGCGTGGTTCAAGGTGCAACACTTAGGTGACGTAGAAGGCTGATGTGAAATGAAACTGCCGTCGCGCACTTCTGTCTTCCCGCGGTCTGTTGACTTCCCATGGTCTGAGCTCTGCGCAGCTCCCAATCCAACACAAAGACACTTTAGCAGCAGGGGCGTGCCCGACCGTCTTATTTAGCGGTATGGGGAAGCTTTACGACACTCCACCATGTGACAGGGAGGTTACATCAAGTGCCGTACTTCGGGGTTCCACGTGCGTAGTCACGTAAACTGAACGAATAATTTTACGCCAGTTATTTGGGTCTGTATGGCCATATTGAATTGATGAAACACGAGACTAGACTTTTACGCCGATTCTCTTCAACTTTCTAATATAAACTTGTGCCGTAAAGTTCGCTTATAAAAAGTGAATGCTTTATTTATTCGGTTAATAGATTGCTTTCATTTTTCTTGCAAACGATGCCAGCCTGGGCAGATAATTCACTTGTAGCGGCGTAATTCGGGTAAACTTAGTAGGCTCTCTTTCTAAGCATTCGAACTAAAAAAAAAAGAAAACAAACATCGACAGAGTCCAGGAAAGGTGATGTATATCTTAGCGCACACGTGATAAAAACTCTGCGCCATAATATAGAAGCAAGCAAGCAAGAAAGCAAGAAAATCTTCGGAGTGGGCAACTTTCCAAGGGCGCCGATGAACCACTGCTACAGCAAGTTGCTCGGAAGTTCAACAAACGCCTTCACAGCACAACAAATATTCGTTTAGAACACACACGCACACGTGCACGCACACGCGCGCGCACACACACACACACAGAGAGAGAGAGAGAGACAGACAGATAGACAAGCGCGGGCGCACACAAACAATATCGAGCCTTTTGTTAAGCGGAGTTGCTTACTACTAGCGACCGTGACGGGTGCCTTGAACGCATCATCGTTTATGAGGCAGAATGCGCATATGTACGTAGCGCAATTGAAATCCGTTGTATCCACAAGAAGCGTTTACTTTCTCATTACCGCGCAGCCGCTGATGTGCGAAGTCGAGATTTCTGGTTCTTTATTTGTTTTTTCGCTCCCTCAGACGGCCGGCGCCGGCGGATGGATGGATGGATGGATGTTATGAGCGTCCCCTTTGGAACTGGGTGGTGGGTTGCGCCGCCAAGCTCTTGCTATTATACTGCCTAATGTTCTACCTAGGTTAAACAACAAAACAAGGAAAAAAAAACACTATGAACTACCACACCCAAATTTTCTTATCCCCTATTGCGAATTGTGCTTTTGTACGTCTCCGTTTTTTGTCGTTTCCCTACTCTTCTTCCACCAATCCTCCAATCGCCTCTTACTAATGCTTATTGCAGACATGTTTATTTTTCCACTGCTCCCGCTGAACCGGGCTTCAAGGAGGCCAGTGGTGCCTAAATCGAGCGCTGGGTAGACGTCTTCACATTCTAATCAAACATGCTCCATCGTTTCCCAAGCTTTACCGCAGCAAGCACATGCTTCTTCTTTCTTATTATATCTCGCTTCATAGGTGCGTGTTCTAAGACATCCCGATCTCGCTTCGAAAAGTAATGAGCTTCACTTTGAGTTATCATAAATTGTTTCTTTCCTGATTTCGTTTTTTTCCACTTAAGTAGTTACTCATGGCAGGTTTCTTTCCCATTGCCGCCACCCATGAGATTATTTCAGCCTCTCTGACTTTCCGCTTGACCTTCTTTGTTGCTGTGTTGCGCGAATGCGTGTAGGCGTGCGCCATCTGTTGGTGGTGCAAGGAACACAGGGGAGCGAGCTGCGCGCCTGCTCCGCTGTCATTGGTTGCCCTGTTCGGCAAGAGAACAGCCAGGTCACAACCACGGTCGCGAAATCCGGCGAAGTTAGCAAAACTTCGATTTTGACAAACCTGTGAATTCGCCGAATTTCGCCAAACAGCAACTAAACCCCGAAACTCAATTTTATGTAGCATGGCACCGCAGGGTAACTCAGTGCAGAAACAATAATGTCTTGAAAGGAGAATTTGTAAGCATAAAAAAGTATCTTCAACACTCTAAAACTGGTACAGCGCAACACAGAACACACTTTCGGAAAATCTCAGGCACTCTTTACTTTCAAAGTAGCCCAAATAACTTAAGTTCAAGAAACTTAAAGAAAAAAAAAACAGCGTGCTTGTTCACTGACGGAACGGTGCATGGACCTACTGCTTCTTCCTGGAGTAAGATTGAATGTAGAACACGACGAACCACACGAAGAACAGGATCGCGTGCGCCACCAAAGTCCACACGAAGAGGCCAACATAGTTCCCCTCGGCAAACACCATGCCGACGGACTGCACAAACATGAGGACAAACTGCAAGATCTGCATCATGGTCATGTACTTCTTCCACCACAGCAGGTGCTTGTAGGCTGGACCGAGCGCCGCGAGGAAGTAGTACGCGTACATGAACACGTGCACAAACGCGTTCAGGCACATTATGAACATCTCGTGCGACTGGCCTCCATAGGCCACGTTCAGCCACATGTTCCAGGCGACGGTCACATGGTGCACGACATGCAGCGCGCTGACCTGGTGGTTCTTCTTACGCAGCACAAAGAACACGGTGTCGGCGAGCTCGAAGACTTTGAACATGTAAAACCACCAGGACAAGTGCACGATCTCCAGGTTGGCTGGAGAGTCGGTCATATCCAGGTCCTGCAGGAAGGTGTAGCCCAGGTCCCAGTAAGCGAGCTTCACGAAACGACACACGAAGAACGCGCTGAGGAGGGTGGCCGACAGGTTGTAGACGAGGATGCAGGCCTTCAGCTCGAACGGCTTGCGCCGGGACATCCAGCGGGGACCGGCCACCTTGACGAAGTACACGTACGCGGCCGTGATCACGAGGAGTGGCAGGGGACTGTCAGTCAGCGGCCAACCTATGGTGCGATGGTCGCGCTTCGGCAGCCATACGCGACTGGCATCGTCAGAGAAGAAAGGTGCATGCGAAGCCATTTCGGGCGACATCGTGCGTAGGCCACGCTGAGCGAGTAAGAAGGCTGGTTCCTGCAAGTCCGGTTCCGAGATGAGAGACCTGCAAGATCACAAAAGCCTACTGCTCACAGCCTGCTTTTCTTCCCAGCAGTTTCAGCACGACCCGATCGAACGACGCATTCGGTAGTGACACGTAAAAACACTGGCGGCTTTTCTTGATACTATTTCTCTGCTATAGACACCCGCGTTTTCACTCATTGGGCCATTTGGCGCTTTTGCATCATAAATAAAGCTGTCAAGGCGCGCGTCAGCCCATGGGAAAGGTGGCGGTCCCAACGGTGAACTGAGCACAGTTATCAATTTATTACATTTCTGCCTATAGTTGTGCACGTATCGCTAGAGGAAAAGTTTGATCCTGTTGCTGCCGGACGGAAACGCCGGTTTAGCCTTGACAGGTAGGGATAACTTTGGCTATTCACCTCGATTGCAGATAGCAGGTTTGACTGAAAGCCGTGAATAATGAGTAGTGCGAGCAAAAGCGGAAATACATTTAGGAGTGTCTACACAGCCCGTGAATGAGCAAGATTCCGAAGATGGAAAAATAAATGACGAACGCATCGGTAAACACCTCACGATTGTACCACCGCACAGCAGTGGTACCGTGCATTATTCCACGGGTGGCACGGTGGTAGGGAAAACGTTCCCGTATTCTTCGCTCGTGACAGCTAGAGTTCGTAGGCGCTGTCGTTTGAGACGCTGCGCCTCTGGTCTCAGATTTTCCGCCGGGTTTCTTTCGAAATACTCTTTGAGGAAGTGCTTATCGAAGTACCGATTGGCTCCTGCGTAAGGGCAAGGCCAGTGGCTTTAGGAGGTGTTGGCAAAGCGCAGTAGTAAGAGGAGGGCCACCCATGAACATAGTGCCAAGCTAGTGCGCAAATAACCACTTCCGAAACATGCTAAACGGAGTCATGGACAACAACCGGGATTGGTTGTTTATAATTTTTTTTCATGCTTTCTGTAGTATTGCAAATGAGATTGAGCTTGACCAGACCTCAGACATCGTGATACAGGAGGGAAGTACGCTCATCTATAGTTTTCTGACTGCTTCCAAACGCCCAGATTGTTGCTGCAGTTCGACCACATCACTTTCTTGTTGGATGGATGAATGGATAGCTGGTATTCCTGCCGCCTCACTATGAGAAGGTAAAGAATTGGGAGCATGCCAATAACTTCAAGATAGATTTCAACAAGAGCATGTCCAACGAAGTGAATGTTGAGTGGGGGCTTAGTGGCAAACGCGTCCTCCTACCAGCTGCACATTGACGCAGGGGCAGGAGTTCTATACCTGGCGGCAGTAATGAACGTTTCTTTTATTTCGATAGGAATTATACAGCACTCGAGGCGTGTTCCCGCCTTCGACGCTACTGCCACCGTAGTGCTCTCACGGTATCGACGGCGCATGCGCAGCCCCCGGCGGAGGATTAAAAGCATAGAGTTTCCTACAATTAATATAGGGAACCCTGGCGTTGCGATCGTTCAGCCACCACGTGTACTCCTCGAGGCGGAAGGCGACGCAACACAACCTACTGAGCACCAAGCCACGGTCCAACACAGGATCTTATGATTGCCGGGACACGCGAGGATAGCAGGGAACGCAGAAGTGGACAAAGTAGCTCGAGGCTATACTACAAGCCGAGCTCCCAGCGAACCCGACCTCGAAGAGCCCTCGCCAGTCACCAAGGGATACTCGGCCATTCTAGCACATTACAGAGGGATCAGAAAGATATATCCACCCCCATCTAAATCTCTAACTATAGGGCCGAGGCAGTCGACTGGAGACAACTCCAAACAGGCACCTTTCCCAACCTATACATACTAAACAAATTGCACCCTGCACGATACGCAGACAAGTGCTCCTAGTGCAACATGGAACTCACCTTCTATCACGCTACATGGGAATGTCAGAAACCAAATGCGATTCCAATAATTACAAACCCAAGTGCGTAGCAATGGGAGGCACTGCTAGCTAGCGACCGCCGCGAAGACCAAATCGGTCTAGTGCAGCGAGATCGCAAGGCAGCTGAGGCCAACGGAGCCTCTAAGGGAACCGACCCTACTGCGACCACTTGGGAACATAGGCATCAAGACTGAAGATCCTGGCGGGCAGCCGCGGAACACCTCTGTAAATAGAGCCAAACAAAGTTTTACAACAACAACAACAACAACGGGAATGATTGGTAGTACATGGATTTGTCTGATGTTTGTGACTGGGGCTTCAGACGTTCTTGTGGCTTTGTTTATTGCGCTTTGTCTGGGCCTAAATTGGCCTGAATTTTGAAGCAAATTATATGTTTTTTTTAATATAGAGGGTAACAAGACTTTGCAAGCACGCATAATCGGCGCCAGTTGCAGTGTTGCTACTTGTCTATGCATCCGTGGCGTAATAGTTTCGATATTGTTCTTCTGTGCTAGAGGTCCTGTGTTCGAATCGCGCCATCGGAAAATTTCAATGCTATTCCTTTAATTGCATATAAAGCAGGAATTTCTTAAACACGATCACTTTACAAAGTCACGAAGCCATATACCGCCATAAAAACGAAGTTTCGGTAGATGACGCGATCCGACTCTTGCGTCGCATCACGAATAGACGCAATGGTTTGCGTGAAGACTGCGCGATCCGTCTCGTGCAGGCGTACGCGATAAGCCGCATAACGTATGTTGCCCACAACCTTAAGTGAATAGGGTGCGAAAAAAACAAGGTCGAATGCATGATACGAAAGGCTTTTAAGAGGGCGGTCGGCGTTCCACTCAACGCGAGCACCGACAAGTTTCTGAAGCTCGGGTTTCACAACTCACTTGACGAGTTAATCGAGGCGCACGACATTGCGCAGTACGAACGATTATCGAGGTCAAAGGCAGGTCGATGCATCCTCGAGTCGCTCGGCATCGCGTAGCACACTCAGCATGGAGAAAAGACGACGGTTCCCGCCACTGTTCGCGATAGCTTGATCATCCCGCCGCTTCCCAAGAACATGCACCCGACGCACCACGCCGGGAGACGCAACAAAAGAGCAAGCGACCTTCAGAAGAAGTTTGGTATGAGCAACGAGGCGGTGAACGTAGACGCGGCGCGATATGGAGGAGGGAGAAGCGTACACGCGATTGCGGTTGTAGACCGCCCGGGTAAGTGCTTCGCGAGCACTACAGTGACCACGGGACACACGGAGGCGGCCGAAGAAGCCGGAATTTGAGACGGGTCCGTCCGGCACGCCGCAAGGATCCGCCATATCACCATTACTCTTTAATTTATTTCTACTGGGTCTACCCGAGAAATTAACAGAAGCAGAAGCATTGCATCATAGTCTATACGCGGATGACATCACCTTCTGGGTTCATTTCATCGGCCTAGCACTGGCCACGGTGCCTAGCGCTGCGATCGTGATCAGCGACTCGCAGGCGGCAATTTGCGGCTTCGCGCGCGGTTGCGTCTCGCGGGAAGCGGTCCGCATACTCCAAATTTGTGACGACGGCGACTCGTCATCGCCGTCGCAACCCCAAAATTCTACAGTCTTCCTCCTCTGGACCCCGGCACACACCGATGTCCCGCTCGCGGGCAACGAGGCGGCCCACGCCATGGCTCGAGGTCTCACACGCCGAGCTGCCGCAGATAATGTGGCCGCCACCCCCGCCCCCGAGAGCGGCAATGCGGCAATCGGAAATGCGGCAACAAGAATCACAATGGGCGTGGGGCGATCGCTTGACAACGTTCAGAGACCTCACCCAACACTACAGACTCCAAAGACGCTCATTCCCGCCACCACACGACAAGTTAAACAGGAATGAGGCCGTAACTTTACGCTTGCTCCAGACACACAGCTACCCTAGCCCCGCGGTCCTACAACACTTCTACCCAGGTTTATATCCAACAGATGCCTGCAAAGCTTGCGGACTACGAGCAACGCTGCGACACATGCTCTGGGAATGTGCCGGCAACCACGGTAATGGGACCACATCCGTTCGCGACGCGTCCGTAATCGCGGCCGTTACCACAGTACGGGAAGCCTCGAGCTCGCTTCTCCCCGACGCCGCCCCAGCTGCGGGGGCCGCCGGGGACCTTCTCCATCGGCGTCGCCGCCGCTGGAACGCGGCTCTCAAAAGTTCAGAGTTGGCAGACCAGCTCTGGGCCGTCCGGCAAGCCAAAGATGCAGCCCGAGTCCAAGGACTTCGAGCCGCCACCTGAGGCCACCACAACGAAACTGCCGGCCATTCATTTATAAAGTTTCTTCTCTCTCTCTCTACCTCAATTGACGTTTGTAGGCGATGTGCATCGGAAGTAAGCAATACAAAACATGTTTTGGAAAGTAAGCCCTTCGCACAGAGGCGCCTAACTGTGATATGCAGCTCCCAGCTTGATGGTGTTTCGTGACAGCGGTTTTATTTCGAACACTTTAACCATGTCGTGTTTGTCGGTCGCCTTCATTGGAAAATTTGTAAATATTGGGTGAAAAGTAGTTTTGTCAGCAACAATTTGAGCAAGTTATCTTGGTGTCCCGGCGTCGAGCACATCAAGGCTTTGCGCTCGCACAGTGTTTCAGCGGCATTATTCACAGACTTCTCCAAAGGGGAATTCATGTGCCTTCTTCTTGCGAGAAGAAGCAGCGACCGCCAACGAGCTCTGGCGGTCACTGTACGAATTCCTGGATAATCCTGAGGCTCCAGCCACTGGCACCAGGCTTCCTCATCTCGAGCGAACCAGCGAGAGCATCAGACCCCATGATGTAGATAATGAAGTCCCCCTTATCACTGTTTCCCTTACCTTCTCACTCTCTCAACTTCCCAAGTCAATTCACCGCAGCCCCTTAAGGGCAAAAATGTGAATGAAGACGTGTAAACAACAACTTCTTGCGAGAAGAACTTGGATGAACTTATCCAATGTGTAGAGAACTCCTAAAAGTTGTCCAGATTGGTAGTTCAGTCCACCGCGGCCCTGGTGCTTTATCAACCAGTCCGAGGGCGTCGACGCGTTGGCTTTGATAAAAGGCTAGCGCACTCCTCACATTCGATGTTTTCTTGTACAGCTCTTGCCATGTAGCCGCCGACCATAGGTAATGCTGCGACATCTGGAGTAGGAAGCAGGGGCTGTTCTCGGTTGAGTCGCTCTGTGAGCTCTCTACGTGCTTTTGCAGGGAATTCCTCTCTTATTCCCTTCCTTGTGTTTTTCTATTGCGGCAGCATCGACAAGCAATAGTTACCTTCTGCTGCCATTATGTTGCTCGTAAACGACGACGACGCGAGGCCGGTCTTCTCAATACCCGAGAGAACAGCAGCTCGGGCGTTCGTTTGATCATTGGAGCCTGCTGACTTCCTCGACCAGCCAAAAAACGACTCGATTGGGTCAGACCACACTTTCTTTGTTGAAAGAAAATAAAGCACATGTCTTCAAGAATATATCGAATGCACTCGACATTTGAACGAGTTGTCAACACCGGGCTTTCGTAAAACTCCTTGGTTAAGAAGTTTTTCGCCAGGCACTGGTTTCTAAGATTGGCCAGGTAGTCGAGGAAGCTTGTTTGAAGCCAGTTTAGCCATTCATCGCTTGTAGATTCGAGCTGCTTGAAGTCGGCGTTGTTCTGATGCATGTGCTGGGTACAATTTCTCACGTCCATGAGCATGAACCAGAGGTGCACGGTGTCCTTGAATACAACCGTGGGTCTGACACCCGCGAAACATCGCGTGTGTGGCCCGCTTGCTTTTGCAGGAGCTTCAGTGCAGCTTTCACGAGAGGAGGAAAAACTTCAATTGCTCTTTTCATGTTCATTTTTTTTTTCAATATTTGTGAGGAACACGTGTTTTCTAGTCAAATACCTAACTGGCCTTACACGGCTGCCTTGCTGGATTTTGTAGTCTCTTGAAGTCGTTCGCCATTATTTCGCCGCTTTTCCCGACGTCACGCGACAAAAACTACAATCACACGTTTTTTGATCAAGTGGCCCTGATCGAATGCTAGAAAAATCTTTCGATTCGGTTGTCCAGTGGGCTCAATGCGATGCCTAGGCTTGCGTTGCATAGAAGTTGGAACGCCAAGACGTTGATTTTGTGGTTTCGGTGACAACGCGCACGACAAAAAATCTTATGTCTTCAACTTCCTTCAGGACATGTCGCATATAAGCGCATGCAGCTCGTGGCCACTGTAATTTTTTGTGAAAAAGTAGGTCACGGGTATTTTGAACGAAAGTGAAAGGTTGTTGAGGACGAAGCACAGAAGCGAGTTGGCCAGCACAGGTTCATTTGTTATTTCTCTAGGAAAGCTCCCAACAAAGTCTACTTCGCGAATGAAGGCGTCCCTTTGCTTGTGATAAAGTAGCCGCTGTTTCACGCGCATTTCGTCTACAATTAACAAGCACACCCTGGCTTGCGATGAGGGGAGAGAAGCGAGCTCGGTTGACAGCCTTTGCTTCACGAGTTACGTCACGCCAACTTCTCCCCATGATGAGCCCGTAAAACGCTCCAGAGTGCTTCGACTCGTTAGCCGGAGCATGCCTGTAGTTCTGATATGCTCGTATGCGCGAGTGGAGAGGTTACGCAAAACCACAGCATGGCGCACTGTCAGATCAGACAACGTTGGTATCTTCTGCCGGAAATTCGGAACTTGTTCTACTAATACTGACGCAGCCAAGTATTTCTACTTCGCTTTCTCGACAACGTAGAGGAATGCAGGAACAAAGCACTCTTCCTTGAGCTTTTGTATTTCTAGTTTGCCATTATCGACGGTATTCTTGAACCGCTCAATACGCGCATGTAAGTCTCGTTCTTTACGTTTCTACTTTCGCTTGTCCACTGTCGAAACCGAGAATTGTGAGGAAACCTGCACTACTCTGTCCACCTGCACAGTCGCAGTGACGCAGCGCTCGCTGGCGCCATTATTCACGGCTGGCAACGGTTCGGTAGCGGTGCAGTCCGCGGGTGATGAACCGTCAAAAGCGACGTCGCCGAACGGCAAGTCGTTGAATGGATGCGGACGTGACTCTATTTAGTAGTCATGAATAACTGCTCTTCGCTTCGACAGTGGTGGGTTCATTAGCAAAGCGGCCTCGCGCTTTTTCACTGATGCCTCGCTTCTCTCTCCTTTTCTTTTTAGGAGACTGCAAGTAGGCCGGATATTCTCCGGAAGTGGTAAGGACAGCTTCTTTCTAAGTTTGCGAATTTTACAACCTTCCTTGAAGTCACAAGAACTGAAGTGTCGGCTGAATACAGTCGAGTGGCCCGACTTCGTATTCGGTGCTCAGTTCCCTCAACAGACTTTTAGCCATTTTGCGCGCAGTTCCCGATCGATTGGTATTTCGTGGAACGATATTCCCGGCCTCCATTGTTTTTTTTTCATAACTTACAGCGTGGCACGCAGCAGTGCGGCATATTGTCGGATGCAGGGACACCGCAACCGACTCCACACTGCAGACTGACAACTCAGTGGGTATAAAAAGAAAGGAAAGTAACAAAGAAATGGTAAGAACTATGTATCGTAAATCACTGATTTTAAGTAGCACACCAATATACATTCCAACGACGCCAACAACTAACACGTGGTCACGGAAAATCTAGTAAACAAACGGTCACTTCATTTGTAAACACTTGTCGCAAAATGTGCCATGCATTCCTGATATTTCACGTAGAAAATATAAATCAGCGTACTGCTGTCTCAAAACGCCCATGCTTACGTGCAGCCAGCACGACGCAAACAGCACAACTCTTACTTGAATGGTCGGTTTGTGTGGGTGCTTCGATGCCTCTCGACGTCTAGCTATGTCTGGTATGCGATAGCCTGTATGGGGCGCGAGCGTATCTCGCGGAGAAAGAGATTCTTGATTCGGGTGTGAAAGGTGGGGCTAAGTGCAGCGCGGCAACTGCCTCTCAATAGAGTACACCTAAACCGCACTCCACAAGGGGGAAGGGAGAGAAAGGTTGGGTGGCAGCAGCAGCCACAACAGTGGCATGATGCCTAGGCGGGTCACGGGACAAAAGCGGTGGCCTAAATCGAGCAGGACGGGAGAGGGCAACGGACGGTCTCCGCTGCACCATTTTGCGGGCATGAAAAAAATATAGGAGGCTATGTCACATTTAAATATGCAGGCTAGATTTATTTAGTTCAAATGTATAGCTTTACATAACCTATATCCGCAGCTGTATGGCCTAAAGCGTGTATTATAGTAAGCTCTGTAGAGGTAGTGCACTTTTCTATTTGAGAATGGTTCATTCAGACTATATTTGTGCATCATGTGCATATTCGCTTCTTTTGTGTGCATCATCGTGGGTTGCCTTTTGGTCAGTTTAATAAGGTTTTAAAAGTTGTGCTGGTGTTTCGACGTAGTCTTGATGAATCATATAGATTGAGCAGGACAACGGCGAAACACCTGTACGCCCGTCGTGTCGGCAGCATGGAATTTGATTTGATATTTAATTATAAAGTTTCCTTTTTCCTTGTACCAGTTTTGAAACTTAAGTGTTCTTGAAAATTAACTTTTAGGCCGTCATTACTCTGGCAGCTGCTCCGTTAAAGACTGCTTGCTTTACAAGCTCGATGGGTCGTTTTGAAGACATTGGCATCAACCATTTTATCCAATGTTTCTTCTAGAATTGATGTTTCCCTCTTCGGGGAGAAAAAAAAGGGAAAGGAAGGGAGCTTAACCAGTTTACAGCATGGTTTGCTACCGTACACTAGGGGAGGGAGAAGCAGGAATACAAAAATTGGTAGCTTCGTTGCACATTCACTAAAACAAGTCCATAATGCGCACGGCCTTTTATAAGGTGCAGTCTCGCTCAATGGGCGTGGCGAGGACAGCGATAGCAAGCACGCGATGCCTGTGCTGAACGTAAAGGGCTCTTCACAGCTTACCAGGGGTCATAGGTATATCTGACGTTACGGTGAGGCCGTATGTGCCAGACAGCGTCGTTACCGCATGGTATATTTCGCGAGCGAAAGCGCGACGCGCGCCATACGCCCGCGCCACCGCCAACGCGAGAGCACCTGCACGAAAGAACTACAAACGCAGTGAGGACTCACCCTCATCTGCCTATGAAGCGCGCACATCAAACCGGGCATGGCGCTGTTCGAGTGCAGTGATGCGGGCCTCGTTGCAAGATGCGACTGTGTCCAAACCGGAAAGCGCATGCTGGCCGCCGCCCCGACCGCTCGCCGAGGTGATGCCACCAAGATGATGATGATGATATTTGGCATCCCCTTTGAGACGGTGACAAATATTCAACCAGAAAGCTTTTGTTAACCAGGCATGCTATACATGCTTTCATTCTAGCATTTTTGTATGCATCTCCTCAATTTTTCTCCTCAGAGCTACTCTGCCTACATTGTAGCGCTACCTATGTATGTAACGGATCCGATCGTATCAATCTCGTTTCTCATTTTTGAACGAAACAGCGTTGAGGAGCTCGTGTCGCAGAAAAGCCGGTGTCGTCGGCATTGCCATCGGCGGCGTTGGCCGTGAACGAAAAATGGCGGAAGGCAATTCATAAATAAAAACAACTTGCAAGATGGGCTGGTTGGGAATCAAACCAGGGTCTTCGGAGTGTGAGACGGAGGCGCTACCACTCAGCCATGAGTTCGATGGTTCAAAGCGGTACAAAAGCGCCTCTAGTGAATTCGGTGTTGCCTTAGAAACGTGCCGTAGAAAGTTATACTGCGGTGTATGTCGGTAATTATGAGCATTTAAATTACAGAAGTTGCAGTTAAACGCGTAGCGAAGTACGTTTGCGCTACATTTCTTCTGCGCTTGGCGCACACGCAGAGCCATCTTGCGGCAAACACAGAAGACCCCCTCCTCGCTATGTATGGCGCTGCCCCGACAGGTGGAGCGCCACTCGCCCGCTTCTCCCCTTCGTCTCGTTTGAGCGCACTGGGGCCGTGCGGGGACCGGTGCGAGGATGCCGCAATACCCTTGCGTTTAATAAGTTTTCTCGCTCTCTCCCCTTACAACTTCCAGCGTGCGTCGTCGAAAACTCGTGTTTAGGCGACGCGGCTCCTCTTTCCGCTCACAGCGCGATTCCTAGGTGCAGCGTCCGATGCGGGGCGCCTCTGACGTGATCGCTGCGCCGTAGCGCGTCTGGTGGGAAAGCGCCCCCTGCGATGCGTGCCGTGCTGCTGGCGAGGAGTCATGCGTCTGCGTGGTGCTCCCAAGCGAGATAGAGGACGATCCCATCGAGGCGTCAGCCCCATGACCGCGTCCGCCTTCATGGCGCGTCGCGTCCCGGCTGTCCGTGCCGATCACGACGTTTGGCTCGCGTAGATCATTTCTCCCTGCGAGACACCGAGTTCCTTGGTTCACGCGCACGTTTCGTTGCAGAGCCGAACGCTGCGTTGCTCGGCGCTCACCGCGTGATTGGTGAATTAGTGGGTGGTGCGAACGGGGTGCCATAACGCTATCGCGTTCCAGACTTGAAGGCAAAACTTAAGCGTCCTCCAGTTTTTCCACCAATACTATATACGTATCTGGCTTATCTCGACTGCTGGCCGGTTGATGCTTCCGTCCACTTAAATCCAAGGGCTTCTGGAAGGAGTAGGTAACGCACACCTGCAGATGCGCCAGATGAAGCGCAGACGGCAACACCATCGGGTGGCGTTCTCTGACCATTCCCTTTCAGCTCTGAACGCCTCAAAAAACAGCAAAGTCGCACCATCTCGCGCGGGTGCAACGGAATTAGAGGTATGATGATTGCGGGACGCACGTGCGTTGGACAAAATTTTGGTGGAACCAGTCATGAAATATTTTCCTGTTAAAAAAGTTGTTGCTCGGAGCATTTTGCAGGCGGCTGCCAATGCAGCATTGTCTTGGGTTCCGCAAAGCGTTGTCAAGTTGACCAATGTGTTTGTTTAAATACGGTATTTTTTTGTATTACGCGAGTACGGTGAACTAGAATAACAACATGAGAGTGAGTGTGTTTGACTACAGCGACAACACGATGACTACGGTAACGACAATATCATGAGTTCTACGAACAATAGAATTCATATGAACGAGTTGCATGGAAGTGCGAGAGGCATAAGAAATGCAGAAACTAAGTGCTCATGGACGGCAACAGGAAAAATCACTTGGAGGACACAAACAGGTGACTTGACTGCGAAACCGTAACACAAACTGAAGCTCATGTCCTTTTATAGTCGACGGGATGAGTGGCGTGGTGCACTGCTCACCTTCGCCGAGCCGCGATGACGCGGCCATACAGGAATTTGTGCACCCGGATAGAGTGCGCCTCGCTGTTTGATTAAGCGGCCGTGAAAGTGCGTTACGAGCTTCGGGAGAAACGAGGAGTTGGCGCGTTGTTGTCGGTGGCGTTCGAAAATCGGCGATTGTTGGAAACTTTTTCAATCGCTGTTTGAACGGATGCAACCACCACCGGGTGTTCTGCTGCCGAGATACCGTGATCTTCTGACGTATTCCTCCTGGCCTGAGCGCAGGTAGCACGCGTGAATGTGAAACGAGAGTTAGGTTACGAAGCTGGAATGATGATACAACGACCACCACGGCATCACTCAATGGACAGCAGACAATCTTGGCACATCCTCCGGATCACGTTGCCGGACATTAACAACGTCCGCAGGACTTACGAAAAATTCCACAGAACGTACTAATGAACGTCTGTAAGACTGTAAGGCCCAACGGAATAGGGGATATGCGAAATTCCGTAAGCAGGCTTTCCCACACACATAGTTTGGCCGAACCAAGATGGCGGTCGTCGGGTTCGAATCGTAATTACGGTGTCAAATAGCAGACTGCTGTCACCATCCCTCCTGCCTTCCCTCCCTCGCACCATCCAAGCTTTAAAAACGCATGTCTCAGGTTTAACAAGGCTATTAGCTGGAACGCGGCCATTTTGGTTAGGACAAGTGAGCTGTGTGGGAGTGCCTGCTTACGGAATTTCGCATATCCCCTATTGTACGTCCGTCTATATGCAACGAGACAGAGGTAACGAGACAAAGCGTGCTAATGAACAAACCACAAACTAACTCGCAGCCTCTGGCCGAATGCGAAGTTCTACGAGGTAATACGTGAATCTCGGAACTTGACGTAAGTATGCCTACAAGCCAATAAAGAGAAGGTCGGCGCTATCACGGTACTGTCTATTCACGTAAACTCTGACGGACAGGTACGGCGTTACTCGTGGTGTCGGCAATGCTTGTAGCCGGCAGTGCAGGGAGGGCTTGAGGTGGTGTAGGTGATGGACGGTGGAGACGGCGGCGGCGGTGACGTAGCGCACTAGGGTCGCGGGCCGGGGCTGCATGGTGGTTGTCCCAGGCACCCATACACGTCCGGGCCTGGCGCTCTGCAGTCAGCGCTGGCACAGCCGCCCTAGCTAGGGTCACGGCTGCTGATTGCTGGTAGTCCGGATTGCCTGGCAGTCTTGGACTCGGCTCATGTGCAGTGGGGTCCGGTTTGTTGCCGTGGTCGCTGGCTCCGGGCTGTTGAGGTCTCCAGGGATGTCAAACACACAGCTCGTTGGATAATGGCAGCCGTCTCTTTTCTCCGTCTGTCTTCTCTTCCACATTTGCCTTCACTTCACCTTCTTGAGCACATGTTGCGAACAAGGGGCCCAATCGCGATAGATGACGGTGATGATTTGTTTATTTAATGGCATAAACCCAGTGTGTGGGATAGGCCACGAAGCGGGTGGTAATATGATAAAGAAGCAAGGAACAAAAAAGTAATCTAACACATGGAAGATACCGGTAATAAATAAAATATTGTGTTTAGATCCCGTCGCCACACTTCGTCGTCGTCGCTCTCATCATTTTCGTCTTCGCTTCATGGGCTGATGATGATGAGGAGGATGTGTGGGAATGCGCGACTCTCACGTGTCCCCTGATATGTTATTTCCCCGCATAGCTCCCGTCTCCTGTAATCCGGCTTCGCCGCTTGGCTTGATGCCCGCGACAGTTGGTGTGGTTGAAGCACACTGCGAGAGATGGCGCGAGTGTGGCTCTGCTAACGCCAGCTAACAGCGGGGTTACTTGGGCGCGAGAAGGAAAAGGCTCTTCCTCTTTGGTTCGGGTTCGGCAGGGGCGCGGACGTTCCGCGCGTGCGCCGATCCATGCTTCTGCGAGACCATCTCGCGAGGCCTCGTTCGAACGCGCCACCGTTCGCGTGACCGTACACACGAACGACCAGGCTTTGGTGTCCAGCATGGGGCGAACATACTCGCTCGTTATCCGGTAGCGGTAAGTCGGACTTCCGCGATTTGTCGCGCGCCCATCGGCTTGTTTTGTGGATAGCAACTTGGCTAGTAGGCATTGATCAATGAAAGGTGCAATAAATATCCTTGTGATTGTTTGCAATACTGTGTTGTCGTTCCTTTGTCCCAAGAGCACGGGTGAGAATCCCACAGATGTTCCACTTTCATGGAACGTACTCGCTAAGGGAATAGGCCAGGAATCGGGCTGCAGGAGGTATCTTACGAGAATTCTTATTTGAAGTGGAGAAACGCAAACTAAAAGGAAAAACTGTAGACAATAACGGGAGAACTAGAATAGTATGCAAGTGAGCAGTCAGAATAACTGAAGGAAAATTATGAAATATGTAATTACCAAGGGAAAAATACCCACAGCGTTAATTAAGGATTGGGAGAAATTATTTCAGTGAAATGAATAGTGATCGGATAAGTGGAATAAAGCTGCCAAAATTAGCAGGCTACTCGTTTTGTTGCAGTGTAAAAATCACACACTAAGCAACAAACATATCTAAATATAGCCTACCAACGAGACCCGAAATGATAATATTACTAGAATACCTAACCCAATCTTGAAGAATGGAGTGTCGAGTAATCTATTTGTGTGGTTCGAATATCGTCATCAAGATAAAAAAAAAGTTTCGCCAGAACCCATTCGCCGATGACTGACGACGGTAATGCGAATAGCATGAAATAAATGTAATGCTCTGTTATTAAAGCAGATAAAGACACACACAATAATCAAATAGGAGAGAAGAAAAACAACAACGTTTTGACACAATTGAGTGGAAGGAAAAATACAAGCACCATGGTACTGCACCGCACGAGAACAAGCACATGTCCCAAACAACATATTTCATTACCCAGTTGAGCGAACACACCGCTGCACCCGAGGTGAGGAAGCCTCTCAATGAATTTTACTACGTTTGGTGTAAGCGCAATGTGCCTAATGTTCTCCAATACATACCTTCCTTCCTGTTTCTTAAGCATCAATATTACTTTGGCAAGCTTCCATTGCAACGGAATCCTAGTATATTTGAT
The DNA here is from genome assembly GCF_023375885.2 of Dermacentor andersoni. Lineage (NCBI taxonomy): Eukaryota > Metazoa > Arthropoda > Arachnida > Ixodida > Ixodidae > Dermacentor > Dermacentor andersoni. Next base: position 90,574,197 of record NC_092817.1, on the reverse strand, counting down.
ATTGAATAACTCACCAGGTCTAAAAGAACGTTAGGCGATTCTTGTAACCATATATTTAACATTGCATTTGTGACACAATCAGGGCCAGGGGCTGAATTCGGTAAACATAGTGCAGTCTCATTTAGTTCAGCTAAGGAAAGTGGAGTAAAGCCATACCAAGGATCTAATCTATAATGAATAGCCTGAAGACTGGCCGTAAATCGATTTTCTAAGCCTTCGGCAATCTCTTCTATGGAGGCGCTCAGTTCTTGCGGGGTCAAAAAACAATTGAGTCTAATGTTAAGGGTGCTGGTAGCACCCTCCAAGCACGAAGGAATGTAAATAAAGCACGCTTATTTTTGAATTTGATAAATAATCGTAATTCCTAATATCGTATTCCTCTTTGGCTCAATTAACAGTACGCTTAAATACACCAGCGTGAAACTGATAATTTTTCCAATTTGTTGGGCACTGATTATGCAGAAGCATTTTACAAGCGGCCTTTCTTTTTCTATAGTCCCGCGTACACTCATTATTCCACCAAAGACAAGCGGTGTCTTTAGCCGAAGGGATGACAATTTCTGCTTGCTTCCAGGAATCCTCTAGAATTGAGCAAATGGTTGAAGCGATTTCCTTATCATTGGCATTGGCAAGTTTCGAAACAGCAGAACGCAAGAAAGTCTTAAATTTAGTATGGTCCACAAATGTACATGCCTGGTATTCTAAAGATGTTATTGGACAATTGACTTCAAATGACACAGGAAGATGATCACTGTTGGTTGCTGAGTCAACCGCTACCCACGACAAAACCTTGATGCCAGCGCTACAAAATGTTAAATCTAACACCGAACGAAAGGAACCTCTAGCAAACGTTACTTGCCCTGTGTTCTGACATGAAAGGTGAATATCAATAGTCCGCTCCCATAGTCGCTTACCACACAAATCTGTTTTTAGCCCCCACGACACATGATGCGAATTAAAATCTCCTACCAACAAAATTTATTTTCTACAGGCAGCCACAGCCCTATCAAGTTGACGTGTGCTTTGCACACGGGTGGGAAAAAAGCATTTATAATTGAAAATGGGTGGTATCCTGGGAAACATAAAACTATGGCCAAAATTTCGCAGTCGCAGTCCATGATATGAAAAGAAATTTTTGCCTTGTGACAAATTTTACTGCAAACAAGTATTAATCCTCCACCTCGCGAGTCTCGATCTACTCGGAAAGACCGAAAACCTTTTAAATTAGAATTTTTCTATGGTGAAAGCCACGTTTCTTGAAGAAGTAAGATATCTAGATTGAATTGAATAGATAGGCAAGATAAATATGTTAAAGTTGAATATATAGAGCGACAGTTCCACTGCAGCACTTTCAACTGCCCAAAGGTGGTGAACGCACAGCAGCGGCAACTGCCACCTTTAGAATACTTTCTGTAAGCACAGGAGATGGTTGACTCTTTCTTTATTTTGGTTTCACAGTTTTTGAAATTGGGGACCCCATACGTTTGGGATCTCGAGTGTCACGTTCCATATCTGTGACACTAACAGTGTCTGAATAAGAGGGTTCATCCTCGCCTGGTTGGACAAGCGAAGTAGTGTCTGTGAAATGTTCTGCAACTGTGGAAGGCGTCTCTACCTCGTTGCTAGGCATTCGAGGTGTGGAGTTAGATACTGGGGACTGCATTGGTGTCTTAGTGGTCTGCATTATTTGCATCATGTGGCTCGAAATGATTTGCGCTATGCAGTCAGAGAGACTGGATATGAATTTATCCATAGCTTTAGCCATTGCTTTTTCCACAGCAGAGTCAATTGCTTCTGAGAGATTAAGATCCATACATGGAGTATTGCGCGCTGTAACACCAGAGTATCCGAAGGCCCTGTCTTTGATAAATGAATGAAGCTCTTCGGGAGCAGCGACGGCGGTCGATTATTTCAAGAATTTGTGTTTCTTAAGCGCGAACTGAGCAGTTCGAATTGGGTGTGCTCCCCCACAGAGGCAGCACTTTTGAGATTGAGTAGAGCATTCACTTGAAGAATGACCATCCCCACAGGTGCGGCAACGCAAGCTAGGCTTACATCGTCCTGCGCTGTGCTCGAATCTCCAACAATGCTGACACTGGATTGGACGTGACGCAAGCGGCTCTACACGGAACACAAGAGGCCACACCTTTATTTCAGATGGACATGATGTGCCCACAAACGTTGCAATTACAGATTCTGTCGGAACCCTCTCGTTATTAGCCAGTCGATTGCAACGGTAGATAGCAATGACGCCTGCTGCGGATAGCTTGTCCAGGGTTTCAGTAGGACTTAATCGGGAGTCTACGCCCAGCACTAGACCCTTGGTGCACGCAAGGTGAGGAGGCATAAAAGCACTCACCGGGGTGGAAGCGAATGAAGTGCATTTCAAGAGGTCTTCAACACAGGTTTGGTCGGGTGAACGACACACTATACCAACCTTTCCGAACGCTCGCACATCAGTGATGGTGTGGAAGTGGTTGGACGTGGTCTCAAGTGCCTTGTGGACAGCCTGTGGATTCGTGATCCTGATGGAACCTCCATTGACAGGCACAAGCGCCACAGGAATGGTGCCGACGCCACTGTGAAAAAATAAATCTATAGGCAATTCATTAGGTGGCAGGGATGCTGACCAGGCGGATCGCGCCTGGCCAGGAGAACTGGTCGACATCAGCTCAAGATGGCTGACGCAAGGAATTCCAATGAACCAGGAACTAAAATAAGGTTAGTGTGACACTTGCAACCACCCGATACTTAGCCAAAACACCACTGCAGGTCAACGAAACGATCGCTCTGTCGAGGCCAGCAGCGCGGGACGGCCAGCCGAACGGGACTCAAGAACACTCAACGAGGTCCAACGTGGACGTCTCTGGTCGTTCCCGCAACGTACCGGCCATCGTCTTCTTCTTCGTTAGCTCAAGAAGGTGGCTCGTAACAATATTAGGCGTAACGCTAAACGACAGAAAGATAGCGGTGTGGATAAGACAGCAAAAGGGCTTATCCCATATTCAAGTTGACATTAAACGAAAAAATGGAGCTGTGCAGACCATGTAATGCGTAGAACAGATAACCAGTGGATCACTGGTTACAGAATGGGTGCCAAGGGAAGGGAAGCACATTCGAAGATGGCAGAAAATTAGTTGAGGTATGGAATTATGAAATTTGCAGATGGAAGATAGAATGAGCTAGCGCAACTCAGGTTTCATTGGAAGATTGGAAGATGGAAGATAGAATGAGCTAGCGCAACTCAGGTTTCATTGGAGATCACTGGCAGAGGCCTTCGTCCTGCAGTGGACAGAAAAAGGATGGTGGTCATGATGAAGATGATGATGATATACGTGGAGGTTTTACTGAAGCGCATGTTCATGACCGGGTAGACCATACGCAAAGCAGGCCCATGTGGCATGTACTATAAAGATCGCCTCCCTTTGTAGGAGAGAGATTTTCTTCTTTTTTTTGGTATGAGGCGGAATTATTTACCGGCTCTACTTTAATGTTATTTCCTTTCATGATTCGTCAATGGCCCTAGCGGCGTTTTCCGTAGACCATCTTGAACGGTGGATAAGAAACGAATACATAGGAGCAAAGTGGATCCGTAATTAATACTTACCTTTGCAGATATCGCCGAGGTCTGGCTCCTGTTTTGTATAAGACTGGTGCATTGAAGGCAAGTGACCTGATTTTTTTAGGGGTCCGGCTACTCCTAGAATATACGTTATTTTGCTAAATGCTCACTCTTACCTAGCAGCATCGTTTACGAAGTACAGCTGTATCCTGAGAAGCTGCACATACACTGTTCGAACACTTAAAAAAGAAAGGGGCATGAAATTTACTCGAATTACGTGACTACGGATGAATTATCTGCCCAGATGGATATCACCTGCAAGAGAAACCCAATCAATACATTCACTAATAGAGTAATTACATTTTCCATAACAAACATTACAGCACGTATTTATCTTGTTACAATGAGGTCAAGAATGAAACGATGACGGCTCCGAAGACTACGAAGGGTCGATATTGCCTGCAGTAACCGCAAAAATGTTAAAAATTTTGCTCAAATTTTGCCAGATGATCTTTTGGACGCAGTAAACTATACTACTCATTTTTCGTCGATACCTTCCAGTTGGAAGCTCGCTAAAATTATTCCGGTTCTTAAGAAAAATAATGGTCAAGCATTCACTTACTCTACATCATCCGACCAATTGCTCTAAATTTGAATTTGTCTAAATTATTAGAAAGGATTCTGAATGTTCGTTTTATGAAATTAGTAGGGGACAAATATGCACTCAGCTCTGGCCAAACTGGATTTAGATCTGGCTGTTACGTTTGGCACGTTCATGTGTACCTGGAAAGCTCGACAAAATTAGCACGATGCCAGAAGTAAATTCAGCTCTAATAACTAGATACATCATAAGCCGATGATAGTGTAGAGCACGTCGTTTTATTGAATCGGTTAGCAGACCTTGATTTCTCAAAACGTATAATAAAACGGTTTCGTGAGTTTCTGACAGAGAATTTTATTGCGCTGTGAAAGGATTTTCTTCAGACAGACATCGACAGTCGCGTGGGGTTCCACAAGGAGCTGTCGCTTCACCTGTATTGTCTAAAATATTACTATGCTCTTTATCTTGTCATAATGACTTATACACATATGTATACGTAGATGACATAGCGTTTTTTTGTATCAGACAATGGCATCCAATCTTTATACAGTTGATTGAAAACATACCTGTGCGCCATAGAAAACTAGTTACAGCATATTCACCTCTCCATTAAGGTAAAAAAATTCTCAATTATATTCTTTCCATTAAGGGATCCAATACATATAGGCCTTACCTACCACCTGCATAATATACCTCAGGTTGACCCAGTAAAATACCTGGGCATGCACAGTGCATAATAACCAGCTTAGTTGGCACATGCACATTGAATATATAAATAAAAAAGGATTTCAAGCGGTTAAAATTCAAAAAGGCTTTGCAACCGAGAGTTCAACGAAAGCCCGTCTCCTCGGGAAGAGACATGACAAGGAAAGACGTACACCGACTAAGTAAAAGTCATTCAAAGACAATACGCAAGCCTTGTTCACAACGGGGCGAAAAAGGTTGAAGTGGCAGTGGCCATCCTCAATACCGAGAAACAATTGGTCAGTTCTTGTAGCATACGTGTAAAAAACACTGAGGTAGCGAAAAAGGTGGCGATTGCCCTAGCCATCGTTAACCCCAGTTGTAGATACGTACTCAGTGACTCGCAGACGGCGGTCAGAAAATATGCACAAGGCAGAATTTCGCCGAAGGCTGAGGCTGTACTCAAAGTCAACACGAACTATGTCACCTCCGAGGAGATGGAAGAACGACACATTATATGGTTCCCGGCTCACACGTCCCCCGACACCCCCGTACCCACCCTCAACGAGGAGGTCCACCGCGTAGCGCGAGGTCTCATGTTCCGCGCCCGCGAAGAAGGATCCTCTCTTGGGGTTGGAAATCCAACGGAGGCATGGACAGAGAGAGACAGAATGACCAGATACTGTGATATTACAAAATTTTATCAAAACTCAAGGCGGGTTTATCCGCTTCCTAACCCCAAACTCGCCAGGGCCCAAGCGGTAGACTGGAGGCAGCTACAAACAAAGACCTTCCCCAACCCCGTCCATCTCAGGAGGATATATCCGGACATCTACTCAGATGATAACTGCAAACTATGCAGCAGGGCTCACGCATCTCTTGGACACATTCTCTGAGAATGTGAGGTTATATGCAAAGAAAATGCAGTTTCCCCAGATGAAGCTGCGGCGCGATGGATGGCCGCGTTGCGCAGCTCAAACCTCGAAAATCAACTATGGGCCATCCAGCAAGCCCGTGAGGCGGCGAGGAGACAGGATCTCCGGACCTCCTCGGAGGCGGCCTAGGCCCAGGCCACGAATTTGCCGGATTGTTAATAAAAGTTGTTACCACCACCACCTGTTTAAATAGGTTTCAGCATGTGGCGCAACCACAGAGCGTAAGACGGTAGGAGGGTTCCTTCGTTTCGATTGAACGTGTGACCTGTTGATGTTATCTCGAGGGACTCCAGCTACAGACGTAACTTCCATTTTTTTTTCCTGGCCGATTAGACTAGACTCCATTCACTCAGTAGTGTGCGTAGTCGTTGCTGCGTGCTCTTTGCGTGCTCTGCCAAAGCATCTGCAGCCACTCTCATTGATATCGTTTGGATGTTGGCTCAGCCACTGCTTACAGTTGCCCGAACAACGGCTGAGCTTAATCTGCACAGCGGATCTTGCAAACAAGGCCAGAAAAGGCTTCCTTCTACACTGTGTCCTTCCCAATAACGAGTGCGTGCCTCAGTTTGCGCAAAGGAACGTGAGCCACCTAAACGTCATATTTACGCAGCACGCGTGATAAGGTCTCGCTTATCCCGGGCACGTAAGGAATGGAAGCGCGTTTCTTCGGACGGGCACTGCCAGCTTGGAAAGGGTTGAACAAAGTTTTGTACAGCCATTATTTCAACGTCGATGGTTTTTTTCCGTCTCTGTATCGTCTCTCGACACCTACGCTCAGCCGTTCTCCGTGAGCTTCATGGCGCACCGATTGCAGGCCATCTTTGTGTCACTCGCACCTACGACAGTGTCCGCCGTCGTTTCTACTGGCCCGGCCTCGCTCGCTCTGTATGGCGATACGTTGTTGCGTGCGAGCCCTGTTAGCATCGAAAAAAACCAGCGACGCTTCCTGTCGGATATCTTAAACCCCTCGGCATTCCAAGTGAGCCATTCTTTCGAGTAGGTTTAGATCTTCTGGGTCCTTTCCCCTAGCCCAGGTCCGGTAAGAGGTTGATCGCTGTGGCTACTCATTACGTGACGCGCTACGCCATTACCCAAGCGCTTCCGACATGACGTCGCGACATGGCGTCATGTCATCCTCCATGACATCATTTTAGTACATGGTGCCCCACGACAGCTACTCACAGACCGTGGTCGTATCTTCCTCTCTCAAGTCATCGCAGACATCTCGCACTCTTGCTCTACCAAGCACAACCTCACTAGCTCCTACCATCCTCAGACCAATGGCCCGACTGAGCGACTGAGCCTGAACACCACTGACATGCTCTCTAAGCACGTTTCGCCAGACCACCATGACTGGTACATTGCACTACTCTGCGTCACGTTCGCATGCGATTCCTCACGCCACGAAACCGCTGGTTATTCGCCATTTTACCTCTTTTTCTGTCGCAACCCTGCATTGCTCTTGGACGCCCATTACCCATGCTGACCACGCAAGGCAGCATGCCCGTACACGCCTATTGGCATCCCGAGAAAATCAAAAGCGCGCTTGAAATCAGCGCCACCATGACGTACACTTTTCACCAGGTGCCCTTCTGCTACTTGGTCGCCTTCCCGTAGAGTGGGCCTCTCGGAAAAAAAAAATATTAGTGTTGATCCCTCTTTCATATAGGAACTGGTGGAATACGAAAGTGAAACGTGTCTTCACAGAAGCTGTTATATGTTTGCTTCGCGAACTCTTGGTCTGCTGCAGCGAAAGGCGCACGATTTGCAGGTCGGCAACCGTGCTGCAGGTTTGCTTGGCATGCGGCGTCCTGTTGGCGAGTGGCGTTCGGCTATCGAGTCGCTTCGGCGACCTTACGAGCATTTTGGTCCGACTCCGTAGTTTCTTGGCCAGCCCGCTGCGACGCGCTCAGCTTCAGGAATGCGAGTGACAGAGTTTTCAGCGGGTGCCGCGAACGCGTATAGGCGTTCTGCTTTACGCTGGCGTGTCTCTCGCCGGACCAAATCGAGATTCGCCTGTCGATGCTGCTGCCTTTCTGCACCCCTTAGCGCAGCAGTTTTCTTAGTTGGTGCCGTCGCAAGCGAAGCAGTAGGTGGCGTGTAAGCACTGCTGATGCATGTTGGAGCTGCACTCCGTAGGCGACGAGGTGCCACAGGCTAATTCGACGCGAAAGATAAACCATGTGCGCAAAGTGTCAACATCAGTCTTACCGCGTTGGAGCCTCCGCTACGCTGTGTTTAGCGCTGTGACCATAGAGAAAAATACTGCCAAAGCGCTTCCTGTCGGCGCTCGTTAGTGTCACGATGCAGTACTTCGCTTCACACCTCCTACCTTCTTCTCACAAGCTGGCTGCAGCTCTTCCGGAGGTACAAGGTGTACGCAGGCGATATGATTGAGCAGCGGTATAGAGTTTCGGGCGTAACTGGCTGTACACTAGAGAGATTTATTTTTATCCCTACGTGATACTGTACAGCGATGCATGTCATGTTAGCACGTTTGCGAATGCACGTCGTATACTGAGAATTACTGCGGCAGTTACCGCCAGTAACCGTAGCAGCCACCCTAACCGCGATCAACTATAGCAACATGGCAGCGACTATACAGCGCCGACCACCTGCTTCGATCCGAATTCGCGCTCGTTAGTGGCTTCTGCTCTGTCAGCAAGAAGCAAGCGGCAAAATCCGTCATCGCTAAATCTATCTCAATCTGAGGTCAAATCATTAGTATTTTTGTCGTGATTATTGAGATCGGCTGTTTGTTTTCACGCTGCTAGCACTACAGACACGGCGCCGAGCCGTAAAACTGGTTTGGTTGCTAGTTAGCAGATGGCGCTACAGCATTAGTATTGGTGATGCGTTGACGATGTGGAGCGCTATAAAATCCTAATTGTTTACTGCATCATTAATTTATTACCCCGCTCTAGCACGGTACGTGATAACAATAGCGAGCAAACGCCAAGCAGAAGCCGAGCAGAAAGTGAATATTTGTAAGGGCATTCGCTCGTACTATACTTGCTAAGGAGGCTGCAAAGTAACTGCAGGGAAGGCGTACAGGTAAAGCGAAGCCCTGCTGAAACATGCATGTAAACGCAGCTTATGGTTACGGCGTCAAAACATTTTTTTGCGTCAGTCCACCAAACGTGGAGCATGTAACAGGATGGCAAGCAGACGCTGAGTAGACGACGGGGCGCGGATGAGCACATCTCGAGGGGCATTCGGCCTTCCTATTGGCTAAGAATTCGTGTAGCTTCTACAGTGCTGCAACCAGGCAGCTATTTTACTCCTTGGCACCAACGCCACGTGCATTACATCCGTTACAGGCAGTCAAGCGTGAACACCGGCATAAAACACTTTCGTACGAAAGTTAAAACTGATTCCTAGCTTCGAGGGTCCTCACTACGTACTACGTCAAGCCACCGATGTCGCCTATGAAATAGTCTCCGCCAGCTCTACCGTGTCATCTGGCATAACCTCATCGCGCAATGTTCGCGTCGCACGGCTAAAGCCCTACCCCGTTATTCGTGATGGTCCCGATTGACGCGCCGGGACGGGCCTTTTTCCGCCGGAGCTCGTGTTACGGTGAGGTGAAGAAGATAACGACGACTGCTCCGAAGGCGACGACAAGTCAACACAGCCTGGCTGGGCTCTGTTCCTTCTCCGCAAATGCTCTGTATATTTAAATACATATTATAAATTGTTTCATGCGTTTAACATTATTAAAAACCTCAATTGGGTCATCATAAAAGTCAAGGCTGGGCTCTCTTCCGTCTCCGCGAACCCTCTGTATATTTAAATACATATTATAAATTGTTTTATACGTTTAGCATTATTAAAAACTTGAATTGGGTAATCATAAAAGTCAAGTTCTGTTTTCTAAATTTCAGAATGGTTATGTGGACTGAAATAACAGGCTTCAAATGATTCATTCAGTTTACCTGATTTCGCACGTGGCACTAAGCGTGGTTCAAGGTGCAACACTTAGGTGACGTAGAAGGCTGATGTGAAATGAAACTGCCGTCGCGCACTTCTGTCTTCCCGCGGTCTGTTGACTTCCCATGGTCTGAGCTCTGCGCAGCTCCCAATCCAACACAAAGACACTTTAGCAGCAGGGGCGTGCCCGACCGTCTTATTTAGCGGTATGGGGAAGCTTTACGACACTCCACCATGTGACAGGGAGGTTACATCAAGTGCCGTACTTCGGGGTTCCACGTGCGTAGTCACGTAAACTGAACGAATAATTTTACGCCAGTTATTTGGGTCTGTATGGCCATATTGAATTGATGAAACACGAGACTAGACTTTTACGCCGATTCTCTTCAACTTTCTAATATAAACTTGTGCCGTAAAGTTCGCTTATAAAAAGTGAATGCTTTATTTATTCGGTTAATAGATTGCTTTCATTTTTCTTGCAAACGATGCCAGCCTGGGCAGATAATTCACTTGTAGCGGCGTAATTCGGGTAAACTTAGTAGGCTCTCTTTCTAAGCATTCGAACTAAAAAAAAAGAGAACAAACATCGACAGAGTCCAGGAAAGGTGATTTATATCTGAGCGCACACGGGATAAAAACTCTGCGCCATAATATAGAAGCAAGCAAGCAAGAAAGCAAGAAAATCTTCGGAGTGGGCAACTTTCCAATGGCACCGATGAACCGCTGCTACAGCAAGTTGCTCGGAAGTTCAACAAACGCCTTCACAGCACAACAAATGTTCGTTTAGAACACACACGCACACTTGCACGCACACGCACACGCACACACACACACAAAGAGAGAGAGAGAGACAGACAGATAGACAAGCGCGGGCGCACACAAATAATATCGAGCCTTTTGTTAAGCGGAGTTGCTTACTACTTGCGACCGTGACGGGCGCCTTGAACGCATCATCGTTTCAGAGGCAGAATGCGCATACGTACCTAGCGCAATTGAAATCCGTTGTATCCACAAGAAGCGTTTACTTTCTCATTACCGCGCAGCCGCTGATGTGCGAAGTCGAGATTTCTGGTTCTTTATTTGCTTTTTCGCTCCCTCAGACGGCCGGCGCCGGCGGATGGATGGATGGATGGATGGATGTTATGAGCGTCCCCTTTGGAACTGGGTGGTGCGTTGGGCCACCAAGCTCTTGCTATTATACTGCCTAATGTTCTACCTAGGTTAAACAATAAAAAAAGGAAAAAAAACACTATGAACTACCACACCCAAATTTTCTGATCCACTATTGCGATTTGGGCTTTTGTACGTCTCCGTTTTTTGTCGTTTCCCTACTCTTCTACCACCAATCCTCCAATCGCCTCTTACTAATGCTTATTGCGGACATGTTTATTTTTCCACTGCTCCCGCTGAACAAGGGCTTCAAGTAGGCCAGTGGTGCCTAAATCGAACGCTGGGTAGACGTCTTCACATTCTAATCAAACATGCTCCATCGTTTCCCAAGCTTTACCGCAGCAAACACATGCTTCTTCTTCCTTATTATATCTCGCTTTGTAGGTGCGTGTTCTAAGACATCCCGATCTCGCTTCGAAAAGTAATGAGCTTCACTCTGAGTTATCATAAACTGTTTCTTTCCTGATTTCGTTTTTTTCCTCTTAAGTAGTTACTCATGGCAGGTTTCTTTCCCATTGCCGCCACCCATGAGATTATTTCAGCCTCTCTGACTTTCCGCTTGACCTTCTTTGTTGCTGTGTTGCGCGAATGCGTGTAGGCGTGCGCCATCTGTTGGTGGTGCAAGGAACACAGGGGAGCGAGCTGCGCGCCTGCTCCGCTTTCATTGGTTGCCCTGTTCGGCAAGAGAACAGCCAGGTCATAACCACGGTCGCGAAACCCGGCGAAGTTAGCAAAACTTCGATTTTGACAAACCTGTGAATTCACCGAATTTCGCCAAACGGCAACTAAACCCTGAAACTCAATTTTATGTAGCATGGCACCGCAGGGTAACTCAGTGCAGAAACAATAATGTCTTGAAAGGAGAATTCTATAAGCATAAAAAAGTATCTTCAACACTCTATAACTGGTACAGCGCAACACAGAACACACTTTCGGAAAATCTCAGCCACTCTTTACTTTCAATGTAGCCCAAATAACCTAAGTTCAAGAAACTTAAAAAAAAAAAAAACTGCGTGTTTGTTCACTGACGGAATGGTGCATGGACCTACTGCTTCTTCCTGGAGTAAGATTGAATGTAGAACACGACGAACCACACGAAGAACAGGATCGCGTGCGCCACCAAAGTCCACACGAAGAGGCCAACGTAGTTCCCCTCGGCGAACACCATGCCGACGGACTGCACAAACATGAGGACAAACTGCAAGATCTGCATCATGGTCATGTACTTCTTCCACCACAGCAGGTGCTTGTAGGCTGGACCGAGCGCCGCGAGGAAGTAGTACGCGTACATGAACACGTGCACAAACGCGTTCAGGCACATTATGAACATCTCGTGCGACTGGCCTCCATAGGCCACGTTCAGCCACAAGTTCCAGGCGACTGTCACATGGTGCACGACATGCAGCGCGCTGACCTGGTGGTTCTTCTTACGCAGCACAAAGAACACGGTGTCGGCGAGCTCGAAGACTTTGAACATGTAAAACCACCAGGACAAGTGCACGATCTCCAAGTTGGCTGGAGAGTCGGTCATATCCAGGTCCTGCAGGAAGGTGTAGCCCAGGTCCCAGTAAGCGAGCTTCACGAAACGACACACGAAGAACGCGCTGAGGAGGGTGGCCGACAGGTTGTAGACGAGGATGCAGGCCTTCAGCTCGAACGGCTTGCGCCAGGACATCCAGCGGGGACCGGCCACCTTGACGAAGTACACGTACGCGGCCGTGATCACGAGGAGTGGCAGGGGACTGTCGGTCAGCGGCCAACCTATGGTGCGATGGTCGCGCTTCGGCAGCCATACGCGACTGGCATCGTCAGAGAAGAAAGGTGCATGCGAAGCCATTTCGGGCGACATCGTGCGTAGGCCACGCTGAGCGAGAAAGAAGGCTGGTTCCTGCAAGCACCGTTCCGAGATTAGAGACCTGCAAGGTCACAAAAGCATACTGCTCACAGGCGGCTTTCCTTCCCAGCAGTTTCAGCACGACCCGATCGAACGACGCATTCGGTAGTGACACGTAGAAACACCGGCGACTTTTCTTGACTATATACACCCACCGTGGTGACTTAGCGGCTTTGGTGTTGAGCTGCTAAGTACGAGGTCGCGGGATTGGACCTTGTATTCATAAGAAACAATTAGAAGACATCTGAGAACTTATTAGTTGTGAATACGACAGCATTAATGTCAAATTGAACGCCGCTGAATGGTCCTTCGAGTTACGATCTTCTGGCGGGAAAGCGAGCGCGTTGAGACGCTTGGCCAACGCCTTCGTTTAGCCCAGTAAACAGGACACTCGGCGCCTCAGCGTGGGCTGGTGAGTTCAAAACTCACTGACGTGAACGTTCTTTTCCCTTAGAATTTAATCTGTTGATTATAAAATAATTTCTTCATAGCGATTACCGAGGAGAAGTCAGAACGCAAGCGAGTGCTTGTGCGGGCGAGCAAGGCGCGGATAGCGCAGGCTTCCGAGAGCGAGGCTGACATGGCGTTACGACAATGTCCTCTCCAGCCACTCAACAACTGGCGCGTCAGCGTGGTAGCAGGTGTTCCCTTTCGTCCGCTCTGCTCCGTTGAGACGCGTCTGCGACGTGGCGTCGCAGCCAATGGGCATTTAGGTACCATTTCTCTGCTATAGACACCCGCGTTTTCACTCATTGGGCGATTTGGTGCTTTTGCATCATAAATAAAGCTGTCAAGGCGCGCGTCAGCCCATGGGAAAGGTAGCGGTCCCAACGGGGAACTGAGCACAGTGATCAATTTATTACATTTCTGCCTATAGTTGTGCATGTATCGCTAGAGGAGAAGTTTGAGCCTGTTGCTGCCGGACGGCAACGCCGGTTTAGCCTTGACAGGTAGGGGTAACTTTGGCTGTTCACCTCGATTGCAGATAGTACGTTTGACTGAAAGCCGTGAATAATGAGTAGTGCGAGCAAAAGCGGAAATACATTTAGGAGTGTCTACACAGCCCGTGAATGAGCAAGATTCCGAAGATGGAAAAATAAATGACGAACGCATCCACACAAAATATACTTTTGCACAAGATATATGAAAATATGAAAGCGTTTACCTTTCCTTGGGAACTAACCACAATGTTTCGTGTCTAACCGTTATTGTAGGCTGACCCCGAAGATATCACCGTCTAACACAACGGTAAACACCTCACGATTGTACCACCGCACAGCAGTGGTACCGTGCATTGTTCCACGGGTGGCACGGTGGTAGGGAAAACGTTCTCGTATTCTTCCCTCGTGACAGCTAGAGTTCGTAGGCGCTGTCGTTGAGACGCTGCATCTCTGGTCGAAGGAGCCGATGCTGTCGTTTGAGACGCTGCACCTCTGGTCTCAGATTTTCCGCGGAGTTTCTTTCGAAATACTCTTTGAGGAAGTGCTTATCGAAGTACCGATTGGCTCCTGCGTAAGGGCAAGGCCAGTGGCTTTAGGAGGTGTTGGTAAAGCGCAGTAGTAAGAGGAGGGCCACCCATGAACATAGTGCCAAGCTAGTGCGCAAATAACCACTTCCGAAACATGCTAAACGGTGTCATGGACAACAACCGGGATTGGTTGTTTATAATTTTCTTTTCATGCTTTCTGTAGTATTGCAAATGAGATTGAGCTTGACCAGACCTCAGACATCGTGATACAGGAGGGAAGTACGCTCATCTGTAGCTCTCTGACTGCTTCCAAACGTCCAGATTGTTGCTGCAGTTAGACCACATCACTTTCTGGTTGGATGGATGAATGGATAGCTGGTATTCCTGCCGCCTCACTATGAGAAGGTAAAGAATTGGGAGCATGCCGATAACTTCAAGATATGTTTCAACAAGAGCATGTCCAACGAAGTGAATGTTGAGTGGGGGCTTAGTGGCAAACGCGTCCTCCTACCAGCTGCACATTGACACAGAAGCAGGAGTTCTATACCTGGCGGCAGTAATGAACATTTCTTTTATTTCGATAGGAATTATACAGCACTCGAGGCGTGTTCCCGCCTTCGACGCTACTGCCACCGTAGTGCTCTCACGGTATCGACGGCGCATGCGCAGCCCCCGGCGGAGGATTAAAAGCATAGAGTTTCCTACAATTAATATAGGGAACCCTGGCGTTGCGATCGTTCAGCCACCACGTGTACTCCTCGAGGCGGAAGGCGACGCAACACAACGTACTGAGCACCAAGCCACGGTCCAACACAGGATCTTATGATTGCCGGGACACGCGAGGATAGCAGGGAACGCAGAAGTGGACAAAGTAGCTCGAGGCTAAACTACAAGCCGAGCTCCCAGCGAACCCGACCTCGAAGAGCCCTCGCCAGTCACCAAGGGATACTCGGCCATTCTAGCACATTACAGAGGGATGAGAAAGATATATCCACCCCCACTTAAATCTCTAACTATAGGGCCGAGGCAGTCGACTGGAGACAACTCCAAACAGGCACCTTTCCCAACCTATACATATTAAACAAATTGCACCCTGCACGATACGCAGACAAGTGCTCCTAGTGCAACATGGAACTCACCTTCTCTCACGCTACATGGGAATGTCAGAAACCAAATGCGATTCCAATAATTACAAACCCAAGTGCGTAGCAATGGGAGGCACTGCTAGGCTAGCGACCGCCGCGAAGACCAAATCGGTCTAGTGCAGCCAGATCGCAAGGCAGCTGAAGCCAACAGAGCCTCTAAGGGAACTGACCCTACTGCGACCACTTGGGAACATAAGCATCAAGACTGAAGATCCTGGCGGGCAGCCGCGGAACACCTCTGTAAATAGAGCCAAACAAAGTTTTACAACAACAAAAACAACAACGGGAATGACTGGTAGTACATGGATTTGTCTGATGTTCGTGACTGGGGCTTCAGACGTTCTTGTGGCTTTCTTTATTGCGCTTTGTCTGGGCCTAAATTGGCCTGAATTTTGAAGCAAATTATATGTTTTTTTTAATATAGAGGGTAACAAGACCGCATAATCGCCGCCAGTTGCAGTGTTGCTACTTGTCTATGCATCCGTGGCGTAATAGTTTCGATATTGATCTTCTGTGCTAGAGGTCCTGTGTTCGAATCGCGCCATCGGAAAATTTCAATGCTATTCCTTTAATTGCATATAAAGCAGGAATTTCTTAAACACGATCACTTTACAAAGTCACGAAGCCATATACCGCCATAAAAACGAAGTTTCGGTAGATGACACGATCCGACTCTTGCGTCGCATCACGAATAGACGCAGTGGTTTGCGTGAAGACTGCGCGATCCGTCTCGTGCAGGCGTACGCGATAAGCCGCATAACGTATGTTGCCCCCTACCTTAAGTGAATAGGGTGCGAAAAAAACAAGGTCGAATGCATGATACGAAAGGCTTTTAAGAGGGCGGTCGGCGTTCCACTCAACGCGAGCACCGACAAGTTTCTGAAGCTCGGGCTTCACAGCTCACTTGACGATTTAATCGAGGCGCACGACATTGCGCAGTACGAACGATTATCGAGGTCAAAGGCAGGTCGATGCATCCTCGAGTCGCTCGGCATCGCGTACCACACTCAGCATGGAGAAAAGACGATGGTTCCCGCCTCTGTTCGCGATAGCCTGATCATCCCGCCGCTTCCCAAGAACATGCACCCGACGCACCACGCCGGGAGACGCAACAAAAGAGCAAGCGACCTTCAGAAGAAGTTTGGTATGAGCAACGAGGCGGTGTACGTAGACGCGGCGCGATATGGAGGAGGGAGAAGCGCATACGCGATAGCTGTTGGAGACCGCACGGGTAAGTGCCTCGCGAGCGCTACAGTGACCACGGGACACACGGAGGCGGCCGAAGAAGCCGGAATTGGAGACGGGTCCGTCCGGCACGCCGCAAGGATCCGCCATATCACCATTACTCTTTAATTTAGCTCTACTCGGTCTACACGAGAAATTAACAGAAGTAGAAGCATTGCATCATAGTCTATACGCGGATGACATCACCCTCTGGGTTCATTTCAGCGGCATAGCACTGGCCACGGTGCCTAGCGCATGCGATCGTGATCAGCGACTCGCAGGCGGCAATCCGCGGCTTCGCGCGCGGTCGCGTCTGGCGGGAAGCGGTCCGCATACTCCAAATTTGTGACGACGGCGACTCGTCATCGCCGTCGCAACCCCAAAATTCTACAGTCTTCCTCCTCTGGACCCCGGCACACACCGATGTCCCGCTCGCGGGCAACGAGGCGGCCCACGCCACGGCTCGAGGTCTCACACGCCGAGCTGCCGCAGATTATGTGGCCGCCGCCCCCGCCCCCGAGAGCGGGGCATCGGATCTGCCTGATCGGGACACTACAACAGAAATGCGGCAACAAGAATCACAATGGGCGTGGGCCGATCGCCTGACCACGTCCAGAGACCTCACCCAAATCTACAGACTCCAAAGACGCTCATTCCCGCCACCACACGACAAGTTAAACAGGAATGAGGCCGTAACATTACGCTTGCTCCAGACACACGGCTACCCTAGCCCCGCGGTCCTACAACACTTCTACCCAGGTTTATATCCAACAGATGCCTGTAAAGCTTGCGGTCAACGAGCAACGCTGCGACACATGCTCTGGGAATGTGCCGGCAACCACGGTAATGGGACCACATCCGTTCGCGACGCGTCCGTAATCGCGGCCGTTACCACAGTACGGGAAGCCTCGAGCTCGCTTCTCCCCGACGCCGCCCCAGCTGCGGCGGCCGCCGGGGACCTTCTCCATCGGAGTCGCCGCCGCTGGAACGCGGCTCTCAAAAGTTCAGAGTTGGCAGACCAGCTCTGGGCCGTCCGGCAAGCCAAAGATGCCGCCCGAGTCCAAAGACTTCGAGCCGCCACCGGAGGCCACCACAACGAAACTGCCGGCCATTCATTTATAAAGTTTCTTCTCTCTCTCTCTCTCAATTGACGTTTGTAGACGATGTGCATCGGAAGTAAGCAATACAAAACATGTTTTGGAAAGTAAGCCCTTCGCCCAGAGGCGCCCAACTGTGACAGCGGTTCGTGACAGCGGTTTTATTTCGAACACTTTAACCATGTCGTGTTTGTAGGTCGCCTTCATTGCAAAATTTGTAAATATTGGGTGAAAAATACTTTTGTCAGCAACAATTTAAGCAAGTTATCTTGGTGTCCCGGCGTCGAGCACATCAAGGCTTTGCGCTCACAGAGTATTTCAGCGGCATTATTCACAGACTTCTCCAAAGGGGAATTTATGTGCCTTCTACTTGCGAGAAGAAACAGCGACCGCCAACGAGCTCTGGCGGTCACTGTACGAGTTCCTGGATAATCCTGAGGCTCCAGCCACTGGGACCAGGCTTCTTCATCTCGAGCGAACCAGCGAAAGCATCAGACCCCATGATGTAGATAATGAAGTCCCCCTTATCACTGTTTCCCTTACCTTCTCACTCCCTCCACTTACCAAGCCAATTCACCGCAGCCCCTTAAGGGCAAAAATGTGAATGAAGACGTGTAAACAACAACTTCTTGCGAGAAGAACTTGGATGAACTTCTCCAATGTTTAGAGAACTCCTAAAAGTTGTCCAGATTGGTAGTTCAGTCCACCGCGGCCCTGGTGCTTTATCAACCAGTCCGAGGGCGTCGACGCGTTGGCTTTGATAAAAGGCTAGCGCACTCCTCACATTCGATCTTTTCTTGTACAGCTCTTGCCATGTAGCCGCCGACCATGGGTAATGCTGCGACATCTGGAGTAGGAAGCAGGGGCTGTTCTCGGTTGAGTCGCTCTGTGAGCTCTCTACGTGCTTTTGCAGGGAATTCCTCTCTTATTCCCTTCCTTGTGTTTTTCTATTGCGGCAGCGTCGACAAGCAATAGTTACCTTCTGCTGCCATTATGTTGCTCGTAAACGACGACGACGCGAGGCCGGTCTTCTCAATACCCGAGAGAACAGCTCGGGCGTTCGTTTGATCATTGGAGCCTGCTGACTTCCTCGACAAGCCAAAAAACGACTCGATTGGGTCAGACCAAACTTTCTTCGTTGAAAGAAAATAAAGGAAATGTCTTCAAGAATATATCGAATGCACTCGACATTTGAACGAGTTGTCATCACCGGGCTTTCGTAAAACTCCTTGGTTAAGAAGTTTTTCGCCAGGCACTGGTTTCTAAGATTGGCCAGGTAGTCGAGGAAGCTTGTTTGAAGCCAGTTTAGCCATTCATCGCTTGTAGATTCGAGCTGCTTGAAGTCGGCGTTGTTCTGATGCATGTGCTGGGTACAATTTCTCACGTCCATGAGCATGAACCAGAGGTGCACGGTGTCCTTGAATACAACCGTGGGTCTGACACCCGCGAAACATCGCGTGTGTGGCCCGCTTGCTTTTGCAGGAGCTTCAGTGCAGCTTTCACGAGAGGAGGAAAAACTTCAATTGCTCTTTTCATGTTCATGTTTTTTTTAAATATTTGTGAGGAACACGTGTTTTCTGGTCAAATACCTAACTGGCTTTACACGGCTGCCTTGCTGCATTTTGTAGTCTCTTGAAGTCGTTCGCCATTATTTCGCCGCCTTTCCCGACGTCACGCGACAAAAACTGCAATCACACGTTTTTTGATCAAGTGGCCCTGATCGAATGCTAGAAAAATCTTTCGATTCGGATGTCCAAGACATTGATTTGTCCAAGACATTGATTGGAACGCCAAGAGATTGATTTTGTGGTTTCGGTGACAACGCGCACGACAAAAAATCTTATGTCTTCAACTTCCTTCAGGACATGTCGCATATAAGCGCATGCAGCTTGTGGCCACTGCAATTTTTTGTGAAAAAGTAGGTCACGGGTATTTTCAACGAAAGTCAAAGGCTGTTGAGGACGAAGCACAGAAGCGAGTTCGCCAGCACAGGTTCATTTGTTATTTCTATAGGAAAGCTCCCAACAAAGTCTACTTCGCGAATGAAGGCGTCCCTTTGCTTGTGATAAAGTAGCCGCTGTTTCACGCGCATTTCGTCTACAATTAACGAGCACACCCTGGCTTGCGATGAGGGGAGAGAAGCGAGCTCGGTTGACAACCTTTGCTTCACGAGTTACGTCACCCTAACTTCTCCCCATGATGAGCCCGTAAAACGCTCCAGAGTGCTTCGACTGGTTAGCCGGAGGATGCCTGTAGTTCTGATATGCTCGTATGCGCGAGTGGAGAGGTTACGCAAAACCACAGCATGGCGCACTGTCAGATCAGACCACGTTGGTATCTTCTGCCGGAAATTCGGAACTTGTTCTACTAATACTGACGCAGCCAAGTATTTCTACTTCGCTTTCTCGACAACTTAGAGGAATGCAGGAACAAAGCACTCTTCCTTGAGCTTTTGTATTTCTAGTTTGCCATTATCGACGGTATTCTTGAACCGCTCAATACGCGCATGTAAGTCTCGTTCTTTACCGAGAACTGAGAATTGTGAGGAAACCTGCACTACTCTGTCCACCTGCAATGTCGCAGTGACGCAGTGCTCGCTGGCGCCATTTTTCACGGCTGGCAACGGTTCGGTAGCGGTGCAGTCTGCGGGAGATGAACCGTCAAAGGCGACGTCGACGACCGGCAAGTCGTTGAATGGATGCGGACGTGACTCTAGTAGTCACGAATGACTGCTCTTCGCTTCGGCAGTGGTGGGTTCATTAGCACAGCGGCCTCGCGCTTTTTCACTGATGCCTCGCTTCTCTCTCCTTTTCTTTTAGGAGACTGCAAGTAGGCCGGATATTCTCCGGAAGTGGTAAGGGCAGCTTCTTTCTAAGTTTGCGAATTTTACAACCTTCTTTGAAGTCACAAGAACTGAAGTGTCGGC
Source organism: Dermacentor andersoni (assembly GCF_023375885.2). NCBI lineage: Eukaryota > Metazoa > Arthropoda > Arachnida > Ixodida > Ixodidae > Dermacentor > Dermacentor andersoni. The sequence continues at coordinate 90,553,561 of NC_092817.1, read as the reverse complement.
TGAATACAGTCGAGTGGCCCGACTTCGTATCCGGTGCTCAGTTCTCTCAACAGACTTTTAGCCATTTTGCGCGCAGTTCCCGATCGATTGGTATTTCGTGGAACGATACTCCCGGCCTCCATTGTTTTTTTTTTCATAACTTACAGCGTGGCACGCGGCAGTGCGGCATATTTTCGGATGCAGGGACACCGCAACCGACTCCACACTGCAGATTGACAACTGAGTGGGTATAAAAAGAAAGGAAAGTAACAAAGAAATGGTAAGAACTATGTATCGTAAATCACTGATTTTAAGTAGCACACCAATATACATTCCAACGACGCCAACAACTAACACGTGGTCACGGAAAATCTAGTAAACAAACGGTCACTTCATTTGTAAACACTTGTCGCAAAATGTGCCATGCATTCCTGATATTTCACGTAGAAAATATAAATCAGCGTACTGCTGTCTCAAAACGCCCATGCTTACGTGCAGCCAGCACGACGCAAACAGCACAACTCTTACTTGAATGGTCGGTTTGTGTGGGTGCTTCGATGCCTCTCGACGTCTAGCTATGTCTGGTATGCGATAGCCTGTATGGGGCGCGAGCGTATCTCGCGGAGAAAGAGATTCTTGATTCGGGTGTGAAAGGTGGGGCTAAGTGCAGCGCGGCAACTGCCTCTCAATAGAGTACACCTAAACCGCACTCCACAAGGGGGAAGGGAGAGAAAGGTTGGGTGGCAGCAGCAGCCACAACAGTGGCATGATGCCTAGGCGGGTCACGGGACAAAAGCGGTGGCCTAAATCGAGCAGGACGGGAGGGCAACGGACGGTCTCCGCTGCACCATTTTGCGGGCATGAAAAAAATATAGGAGGCTATGTCACATTTAAATATGCAGGCTAGATTTATTTAGTTCAAATGTATAGCTTTACATAACCTATATCCGCAGCTGTATGGCCTAAAGCGTGTATTAATAGTAAGCTCTGTAGAGGTAGTGCACTTTTCTATTTGAGAATGGTTCATTCAGACTATATTTGTGCATCATGTGCATATTCGCTTCTTTTGTGTGCATCATCGTGGGTTGCCTTTTGGTCAGTTTAATAAGGTTTTAAAAGTTGTGCTGGTGTTTCGACGTAGTCTTGATGAATCATATAGATTGAGCAGGACAACGGCGAAACACCTGTACGCCCGTCGTGTCGGCAGCATGGCATTTGATTTGATATTTAATTATAAAGTTTCCTTTTTCCTTGTACCAGTTTTGAAATTTAAGTGTTCTTGAAAATTAACTTTTAGGCCGTCATTACTCTGGCAGCTGCTCCGTTAAAGACTGCTTGCTTTACAAGCTCGATGAGTCGTTTTGAAGACATTGGCATCAACCATTTTATCCAATGTTTCTTCTAGAATTGATGTTTCCCTCTTCGGGGAGAAAGAAAAGGGAAAGGAAGGGAGCTTAACCAGTTTACAGCATGGTTTGCTACCGTACACTAGGGGAGGGAGAAGCAGGAATACAAAAATTGGTAGCTTCGTTGCACATTCACTAAAACAAGTCCATAATGCGCACGGCCTTTTATAAGGTGCAGTCTCGCTCAATGGGCGAGGCGAGGACAGCGATAGCAAGCACGCGATGCCTGTGCTGAACGTAAAGGGCTCTTCGCAGCTTACCAGGGGTCATAGGTATATCTGACGTTACGGTGAGGCCGTATGTGCCAGACAGCGTCGTTACCGCATGGTATATTTCGCGAGCGAAAGCGCGACGCGCGCCATACGCCCGCGCCACCGCCAACGCGAGAGCACCTGCACGAAAGAACTACAAACGCAGTGAGGACTCACCCTCATCTGCCTATGAAGCGCGCACATCAAACCGGGCATGGCGCTGTTCGAGTGCAGTGATGCGGGCCTCGTTGCAAGATGCGACTGTGTCCAAACCGGAAAGCGCATGCTGGCCGCCGCCCCGACCGCTCGCCGAGGTGATGCCACCAAGATGATGATGATGATATTTGGCATCCCCTTTGAGACGGTGACAAATATTCAACCAGAAAGCTTTTGTTAACCAGGCATGCTATACATGCTTTCATTCTAGCATTTTTGTATGCATCTCCTCAATTTTTCTCCTCAGAGCTACTCTGCCTACATTGTAGCGCTACCTATGTATGTAACGGATCCGATCGTATCAATCTCGTTTCTCATTTTTGAACGAAACAGCGTTGTGGAGCTCGTGTCGCAGAAAAGCCGGTGTCGTCGGCATTGCCATCGGCGGCGTTGGCCGTGAACGAAAAATGGCGGAAGGCAATTCATAAATAAAAACAACTTGCAAGATGGGCTGGTTGGGAATCAAACCAGGGTCTTCGGAGTGTGAGACGGAGGCGCTACCACTCAGCCATGAGTTCGATGGTTCAAAGCGGTACAAAAGCGCCTCTAGTGAATGCGGTGTTGCCTTAGAAACGTGCCGTAGAAAGTTATACTGCGGTGTATGTCGGTAATTATGAGGATTTAAATTACAGAAGTTGCAGTTAAACGCGTAGCGAAGTACGTTTGGGCTACATTTCTTCTGCGCTTGGCGCACACGCAGAGCCATCTTGCGGCAAACACAGAAGACCCCCTCCTCGCTATGTATGGCGCTGCCCCGACAGGTGGAGCGCCACTCGCCCGCTTCTCCCCTTCGTCTCGTTTGAGCGCACTGGGGCCGTGCGGGGACCGGTGCGAGGATGCCGCAATACCCTTGCGTTTAATAAGTTTTCTCGCTCTCTCCCCTTACAACTTCCAGCGTGCGTCGTCGAACCCTCGTGTTTAGGCGACGCGGCTCCTCTTTCCGCTCACAGCGCGATTCCTAGGTGCAGCGTCCGATGCGGGGCGCCTCTGACGTGATCGCTGCGCCGTAGCGCGTCTGGTGGGAAAGCGCCCCCTGCGATGCGTGCCGTGCTGCTGGCGAGGAGTCATGCATCTGCGTGGTGCTCCCAAGCGAGATAGAGGACGATCCCATCGAGGCGTCAGCCCCATGACCGCGTCCGCCTTCATGGCGCGTCACGTCCCGGCTGTCCGTGCCGATCATTTCTCCCTGCGAGACACCGAGTTCCTTGGTTCACGCGCACGTTTCGTTGCCGAGCCGAACGCTGCGTTGCTCGGTGCTCACCGCGTGATTGGTGAATGAGTGGGTGGTGCGAACGGGGTGCCATAACGCTATCGCGTTCCAGACTTGAAGGCAAAACTTAAGCGTCCTCCAGTTTTTCCACCAATACTATATACGTATCTGGCTTATCTCGACTGCTGGCCGGTTGATGCTTCCGTCCACTTAAATCCAAGGGCTTCTGGAAGGAGTAGGTAACGCACACCTGCAGATGCGCCAGATGAAGCGCAGACGGCAACACCATCGGGTGGCGTTCTCTGACCATTCCCTTTCAGCTCTGAACGCCTCAAAAAACAGCAAAGTCGCACCATCTCGCGCGGGTGCAACGGAATTAGAGGTATGATGATTGCGGGACGCACGTGCGTTGGACAAAATTTTGGTGGAACCAGTCATGAAATATTTTCCTGTTAAAAAAGTTGTTGCTCGGAGCATTTTGCAGGCGGCTGCCAATGCAGCATTGTCTTGGGTTCCGCAAAGCGTTGTCAAGTTGACCAATGTGTTTGTTTAAGTACGGTATTTTTTTGTATTACGCGAGTACGGTGAACTAGAATAACAACATGAGAGTGAGTGTCTTTGACTACAGCGACAACACGATGACTACGGTAACGACAATATCATGATTTCTACGAACAATAGAATTCATATGAACGAGTTGCATGGAAGTGCGAGAGGCATAACAAATGCAGAAACTAAGTGCTCATGGACGGCAACAGGAAAAATCACTTGGAGGACACAAACAGGTGACTTGACTGCGAAACCGTAACACAAACTGAAGCTCACGTCCTTTTATAGTCGACGGGATGAGTGGCGTGGTGCACTGCTCACCTTCGCCGAGCCGCGATGACGCGGCCATACAGGAATTTGTGCACCCGGATAGAGTGCGCCTCGCTGTTTGATTAAGCGGCCGTGAAAGTGCGTTACGAGCTTCGGGAGAAACGAGGAGTTGGCGCGTTGTTGTCGGTGGCGTTCGAAAATCGGCGATTGTTGGAAACTTTTTCAATCGCTGTTTGAACGGATGCAACCACCACCAAGTGTTCTGCTGCCGAGATACCGGGATCTTCTGACGTATTCCTCCTGGCCTGAGCGCAGGTAGCACGCGTGAATGTGAAACGAGAGTTAGGTTACGACGCTGGAATGATGATACAACGACCACCACGGCATCACTCAATGGACAGCAGACAATCTTGGCACATCCTCCGGATCACGTTGCCGGACATTAACAACGTCCGCAGGACTTACGAAAAATTCCACAGAACGTACTAATGAACGTCTGTAAGACTGTAAGGCCCAACGGAATAGGGGATATGCGAAATTCCGTAAGCAGGCTTTCCCACACACATAGTTTGGCCGAACCAAGATGGCGGTCGTCGGGTTCGAATCGTAATTACGGTGTCAAATAGCAGACTGCTGTCACCATCCCTCCTGCCTTCCCTCCCTCGCACCATCCAAGCTTTAAAAACGCATGTCTCAGGTTTAACAAGGCTATTAGCTGGAACGCGGCCATTTTGGTTAGGACAAGTGAGCTGTGTGGGAGTGCCTGCTTACGGAATTTCGCATATCCCCTATTGTACGTCCGTCTATATGCAACGAGACAGAGGTAACGAGACAAAGCGTGCTAATGAACAAACTACAAACTAACTCGCAGCCTCTGGCCGAATGCGAAGTTCTACGAGGTAATACGTGAATCTCGGAACTTGACGTAAGTATGCCTACAAGCCAATAAAGAGAAGGTCGGCGCTATCACGGTACTGTCTATTCACGTAAACTCTGACGGACAGGTACGGCGTTACTCGTGGTGTTGGCAATGCTTGTAGCCGGCAGTGCAGGGAAGGCTTGAGGTGGTGTAGGTGATGGACGGTGGAGACGGCGGCGGCGGTGACGTAGCGCACTAGGGTCGCGGGCCGGGGCTGCATGGTGGTTGTCCCAGGCACCCATACACGTCCGGGCCTGGCGCTCTGCAGTCAGCGCTGGCACAGCCGCCCTAGCTAGGGTCACGGCTGCTGATTGCTGGTAGTCCGGATTGCCTGGCAGTCTTGGACTCGGCTCATGTGCAGTGGGGTCCGGTTTGTTGCCGTGGTCGCTGGCTCCGGGCTGTTGAGGTCTCCAGGGATGTCAAACACACAGCTCGTTGGATAATGGCAGCCGTCTCTTTTCTCCGTCTGTCTTCTCTTCCACATTTGCCTTCACTTCACCTTCTTGAGCACATGTTGCGAACAAGGGGCCCAATCGCGATAGATGACGGTGATGATTTGTTTATTTAATGGCATAAACCCAGTGTGTGGGATAGGCCACGAAGCGGGTGGTAATATGATAAAGAAGCAAGGAACAAAAAAGTAATCTAACACATGGAAGATACCGGTAATAAATAAAATATTGTGTTTAGATCCCGTCGCCACACTTCGTCGTCGTCGCTCTCATCATTTTCGTCTTCGCTTCATGGGCTGATGATGATGAGGAGGATGTGTGGGAATGCGCGACTCTCACGTGTCCCCTGATATGTTATTTCCCCGCATAGCTCCCGTCTCCTGTAATCCGGCTTCGCAGCTTGGCTTGATGCCCGCGACAGTTGGTGTGGTTGAAGCACACTGCGAGAGATGGCGCGAGTGTGGCTCTGCTAACGCCAGCTAACAGCGGGGTTACTTGGGCGCGAGAAGGAAAAGGCTCTTCCTCTTTGGTTCGGGTTCGGCAGGGGCGCGGACGTTCCGCGCGTGCGCCGATCCATGCTTCTGCGAGACCATCTCGCGAGGCCTCGTTCGAACGCGCCACCGTTCGCGTGACCGTACACACGAACGACCAGGCTTTGGTGTCCAGCATGGGGCGAACATACTCGATCGTTATCCGGTAGCGGTAAGTCGGGCTTCCGCGATTTGTCAAGCACCCATCGGCTTGTTTTGTGGATAGCAACTTGGCTAGCAGGCATTGATCAATGAAAGGTGCAATAAATATCCTTGTGATTGTTTGCACTACTGTGTTGTCGTTCCTTTGTCCCAAGAGCACGGGTGAGAATCCCACAGATGTTCCACTTTCATGGAACGTACTCGCTAAGGGAATAGGCCAGGAATCGGGCTGCAGGAGGTATCTTACGAGAATTCTTATTTGAAGAGGAGAAACGCAAACTAAAAGGAAAAACTGTAGACAATAACGGGAGAACTAGAATAGTATGCAAGTGAGCAGTCAGAATAACTGAAGGAAAATTATGAAATATGTAATTACCAAGGGAAAAATACCCACAGCGTTAATTAAGGATTGGGAGAAATTATTTCAGTGAAATGAATAGTGATCGGATAAGTGGAATAAAGCTGCCAAAATTAGCAGGCTACTCGTTTTGTTGCAGTGTAAAAATCACACACTAAGCAACAAACATATCTAAATATAGCCTACCAACGAGACCCGAAATGATAATATTACTAGAATACCTAACCCAATCTTGAAGAATGGAGTGTCGAGTAATCTATTTGTGTGGTTCGAATATCGTCATCAAGATAAAAAAAAAGTTTCGCCAGAACCCATTCGCCGATGACTGACGACGGTAATGCGAATAGCATGAACTAAATGTAATGCTCTGTTATTAAAGCAGATAAAGACACACACAATAACCAAATAGGAGAGAAGAAAAACAACAACGTTTTGACACAATTGAGTGGAAGGAAAAATACAAGCACCATGGTACTGCACCGCACGAGAACAAGCACATGTCCCAAACAACATATTTCATTACCCAGTTGAGCGAACACACCGCTGCACCCGAGGTGAGGAAGCCTCTCAATGAATTTTACTACGTTTGGTGTAAGCGCAATGTGCCTAATGTTCTCCAATACATACCTTCCTTCCTGTTTCTTAAGCATCAATATTACTTTGGCAAGCTTCCATTGCAACGGAATCCTAGTATATTTGATATTGAATAACTCACCAGGTCTAAAAGAACGTTAGGCGATTCTTGTAACCATATATTTAACATTGCATTTGTGACACCATCAGGGCCAGGGGCTGAATTCGGTAAACATAGTGCAGTCTCATTTAGTTCAGCTAAGGAAAGTGGAGTAAAGCCATACCAAGGATCTAATCTATAATGAATAGCCTGAAGACTGGCCGTAAAACGATTTTCTAAGCCTTCGGCAATCTCTTCTAGGGAGGCGCTCAGTTCTTGCGGGGTCAAAAAACAATTGAGTCTAATGTTAAGGGTGCTGGTAGCACCCTCCAAGCACGAAGGAATGTAAATAAAGCACGCTTATTTTTGAATTTGATAGATAATCGTAATTCCTAATATCGTATTCCTCTTTGGCTCAATTAACAGTACGCTTAAATACACCAGCGTGAAACTGATAATTTTTCCAATTTGTTGGGCACTGATTATGCAGAAGCATTTTCCAAGCGGCCTTTCTTTTTCTATAGTCCCGCGTACACTCATTATTCCACCAAAGACAAGCGGTGTCTTTAGCCGAAGGGATGACAATTTCTGCTTGCTTCCAGGAATCCTCTAGAATTGAGCAAATGGTTGAAGCGATTTCCTTATCATTGGCATTGGCAAGTTTCGAAACAGCAGAACGCAAGAAAGTCTTAAATTTAGTATGGTCCACAAATGTACATGCCTGGTATTCTAAAGATGTTATTGGACAATTGACTTCAAATGACACAGGAAGATGATCACTGTTGGTTGCTGAGTCAACCGCTACACACGACAAAACCTTGATGCCAGCGCTACAAAATGTTAAATCTCACACTGAACGAAAGGAACCTCTAGCAAACGTTACTTGCCCTGTGTTCTGACATGAAAGGTGAATATCAATAGTCCGCTCCCATAGTCGCTTACCACACAAATCTGTTTTTAGCCCCCACGACACATGATGCGAATTAAAATCTCCTACCAACAAAATTTATTTTCTACAGGCAGCCACAGCCCTATCAAGTTGACGTGTACTTTGCACACCGGTGGGAAAATAAGCATTTATAATTGAAAATGGGTGGTATCCTGGGAAACATAAAACTACGGCCAAAATTTCGCAGTCGCAGTCCATGATATGAAAAGAAATTTTTGCCTTGTGACAAATTTTACTGCAAACAAGTATTAATCCTCCACCTCGCGAGTCTCGATCTACTCGGAAAGACCGAAAACCTTTTAAATTCGAATTTTTCTATGGTGAAAGCCACGTTTCTTGAAGAAGTAAGATATCTGGATTGAATTGAATAGATAGGCAAGATAAATATGTTAAAGTTGAATATATAGAGCAACAGTTCCACTGCAGCACTTTCAACTGCCCAAAGGTGGTGAACGCACAGCAGCGGCAACTGCCACCTTTAGAATACTTTCTGTAAGCACAGGAGATGGTTGACTCTTTCTTTATTTTGGTTTCACAGTTTTTGAAATTGGGGACCCCATACGTTTGGGATCTCGAGTGTCACGTTCCATATCTGTGACACTAACAGTGTCTGAATAAGAGGGTTCATCCTCGCCTGGTTGGACAAGCGAAGTAGTGTCTGTGAAATGTTCTGCAACTGTGGAAGGCGTCTCTACCTCGTTGCTAGGCATTCGAGGTGTGGAGTTAGATATTGGGGACTGCATTGGTGTCTTAGTGGTCTGCATTATTTGCATCATGTGGCTCGAAATGATTTGCGCTATGCAGTCAGAGAGACTGGATATGAATTTATCCATAGCTTTAGCCATTGCTTTTTCCACAGCAGAGTCAATTGCTTCTGAGAGATTAAGATCCATACATGGAGTATTGCGCGCTGTAACACCAGAGTATCCGAAGGCCCTGTCTTTGATAAATGAATGAAGCTCTTCGGGAGCAGCGACGGCGGTCGATTATTTCAAGAATTTGTGTTTCTTAAGCGCGAACTGAGCAGTTCGAATTGGGTGTGCTCCCCCACAGAGGCGGCACTTTTGAGATTGAGTAGAGCATTCACTTGAAGAATGACCATCCCCACAGGTGCGGCAACGCAAGCTAGGCTTACATCGTCCTGCGCTGTGCTGGAATCTCCAACAATGCTGACACTGGATTGGACGTGACGCAAGCGGCTCTACACGGAACACAAGAGGCCACACCTTTATTTCAGATGGACATGATGTGCCCACAAACGTTGCAATTACAGATTCTGTCGGAACCCTCTCGTTATTAGCCAGTCGATTGCAACGGTAGATAGCAATGACGCCTGCTGCGGATAGCTTGTCCAGGGTTTCAGTAGGACTTAATCGGGAGTCTACGCCCAGCACTAGACCCTTGGTGCACGCAAGGTGAGGAGGCATAAAAGCACTCACCGGGGTGGAAGCGAATGAAGTGCATTTCAAGAGGTCTTCAACACAGGTTTCGTCGGGTGAACGACACACTATACCAACCTTTCCGAACGCTCGCACATCAGTGATGGTGTGGAAGTGGTTGGACGTGGTCTCAAGTGCCTTGTGGACAGCCTGTGGATTCGTGATCCTGATGGAACCTCCATTGACAGGCACAAGCGCCACAGGAATGGTGCCGACGCCACTGTGAAAAAATAAATCTATAGGCAATTCATTAGGTGGCAGGGATGCTGACCAGGCGGATCGCGCCTGGCCAGGAGAACTGGTCGACATCAGCTCAAGATGGCTGACGCAAGGAATTCCAATGAACCAGGAACTAAAATAAGGTTAGTGTGACACCTGCAACCACCCGATACTTAGCCAAAACACCACTGCAGGTAAACGAAACGATCGCTCTGTCGAGGCCAGCAGCGCGGGACGGCCAGCCGAACGGGACTCAAGAACACTCAACGAGGTCCAACGTGGACGTCTCTGGTCGTTCCCGCAACGTCCCGGCCATCGTCTTCTTCTTCGTTAGTTCAAGAAGGTGGCTCGTAACAATATTAGGCGTAACGCTAAATGACAGAAAGATTGCGGTGTGGATAAGACAGCAAAAGGGCTTATCCCATATTCAAGTTGACATTAAACGAAAAAATGGAGCTGTGCAGACCATGTAATGCGTAGAACAGATAACCAGTGGATCACTGGTTACAGAATGGGTGCCAAGGGAAGGGAAGCACATTCGAAGATGGCAGAAAATTAGTTGAGGTATGGAATTATGAAATTTGCAGATGGAAGATAGAATGAGCTAGCGCAACTCAGGTTTCATTGGAAGATTGGAAGATGGAAGTTAGAATGAGCTAGCGCAACTCAGGTTTCATTGGAGATCACTGGCAGAGGCCTTCGTCCTGCAGTGGACAGAAAAAGGATGGTGGTCATGATGAAGATGATGATGATATACGTGGAGGTTTTACTGAAGCGCATGTTCATGACCGGGTAGACCATACGCAAAGCAGGCCCATGTGGCATGTACTATAAAGATCGCCTTCCTTTGTAGGAGAGAGATTTTCTTCTTTTTTTTGGTATGAGGCGGAATTATTTACCGGCTCTACTTTAATGTTATTTCCTTTCATGATTCGTCAATGGCCCTAGCGGCGTTTTCCGTAGACCATCTTGAACGGTGGATAAGAAACGAATACATAGGAGCAAAGTGGATCCGTACTTAATACTTACCTTTGCAGATATCGCCGAGGTCTGGCTCCTGTTTTGTATAAGACTGGTGCATTGAAGGCAAGTGACCTGATTTTTTTAGGGGTCCGGCTACTCCTAGAATATACGTTATTTTGCTAAATGCTCACTCTTACCTAGCAGCATCGTTTACGAAGTACAGCTGTATCCTGAGAAGCTGCACATACACTGTTCGAACACTTAAAAAAGAAAGGGGCATGAAATTTACTCGAATTACGTGACTACGGATGAATTATCTGCCCAGATGGATATCACCTGCAAGAGAAACCCAATCAATACATTCACTAATAGAGTAATTACATTTTCCATAACAAACATTACAGCACGTATTTATCTTGTTACAATGAGGTCAAGAATGAAACGATGACGGCTCCGAAGACTACGAAGGGTCGATATTGCCTGCAGTAACCGCAAAAATGTTAAACATTTTGCTCAAATTTTGCCAGATGATCTTTTGGACGCAGTAAACTATACTACTCATTTTTCGTCGATACCTTCCAGTTGGAAGCTCGCTAAAATTATTCCGGTTCTTAAAAATAATAATGGTCAAGCATTCACTTACTCTACATCATCCGACCAATTGCTCTAAATTTCAATTTGTCTAAATTATTAGAAAGGATTCTGAATGTTCGTTTTATGAAATTAGTAGGGGACAAATATGCACTCAGCTCTGGCCAAACTGGATTTAGATCTGGCTGTTACGTTTGGCACGTTCATGTGTACCTGGAAAGCTCGACAAAATTAGCACGATGCCAGAAGTAAATTCAGCTCTAATAACTAGATACATCATAAGCCGATGATAGTGTAGAGCACGTCGTTTTATTGAATCGGTTAGCAGACCTTGATTTCTCAAAACGTATAATAAAACGGTTTCGTGAGTTTCTGACAGAGAATTTTATTGCGCTGTGAAAGGATTTTCTTCAGACAGACATCGACAGTCGCGTGGGGTTCCACAAGGAGCTGTCGCTTCACCTGTATTGTCTAAAATATTACTATGCTCTGTATCTTGTCATAATGACTTATACACATATGTATACGTAGATGACATAGCGTTTTTTTGTATCAGACAATGGCTTCCAATCTTTATACAGTTGATTGAAAACATACCTGTGCGCCATAGAAAACTAGTTACAGCATATTCACCTCTCCATTAAGGTAAAAAAATTCTCAATTATATTCTTTAAATTAAGGGATCCAATACATATAGGCCTTACCTACCACCTGCATAATATACCTCAGGTTGACCCAGTAAAATACCTGGGCATGCACAGTGCATAATAACCAGCTTAGTTGGCACATGCACATTGAATATATAAATAAAAAAGGATTTCAAGCGGTTAAAATTCAAAAAGGCTTTGCAACCGAGAGTTCAACGAAAGCCCGTCTCCTCGGGAAGAGACATGACAAGGAAAGACGTACACCGACTAAGTAAAAGTCATTCAAAGACAATACGCAAGCCTTGTTCACAACGGGGCGAAAAAGGTTGAAGTGGCAGTGGCCATCCTCAATACCGAGAAACAATTGGTCAGTTCTTGTAGCATACGTGTAAAAAACACTGAGGTAGCGAAAAAGGTGGCGATTGCCCTAGCCATCGATAACCCCAGTTGTAGATACGTACTCAGTGACTCGCAGACGGCGGTCAGAAAATATGCACAAGGCAGAATTTCGCCGAAGGCTGAGGCTATACTCAAAGTCAACACGAACTATGTCACCTCCGAGGAGATGGAAGAACGACACATTATATGGTTCCCGGCTCACACGTCCCCCGACACCCCCGTACCCACCCTCAACGAGGAGGTCCACCGCGTAGCGCGAGGTCTCATGTTCCGCGCCCGCGAAGACGGGTCCTCTCTTGGGGTTGGAAATCCAATGGAGGCATGGACAGAGAGAGACAGAATGACCAGATACTGTGATATTACAAAATTTTATCAAAACTCAAGGCGGGTTTATCCGCTTCCTAACCCCAAACTCGACAGGGCCCAAGCGGTAGACTGGAGGCAGCTACAAACAAAGACCTTCCCCAACCCCGTCCATCTCAGGAGGATATATCCGGACATCTACTCAGATGATAACTGCAAACTATGCAGCAGGGCTCACGCATCTCTTGGACGCATTCTCTGAGAATGTGAGGTTATATGCAAAGAAAATGCAGTGTCCCCAGATGAAGCTGCGGCGCGATGGATGGCCGCGTTGCGCAGCTCAAACCTCGAAAATCAACTATGGGCCATCCAGCAAGCCCGTGAGGCGGCGAGGAGACAGGATCTCCGGACCTCCTCGGAGGCGGCCTAGGCCCAGGCCACGAATTTGCCGGATTGTTAATAAAAGTTGTTACCACCACCACCTGTTTAAATAGGTTTCAGCATGTGGCGCAACCACAGAGCGTAAGACGGTAGGAGGGTTCCTTCGTTTCGATTGAACGTGTGACCTGTTGATGTTATCTCGACGGACTCCAGCTACAGACGTCACTTCCATTTTTTTTTTCCTGGCCGATTAGACTAGACTCCATTCACTCAGTAGTGTGCGTAGCCGTTGCTGCGTGCTCTTTGCGTGCTCTGCCAAAGCATCTGCAGCCACTCTCATTGATATCGTTTTGATGTTGGCTCAGCCGCTGCTTACAGTTGCCCGAACAACGGCTGAGCTTAATCTGCACAGCGGATCTTGCAAACAAGGCCAGAAAAGGCTTCCTTCTACACTGTGTCCTTCCCAATAACGAGTGCGTGCCTCACTTTGCGCAAAGGAACGTGAGCCACCTAAACGTCATATTTACGCAGCACGCGTGATAAGGTCTCGCTTATCCCGGGCACGTAAGGAATGGAAGCGCGTTTCTTCGGACGGGCACTGCCAGCTTGGAAAGGGTTGAACAAAATTTTGTACAGCCATTATTTCAACGTCGATGGTTTTTTTCCGTCTCTGTATCGTCTCTCGACACCTACGCTCAGCCGTTCTCCGTGAGCTTCATGGCGCACCGATTGCAGGCCATCTTTGTGTCACTCGCACCTACGACAGTGTCCGCCGTCGTTTCTACTGGCCCGGCCTCGATCGCTCTGTATGGCGATACGTTGTTGCGTGCGAGCCCTGTTAGCATCGAAAAAAGCCAGCGACGCTTCCTGTCGGATATCTTAAACCCCTCGGCATTCCAAGTGAGCCATTCTTTCGAGTAGGTTTAGATCTTCTGGGTCCTTTCCCCTAGCCCAGGTCCGGTAAGAGGTTGATCGCTGTGGCTACTCATTACGTGACGCGCTACGCCATTACCCAAGCGCTTCCGACATGACGTCGCGACATGACGTCATGTCATCCTCCATGACATCATTTCAGTACATGGTGCCCCACGACAGCTACTCACAGACCGTGGTCGTATCTTCCTCTCTCAAGTCATCGCAGACATCTCGCACTCTTGCTCTACCAAGCACAACCTCACTAGCTCCTACCATCCTCAGACCAATGGCCCGACTGAGCGACTGAGCCTGAACACCACTGACATGCTCTCTAAGCACGTTTCGCCAGACCACCATGACTGGTACATTGCACTACTCTGCGTCACGTTCGCATGCGATTCCTCACGCCACGAAACCGCTGGTTATTCGCCATTTTACCTCTTTTTCTGTCGCAACCCTGCATTGGTCTTGGACGCCCATTACCCATGCTGACCACGCAAGGCAGCATGCCCGTACACGCCTATTGGCATCCCGAGAAAATCAAAAGCGCGCTTGAAATCAGCGCCACCATGACGTACACTTTTCACCAGGTGCCCTTCTGCTACTTGGTCGCCTTCCCGTAGAGTGGGCCTCTCGGAAAAAAAAAAAATATTAGTGTTGATCCCTCTTTCATATAGGAACTGGTAGAATACGAAAGTGAAACGTGTCTTCACAGAAGCTGTTATATGTTTGCTTCGCGAACTCTTGGTCTGCTGCAGCGAAAGGCGCACGATTTGCAGGTCGGCAACCGTGCTGCAGGTTTGCTTGGCATGCGGCGTCCTGTTGGCGAGTGGCGTTCGGCTATCGAGTCGCTTCGGCGACCTTACGAGCATTTTGGTCCGACTCCGTAGTTTCTTGGCCAGCCCGCTGCGACGCGCTCAGCTTCAGGAATGCGAGTGACAGAGTTTTCAGCGGGTGCCGCGAACGCGTATAGGCGTTCTGCTTTACGCTGGCGTGTCTCTCGCCGGACCAAATCGAGATTCGCCTGTCGATGCTGCTGCCTTTCTGCACCCCTTAGCGCAGCAGTTTTCTTAGTTGGTGCCGTCGCAAGCGAAGCAGTAGGTGGCGTGTAAGCACTGCTGATGCATGTTGGAGCTGCACTCCGTAGGCGACGAGGTGCCACAGGCTAATTCGACGCGAAAGATAAACCATGTGCGCAAAGTGTCAACATCAGTCTTACCGCGTTGGAGCCTCCGCTACGCTGTGTTTAGCGCTGTGACCATAGAGAAAAATACTGCCAAAGCGCTTCCTGTCGGCGCTCGTTAGTGTCACGATGCAGTACTTCGCTTCACACCTCCTACCTTCTTCTCACAAGCTGGCTGCAGCTCTTCCGGAGGTACAAGGTGTACGCAGGCGATATGATTGAGCAGCGGTATAGAGTTTCGGGCGTAACTGGCTGTACACTAGAGAGATTTATTTTTATCCCTACGTGATACTGTACAGCGATGCATGTCATGTTAGCACGTTTGCGAATGCACGTCGTATACTGAGAATTACTGCGGCAGTTACCGCCAGTAACCGTAGCAGCCACCCTAACCGCGATCAACTATAGCAACATGGCAGCGACTATACAGCGCCGACCACCTGCTTCGATCCGAATTCGCGCTCGTTAGTGGCTTCTGCTCTGTCAGCAAGAAGCAAGCGGCAAAATCCGTCATCGCTAAATCTATCTCAATCTGAGGTGAAATCATTAGTATTTTTGTCGTGATTATTGAGATCGGCTGTTTGTTTTCACGCTGCTAGCACTACAGACACGGCGCCGAGCCGTAAAACTGGTTTGGTTGCTAGTTAGCAGATGGCGCTACAGCATTAGTATTGGTGATGCGTTGACGATGTGGAGCGCTATAAAATCCTAATTGTTTACTGCATCATTAATTTATTACCCCGCTCTAGCACGGTACGTGATAACAATAGCGAGCAAACGCCAAGCAGAAGCCGAGCAGAAAGTGAATATTTGTAAGGGCATTCGCTCGTACTATACTTGCTAAGGAGGCTGCAAAGTAACTGCAGGGAAGGCGTACAGGTAAAGCGAAGCCCTGCTGAAACATGCATGTAAACGCAGCTTATGGTTACGGCGTCAAAACATTTTTTTGCGTCAGTCCACCAAACGTGGAGCATGTAACAGGATGGCAAGCAGACGCTGAGTAGACGACGGGGCGCGGATGAGCACATCTCGAGGGGCATTCGGCCTTCCTATTGGCTAAGAATTCGTGTAGCTTCTACAGTGCTGCAACCAGGCAGCTATTTTACTCCTTGGCACCAACGCCACGTGCATTACATCCGTTACAGGCAGTCAAGCGTGGACACCGGCATAAAACACTTTCGTACGAAAGTTAAAACTGATTCCTAGCTTCGAGGGTCCTCACTACGTACTACGTCAAGCCACCGATGTCGCCTATGAAATAGTCTCCGCCAGCTCTACCGTGTCATCTGGCATAACCTCATCGCGCAATGTTCGCGTCGCACGGCTAAAGCCCTACCCCGTTATTCGTGATGGTCCCGATTGACGCGCCGGGACGGGCCTTTTTCCGCCGGAGCTCGTGTTACGGTGAGGTGAAGAAGATAACGACGACTGCTCCGAAGGCGACGACAAGTCAACACAGCCTGGCTGGGCTCTGTTCCTTCTCCGCAAATGCTCTGTATATTTAAATACATATTATAAATTGTTTCATGCGTTTAACATTATTAAAAACCTCAATTGGGTCATCATAAAAGTCAAGGCTGGGCTCTCTTCCGTCTCCGCGAACCCTCTGTATATTTAAATACATATTATAAATTGTTTTATACGTTTAGCATTATTAAAAACTTGAATTGGGTAATCATAAAAGTCAAGTTCTGTTTTCTAAATTTCAGAATGGTTATATGGACTGAAATAACAGGTTTTAAATGATTCACTCAGTTTACCTGATTTCACACGTGGCACTAAGCGTGGTTCAAGGTGCAACACTTAGGTGACGTAGAAGGCTGATGTGAAATGAAACTGCCGTCGCGCACTTCTGTCTTCCCGCGGTCTGTTGACTTCCCATGGTCTGAGCTCTGCGCAGCTCCCAATCCAACACAAACACACTTTAGCAGCAGGGGCGTGTCCGACCGTCTTATTTAGCGGTATGGGAAAGCTTTACGACACTCCACCATGTGACAGGGAGGTTACATCAAGTGCCGTACTTCGGGGATCCACGTGCGTAGTCACGTAAACTGAACGAATAATTTTACGCCAGTTATTTGGGTCTGTATGGCCATATTGAATTGATGAAACACGAGACTAGACTTTTACGCCGATTCTCTTCAACTTTCTAATATAAACGTGTGCCGTAAAGTTCGCTTATAAAATGTGAATGTTTTATTTATTTGGTTAATAGATTGCTTTCATTTTTCTTGCATACGATGCCAGCCTGGACAGATAATTCACTTTTAGCGGCGTAATTCGGGTAAACTTAGTAGGCTCTCTTTCTAAGCGTTCGAAATAAAAAAAAAAGAGAACAAACATCGACAGAGTCCAGGAAAGGTGATGTATATCTGAGCGCACACGGGATAAAAAGTCTGCGCCATAATATAGAAGCAAGCAAGCAAGAAAGCAAGAAAATCTTCGGAGTGGGCAACTTTCCAAGGGCACCGATGAACCGCTGCTACAGCAAGTTGCTCGGAAGTTCAACAAACGCCTTCACAGCACAACAAATGTTCGTTTAGAACACACACGCACACATGCACGCACACGCACACGCGCACACACACGCACACACAGAGAGAGAGAGAGAGAGAGACAGACAGATAGACAAGCGCGGGCGTACACAAATAATATCGAGCCTTTTGTTAAGCGGAGTTGCTTACTACTAGCGACCGTGACGGGCGCCTTGAACGCATCATCGTTTCAGAGGCAGAATGCGCATATGTACGTAGCGTAATTGAAATCCGTTGTATCCACAAGAAGCGTTTACTTTCTCATTACCGCGCAGCCGCTGATGTGTGAAGTCGAGATTTATGGTTCTTCATTTGTTTTTTCGCTCCCTCAGACGGCCGGCGCCGGCGGATGGATGGATGGATGGACGTTATGAGCGTCCCCTTTGGAACTGCGTGGTGGGTTGCGCTGGTGGTTGCTATTATACTGCCTAATGTTCTACCTAGGTTAAACAATAAAAAAGGAAAAAAAAACACTATGAACTACCGCACCCAAATTTTCTGATCCCCTATTGCGAATTGTGCTTTTGTACGTCTCCGTTTTTTGTCGTTTCCCTACTCTTCTTCCACCAATCCTCCAATCGCCTCTTAATTATGCTTATTGCGGACATGTTTATTTTTCCACTGCTCCCGCTGAACCCAAGGGCTTCAAGGAGGCCAGTGGTGCCTAAATCGAACGCTGGGTAGACGTCTTCACATTCTAATCAAACGTGCTCCATCGTTTCCCAAGCTTTACCGCAGCAAGCACATGCTTCTTCTTCCTTCTTATATCTCGCTTTATAGGTGCGTGTTCTAAGACATCCCTATCTCGCTTCGAAAAGTAATGAGCTTCACTTTGAGTTATCATAAATTGTTTCTTTCCTGGTTTCGTTTTTTCCCTCTTAAGTAGTTACTCATGGTAGATTTCTTTCCCATTGCCGCCACCCATGAGAATATTTCAGCCTCTCTGACTTTCCGCTTGACCTTCTTTGTTGCTGTGCTGCGCGAATGCGTGTAGGCGTGCGCCATCTGTTGGTGGTGCAAGGAACACAGGGGAGTGAGCTGCGCGCCTGCTCCGCTGTCATTGGTTGCCCTGTTCGGCAAGAGAACGGCCAGGTCACAACCACGGTCGCGAAACCCGGCGAAGTTAGCAAATCTTCGATTTTGACAAACCTGTGAATTCGCCGAATTTCGCCAAACAGCAGCAAAACTACGAAACTCAATTTTATGTAGCATGGCACCGCAGGGTAACTCAGTGCAGAAACAATAATGTCTTGAAAGGAGAATTCTATAAGCATAAAAAAGTATCTTCAACACTCTAAAACTGGTACAGCGCAACACAGAACACACTTTCGGAAAATCTCAGCCACTCTTTACTTTCAATGTAGCCCAAATAACTTAAGGTCAAGAAACTTAAAGAAAAAAAAACTGCGTGTTGGTTCACTGACGGAATGGTGCATGGACCTACTGCTTCTTCCTGGAGTAAGATTGAATGTAGAACACGACGAACCACACGAAGAACAGGATCGCGTGCGCCACCAAAGTCCACACGAAGAGGCCAACGTAGTTCCCCTCGGCGAACACCATGCCGACGGACTGCACAAACATGAGGACAAACTGCAAGATCTGCATCATGGTCATGTACTTCTTCCACCACAGCAGGTGCTTGTAGGCTGGACCGAGCGCCGCGAGGAAGTAGTACGCGTACATGAACACGTGCACAAACGCGTTCAGGCACATTATGAACATCTCGTGCGACTGGCCTCCATAGGCCACGTTCAGCCACAAGTTCCAGGCGACGGTCACATGGTGCACGACATGCAGCGCGCTGACCTGGTGGTTCTTCTTACGCAGCACAAAGAACACGGTGTCGGCGAGCTCGAAGACTTTGAACATGTAAAACCACCAGGACAAGTGCACAATCTCCAGGTTGGCTGGAGAGTCGGTCATATCCAGGTCCTGCAGGAAGGTGTAGCCCAGGTCCCAGTAAGCGAGCTTCACGAAACGACACACGAAGAACGCGCTGAGGAGGGTGGCCGACAGGTTGTAGACGAGGATGCAGGCCTTCAGCTCGAACGGCTTGCGCCGGGACATCCAGCGGGGACCGGCCACCTTGACGAAGTACACGTACGCGGCCGTGATCACGAGGAGTGGCAGGGGACTGTCGGTCAGCGGCCAACCTATGGTGCGATGGTCGCGCTTCGGCAGCCATACGCGACTGGCATCGTCAGAGAAGAAAGGTGCATGCGAAGCCATTTCGGGCGACATCGTGCGTAGGCCACGCTGAGCGAGAAAGAAGGCTGGTTCCTGCAAGCACCGTTCCGAGATGAGAGACCTGCAAGATCACAAAAGCATACTGCTCACAGGCGGCTTTCCTTCCCAGCAGTTTCAGCACGACCCGATCGAACGACGCATTCGATAGTGACACGTAGAAACACCGGCGGCTTTTCTTGACTATATACACCCACCGTGGTGACTTAGCGGCTTTGGTGTTGAGCTGCTAAGTACGAGGTCGCGGGATTGGACCTAGTATTCATAAGAAACAATTAGAAGACATCTGAGAACTTATTAGTTGTGAATACGACAGCATTAATGTCAAATTGAACGCCGCTGAATGGTCCTTCGAGTTACGATCTTCTGGCGGGAAAGCGAGCGCGTTGAGACGCTTGGCCAACGCCTTCGTTTAGCCCAGTAAACAGGACACTCGGCGCCTCAGCGTGGGCTGGTGAGTTCAAAACTCACTGACGTGAACGTTCTTTTCCCTTCGAATTTAATCTGTTGATTATAAAATAATTTCTTCATAGCGATTACCGAGGAGAAGTCAGAACGCAAGCGAGTGCTTGTGCGTGCGAGCAAGGCGCGGATAACGCAGGCTTCCGAGAGCGAGGCTGACATGGCGTTACGACAATGTTCTCTCCAGCCACGCAACAACTGGCGCGTCAGCGTGGTAGCAGGTGTTCCCTTTCGTCCGCTCTGCTCCGTTGAGACGCGTCTGCGACGTGGCGTCGCAGGCAATGGGCATTTAGGTACCATTTCTCTGCTAGAGACACCCGCGTTTTCACTCATTGGGCCATTTGGTGCTTTTGCATCATAAATAAAGCTGTCAAGCCGCGCGTCAGCCTATGGGAAAGGTGGCGGTCCCAACGGGGAACTGAGCACAGTGATCAATTTATTACATTTCTGCCTATAGTTGTGCACGTATCGCTAGAGGAAAAGTTTGAGCCTGTTGCTGCCGGACGGAAACGCCGGTTTAGCCTTGACAGGTAGGGGTAACTTTGGCTATTCACCTCGATTGCAGATAGTACGTTTGACTGAAAGCCGTGAATAATGAGTAGTGCGAGCAAAAGCGGAAATACATTTAGGAGTGTCTACACAGCCCGTGAATGAGCAAGATTCCGAAGATGGAAAAATAAATGACGAACGCATCCACACAAAATGTACTTTTGCACAAGATATATGAAAATATGAAAGCGTTTACCTTTCCTTGGGAACTAACCACAATGTTTCGTGTCTAACCGTTATTGTAGGCTGACCCCGAAGATATCGCCGTCTAACACAACGGTAAACACCTCACGATTGTACCACCGCACAGCAGTGGTACCGTGCATTGTTCCACGGGTGGCACGGTGGTAGGGACAACGTTCTCGTATTCTTCCCTCGTGACAGCTAGAGTTCGTAGGCGCTGTCGTTGAGACGCTGCACCTCTGGTCTCAGATTTTCCGCGGAGTTTCTTTCGAAATACTCTTTGAGGAAGTGCCTATCGAAGTACCGATTGGCTCCTGCGTAAGGGCAAGGCCAGTGGCTTTAGGAGGTGTTGGTAAAGCGCAGTAGTAAGAGGAGGGCCACCCATGAGCATAGTGCCAAGCTAGTGCGCAAATAACCACTTCCGAAACATGCTAAACGGAGTCATGGACAACAACCGGGATTGGTTGTTTATAATTTTTTTCAAGCTTTCTGTAGTATTGCAAATGAGATTGAGCTTGACCAGACCTCAGACATTGTGATACAGGAGGGAAGTACGCTCATCTGTAGCTCTCTGACTGCTTCCAGACGTCCAGATTGTTGCTGCAGTTAGACCACATCACTTTCTGGTTGGATGGATGAATGGATAGCTAGTATTCCTGCCGCCTCACTATGAGAAGGTAAAGAATTGGGAGCATGCCGATAACTTCAAGATATGTTTCAACAAGAGCATGTCCAACGAAGTGAATGTTGAGTGGGGGCTTAGTGGCAAACGCGTCCTCCTACCAGCTGCACATTGACGCAGGAGCAGGAGTTCTATACCTGGAAGCAGTAATGAACATTTCTTTTATTTCGATAGGAATTATACAGCACTCGAGGCGTGTTCCCGCCTTCGACGCTACTGCCACCGTAGTGCTCTCACGGTATCGACGGCGCATGCGCAGCCACCGCGCGGAGGATTAAAAGCATAGAGTTTCCTACAATTAATATAGGGAACCCTGGCGTTGCGATCGTTCAGCCACCACGTGTACTCCTCGAGGCGGAAGGCGACGCAACACAATCTACTGAGCACCAAGCCACGGTCCAACACAGTATCTTATGATTGCCGGGACACGTGAGGATAGCAGGGAACGCAGAAGTGGACAAAGTAGCTCGAGGCTATACTACAAGCCGAGCTCTCAGCGAACCCGACCTCGAAGAGCCCTCGCCAGTCACCAAGGGATACTCGGCCATTATAGCACAGTACAGAGGGATCAGAAAGATATATCCACCCCCACCTAAATCTCTAACTATAGGGCCGAGGCAGTCGACTGGAGACAACTCCAAACAGGCACCTTTCCCAATCTATACATACTAAACAAATTGCACCCTGAACGATACGCAGACAAGTGCTCCTAGTGCAACACGGAACTCACCTTCTATCACGCTACATGGGAATGTCAGAAACCAAATGCGATTCCAATAATTACAAACCCAAGTGCGTAGCAATGGGAGGCACTACTAGCTAGCGACCGCCGCGAAGACCAAATCGGTCTAGTGCAGCGAGACCGCAAGGGAACCGACCCTACTGAGACCAGTTGGGAACATAAGCATCAAGACTGAAGATCCTGGCGGGCAGCCGCGGAACACCTCTGTAAATAGAGCCAAACAAAGTTTTACAACAACAACAACAACAACAACGGGAATGATTGGTAGTACATGGATTTCTCTGATGTTCGTGACTGGGGCTTCAGACGTTCTTGTGGCTTTGTTTATTGCGCTTTGTCTGGGCCTAAATTGGCCTGAATTTTGAAGCAAATTATATGTTTTTTTTTAATATAGAGGGTAACAAGACTTTGCAAGCACGCATAATCGCCGCCAGTTGCAGTGTTGCTACTTGTCTATGCATCCGTGGCGTAATAGTTTCGATATTGTTCTTCTGTGCTAGAGGTCCTGTGTTCGAATCGCGCCATCAGAAAATTTCAATGCTATTCCTTTAATTGCATATAAAGCAGGAATTTCTTAAACACGATCACTTTACAAAGTCACGAAGCCATATACCGCCATAAAAACGAAGTTTAGGCAAATCCATTGACTATCCATCATTCCCATCCTGGCTGAACTGCCCTGCTTGCAGCTCCCGTCGACACTAGCGCCACAGATCCGTTTAGCAGTTGTATGATACACAAAGGGTAAAAGGCTTCCAGGGACGCGCAATGCGTTTGGCGGCATTAGCGACAAACTCGGCAGCGGAGACTGCTGTGCAAGCACACGCCCAAGTTCCTGCTGAACAGCCGTATTGAAACACTGGTGTAAGCGCAACGAATAGCAAATGTCAATTTAAAGCTATTGATTGTTTTCATTTGACGTCTCGGAGGCAACTTCTCTTAGTCCGGGTACCCGGTCATGGCGACCACATTGGCGTCAGTGACGCACTTTATCATCACGCGTGCATCGTATTGCTTTTTTCTTCTTTTTCTTTTTTACAGTTAATGTTTTCACGTCAAGTTTCGTGTTTGCGCAGCATCTCGACGCGCTGCTACCCTAGTATATCGCACAGGATGACGTCAATAAGAACTATATAAAGGGTGCCCCATGCACGTAACTTGAGCCAAGCATTTAAAATATGCAAATACCACGTAGCGGGACAGAACCAAGGTAATGTTGTTTGCCGTTGCTTGCAGATACTCAGATTATTATTTTTCAGTCCGCCTAATGAGATATTTAGTCTTCATTAACTAATCAACTTCTGAAATATTATATTTAGAGAGAGAGAGAGAGAATAAACATATTTATTAGCTAAATGCAGCTTTGGAGAGGCGTCCTCATTCCAGAATGCCTTGAGCTCGGGCCGCGTCCTGGGCCCTCGCAATCAGCCGTTGCTGATCCTAGAGGTCGGAGCTGGCCAAGGCTCTCTCGCAAAGCTCGTTGGTGTGGTAAGGGTTCGGAGGATTTAATGGTGCATCTCTGCAACCCCCTACTATGTGCCTGAGGGACCCGGGCTCTGCGCAGAAGCGGCATTGAGGAGACAATTGTGTAGGGGCTACGAGGTGATTTCTGGTTGGGTGGGGGAATGTATTAACCTGCAGAGCTCGGAGGAATCGCTCCTGCTCTCTAGGTAGTGACTTGTGTGGGTGTGCATATGTTCTGCGGGTTAGCTTGTAGTGTTGTGTGATGTCTTGGTACGAGACTAGAGGTTGCATGCGCTCGGGTTCAGATTCCTCGGCGTCAGCTCGGTGGGTCAAATCTCGAGCCACGTGGTTGGCGACCTCGTTGCCAGGAATGCCGTGATGAGCTGTCGCCCAGATGATCATGACTGATCTCGTTGGCGGCTTTTGATTGAACAGAGGTTGAAGTCATAGTGACCAACTCCGAACAGGTGTGCCGCAACTTTTCCAGCGCCAGAATTCATAGCACTACACTAAAGATCATCAATCAAATATTATAATTAGATGGAAAGTGTCAATGAGAAAATTGTAGGGCAACATGAAAAACTCCCGATACAGCTTTCTGTTGCTCGATACGTGCTACACATAAAATTGTTTTTTCCAAGCGTGAAAGAAGCCCGCAAATACAAGCACAATTGTCGCGCGACTGGCAGCTCGAGGCACTTTGCGTGTAATCGCGGGCTTCTTTCACGCTCGGAAAAGCACTTCTCCGTAGCACGTATCGTGCAACAGAAAGCTGCACCGGGAGTTTTAGATGTTGCTCTACAATTTTCTCACTGATGCTCTTAATCTAAATATAATATTCTAGATGTTGATAAATAATGAGGACTAATTATCTAATTAGGCAGAATGCAAAAAATAATCTGAGTATCTCCAAGCGACGGCAAACACAATTACCTTGGTTCGGTCCAGATACGTGGCATTTGCATATCTTTAATATTTGGCTCAAGTTACGTGCAACACCCTGTATAATCCGCATATACCGCTTGTTATATAGCAAGGCGTGGCATATGGCATTCATATGCCTAAATATATACATAACCTCACGGCGATGCCGACGACAAAAATTCGTTTGGAGTGTCCATATAATTGCGATCGCAATAAAATGGAAGGGGAAGGAAAGGAATGAAATAAAAAGTGATCTGCACGCACTCATAGCAGCATTCACTTGCAGCACGAGCTAAATCAGGCAATGGCTCTGCTAGATTTGAGCAAGTTTTTTTTTTTTAACATTTGCAGTGTTGCTGTCAATTCGATGGCTTGGCGGCTGTGAATCCCATGAAATATTATTTTAAAAATATGCAGATCTAAAGCACCTGTTGTACTATACGTGAAGCGAAGCTTCAGTAAAGCGCGTAAAGAAATGCTTTACGAGTAACGACGATGCTCGCAATGTTGCGTACTTCATTCAGTGTAACGTGTATTCTCATGGAATGTGCATGTTTATCCAGAACGACGGTGACAACCTTATTATCATGCAAGTTTTACGTTTGCGAACTGCATCGTTCCCAAGCTATGTCGAAATGCAAGCACCGAATCAAGCGAATGCACAATGTGTAATTCGAAGGCTGTGGGTTCGGTCCCCACCGGCGACAAGCTATCTTTTCGTCCACTTTCATTTAACCTTTTCTGCATTATTTTCTACATTTCAATTTCATTGAGGCAAAGCTATTTATTTACGCTATGCTTTACTTGGCTTCATTGCCTGTTGGTTTGATATGATCGCTATACAGTTCTGCGGACAATATATGGGCGAATAGCCGTGGCACGCCGTCTACAAACTTCACACTTGCTATATGTAAGGCCCACGTTGCAATAGCACAAATGTAGGTGGGCACCGCGGAAGCTTGAGGCAATTTACAAAAATTTCTTAGGCGTCATCAGTTCAGATATTCGTACGCGTAAATTCACCTTTTTCCGCTCCGATTCCGAAGCGTGGCGTACAACTAGTAGCGGTGGCGTTCCCAACGCGGTGCTTCCCACGCTGTTCGGCTCCTCGAGTAAACGGGTTCACCACCTTTGCGTGCCTCTTTTCTCGTGGAGCTCAGCCTTCGGCGACAGACGGAGAGACTGCTGCTAGCAGTGCTGGTGCGCGACGATGCATTTGATGTCTCAGCAGGTCATCGCAACGAGCTGCGTTGCGTCACGGCAGCGTATAGCGAATCACACGGGGAGTGCATCTCCGTGCCCAGTTCGCTCGCACTTGCCGAATCGGAGACAAGCAAGATTAATTTTTGTCGACGAATAACTCAACAACGAATGACATTCGGTTAAAATTTCGTAAAATTGCAAAGCTCCAGTCTTCTGTAGAGGCTAATCCCTCCCCCCCCCCCCCCCCCCGCAATTCTATAGCGGTAATGTGAGTCCTAAGATCGGTAATTATAAATTTCGCAATCTAATATTAATTAATGAACTGACTGCGATGGCTGGTAAACCGTCTGCAGCGTCCGTCGCGTCCGTGACCGTTTTTAAATCAGCTTTCAGTGAAAAAGAAAAAAAAATGTCATCCTATACACGGAGCTACTTGGTCCTTTTAAAAAAGGGCGCCGTAATTCTGTCCGTAATGAAAACGAAAGAAAAAGAAGAAATGCCCGCAGATTTCACCGATGGTTCTGCCGCTGACTTCATTTACTGGGGATGTTTGTGAGACATTCAGCTGCAGTTGGTGTGCCGCATCTGGAGTAGTGACACATTGTTGATTAAGCCAGTAACTTGGGCTAGCTGGTTTTTCATACGGGTAGTCTGATTGGTGCTAAAAGGAAAGGACGGACATAAGACAGAGAGGTAAGATAGCGCCATCAATCGTATCTGAAGTTTGAAGTTTGTTTATTTCGGACAATCATGTACAGATTTTCCGTGGACGCTGGCGAAAAGGAAAATAAATGCCTGACAAAGCGCCAGCTACCCATAAGCACAAACACTCAGCGAGAATAATACAAAAAAAGAGAACAGTAAAAAAACAGCCTGTTGTCTGTTGCTGTTGTCTGTCTGTTGCTTCCCTTTCACTATACGCAGATCCCCACATTGGTGATTACATTGGCACCGAAATGTTTTCAACGCACACAGCGCTACACATGTGGCCTGCTATCTCCAGAAGCTGGTGTGTGTGTGTTTTTTTTTTCATATTTTTAGCCTGGTTTTATTATCAGCTTAAAAAGCAACTGGAAAGTTCAGGCAGCTCTACCAGCTCGCTTTCCAAGCTGGTTACCCTCAAGCGTGAGAACGCTAATCACTCGTACTTCCACGCGGGGCGTGCAGCATTCCAAGAGTGTTTGCAGTGAAGTTATCGCCATCACAAAGGCCAGCCTTGCCTTGGAGACTCCAGTGACCCTATACAAAGTCAGACGACAAAGTGAGGGCAGATGGCGAATGCGCATACCGGGGTGACTCTGAAACAGCGACTCCATCACATCAGATGGCCCGAGAAGAGAAGAGCGACAGACTCGACCAACATGGCGAAGCCGGTCATCGACGACGCAGACCAATTAAGGGCAGCACCAATTCCTTGGTGATCCTTTGCCTCCAACAGCTCCCATGATTGTTCCTGCTACGGAAGGGGCCATATTTAGGACCATGAGGGTACACTCGAGAATCTGACGGTGGTATCTGCATGTTATCTACCCTGTAGATAACACCTAAATATATTTATTTAAAGAGGAAAGGAACCGCGACTTCAGACAGGACGTAAGACGAAGAAGTGGACAGGACGAGTGGTAACTAGCAACTCAGTCCTGTCCACTTCTTCGTCTTACATCCCGTCTGAAGTCGCGGTTCCTTTCTTCTTTATAAATGTCGGGGGGCCAAACTGGCCCAAAGTCCCTCCCCCCCCTTCTTGAACGTGAATATATGTTTATTGTTTTTAAGCATGAAGTGCTTTTAGCTCCAGTTGTCGGCGACTTTCAAGTGACCTTCAGCCAAAAGATAGCGCCGTTATCCGGGCACTCAGACAAGATCATCGGGGCACGGGCAAACGAGAACATCCGGGCAAGTTGCGAGAACGAAACGAGATCATCCGCGCAACCAGTCAAGACCGCATTACATACGCTAGTTACTTCCCAAACAACTTACAAAAAATATTGTTTCCAAGTTCATCCAAAGGTTTGTTCACAACATCGTGCACTCAATCTGTAACTTCTACTACGCTGAAGCTTTATTTGTCACTTCCAATAGGGGAGGGAGGGGGGGCGACGTTCAAAAGGCAGATACAGGGCACTTTTTACTTGATGTGCTCCCATTTGGGCTGCAGAACTGAGCGTATTTTCCCTCTCCAAAAATCACGAAAGATTGTCATCTTTTGGCGCTGAGGCAGAGTTGCCTGTGCTCTTTTGAACGCCAGCGGTCCGGGAGGTCCACGGCGCGTTCGGCCAAAGAGGTGTTGGTCCGGCGCGCCGGCAGCGTCCCAGTCGGTAGCGTCCAGCACACCGCGGATGGCTATTTGACCGAGAAGAGACTTGCAATCAGGTTCTGTCTGTGACAGGAAACTATTGCATCCATATGGACCATTGCAGAGTATGGCGTGGTGTGGTGTGCCGTCGCGAACATGCACTACACCCATTTTAAGACTGTGGTTAGTGTCATCTCCAGCCAATCTGCTTTGCCAGTACCCATTTCATGCTTACATCTGCTCTCGATTAGGGAGAGCCAGCTTTTTTTTTTCGTCCTCATGGGACCCGCCTTCGTCGACGTATTCTGGTCGTGCTCTTACCACCGACGCTTCGCTGCTTTTCTTACGTGCCACTTACCTGGACCTGACCATCCACTGACCTGGAACGGCCTTCTTTGGCACGTTATCGCCATTACTTCTCCAACACTGTTTTAAAAGGCTGCAAATGATCACTTCTGTATTTAATGACTTGTACGCAATTTCTGTTTTGATTTTTTCTCTCGGGCTCTTCTTTTTCCACGCCTTATGAATAACTCCTTTGAGGGTGTCTTTAATGTAATAAAATTAAATGAAACGAAGTGGAGACGATCACGGGCCCGTTCCTCTGTTTATATCTTATACAAATCCCCCCCGTTGTATCTTATACAAATCCCCATCATGTCGTGACGACATGATGCTGATAAGTTATTGGAGTGGAGGTGCGGCGCGCGCGGCATTCGGAACTGTTCGCTGTATAAAGAAGTTAGCAGGGCAAGAAACCTTGCTCTCTATGCGTGTGGCAGGTTTCCCAGTCGCCATATGTCTGCTCTGTGCGCCTTCGTTTCGTTTGGTTCCGTTTATTTGTGGCGTAATAGAATTCGCTTACTAACCACTCCGCTGCAGCCGATAGGTATGGAGAAGAGTACAGCTACTTCAATAATGTGACAGATGATTATCTCATCGACCTATATAAGACTGCAGCCAGAGCATACTCTCACTGCTTCATTGGTATTCTATCCAAGAATCGGCTGAATACGTACGTCGACAATTTATTTTACTTCTTTTTTTTCGTACTTCTGTACACGGAGGGACAATCTCATGAAACTCCGTATAAATATCGGTGTTCTTAACTCGCAGTAGCCTTCTCGCATCGTTTGTTTCTGTTCTGTTTTGTGCGTTCGAGAGTTATCAGCAGTGGCCCCAAGGCACCTTAAAGACCCCCCACCCCCATTCAAGTACGAATTACGGTATTTTCTCCAGTCTATTATTCGCTCTTCGCCTTCTCACCGTTTTGTTCCTTTCAACAAATATCTGTCCGTCCGTCCTATCTGGGTTCGAGGCGACGTGACGAACATAATCAGGCTTGGTGGAACAGAAGAGCAGCTTAATGTGGTCGAATTAGTTCATCTTGGAGGTGCATTGCGGCAGCGTGATATGGAACGAGTACATCCCCTTGTGCAGGTTCTTGCCCTCGTTCCATCGCACTGCTTCGTATACCTTCCGAAAAAGAGCACGTTCTTAGCAGATAACAGAGTACCAGGATGGAAAAACAGCTCAATCGTTGGCAAAGGCAAGATGGTCTGCGCACAAAATGCTATCGCGAGTGAGTAACCAGAAATAAGCGCGGTGATGCAAGCAGCAATTTGGGGGGTGGGGGTGGGGGGTCCAACCCGCCCCTCACCCCTCGACCATGACCTCCCTCCCAATCTACATGACGTTGAACGCTTAACATTGTGTTTACCTATAAAAGAAATTACGGTTCTTGTTGGTAGATCGTTATGTTGTTTTATTTTCTTCCAACTTATGCATGTTGACATATATTAGCTATAAAGGTGTGAAAAAAAATGTGGTTAATAGGTTCGAGTAAATGCTGCATATTGTTTGCGGGAACGCTGTATTCAATGCATTTAATGTGAGCAAGCAACACAGCAGTACACAAAAGGACGATCATAATGGTTGTCATCACCACTATCACCATAATCATCATCATCATCATTATGAATCGGTGGTGATCACATAAAAGTGCGGTGTCGCCTGTACCACATCTACGCAAACGGTCCGTGAAAATATTTTGATGCCAAAGCATATTTTGATGCCGTCTGGGCAAGCGAAAAACGGCGCCTAAATTCCCATTGGCTGCGACGCCACGTCACGAGCGCGCCTTGACGGAGCAGAGCGGGCGAAAGGGAACACGCGTGCTACCGCAATGTTGCGCTAGGTGTTGCGCGAGGGGATGAGGGCGTCCCCCGACGCCACGTCATTCTCGCTCTCAGAAGCCCGTGTTATCTACGCGTTCATTGTCCGCGCAAGCTTTCGTCTACGTTCTAACTGCACCTGGGTAATCGCTACAAATAAATTGATCTATAAAAGAACAGAATTAATTCGAAAGGAAAAACGTTGGTGGTAGTGAGTTACAAACTTACAACCCCACGGCCTGATATCGCGTGTATTACATGATGATGATGATGATGATGATGATGATCTGTGACCATTCCCTTTGTAACAGGCGGGTAAACTGTTGCCCTGGTAAGAACAGATAAATAAACGTAATAGAGAAAGAACTAGACTAAATGCACAAACGTAACGTGCACTGTGACGTCCCCTATTCATTGTTCACGCTACGCCTCATCGGCGCGTAGCGTCCACCACTCTGCGAGACGTCATTTAGTCACTGCCACTGCGAGGCCCACGGTGCCCTCCCCACCTGCACGAAAACCTAGCGCTGTCGGTAGCGCTGACTCCTCCTGCGGGAGTGTTTGCAGGCTTGCACGTCGCCTGACGATGTGTTCAACGTCCTCATCTGCCTTGCCACATGCCCTACACAATGTGTATTCGACAGAGGTGTCGAAGTGCCTGCGGTAAGAGTCCTAAGAGTCATTCTACCCGCGCCTCAAACAACAGGCTGCTACCGACGCTCCTGTCCTATATTGGCGCCGAGCGGATGTCAGTCTTCCAGGCTTTGTACTGCTGCAGCGTGGACTTTGACTCCAGAGCTAGGCGCCGTGCCTCCCTCTCCTGTTGGCGCACCCGTTCGTTCACCGCTCTAGCCCCTTTTTGGGCATTGTCAGCTCGCATAGGGTAGCCGAAAAAGCTGAATTTCTGGCCCAGGTGTTGAAGGCGCTTCATCCCGTTTGTGCTGACGCAGTTCGTACTGATATAATCGAACACTTTACGTGACGGGCGTTCTCTGCCATCAGCCGGCGTCCGCCATTGTACGAAATCTTGCTACGCGCTTCTCTGGCCTCAAAGCTACACCATCCGAGGACTCCCTGTACATCTACGGCTTCATTCGCGACCTTACCATGGCAGCCCCCTCCTATACGGCCCACCGCCTGCTGACCTCTCTCCGGCCGTTCCCGTGCTTGGGCCCTCAGACAAATGACTGCATTTGTAAGCGCGGAGACGTGGACCACTTCGCATAACTCGCGAACCATGAGGAAATGCTTAAGGCCCCAGAACCTCTGTCTGCGGAGGACATTTCTGACCCGCCTTGAAGCCTTGTGTAGATCCTCTTCATGCGTGAGCGTCTATTCAGGCCGAGCACACAGATTGACAACCAAGTATACCTGTACTCTGTCTCCTGCTTGTGTGACCTGGCTCCCTGGAAGCGTCATAGCGCTTGTGCCTTCCGTGGAACCAGAGAAGCATTGCAACGCAGACTTTTTGGCGCTGAATGCAGGCCCAAACTCCGCCATCTTGTTCGCGCAAATGTTTATCTGGGTCTGCAATTGTGCTCCATCTGTAGAACCAGCTACCTGGAGTACTTACTGTGCCTAGTCATGCTTATTTGTGCAGTGCTGTTCATACAATACCTATTGGCGCGATGAATGTTTTCCACATTCGAAGTACGGGAAAGGTGCTTGTTTTACAAATGTGCCCTTTGCTTTCGGTTGGTGTTGCTTGTTAGATTTTGCATATGCATGCCCCCCCCCCCCCCCCCTTATGCAATAGCTAATGGACCCATGAGTGTTCAATAAATGATTATGATGAACTATATCTCAGTGCAAGAACTCGTTTTTACTTAAATCCCGTCGAAATGCGAATGCCACGGCTTCTAATTAAACCCCTCACCTTGTGTTAGGAGCAAAATCCCATAGCCACAGCGGCAGGTGACTAAAGTGAAGAACACTTTTGTTACCGACAGATCTGTTTTTTTTTTCCTTTCTTGACTGTATGTAGGTAAAAATTGCAATGAAAGAGTGTGTCTTTGCAAAAATGCTGTTTGCGGCCCTTTATTGAAGAAACTGCTTTTTGTGTACACTTGAAATGCAGAAATTTCTTTAAAATCCCAGGGTGAAACGTTCTTGCAAGTAGCATGGTACTTCACTACTTATAAAAGTAGTAATGACAGAGGAAGTCGTTATAGGGGTTGTACACATTAATACATGCGATCACAAATTTATTAGAAACGGTATTTTTGCACCCTTGATTAGCTGCTGACGTGTAAGAACCGCTTATTCCTGAAGGTGCAAGAGTTCACAAAAAGGGATGCAACTGGCTGACTTCGTTTCAGTTTTAATTTAATTTTCTTGAACAGGTCGTCTTTTGTTTCACCTACACAAGAACAGGATGTTCGCCTGATTTTCGCATTCACGAGTTTTACATGACCTAGCGGGAGGGTGCGTTGTCACAGTGTCAATATAGCAAGTCAATAATGTCATTTAATTGTACATCTATCATTAAAAGCAAGGGTTATTACAGGTGCAGGAAGGATATAAAGTCGGCAACGTATTCAAGCTTTATTGGTTTCGGTGCAGGAAAAGAAAAGGAAGATTCTTCATTAGAGAAGAGATGAAAACGTGCATGGAATATTCGAAAACAAATTGGCGACACTGTTTATTCAAGCCACGAACTCAACTATGCTATAGTAGAAAATTCATTACGATAGCCTGCACGTCTGGTATGTCAAATTTAATAAGCAAGTGAGGTAAGATGACCTTTCCAGATGCATCGAGTGATTTACACCTAAAAATTGACAAGAAAGGAATGCAACACAAAAGAATACAATGTTACGCGTTCAGCACAACGTTCAAACTTCAGGTACACTGCTGCTTTGTCAATTATTTAAACTGCTCCGCACGCGAGACTTTTCTATGCTGCTGAATAATTCAGAAGGTTGTGACGACCCCAAAAGGCTATTTATTCTCGTGGGGATCGAACACCTCGTAGTATTGGCAACTCGCAAAGATATGTCTATAGCATACGAGGCGAACATGAAAATGCACTTCATTTGCTATGTAGCGTGTCAACGAACGCGTAGAAATGGGAGAATGGAATCTAAGGTACCATATTATACAGCGAAGCTGTCTGGCTAATATCTGAAAAAAAATAAAGTGTCCGAGAGGTTGAAAACAAACCACGTGGGCCGATCCTGGTGATAGTTCAAAAAGGGTCCAAGCTCAATTCCACATACCCCTGTGGGCTCGAGGACCTGTAACGCGCCCTTGAACTACCGTTGTCACACGTGGGACCCAAAGAGGTCCGAGGCATAAGGGTGAGAACTGATGTTCTTGAGAGAAACGTTTTGTACAACATCTTCAAAAGAACACTTCAGAAATTCTCGGCACCAACAGCGCAAGTGCCACTGCCCGCGCGTTTGTCGTCGTGCACAGCTGGCTCCGTTGTGCAAAAAACTATGATCATAAGCAAAGGCTCGAGCTTCGTCATCTTCCACAGCTGGCTGCAATGCCGCCAATCATTCCAGCGCAGAATTTTACTTCTGTAGCCGTAATGGGATGGCCGCGTTTACGAGCGTACGAGCCATTGCTTAAGGGGGTACGAGCCATTCATTGCCTTACGTGAAGGACACACTTAGCAACAGAGGTAATACGCGAATGTGTGTGCGTACCTCTATCGCCACGATGACCACAGATAATGACAAGGAATGTGTTCGCACCTTTGTTCAATATTCTGGGTCACCTGTGTGTTGTGCGTTAAACATCTTCGCGGGTCATCCACCTTCAGAGTCGACTTTCCGGCATACTTGAATGACAGAGTGGAAAGATTTTGACAGTGCATCGTGTGTCGAAGAATGCAACAAAGGTGTTTCAGAAAGTAGCCGCTAGCGCTTTTTTTTTTTATCATGTAACATATACTGTGAATACTTTAAATTTTTTTGTCTACGCAGCCATTCCAACAGTGCGCTCCTTTAAGTTTGACTTGCGCTATTCACCATCGTAGCAGCTTCTCTCGGGTTTCCTAGTCAACATACTCAGACATTCGCCCTCTTAAAACCGCCGATCAAAACCCACAAATAGCAGAAAGAAGGAGACGGTAGTGAGAATTGGGCAAAAATATCTGCAGCAATGGACTTTCTACTGATGTATGTATTTTCTTTTTCAGAACTAGACGCAAGCCACCGTTGCAGCGTTCGGCAAAAGCAGGGTAAGCCTGCGGTAGCAAATTGGAATACATAGCGATGAAATAACGTGGAAGAAGGTTGAAACGAGCGTATATTGCATTGTTTATTACGGGCTATCTACAGAAGCCGCCAGTCCCACGTGGATACGGCGTGCGCAGACGTTGCGTTCTTCGAGGCGTGTTCCCCGCGGAACGCGGTCGAGGAGTCGCGTGGTTGAAAACGATGAACATGTTAGGTCTATGTATCGCGTAACAAACACGTTTAGGAAATATAAATAAGCCACACTTACTGTATCAGTGCCTAAAAAAAACATTCAGAAGTAAGGCACCGTCCTTTATCTTCCATCAGAGTTCTTCGGGACGCACAGTACCGCGTTCGCTTATTCATTCGCTCAAACACGGAAGCAGACGCAGGCGCCTACGTCGCGCCAGTTTCACGCTTGCGACGCATCGGCACTGGCAATAAATGAGCATCGTCCTCGTCCGTGCGTCGCAACACCGCGCTTCGTAAGCACGACCACCACTCAGATTCATCACACACCGCACGATCGCCGGGCTCGAAGAGGTCACTACGGCGTATTTTGCACTGCAAGGTCACTGTATACCGCGGAAGTCTTTCACAGTGGTGGGGCCCACCGCCGTCCAAATTGGCAAGCGTTGGAAGGTCGATGTCGCGTGTTCCAAAGTAGTAGCCGGCGCACCGCGCCCGCTCTCCTACCGAGGTCATTCGGCGTCGAATCTGCCCCATCGGCGGCAACGAAATTTTCTTATTGCCGCGCCCCGCTCAGCGCGTCAGTTTGATGAGCGCGTTTGATCGGTGTGCGTTTTGTCTCGGGTGGCAGTTCCTCACTGGGCCTTGACTCGCTCGACCTTCCACTGTTCGTCGGGCGTGGAGCCGCCGCACTTGACAAGTCGGACGGTGTTGGACTTGTACGAGCGGATGTAGAAGCTGAGGAACTGAACGAAGAAGATGAAGCACTGCGACAGCATGAACAGCGGCAGCGAGAAGTAGGGCACGCCCAGGGTGAACACGAGGCACACGTTGCGCACGATCATGAAGATGAACTGGACGAGCTGTAGCCGCGTCAGGTAGCGCTTCCACCACAGGTGACGCTGCACCTGGGGTCCCAGCGCGGCCAGGAAGTAGTACGAGTACATGAGCACGTGTACGCTGGCGTTGAACACGGTCTCGAAGCAGGCGATGGAGAAGCCGCCGTACGTGATGTAGAAGTAGGTGCAGAAGGACACGGACACGTGGTGGAAGACGTGCAGGCCGCTCACTTGGTTGAACTTCTTGCGCAACACGAAGAACACCGTCTCGATGCACTCGGACAGCCGCAGCACCAGGTACCACCACGAAACCTGCATGCAGCAGTGGAAGGGGTCACAGTTGCAATCAGCTATCACAGTCGTGCAAAGCTATCTCGCAGCTCGGCGTGTCGGTCTGTTTCGAAACACGCTGTGGGAAGCACAGCACGCGTGAAATACGTCCCAACTGCAGCCCCGAGTGTCGTACTGCGAAGAATTGCCGTGTACTGGGACACTTAGACAATATGTAGAGTTGTAGGCAGAGGGCTATAGAGGTAGAGTCAGACTAACAGGTCAAAACTGAGTGACAGTTCTGGGCTCCGGTGCATTGCGTAATCTTAGAGAGAGGTCAAGTTAAAGTTTCATTACTTGGCGCCACGTTCGGCCAGATGTGTTTAGATTTCTTTTAGTATATACCGTGACAGTGGATTGGCGAACAGTTGGCTGTCGTTTTGATTGAACGACAAGTGCGTAAAACATGGAAAGTAAGATTCTGACGTCAATGTAGTGTCCATATACTTTCGAAACGCGCACCAGTAACCTTCAGATGAAAGACCTCTGCTAAACGCACCTACAGCACGCGAACGAAATTCGAGCAAGTATGCCTTAAACTGTTGGCTCACCTGCAGCAAAAGCATGGTAGTCGGCCTACTAGACAGGTCCGGACCCTGGAGGAAGAGGTTGTAGTGGCCCGTAACGAAGGCGTAGTATCCCACGCGCGTCGCTATCGCCAGGTTCGCTAACACCATGGCGGCGTTGTAGAACAGGATGGTCTTGCGCAGCTCGAACGGCTTGGCGTTCTTCATCATGCGCGGCCCCCAGATCTTGACGAAGTAAGCGTAACACGCCAGCACCGTGGTCACCGCCACGGGGCTTCCGATCAGCACCCATCCTTCGACTCGTGGATCCCGGTCCGGCAGAAACCAGCTGTACGAGTCCTTCACGTTCATCCTGCGTGACGAAACAAGATGGAAATTGAGGTGACGGAACACGAGCCAGCGGGGCCAATCTATTGATTGTTGCATTATACGAGCGATTGATGCCATGCTTCGCGCGCCTAGCTAGCGCGAATGTTGAGCTCGTCACAGGGATTCGCTTGCCGTTTTCCGTCACTAAACTGTACGAGCAAGCCCATCGCAGAGCACTGCATATATAGTTGATCTGCAAAGGGTGAAAGGCGCCACGTTAGGTTGGTTCCCACGACATCCATTACTCCTTATGCACAAAGTTCATCGTTGTAATGCACACGAGGACCTGCAGCATAAACATTGCCGGCAGAAGAGGCTTTTGGAGAATCGTATCATTTAGCGACATGTCCTGTAGAGAACGGGCCGGCTGTGACCTTGAAGCAGGCACTCAATACCATGGTGTTCGGGCACAGATAACTACGGAATGAAGTAATCAAATACCGTGACTACGACCACAAATGTCATTTTCCAAACTTCTTGTACAAGTTGTGTGGTAGGTAAAGAAATTCTGGAAAGGTGTGGCACACAGTGCACCATACTGCGGGAACTTTAAGCGCTCGTGTGCTGCTCCAGAGGATGAACGCAAGAAGGGTGTTTGCAATTTTCACGTGTCTAGTTACGTACACGTCGTAGCGTGTTCGCCACGGAAACAGAGCAAGCAGAAGTGTTTATGTACCCTTTAAATACGTAAGTACGTTTAAGTACCTTGCTGCCATAAATAGAAGTCGTACATTCAAAACATAGACTAGGATATTTGTGCATATCGACGGCCATCTTCGCAATGCTAGAAAACATTCCCGACGTTTTGCCAAATCCAGCTGCAAGAAACGCAGGAAGAAGCGAAGCCCTCGTATGGAACATCGCGAAGTACCGGATGGGTGCTGCTTAAGTGTCAACGTGACATTAAAGTAAGACCCATACAATGCGCCCCATTTCCCCTACGTATAGAAACGTCATCCATCTCAGCCAGCTCGAGTGCCCTAAAATAAAAGTCTGCCCTCGCATGTGGGTGCGCGCCTGTAGCTCCGGTAAACACATTACCAGCTTGAACATCGGCTTTGAAGTGTAAGAGTCCAGTTCATTGCAATGTTACAACAATGTGCACGTTGTTCTGTCGCAATAAAACTGCGTGGCACGCCAGTATTCCTCAGAACCGCTGCACGAGTCGAACATCTGGAGCAAGCGAAGCGCCAACATATAAGTTCAAACCAGACCACCGAAATGGAAAATACATTAGCTTCTGGCACGGGGCATACTGGCGTATTCCATTAGAATTTCTACGTGCGATGCACCGTTGCGTGGGAGGTGAGAGAGTCACGTCCACACGCGAAGTCCTTCAGCCGAATTATAGCACTTTTGTGCACTCGCGTCTAAATCCGTCCTGCTCGCGTTTCACTTCACATTGCAGTACGTTTGCAGTCTCTGTAAGCGCAGCGGCGCGCGAAATCTGGCACACGCAGTACCGAACAGCGATACGGTAAACACGCAATAACCGGTGCGCACAAATGGCCAGCCGCACTACTTGCGCGTGTGCGTACGTGCGCAGCGGTACATACATGCGATGCCCGAAACAGCTGTCGGTGGCTTGCTTCGCGACGCGAAAGAAGGTCATTGAGTTACGCAGCATCGCACTCGGGCAGCGAGGAGGAATGCTCGCTAGCTATACGTGATACCCATCGCAGTATGGCGTGCGCCGGCGCAGGAGGAAACGGCGTTGGCAGCGTAATTAATTCGGCGGAGTGAAAAGCCGCCACAATGTGTGTACGAGGAAAAATGGAACGCGGATGAGACAAAGGAATGACGACGTGCCTGCATCCACGGCAAAACATCTCATCCAGCCCATGCTCGATGAGCTAGCTACTCTCGAATCGCGTATAGAGCCGCACGCAGAAAGTGAACGCGGTATTGTGTTGTCGCCAGCGCAAGTGGCGCTTCCCGGATCTAACAGCGCTTGACTGCACTGCGAGTTGAAGCCCTATCTGTTCAAAGCGTTAAGGAAGCGGTGAAGCCTGCTTTCAGGCCAAGAAGAATGACAGTGCAAAGAGCAGAAAAAGATGGAAAGTGTTTATGCACGTCGACGGAATGGACATGTGGATTCCAATATGCGTGTGGCGCAATCATGATTCTTAAATGTCCCGAGATAGGACTGCAGCTTTACAGTGAGTAAGACAAATATAAGTTTCGTGATAAGGGCGAAGCGACGAACGCAATAACAACATGTGATAATATTACACGAAGCGCTAGTGTAAGACTCGTAAGTGTAGTCGAAGTCTGAAATGAGGTAAACATAAGCAGACTAAGGAAATAAGGGCTGTCCTGCTAGGGTTCCTGTGTTTGAATCCTGTTATCGGAAATTATTATGTTTATGAATTAACGCCGACATCTTAGCAACTTTACCACCACTTCTTCCGTATCAGGTATGTTTCAAACTTCCCTGGGCCGATACCGGAAGTGGTGCACAGCCGCGCGAAAAAAATTACATCATCGTCAGGGTTGAGCGGTTATTGTTTCGCAATTTTGATATACAAGTCTGAGAAGATTTAAAATAAAAGGCATGCGATGTCGATGCTTTGTTTCGGTACATTTGTGGGCTGCCATTCTTAAATTGCTTAGGAATACTATTGTCAGGAGTGTAAGGTCTGGTATGACTAACCTTAGTGATAGAAAGGCGTGGGAATATAACGCGGATATACCGCACGTAATATATAGCACGGCGTAACATAGGTATACGAAAATACATACGGAAGCTCACAGCGACGCCGACGGCGAAAATTCGCTTGGAGTGTCCATGCAATTGTTATCGCAATAAAGAAAAGGCCGCGTCAATAGCGATCGCTGGAGGAAAGAAATTGAGGCAGTTCTTTTATATGCGTCATAACATCACAAAACATGCAACGAGATTGCGTTGCGGTTAAAATAAATGCACATGACACGCTCCCTCACCCGCCTACTTGAGGTCCTGCCGTCATACGTAGCCACACGGGTTTCCACGATATGCTTTAACGAACCATAGGAATGTAGGATTTAGGAAAGCGGCCTCATTCGACGAGTCTGATTACTTCTGAACGTCTGGGGTTCCAACGTGAGCCAAAAGCGTATTTAATACACGAACGTTCTCCATTTCCGTCCCCACCGGAATGCGCTTGCCGCTGTCGGAAATCGAACTCGCAACTTCGCGCTCAGTTGCAGACTGCCACAAACACGGCAAGTAGCCGTCAAATTGGTTAGTGGCCTCGTCAGTTGGCAATTTTTTCTATACTGGTACCAATTTCAAGCAGCTGCAATCAAGCATTCGGACAAGTGGCCTCGCTTCGAATACACGGACGCGTTGCGTGAAGCCGGCGCAGGACCGCACCGCGTGACCTCGGCTCTTCATGCCGCGAAAAGCATCCCCTGCGAACCTGTGCTTTGAATTTCATAAACTTTTTTTTTAACGTGGTGCTGGCGCCTCTTATACCAATTCTGCTTAATAGCAAGATGTGCATCATAGCTGCCACACTGCCGTTCATAGCGCTGCCCGATGTAGCAGTATAATGGGCCACCAAGCGAGTGCACAACTTTCTCGATGTCCTGTTCCCACATTTTGTGTCAAGACGTCGCCTAATACACCTTTAGCGAAACAAACCGAAACCGATGCTTAAAAAAGCTATTTAACTAACTTATTGATGGCGCTCTGAAGTTTCATTTCCTTGCGACGGTTTCGAGAAGTTCGATTAAACGCAATAAAACAAAAGCAAATTAAAATAAATGTTATGCCAGGATTAGTTTAAGCGCGTTTATTCGTGGTAATTTTTTCGACGCATTCACCGCGTTCTTGTTCTACATTTTTTTTTTTTTTTTTTGCGAGACTCATGTGTTGGTCCTTTATAAAATATGCATTCGGTAGAAACAGATGCCTTAAACAGAGGCGTCCAGTTTTCGCGGGAAGAAATTTCACAACACGCGCGCACACCTCGTACTCTGTGGGCACAAGACCTTGCGAAAAACTTAGCGTGGCAAATTTGACAACCCAAACGTCGCTAATCTTAATTGTCACATCTGCGGCGTGTTGCCCCGATTATATTCGTGTGATGCATCAAGAGTCAGCAGCCAACTGTACATCCTCATGTTTTAAAGCGTATCACACACATACACAGAATAAATACATCCCTAGACAAGGGCACCCAACCTGAGGATTCGCTAGCTCCACAGACGTTATGCGATGATGACTTATTGGCATCCGCTTTGAAACGGGAGTGGGGGGGGGGGGGGGGGGGTGCTTTATTTACTCAGGTATGCTGTCCATGCTTTTCATTCTAGTATTTTTCTGTACATCTCTAAAAACTATCTACCTTGTACAGCTGCCTATGTCTGTCTGTAACGGACCCGGTCGTATCAATCTCTTCCCCGATTTTTTCAAACAGTACTCCAAACGTTTCTTGCTTATCTAGACTGCTGACCGGTTGATGCTTCCGTCCACTTTAGATCCGCTTCTGGAAGGTGTACGTTACCTACGGGTCTCACTGGGTGAATCCCTTCCCATTCCATTAGGATGTGCCGAGTGGTCTCCGAGTGTTTGCTGCAACATACAGACGCCTCATCTAGCTACGAACACTTGCTGCGGTATGTTTGTTGTCAGGCGTATCTAGTGACGCTACCTGGCGGTTGTTTCGTTCATTTCTGCACGATTTATGTTGGAAAGGATAAGTGGTGGCCTAACACCAGCGCGATGAAGCAAATAACCAGACGGGCAAAATGTCGCGAGAACTGTAAAACAAAGAGGAAGAGCACATGACATGAGTGAAGCAGGTCAGCATATTACGCGTGTTGCCTTATACGCTCGTGTTGCTGATCCTCATTAAGAGGGATAACTTGACAAAGGAGACTAAAAAGCGTTTAACTCCGTATATTGCACCAAATTTGTTGTTTTAGGGGGAAAGAAGCGTTAAAGAGGGCTCATGTTGACGCACTGCTCCTAAAGCAAACTGTGCGTGCGAAGCTCAGTTGCACTTTCTGACGCTGCAGTACAGCAGCATGCCCATTGAACAACATGTGCACTCAGCTGATAAAGGACAAAATACTGTGAATGAGTGAATACCAGTCCAAGGTTAGTTCTCGAAAAAAAAAAAAAAAGGGATCTCAACGTACGCATATTATCAAATGTTAAATCTTTCTACAATCACTGTTATCTAGACTTCCCACACGCCATTGTGATCCCTTTCGCGATGGCTAAACACGTTTCATGCGCCAGACGTGAAAGGCTGAGATTCTCGGCGTCCTTTAAGTTCTCGCCGCACTACTAAAGTGCCTGTTGAGGTCATTTCGTTGCTGTAGCCAGATATCTCGTCTCACGAAATATGGTTCTTAACTTCAATTCGTAGACGTTTTCCTCCTAAAATTGGCACGAACTGCAATCAGCCTATCCTCTTTAGCCCGACTATATCGTGTTCGTAACGACCCCGGCAATGGTCACCTTGAAGGCGTCCTTACTATATCAGTTCTCCGATGGCAGTTCCGAGAACAGACGAGCTTCGGCTACGTAGATTGCAGAAAAAAAAAGAAAATACGCGTAAAAGCTAGAGAGTCTCACGTTTCCAACAAGACAACGCCGAAGCCAAGGTATGTATAGTCGCTATCGAGACAACAGCGGAGAGAGACGACAGGTTCCCACGGGAAGGCGCAGAGGTGACGAGGAAAACTCGTGCGTCACGCCGCTTAGCGAAGCCTGGGAACAAATGTAATGCCCTGCCCCCAAGAAACAACGGAAGCACGTGCAACGCCATACGTCACTGCAGGCTGGCAGGCGACGCCAACTATTGCACAACACGACGAGCCATTATGGCGTAATTAATGCAGCAGGGGCTAGCATATGGGGCTATTGGTATAAAGACCGCCGTTGCAGTGAGCGAACCTTAGACGCAGTGGCTATCTTTTGTTTTCTTATTAGTCTCGTCACTACGCAGCTGTTACTCGCCTAACTGGCCAGGGGAGATTAAAGAGCTGGTAGACGTTCGAAATATCTTTTATTCATCTTAGTAGTGGCTTCTTTAACTCCAGCCGTGCGGTTAGCTTTATTAACATGGTAGAAAATGCATCGTCATGGCGAGCACGGACACTCTCGCAAGATTATCGGCATGATGAACATTACCCTAGCAAGAACCGCCGGCAACAGAATTCACCAGACACTGGAAAAATTAGCGGCTGTGCCCGGTTTCGTTACTACTCGGACTACATACTGATTGCAGTTACGACTATCAACTTCTTACGGGCTTACGTCGAACTGCCAGTGATTCACTATACACAGGCCTGACAGCCATGCAGTTTTAGCAGCCCTTCAGATGGGTTTGTATTTTCCCGCAAGTGTCTGGAGCATTTCATATCGCTCGAATCACTGTCATCGCTGTACGCGGACAACATGTTAACGAGCACGCGCAATCAGGTATCGGTTACAGATATTTAAAGAAAAACTTAAAAGATACTTAAAAAAAAAGATACTTAAAGAAAAAGAAAAACTTAAAAACAAAACTAACGAAAAGAGAAGGATCGCCCAGGCAATCGCAAAACAAAGGAAGTGCCTCGAGTAGCCTGAAAATAGGTGCCAAACGGCTGGCTCCATACCTGAAGGGACCCACTGGCGCCGCACCCGCCCTTCCGACAATCGCGAGCGATTCTCCTCGGTCCGATCCAGACACACGCACTGGCTATATCAAGTAGCCGAGGTGTGCGCGGCGATCACCCAGTGCAAGCCTGGAGTAACGGGAATGCTTGGCCGTGGCTTACTCGAGGTAGGAGAGTCGCGATACAAATGGCAAACGAGCCGCACCAATGCACAGCTCGGCGGCGTGCGACCACGCGCTGTCGTGTCTAGCGATTGGAGAGAGCTCGCATTTGTGTGTCAGGGCACTGTATTCGGATCAAGGCGCTGCTGTGATCCCTATCGTCGCAGTCTCCTTGAGATGCCTCGGGCCTGCTGTGTACGGCGGCAACCCCGTCCAAGTGACCCGAGTCCTTGGACCGAGCGTCGGAACGATCCCACCACGCACTTTTCACTCTGCAGCGGCGGAGGTTCAATCTCTCCATTATCGCCCCCGAGATTTATCTGTACCGAGATCTGTGGCCGAAAGCCCGCGAGTTCGTGCAAATATGCCTTGCATGCACCGTTGCTACCTATGCGGGTGCTTGATGTCTTTTTCTTTTCTTTCTGTCTAGCGGCATCTTTATATTGTATTTATCAATCGAACCCCCTTCTCCCTTCTATTCACTTTCGCTGCTGGGGAAAGAAGTATTTGTAAAGAAATGCGGACAGGCATCGATTGGCTACGACCTTTTGCATCTAGTGGACGCGGTGAGTACGTCCTTCATCTACGTTGATGGCGAAGTCACGCGTTTGCAGTGTAATGGCGCAGAATAATGAAGGCGTGTTGCGACTTAGTTTCCGCCTCATAGCTCGCCGAAATCGGGCCTCGCTGAAGTTCCTCTGTCCTTGCATGCGTTTGCAAAAGTGCGCTACAATGTCGGCAAGCCCTCTCTCCCTTTGTAATCGCGGTCAATGTTGTGCCTACTTTCCCCCAAGCAAGGTTAATGTCACACTTCAGTGTAAACTGGTTGCGGCGCATATACGACACTTGTCCATGGTTTTGATAGGGTGACCTGCTTGCGTGCGTGTATATAAACAGTATCCACATATGCGCCCGAAAAATAGCTGGTGAAGCACGCAACGAAGCACGTGACAGAACGGAAGGGGGCGTGAAAGATTTCGAAATTCTTGCTCCCACTCCACGGACCTACACTTGAGAGATGCAGCTGCATGAAAGTTGGTTTGCTGTTAAGTAGCTTGAAGCTTCCCCTGGTTCATTGACATAAGCAGTTGAATACAGAACGATAAAAAGAAGCTTTGTGCTAGTTCAGCAGGCGTACTGAAAAGGGGGTTTTATGAAAGAAAGTGCGCCGTCCGAGTGGCACTGCAGCATAGTTATGAAGCCCGCTTAGCTGTATTTGCTCTCATGCTCAGACAAATGACACGCTAAAGGCCGCAATGTTTTGGCAAGTCCGTGCTACACTGTTTGAAGCATTGTGTGCAGATATCTTCCTTGCTCTCGGTATTGATCCGCGGCTGCACTCCAGACGTTATGAATCCTTGAAGCCTG
The DNA here is from genome assembly GCF_023375885.2 of Dermacentor andersoni. Lineage (NCBI taxonomy): Eukaryota > Metazoa > Arthropoda > Arachnida > Ixodida > Ixodidae > Dermacentor > Dermacentor andersoni. The sequence continues at coordinate 90,508,573 of NC_092817.1, read as the reverse complement.
ATGTTTGCCTTACTTTAATTCCTAGTTACTTCTTGCACGGTGTGCTACAAGAGCTGGTCCGCAAACTGTACTCATCCTGATTATTCAGCGGTAAAACAAGTGGAACATAACACAACAGGCACAAGACGAAAAGCTACAGCCATCCTTTAATGCCAAAAATGCCATGAAATGCAAGTACAGCTGTGAATGTATAAAAGGGACATCTTTTCTGATAACTGAAGCCTTCTAAGTAAGTCTCTTGGTGCTGACTTGCATAAATAGTAGATGTAGTACAGCATTATTGCTGTTCTTTATTCCAAAACATCTGGTTAGTGATGGCTAATCTGACATAATTACATCTCCGGCAAAAATGGAAACACAGCTGCCGTCATGCGGTGTGTCTCCTTTCTTCCAGCGCTGTAAATATGTCGAACTACTTGAACCAGCTGGCCCAACTCTCCGCACTAACTAGTGATGGCTAATCACGACGCACAGTTTTAATGAACCACTAATGCAGCTTTCTAGGATTATTATCTTTTCTAGTAACCGCTGTTCCGCGCGACTAAACAGTGAAGTTGGCTGGCCTCAAGTGCCGAGTACTAATAGCGTTTTCATTCTTCCTAACCCCATGCGTGCCATGTGGCAACAGTCTGCAACAAGAGCCGACCACCAGAAGGCCCTGCTCGTTCGGTCGCGGCTTATTCAGGCTTACTTAGCACGTCTAAAGGGGCGTGTCAGCAAGCCTGCTTCGAAACAACATCGCGAATCAACGCTTCATCTCATACACAGCCGTAGCAATCGATATTCTACCAGAGTAACCCAATTATAACCTAAAAAAAAACGTTCGAACGTCGCTCTGCCTGCTGGCACTCAAAACGCCATTAAATAATAAAGCCGTGGAAGCAGGTCCACCACTGTGTACTTACAACTCTAGCGGCCGCATTATTCCTGGTGTTCGCAGAGGCTTCCGCGTGTCGAGCGTCCTACTTCGCCGTCAGCTGAGCACAACGACAAGGGCAGATGGACTGCGCGCTGCGTGCTCGCGTGGTAGTCGTTTTAAGAGCTTGACAAGAGAAAAAATGCACGCGCGCCGCTCTGGGGCGGGTGAGGGGGATTGGTCGCGCTCAAGGTGCCACATGACGTCGTCATCGTTGTCGTCGCGGAACCATTGTCTGAGAAAAGAAAACAATGAGACGCCCGCTAAATGGCTGGCCGCGGCGAGTCGGCCTGTTCGCTACCGCGGGTGTATCTTTGAGCGGCTGAGTTGCACTTTTTGTGACAAAGAAACAAAAAAAAGGGGGGGGGGGAGGGGGGAGTAGGGAAGAGGTGCTAAACCGCGTTGTAATCAGATTGGCCAAGGTCAGCGAGCCAGCCATGCGGCGTCAAACGGAGGAGTTGACGAAATCGATTGCGTATGCGGGAATGTAATTCTGCATGCTGTCCGGCAGAGCAGCCTAAATAGGCGTTCCTGGGTTAAAGTCGGTTGCTTCTCTGCCGAGTGAGCGGGTCAGTTGCCTGCGACGTGCATTTGACGTGAGCTGGCGAGAATTGTAATGTGAGAGGTGGCGATAACCGCGACCGCGAGTGCGAACAGGTTCATCTCCCTAGTGCAGGTGGTAAACGAATCTGAAATTAGCGCGTGCAGTACAAGTAGAAGTGGTGCACAGAACAACCCGCGCGCACAAATTAGTATTAAACTTGCACTTGGGCATCGTCAGTTTAATCGCGCTATCGCTTCAACAGTCGCTTCGAAACGGCAGCGCGCGTTTTCCTTTGACGGAAAAGTCCCGAAGGTAACGCTCTCTGGTTTCATTTTTTTTCCGTTCTTTTCTTTTTTCGTGCTTGAAAACGCTTCAAAGGAGGATCTGACGCCAATGAAGCAATGTGCGTGGCCCCGACGTGGACTAGCTAAAGTTAAAAAAAAATGAATGTAATTAAGATAACCTTGAGCCTCGCTGCGACGTACAAAACACATTCGAAAACGCTCCGTCGCTCTTAAAATTGCTTCAGTATTTGCTGGGTCAACTCATCCTCGGAGCAGAAAAAAGAAAGATCAGTTGGCCAGAACTGCGCTCGAACGTTACGCGAGAGAATTTCGCATTTCTAGAGCGCATGCGTATGAAACGGAGCGCCCACGTGCCCAGTTGCGGGACATTAGGAGAGCTGAAAAATAATTTTAAAGAAGTAGGCAAGCGAAGCCGCTATAGCTACCTTGCGCGTCGCATAATGCATCGTATAAATGGCGGCCGCGAGCAGTTACCCGATTCTTGGCACCAGTCGCCGAACGTCGGCTTTCCCGGCGTGAATGAAAACTGCAGGAAGCATCGGTGATCGATATGCACATTTTTTCCCGCGGATAGTCGCCGGCAAGAAACATGTTCACAACTCAAAGCGATGGGCTCCAGTGACTTCGGCACAGGAATGGGCTGCTTCCTGAAGGAGCAGCCCCTCTACAAATAGTCACGACTAAACGACCGACTAAACGGCCGTGGGACGTTGTTTAGGCCGCGGGCGGAACTATTCCTCGAAAGTGCCAGCATGCATATTATGCCAAACGCGCCTCTCAAAAACCAACCGAGATCGGCCTGCAATTTCGCCGTGTCAGATCCCTTTCACTGCGTGAGATCCCCCCCCCCCCACCAACCTTTTTTTTTTCACGCCATCAAGCACGGGCCATTGCAAGCTGCTGCTTTTTGCCCCATGTTACCTCCGCGCCAAAGAAAGAGAATAAACCAATGGAAGCGGGCGCGTACACGAAAAAGAAAAGAAGTTACGACCGGAAGGCGGGAGAAGAGTAGACAGATGACCGATACAAATACAGGATGTGGATGGCTGCCGGTTGGCGACTCTACCTGTCAGGCAGAAACCTCGACCACCACGTTCCCACGGATTGCGATGACAATGGCGTCAGGCAGGACCAGTCAGCAGACAGCAGCAGCGACAACACAGGCACCACGAGCAACAGCATCATCATCATGCAGAGCACGCAAGTTTGACTCCTCCACTCTGGTCGTCGACGGCAGCTGAACGCAAGGGGTTGTTAGGGCGTCTCCTCCGAAAGCCAAAAGCTGACAACCATCTGTCCGCAGGCAGTCTAGAGTGGGCCTGTTCTCCCGCCGTCGGTCGGCAGTCGGTTCCAAACTGTCCATCAGATACTCGCCCTTGCCGCGAGAGCGAAAATCTAGAACGACGCTCGCCCACCGAGAGCGTTCGCTTTCGTTTTTAGTAATCTCTGTCTCCGCCCTCCCTCCCCCCCCTCGCGCTCCGCCCCCCCAACTACGCGTCTTCGTTTCCTCCCAACCTCCCGCCGCTGCTGTTCTTCCAGGTGCGCCTTGGGCAGAGAAAGCTCAGCGCCGTCGTCGGCGCAGGGATTGCGGCAGACCGCCATAAGAGGCCACGAACTAGGAAGAAGCGGCGAGGAAATGGGCCTCGGCGGCGGCTTCGGCGGCGACGCTAGACCCTGCGGCTTTCTCTCGAGACAGCGGAATAGGGCGACGAGGGACACGCACTTCCTCCAAAGAGGAAGCGAACGTCCGCACGCTATATCCTGCACTTGTGCACATAGTATGCAAGCCAAAGCGACCCAAGCTAGTCAGTCGTGTTGCCGGCGGCACTGTTGGATGTCCGTTGTCTGGCCGGCGAGAGAGAGCGCGCGAAGGAGAGGGGCCAGACAGGCGGTGAAGGCGAGTCGATTGGGCACGCTGCCTGGCGCTTAGAGCAGAGACTTCCTCTATTTCGTGTCACGACGCGGTTGTGGTAATGAAAAATCATTGGTTGAACCGGGGGACAGAGCAATGTATGCTTTGTCGGATGAGCCCTCTGAGCAGTGCAATGCAAAAATTCAGTAAGAGTCATCGAGGGCATCAACATAAAAAAAAAGGAAAATGGACCCCCGCAAAAAGGAACGGTGAGTGCGATGGAGCATCGTTTTCTGGAGCGCCGTATACTGTGCCTGGACAAGTGCTCAAGAGCACTAAGTGCACCAGCAATGAAGATGCGTGAAGTCTACAAGGAGACAAAGGGGAAGTAAGGTGAAGATCAAACGGGAATAGACGCTCCGCCAACATATACATAGACATTGAGGTCAAGTTTCGAAGCGGGTGAAGGTTACCTCGCTGTGCTTCTTAACGCCTGAGGCGTTCATACTCACGTGCGATCCGGTGCGACGTTTCGGCATTAGAAATGAGCCACCAATCGGCCCCTCTTTCTTCCTTTGTCTTCTTTGCAAAGAACTGAGTGTCTTCTCAATACGCAAATTGGCATACACCTTTGGGCAGCAAGGCCTTGCTTCTTTTTTGTTTTTCAGGTAATATGAAACCATTTCCCACCATTTAAACACTGTCCGCTTGCGAGGAATACAAAATTTATAGAGATTTATACTGTCTATATAAGAGGCTGTTCGTGTTGTGTGTGCCTTCACGTGCTCAAGACAAAATATTGGCGATTATGAGCAGGACGGAAATATCTGTACGCAGGGTTTGTATTTCTTTTCTGGAGACCGCAGATTATAAGTAATAAGACTCACATCCAGAGACGATAGTGAGTATATCAATGCTAAAATATAACAAAACAAAAAATGTTTGTAGCATTCACCCGAGCAAACGAACGGGGAAGGAGGTTACTCTGGGCCGAGGTCATTACATGGTCGCATAAATGCAGTGAAACGTGCAGTACAGAAAGCTTCTCCTTGATCTTAATTTTCTGAATGCTGAAATATAATTGCATGCTGACCTCTTCAAACACTTAATGAAGTGAGTACCCTTGTTTCACCGCGTACAAAACACTTCGTAAATCATTCATGCGTTACCAACCAGCGAACGTTCGTGAGGACGTGTGAAGTTGAGCGACAAGCGAGCATGCTTTAAATAAAGCCAATGAACTTAAATAAACAAATTTTATAAGATGGCCCTAGAGAATAGTGGTCACGTCTCTCAGCCAAGGTTTTACACAGTTACATACTTTAATAAACATAACTGATAATACTATAACTGATAATAAAAGGCAGTGCAAGAGGAAGGTATTATAAAGTATATCGCATGTGTATTTTCTATTTCTTTACTTCGTCTTGCCTCTTCTAAGAGAAAATGCCTCGTGTCCCAGTGAATATCTGATCACTCCCGCTCAGAACGACTCGGTGCTGCGAAAATGTGAAATTTCCGAGAATTTGAGACTTAGAACTATAGCTCACAAACCAGATCTAGATTTTCTTTTAAAAAAAAATCGGAAAGAATGATTAGAAACCATATATCCTTAAAAAGAATAAAATCAAAGCGGAAAATAAGCCATTACTGTTCGCCTAATTTATGACGTCTGAAATCTCCTGGAGGACCATCTTTTTTATTTGAACAAACTCTGGTATTTAGCGTTTTTTCTTCTCTGTAATGATGCATATGAGCAGTGTTTTTCTTTTTTTGTGCACATACTAAACGCGAAGCATTTATTGGCGAACATTTGCGACTTTGACAGTATCTATCTAGCCGCCTACGTCTTGGTACTCTCATGGTCGTTTCGTTAACTTGGTATGTACCAACATTGGCATAGTATGACAAGAGTCTATGACGAACATAAATGATGGGTCATGACATGAATTTCTTAATATGCGTCTCATGTAGGTGTAGAAACAGCCGTGCCTACGTCTTGGTACTCTCATGGTTGTTTCGTTAACTTGGTAGGCTGCCCGCACACAGCTTCGCATACCATCGGTTCCCACAGGGCGTGGGATCTGCCGGATTTTCATTTTTTTTTTTTTTTTTGTACACGTTGTCACATGTGTATGCGCGCTTGCAGTTTTATCGGCTCTTCATTGTGTAATTGTGCACACTTACTTCAAATGTACTAGACTAACATTTATGCTGTGCTGTCGCGGTTTGCGTGCAACTGTCGTATCCCGTCAGGCACCACTGCCATTTGCCCTCTCTTCTTAAGTGCGAAGATGCACGCTTGAATAAAGTCTTTAAATAAATTAAATTAAATTCAGTGTAGCAGAGGAACCACAGCGCCATCTGAAAAACTACACGAAACTATACGCGTATTCGTTTATACTCCACAGTCACTGGCCCATAATCGGGTCTTTCATGCCGAGCGAGCGTGCGAAATGGTCTGATAAAACAAAAGGCCCGGGGATAGCGCTCGCTGAGAATTTGTCGTCAAACGTTCTCCCCCATTGTTCCCCCTTTCTTTTCTGCCGCGACAGTGTGTGTGCGTGCGAGCACGAAGAGCTTCCCATCTTATTTCTGGAAGTCCGTATATATACGTACAGCCGCTTGCCGGAACGAAACTGGGCCACTTGGGGCCTGACGCACCACACGGCGAATGTACGCCACGTCGCCCCCACCACCTTCTATTCCCAAAGCAGCAATCCGTGCCGGCTCGAGAAAGGCGTGCGAGTTGTGCGGAAGCATGGGAGTCAGCGACACGGTCGACTGGCTCGCTCGCTCGCTCGCTCGGTTGCTGTTACGGAAGGGTGCAGGGAGGCGGAGCCTGATGCTTGCTGTGTCGATAGGCAACACTGAAGAAAGAAAGAAAGAAAGAAAGAAAGAAAGAAAGAAAGAAAGAAAGGGGCGGGTGTGGACGTATGAAGAAATAAATGAATAAAAAACAAGGATATATGGATGAAAGAGATAATTAGAGATTTTTAAACTATGAGGTTCAAATTCCCGAAACTACACAGCCGGTAACGATGGACGCCGTAGTGGAGGTTAATTATGACCACCTGGGTTTCTTTGATGCGCACGCGAGGGGCTGTACACACGAGCGTTCTTGCGCTCCACCCCCGTCGGAATGCGGCTGGTAATCGAGCCCGACACCTTGTGCATAGCACAAAACGACATACACACAGCCCCCGAGCCACCTTGGCTGCTAGAAATAAAGAGGAACGAAGAAATTAATCAATGAGAAGAGAGGCAGAATAAATGCAGCAGATAATGGAGAAAATAATGAAAGAAGGTGAAAGGGTAAATTACCGTTATAGAATGAAATAAATATACTGGAAAATTAGTATCTTACGATGGAATGAAGTAAATAATGAGCGTGTGAAGTGGAAAAGGAAAATAAATTTTACAGAAGGCGAGAAAAGAAAACAAAGTGCCTGTTATACTGAAAACAACAAAGAGAATTTGAAAACACCAAGGAAATCTGCAAAACACCGACAGGAGCTGTGGTTAGATCCTACGCTGACTAAATGCTGCCTGTGGTTACTTTTTTTTTCTTTTTTTTAGGTCAAGGATGTCTGCAGTGCCAGAGAAATAAACGCGCTAGATAACACACGAGGACATCAGATAGGATTGCAGTCACTCATAGAGCGGTTGCCGTATCGAAACAGGAGCCCAGTGTTAGAATCTAGTTGAGTAAACGTTCCCCTTTTGTCAGCTGGAAAAAAATCAGTTTATCCACAAGTGCGAAGCAATGAATGCGATATCAACATGTTAGAATATCACACTAAGAGAAGGCTCGTAGCTGTAGTGGCAGCATGAACTGAAGTAAACTTAAGCTGACTAAGTAAATAAAAACGAGCTGTAGCGCTAGGGGCCCTCTGTTTGAATCCGGCCATGAGACAGTTTCGCTTATGTTTATTAATTAAAGCCAACGTCTTTCAAAGCGACTTTACCATCACTTTTTTTTTTGTATCGGTTATGTTTCAAACCTCTTTTCGGGGCCGATCCCAGATGTAGTGCACAGCTGTAATAGAGAATGAGGATGCGTCACCTGTTCTGAAGTTCAAGAACGCCCCAGTGTTGAACCCTTCCAGAGTGCACGAAGCGTCCGTGTCGATAATTTTTTCCTCGTCAGATAAGCTTCCGAGGTAATGCGTGTGCCTTTGAGCATAGTATTCCCTTCACTCTTTGTCCGAGGCTTGATTCATATGCTTCGGAAGTGGACGGTTGTCCGTCACTGTGATATATTCCCATGCAGGGGTGGTGGGCAAAATTTGAGGTAGGTTTGAGACCTATCTCGCTTGTGATAGCTCTTCCTGCTCTGGTCAGTTTGAGGCGCTCGTTCTGGGCTTGCAGTGCCAGTTCTACGTAGTCACCTATTGGGAGAAGTAGACCTGTTCCGTAGAGATCTTCGACCTTCGCGTACTTTGGCAACGCTATAGCGACCCGGATGCATGATTTGTTGATGCTTTCAATTGCATTGAGCTGGGTCGGCGTGATTGGAAGGAAAGGTAGGCCATAGAGGAACCTTGAGTTGAGCAGCTCTTGTGCGAACTGTTTGATTTGACCATCATATAGACCCCGTGCACTGCTTGTTAACTTTCGCAGCACCGTTGTCTTGATGTGCGAACGTCTTTTTCTACCCATTGCGTGAACTTTGCGTTCTGTTGGTATATCAGAATCTTGATGTTTTCTTTACGATGAATGTCATTACCGGTGCCATTATCAATCTTATCAAACTTGACCCAAACAGTATAAACCCTTATAAACCCTTATTTATTATTATTATCAACTTTATCGCACCAGATACGACTGTTATCGGTTGTTATCAGCCTTATAGGACGTCGTCCGACTCTGGTGATCTCTTATCGGTCCTTATTAACCTTATGGGACTTGATCCGACCCTCATCAACCCTTAACGGTCCTTATCAGAATCGCTCCGACCATAATAAGCCCTTATCGCCCTTTAGCACTTTATCCATCAGCGCCCAACTATTATAAACCGTGATGAGACCCATATGGCCACTCATCACTCCTTATTATCCTTATCAACTCATTGACTGCTTATCTGTCGGTGTTTCGTGATGCGGAGAGCACGAGCCCTCAGAGGTCGGTGGCATTTCGTTCAGTGAAGGAACGCCCCAACGAAAGGCGCATCCCGCGACCACCGAAACATATCGGGGATGTGATGTGTTTGGCAATAAATCTCCGCAAAATCGGAATTTTCCTCATGTCTGCAATCCCCAAGTTAGCTCTGCCTGTGGTCCTAAAGATGGCCTTTTTTCCACCATCACCAAACCTTGCAAGAAAGCCTTTATAGAAACTGTTCTCTTTTGACATTTTGTACCACCGGTACAACACATTCATGTGGTTCAGATATATTCACCTTGTCCAAGCGTGGGTGGTTAGCCCAGTGGGTGGGACACTTTGCTTCTGAGCGTGGAGCCGTAGGTTCGAAACTCCCCACTGCCAACATTATTCCTTTCGAGTTAATTCCGAATTTATATACATGAATTTTTTCATAACGATTCGTCTTACGTGACTGACTGGTGGACGGATTTCCTCGTTGGGCAGGCATAGAAATGCTTACGCACTTAAATTTAGCTTGGATTGTCCATATAGATGCTATCGCAAGAAAACTGGCCACCCACAAGAACAAAAAAAACAAAAAATCATGTGACTCCCACGCGTTATGGTAATCGCTGAAAGCGAAGCTGTTTGCGCTGATTGACGATAATTGGTACAGTATGTTGACCCGCTCCTACCATGTAGATTATATAGCATTCCCACCACCCCCAGACCAGACGTGCAAGATAGCAGCAGCAGCAGTGGAAAAGTTGAAGGAAAGAGGCAAAGCAAGCTTCGCATAAAAAAGAAAGAAAAAAACGCAGACGCGCGGCAGAGAGGGTCGGACAAATGATAGCTCAATGAACCCCCGTGACGCAGCAGATCGGAACAGGAGCGCCCGCATGCCGGACCGCACCACGTCACTGCAGCAGTGCCGGGAGTGGAAAACGTTGGAAATGAGAAAGGGTCTCACCGGAGATTGGTGGGATGCGGAAGTTGCACTGTTTCTTTCCGCAGGAAGAAGGCGGGCGTCGCGACGATCTTCTAAAGATGGAGTTCCTTCGGCACTTGCGCAATCACCGATCTAGCACCGATTATACGTAATATTTCGTTCGTGTAAGAATCGGCTACCGGAACGCAAGGACTCACGTCAGTTACTATCCCCCTTAACATATGGCACGAATATACCCACAAGGGGGAAAGACCATTGTTCGCAAAGGAAGCATTAATATAATTCCTTGCTAGCGCTGTTGTGTGTCTTGATTTTTTATGCGTTGCATATTGCAATCACTCAGTTCAGACCTTGGGCGCGGCCGGGCAGCCACCATTGGAGGTATGAGCCATCATAGTGGCTCATACCCCTACACTAGAGTTTTATGCGTTGCATATTGCAATCACTCAGTTCAGCCCTTGGGCGCGGCCGGGCAGCCACCATTGACCTTTAGCGCAACCACGTGACGTGACGTCACGACAGCCGGAGGAAAAGCTGGGCCCCAACTCGCGCGCAATATGCAACGCATTCTTGGCTTAACCAAGCTAAGCCTGGCCATTTTTTTTTTTTGTCTTTTTGTACTGAGGGAGGAAGGTGAAGCGGAAATGGCACATGAATCACCACAAAGGCACATGAATCGTGCCTTTGTGGGATATGCGCAGTCGGTTCTACATAGCTGAGGCCAGCATCTATTCCTGCCTTATATATATATATATATATATAAAGCAGTTGTTTTGTTAGTGAACTGCTGTCCTTCAGAAACGTTCCTCGTAAAGCAATGCCGGTACCTCGTAGAAGAAGAAACGCACCATTTTACCTAATCCCTAAAAAGTGATAATAATAGTCTTTTCGATGCTCGATTCATGGCCGATCTCCCAGGGTGGTTTGCTCCATTTTACTAAGGAACAAGAACGATAATCCCCCACTGTGTGTTCGCGCCATGACCACTCGGGTCAACAACAACATTGGTCACTAGCAGGCTGGGCAAAGAGATTGACGCGAACAAGGGGCGTAATTTGGTTCGGGGCGAGATGTGACATTGCAAGACAAGTCAACAGCGTTTCGTCAAGGAATCCTCATATAGAATTTGAAATGAAGACGTACATTGTTGTCCGAAAGGCAACTGCCTTGTGTTTCGTTCTTAATGTTGAGATGAATCGGAAAGGTAGTCGAGAATGTCATTATTCGTGCACAACACTTCAATGGTAGTCAATCAGAGAGAAGATAAAATGCACGTGGAGGAAATAGAGAAGCAGTCAATGGCGGCAGAAGGTGGAGGAATTAGATCACAAGAGATTACTGGTCATACGGCGTGCGTTGTTGCCGCAGCACAAGATTACGTGGAGATTTTATTGTAGTGGCCTTTGTCGTGCTACGGTGTTAATTAGAATGATGCAGATGATTGTTATTTTTGTCCATCACTTGATGTAGAGGCTTCTTCCCTACATGGCGTTACGTTACAACGGAAAGTCTGACGTTACTGAATTTAGTCATCTCATTGCGCCTGTAGAAATGTGCTTGGTGGTTTTGCTTGCATAGTTATTTACAGGCTTGGTGCAATATTAAAAGTGATACTTCGGTCTGCGCCAGTAGAAATTAAGGCTCACATTTCTATCCTATGAGTTTTCTCGCTTGATTTTCTGCACATGTGTGTGTGTGTGTGTGTTTGTGTGTGTGTGTGTGAGAGAGAGAGAGAGAGAGAGAAAAGTGAAAGCGAAGGAAGGGGGAGAGGGGGGTGGCGTGCTTGCAAATGTCACGTCGAACGCTGCTTCTTACTTTTATACCTTTGTAGTGCAAATAAGCTGCGAAACTCTTAATATTTGTTTTTACGACGCCGAAAGTAACATTGCCGAGAGGTCTAGCAGTGTTGCTGAGGGAATCACTGCAGGTAATATTTTCCTTTCGAACTAGGTAAAAGAACACACATGACGATTAATTTAGTACTTTGCATTCGAGCTTTCTCGAAACACTGATGATTGATAACTTCCATCAGCGATAGTGTTAAGGACAATTGCTTACGGTCGACAGGACAACGGGGTACACAGAAATTTATCTCAAGCTGATCCCATGCTGTTTACTCTCCAAAGTATAAGACATATTTTTGAAGCGATGGTTTTCACTGATGCAAGGCAGAAAAACAACTTCTCCGAGAGCAAGGACCTTCCTCTTCCCAATGTGCGCTTCCCGCGTGCCCTTTGAAATAGGCGTGCTGGACGATGCGTGAGAGGTTATTGTTCTATTGTAAAATGTCTACTGTGAAGAACCCGAGGTCATGCAATATCTACGTTTACTAATCCATTTTGATGGGTTTGACGGCGCACAATACATAGTCACAGGCAAAAAAAAAAAAAAAAAAGATTGGATGTGTCGTGACCGCCGCTATGACATGAACCATGCGATACGCCAGGCAACATTCTGCTCAAACTCACTCGCACGTTACACGTAGATCGCATGAACCAGTAAATCAAAGTTCACACGAATACATGCGCGAACTTTTGATGGGGCTATGATTTTGCTACGTTAGTATTGTCACTTTCGTTTGCGGTATCGGTAAGGTCACCGTGAGAGACATTTTTGCCCTTTACACCCATCGCGACCGCTACAAACACCTTTGTTAAAACTAAGAGCGAGCAAATATCGACTCACGTTTGAAAAGACATCGTAGACGCTAGTGCTTCCACCGTCCTGGTCTCTCCGTGCTATAAGTCCCGAAGAGGGTCCTCTTCTGGAGCTGACTGAACTCACGCAAAGAACGATAGTGAACGTTCGACTGACGAGCATCCGAAGCGAGCACCATATATAAAACGCGCGGGAAGGGGGGGTGTCCACTGTGACGAACGCGCACGCAACGGCTTCCTGCGCTATTCTCACTGACGTCACTGATTTCTACTGGCAGCAAAGGAATACGCACGTGGAATCGAAGGGTGCACTTTCGAAATCCAAGCACTAAACAAGAAAACGAAAGAGTAAGAGAGGGTGAAGCGATTTCTAAACAGTAGAGAAGGGAGCAGTCAGTCTGGCGGCCTTCGGCAAAGCCGGTTTGGCTCCTGTATCGCTGAAGCGCTTCGTCTATAATTTTACCTCACTTTCTCACGAATTTGTCGCGTCTCTCTTTCGTGTTTTTTCTGTATTTTTTGTCTTACTCCGCCCGTCGGGTTGACTATACATTCCAGATCCTTCGGGCAATAATGCTATATCGGCATGTGTGCCGATTGTTTTCAAACTTGGATGTCGAGGCCACACGCAAGGTGTGCACCTTCGTGGCGAGTGAGGCCGTCTGGTTACAGTCACCTTAGCAGCGCGCGCTACGTGCACGGTGCGAAGTTGGTATAACGTTACTCTGGGAAAGGACAATGCTCTTTGTACGGCGCTTCAGAAGATATTGGCCCTTGTCACGGCAACCATCTGGCGCCATGTATTGCCGAGGGCTAGATGAAGTGAAAGTGTCTGCGATCACGACCGTTTGTTCGCTGTTTATGTCCGCTTCAAAGCCCGTTCATACGTTTCGTTATACTAGGCTGCAAAGGACTGTATTTTTAAACAGTACTGATTTCCCTTCAGACGAGAACCGGCGTATTCAGCATGGTATGGCCGATGGCCGGACAGGCCGCCATTGGAATATGAATCTGGCAACGTTTAATGCTAGAACGTTATCTAGTGAGTCGAGTCTAGCAGTGCTATTGGAGGAATTAGAGGGCAGTAAATGGGATATAATAGGGCTCAGTGAAGTTAGGAGGCCAAAATAAGCATATACAGTGCTAAAAAGCGGGCACGTCCTGTGCTACCGGGGCTTAGCAGAGAGACGAGAACTAGGAGTCGGATTCCTGATTAATAAGAACATAGCTGGTAACATACAGGAATTCTATAGCATTAACGAGAGGGTGGCATGTCTTGTTGTGAAACTTAATAAGAGGTACAAAATGAAGGTTGTACAGGTCTACGCCCCTACATCTAGTCATGATGACCAGGAAGTCGAAAGCTTCTATGAAGACGTGGAATCGGCGATGGGTAAAGTCAAAACAAAATACAGTATACTGATGGGCGATTTCAATGCCAGGGTAGGCAAGAAGGAGGCCGGAGACAAGTCAGTGGGGGAATATGGCATAGGCTCTAGGAATAGCAGAGGAGAGTTATTAGTAGAGTTTGCAGAACAGAATAATATGCGGATAATGAATACCTTTTTCCGCAAGCGGGTTGGCCGAAAGTGGACGTGGAGGAGTTCGAATGGTGAGACTAGAAATGAAATCGACTTCATACTCTGCGCGAACCCTGGCATCATACAATATGTAGACGTGCTCGGCAAGGTGCGCTGCAGGGACCATAGGATGGTAAGAACTCGAATTAGCCTTGACTTGAGGAGGGAACGGAAGAAACTGGTACATAAGAAGCCAATCAATGAGTTAGCGGTAAGAGGGAAACTAGAGGAATTCCGGATCAAACTACAGAACAGGTATTCGGCTTTAACCCAGGAAGAGGACCATAGTGTTGAAGCAATGAACGACAATCTTATGGGCATCATTAAGGAGTGCGCAATAGAAGTCGGTGGTAACGCCGTTAAACAGGAAACCAGTAAGCTATCGCAGGAGACGAAAGATCTGATCAAGAAACGCCAATGTATGAAAGCCTCTAACCCTACAGCTAGAATAGAACTGGCAGAACTTTCTAAGTTAATCAACAAGCGTAAGACAGCGGACATAAGGAACTATAATATGGATAGAATTGAACAGGCTCTCAGGAACGGAGGAAGTCTAAAAGCAGTGAAGAAGAAACTAGGAATAGGCAAGAATCAGATGTGTGCGTTAAGAGACAAAGCCGGCAATATCGTTACTAATATGGATGAGATAGTTCAAGTGGCTGAAGAGTTTTATAGAGATTTACACAGTACCAGTAACACCCACGACGATAAGGTGAAAGAGAATAGGCTAGAGGAACTTGAAATTCCACAAGTAACACCGGAAGAGGTAAAGAACGCCTTGGGAGCTATGCAAAGGGGGAAGGCAGCTGGGGAGGATCAGGTAACAGCAGATTTGTTGAAGGATGGTGGGAACACTGTCCTAGAAAGATTGGCCGCCCTATATACACAATGCCTCATGACCTCGAACGTACCGGAATCTTGGAAGAACGCTAAAATAATCCTAATCCATAAGAAAGGGGACGCCAAAGACTTGAAAAATTATAGACCGATCAGCTTACTGTCCGTTGCCTACAAAGTATTTACTAAGGTAATCGCAAATAGAATCAGGAATACCTTAGATTTCTGTCAACCAAAGGACCAGGCAGGATTCCGTAAAGGCTACTCAACAATAGACCATATTCACACTATCAATCAGGTGATAGAGAAATGTGCGGAATATAACCAACCCTTATATATAGCCTTCATTGATTACGAAAAAGCATTTGATTCAGTCGAAACCTCAGCAGTCATGAAGGCACTACGGAATCAGGGTGTAGATGAGCCATATCTAAAGATACTCGAAGATACCTATAGCGGTTCCACAGCCACCGTAATCCTCCACAAAGAAAGCAACAAAATCCCAATAAAGAAAGGCGTCAGACAGGGAGATACGATATCTCCAATGCTATTCACAGCATGTTTACAGGAGGTATTCAGAGACCTGGAGTGGGAAGAATTGGGGATAAAAGTTGATGGAGAATACCTTAGCAACTTGCGATTCGCTAATGATATTGCCTTGCTTAGTAACTCAGGAGACCAATTGCAATGCATGCTGACTGACCTGGAGAGGCAAAGCAGAAGGGTGGGTCTGAAAATTAATCTACAGAAAACTAAAGTAATGTTTAACAGTCTCGGAAGAGAACAGCAGTTTACGATAGGTAGCGAGGCACTGGAAGTGGTAAGGGAATACATCTACTTAGGGCAGGTAGTGACCACGGATCCGGATCATGAGACTGAAATAACCAGAAGAATAAGAATGGGCTGGGGTGCGTTTGGCAGGCATTCTCAAATCATGAACAGCAGGTTGCCACTATCCCTCAAGAGGAAAGTGTATACGAGCTGTGTCTTACCAGTACTCACCTACGGGGCAGAAACCTGGAGGCTTACGAAAAGGGTTCTGCTGAAATTGAGGACGACGCAACGAGCTATGGAAAGAAGAATGATAGGTGTAACGTTAAGGGATAAGAAAAGAGCAGATTGGGTGAGGGAACAAACGCGGGTAAATGACATCTTAGTTGAAATCAAGAAAAAGAAATGGGCATGGGCCGGACATGTAATGAGGAGGGAAGGTAACCGATGGTCATTAAGGGTTACGGACTGGATTCCAAGGGAAGGGAAGCGTAGTAGGGGGCGGCAGAAAGTTAGGTGAGCGGATGACATTAAGACGTTTGCAGGGACAACATGGCCACAATTAGTACATGACCGGGGTAGTTGGAGAAGTATGGGAGAGGCCTTTGCCCTGCAGTGGGCGTAACTAGGCTGATGATGATGATGATGATATGATGATGATGATGATGATGATGATGATGATGATGATTTCTCTTCTATTCCGGCACATCGTGGTGCATGCTGGAGAAGAGGCAAGAGTGGCAGAGAAAATGAAAAGATATGGAAAGAGAGACAGCAGAACAAAGCTGAGGAGATTCATACGCTCTCGATCCCTCCCTTCCGAGCTTCCTCCTAAGGGGTCGCTCCGATACCGCTTCCCCTACGTTGGCCCCCACTCATACAGTCGCCTTCCCGTCCTTCTGATGCTGCTGTGAATTTTGAACGGGGAAAATTACCATTTCCTCTCGAATCCCCTAGTACTAAAATCTGATACAGCCGTCGCAGAAAATACAACGTAAATCACGCGCATGATGACACGAGGGCTAAGGAAGCTAGGCACCCCTCATCTTCCTTTTCTATAGGAAAGGGTCTCTGCAGGACGTTTCTGCCTGCAGCGACAGTAGTAGTAGTTGTTGTCTCGAATAGTTATGGGGAACTGTTCTTGTTCTTGTGTCCAAACACTAGTTTATACCCACTGCTGGAGATTGGCCAGGAAGCAGGTGGTTTCACATGCGTTTTGGCCAGTGACCAGTCGCTTGGAAGAGCGCACCTCTTCTCCTCTTTCGCGCGTCCTCATGCACGAAAGAATTTACCTTTATCTTGCCATTTAGTCGTTTGAGATAATTTGTCCATGCGAAAATTAACACCGGCGAACGGACCCCTGAGGAGAGCACCTGAGATTCTATTAAAGCAGGCGGTGCTGTATCTCCAGGGCATCCAACGGTCAGTAAGGGGATCAAAGCTAGAACCAGGGCAGCCTGTGGGTTGATGGAGGTTCCAGCGAGCCCCGAACCTACGGACTAGTTCGAGTACCAGCTTTGTTGACCCTGTTGCCTTTTTGGTGTCCTGGAGGCGCAGCCAAAGTGTGCTAAAGAATGACACACTGTTTAGTTGCATTGGCCAGCTCGATATAACGTCCTGTAAAGACGCATTCCCTCCTTTTCCATATTTTTTTTCCCTCTCGTGTGTCAAAATACATAATTTCGCATTTGTAAAACAAATCGTACAAACAGATCGTCATCAACCTTACAAAAATACGATTCCAAAATGTTATGTCCTCGTCATCAAGCATTCATTTCATTTATTTATTTATTTTTTGGTACGTCAGCCCGTAAAAATAAAAAACATCCAAGTCTACTTGCTTCTTTTTTGATATTCGTCAAAATCACATGAGCTCGAGTAACCTTTGCCTATTACTCGCTGTAGGCTGGTTTTGGTTTCCGTCGTCTCCGAATCAGGTGCTTTTATGCGTATTGTCACTTTTGTTCTGCAGCCTAGCTTCATGGTGCTGGAAATCGTAATCTTGATGTGGCAAATCTCATCAGAATCACGGCCGTTCCCAGGTGCTCAGAAACAAAAAGAAAACAAAAGAAGAATTTCAGCAGATTTATTCCATTCTTACTGGAAATCCATCAAAACAGCATCCGACGACAAGGAAACCCTCATAGATTTATTGAAGGATCTCTGCACGAAATATTGCACTTCTTGCAAATAGGATAAGTATAATTACGGAATTCGCGATTTTACCAGACAAAGCTTAGGGGCTGAGTATTATCTACACTGAGGCTTGTTTTTCAAACGTCTACCCACGTCCGCCTGCTTGTGTGGATTTTTGCAAAGTCTTGCAAATAATAATGTTTATTCATTTTGAGCTTTTGTCCAGCGTTTCTCAGAAGTGTTCCTCGGTCTATATCTTATCCTCCAACCTATCCTTTTGGTCCTTCTTAGTCGGGTCATTGTCTGTCGACAGCTCACTCGATGAGATTGAGCCTTAGGACAAGCTCGAATGTCGCCTCCACGCGTTGTTTGCCGGTGAGTCAAAGCAGCGACAGATTAAACTTTCATGATTGGGGGACACGTGTACTAGCTTGCTGTTTTAGTTTTGTTTCTTTTTTTAAAGAAAAGAAAGTGTTAAACCCACAGTTCGAACTGGCTCAGTAAATAAGAAAAATGGAGGAGGAGGAGGAGGAGGAGGAGGAGGAGGAGGAGGAGGAGGAGGAGGAGGAGGAGGAGGAGGAATAAGCTCCTTGAATGTGAACCGACGGTAGAATCGGTCCAGGGGGGCGGCGTCACAACTAGTCCAGGATGCCGTGTCCCTGAGCTGACAGCTTGGCCCTGGTCTGTCACAATATTTTACCGTAACTACACGTTTCCATGTTTTCATAACTCCACGCTTCTAGCTCACCAAGGACAGTGTAAGCAACACGTACCGCGCTCATCCCCCCCATTAAATAGAAGCGAACAGCCAAGTTATATACCCTCCGAAAGCACACGCTCCTTGCACTCTCGGGCGGCAACACCACCGGCGGCGATATAGAATCACGCCCGCACGACTTGTGAAAGAACCTCGATGTCCTTTCGCAGCCTTATTTGTCAGTAGCAGTAAGAGAGTGAAAAGGCGTGTGGGACGTGTTAAAAGTTTGAAGAACTCTTAATACCCAGCGAACTACATGTGCAAAACCGCATATATAGTTGCCTTTGTGCCGCCACATGCCCGGATTACTAGTACAATTTCCAGTTCTGTCCAATAACCTCTGCCGTTCGCTGTTTGAATAGTTGTTTGGATCACAGCCGTATTTCTTGTTCTTTCATTCTTTCTTTCATTCTTTCTTTCTTTCTTTCTTTCTTTCTTTGTGTATTTCTTCTTAAAAACGAACATCTACAACTTCTTGCCAGAATATGGTTGTGTAAACTAGCAAAGATATTGCTATCGGCGTCACTTTGGTGTTACCGGATGCCTGCTGTGGTTTTGTTATTATTCAGTTCCTTGCTGAATAATAGTGCCCCTTGTGTGAAGAGTGTAGCCGCGAAGGTCAAAATTATTGTTTGTTTACGAAATAATTGTTATTTGCAGTAACACGCGCCAATGATTTCCCTCACACAGCGTTTTTCAAGGACTTGCCTTGATAAAGACAAGTCCACTTGTCGGAACGATGGCTCCCACTTTTTCCTTGTTCTCATTTCGATCAGCGTCTTGAATTTCAATTTCCCGCCTTCCCCGTGTTTTCCCTAGCGTTTAATTATAGCAGCAGACTGAGAGAGTTAGCAAAAGAAGTTGCAGTTCTGCCTTCAATGCGAGGCCGCGACGCGATTGCTGGCACAATATTATGCGGAGTAAGTATTTCACGGTTTCGTGCGGTATCGGTTGCAGTAAATGTCCTCAGACGCGCGCAAACATTCTTCTTACGGGAAGAAGAAAAGTTATGTTCGGGTCGTCTTGATCATGATTATGACGACGCCGACGACGACGACGACGACGACGATGATGATGATGATGATGATGATGATGATGATGATGATGATGATGATTTACTGGTATCCACCTTGATTCCAAACAGATAGTCTCCTGGCCTGCTTGAGTTAATCAGGTGTGCTGTGCACGGTGTTCATTCTAGCATTCTTGCATACATCTCCATAATCTTTTTTCTCTTGCTCAAAACTTCTCTATCTACCTTGTACCGCTACCTGTCCCTGTAACGGATCCTGTCGCATCAATTTCTTCCGTGATATTTTTTTTTCCGTCAATACTCTAAACGTCTCTCGCTTATCTCGACGGTTGACGGATTGGTGCTTCCGTCCACTTTAAATCCAAGCGTATAGTGCAGTCTTGTTTTCTGGAAGTGGCGCTCCCTGGTGGTGGAGAAGGGGAAGGACGCGGTTTCTTCTTCCGTCGCTTTGACGTATCCCGTCTTTCGCTTCTTACCACGCTGGCTTCGTTTAAATTACTTCGCCTCGCCGTTCGCTTACGGAGAAACTGCAGCACGTGCCTCCAGCCAATCATTATAGCGATCTCTCAAAAGGACAGGCCCGGTATTCTTTGTCGCTGTAGCAACGGCGGAATGGCCGCACAAGAACTACGCGGGCGATATGGCCGACACACCATTCTTCTGTGGTCTCAGAAGGACGCGGAAAGCACGATGTGTAAAGCTTTCAACACGGAGAAAGTGCGAACGTGATTGTACTTCAAAAAGGGTGGCAACGAGGGCAACTGGACAAGAGTGGCTGCCAGTCCGATTTAAACTCTATTTGCTCATACATGTCCTTCAAGCGAACAATCGTTTCACCAAACTTAAATATTAAAGTAACTGTTGGTCCAACACGAGCGTCCTCTCTAAACTCCGTATACTGAAATGAGGAAACCTTGTAGTTCAGTACAATAAATACCACGTAAAAAAAAAGTGCTGTGGCCGAGACGTAGAATTATTGACTGACAATCTGCGGTCTCATAGTTCGAATCCTCACTGAGTACTGTTACTTGCTTTCTTTGTATAGTTCTGGAAAAAAAAACAACTTTCGAATTCACGTGGCGGACGCGGGTGCCATAAGCGGAGATCAAATAGACTTCGGCGGTGAGGCTACAGCAACTACATCAGTGAAAAAATAAAGAAAAAAAGAAAGAAAAAGCAGTCGCAAGGAGTTCAGTTGTAGCTTCATCGAGGGGCCAACATTTCTGCAGACGGCAATCGCCTTAATAGTCAAAGCAAAGTTTTCAATAATCATTTCGCCTACCTTCTACAGTTCAACAGTGACTATTCAGATCACAGCGCGCTTTACGAGTGATCGGTGCGCGTCGAACGTGGTTTGCGCGTTGTTCACCAACAACTACCGGACTGCGAATGGCCTTGTGAATTGCACGTTCCGCCCAGCCCTTAACATATAGCAAACAGCATGCGGCCTGCTTCAAGTTCGTGCACGTTCAAACGTTGCATTTGTTGCGTCGGTGAGCGCTTGCTGCGTCGTGGGAAAATAGGCGAACTGGGAAAATAGGTGACCGAAGCGCCGGCTACCCCAATCATCAAGAATAAACTCCAGTGACTAAGGAATGTAGAAAACAAAAACAAA
The DNA here is from genome assembly GCF_023375885.2 of Dermacentor andersoni. NCBI lineage: Eukaryota > Metazoa > Arthropoda > Arachnida > Ixodida > Ixodidae > Dermacentor > Dermacentor andersoni. The sequence goes on along the minus strand of NC_092817.1, from coordinate 90,487,539 downwards.
AAAGAGGTAAAGCAAGCGAGGGCACAAAGGAAAAATACATAACAATTTCACCATAAACGCGAAGTGATGAATGCGATAGCAACATGTTAGCGTATTACACGAAGTGTGACTCGTAGCTGTAGTGGACGTATGAATTGAAACAAACGCAAGCTGACTAAGCAATAACGAGCTGTTGTACCAGGGGTCCTCTGTTTGAATCCTGACATCGGACAATTTTATTATGTTCATTAATTAAAAACAACGTCTTTTTTACCGACTTTACCACCACTTTTCCATATCGTGCATGTTTCAAAACTCTTTCCTGGGCCGATCCCAAAGGTGCAGTTGCGCCAATAAAACTGCATAATTTTCAGGTTCAAGCTCTGTTATTGTTCCGCACTGCTAATATTTAAGTATTTAGGGCACGCGCTGTAGGTTTTTCTTTCATGACATTCGTTTGTGGGCTGCCATTTTCAATGTTTCGAGGTATAATTTTGTCAGGAGTGTAAGACCTGGTACGAGCAACTTTAGTTATAGAATGGTGTGGCAATGTAACCCGCATATACCGCACGTTATATAGCATTGCATGGAATATAGCATACATATACCTAAATATACGCGGAACCTCACGGCGACTCCGACGGCAAAAATTATCTCGGAGTATTCATATAATTGCCGTCGCAATAAAATAGCCGAGTAATGTATAGCATCACTTGATTGCTTCGCCATGGTGGCCTTGGGCAAGCGAGTTGTTTGCTACTGGGAGAGTTTCTTCGACGAATCGCCAAACAGTACGGTGGTGGCGTTCGGTGCGTCCAATGCGGTAGCAAAGGCTGCAAGCTCGCGGCGTCGAGACGCTGACAGATTATGGTGTCGCTAGGATGTTTTTGCCGTTCCAGCGGCGCTTACTGAGCGTCGCCTACACAATTGCTGCTTTGACTGCAGTGTAGTGATTGTAGTACACGGCAAGGACTCGGTTTGCATCGTCTGCCAGTTGGTCATCGCAAAAGAAACAAAAAAAAAAGACAAGGTAATGGTCAGGGCTGGGCATCAATTGTTTCCCGCAATCACGTCAGCTCTGTCCGCGTCCTGATGTGTAAGTGTGAGGTTACAGCAAAACGAAAGGGGAAAAAATCTTAGTGCCCTTCCACTCTGTGAAGAAAGATGACCAGCGAAGCTGTGTATGTGTGCCCTTAATGGCGAACTGCACCTCCGCCGCGGATCGGCCCCGCATTGCACTATCTTCGGGATCGGCCCACGTATGGGGAGTGCTTAACGCCTGCTTCACCTGCGCCGCGGGTCGGCCCGGCATTTCACTATCTCCGGGATTGGCCCACGTACAGGGAGTTTTTTGCTCACAAGGACACGAAAATTTCCTCGGACGGTAGAGGTATACAGCTTCGCTGTAAAATTCGAGGACGCTTACGTTTTGCCTTTAAGAGTGGAACGCCATAGCAATCAAAGAAACCAGATTGCTTCTCACTCTTCCTGGCAACTGCAGCTTATGTAACAGTAATGTTTACCGCAAAACACTGGCGGCGAACGCTATGAACGAAGGGAAACGGGCGAGCTTTCTGCTAGAAACGCGGCCTCTTGCGTGGCTCGCGGATGCGCGGAGGCGAACACCATCTGGATGACGTTGCAAGGAACCGATCGCATCGCGCCGCTCTATTAACGGCAGAAACGCTGGAAACGGGGTTCAGGTTTGAGTTTCCGCCTAACACAATTATGTTTTCTGGTATATCCAAATTACAGTCCGACGCAATCATCTTCGCGGGTTATGTTTATGTCGTAATTTACGATTTTTTCTGGCGCATCTTACTCTGAAGAATTGTATTAGTTCAGTAACGCCTCTGCGCTATACGCGGATGACCTGCGTGGTTGTAGTGCCGAATGATTTTTCACCAAACGACGTCCGACGAAAGACGCTCACACTGGATTTTATGCGGCACGAGCCCTGAACGCTATCACGTTAAAAGAAACTTGAGATCGTACAATGCGTTTGCGTTTGCGTCCAGTTTGCGTCCAGACGTTCTTATGCCTACGTCAATGTAGGCGGATCGATCGCGCGAGCTGTGGTCTCATGTTCGCAGGCTGAACGAAAGTGCGAGGGAAATCTTTTAGTCAGAATGGCCAATCGCAGCATTTCCAGCTTGTTGACGGCTGCACCCGAAACAAGCGTTCTATTATTATTATTATTATTATTATTATTATTATTAGTAGTAGTAGTAGTAGTAGTAGTAGTAGTAGTAGTAGTAGTAGTAGTAGTAGTAGTAGTAGTAGTATTTGGTTCCGTGAAGCAGCAGTTCTAGGCAACTTTACAGGGTGATCATATGAGCGCCCAAGCAGTTACTGTAGTAGACTCAGTCAGTCTGTGTTAGTATTCGATAGAACAGTTCCAGACAGCTGAGCACCAGTACAGAGAAGAAAACCGGTAAGCTCTGAAGGTTTATTTGGAACGAGATCGTTCACATGCCCTACCCAAATCCACGCGCTTCCCAATTTGCTTTAAGAACGCAGTATCCCGTTTATAATTTGTTAGACGCTGCTTCCCTCGTAGAGATTCGCGTTGAGTCCTCCATTCTTGTTATTCCATGCCTCACCTAGATATATATATATACATATATATATATATATATATATATATATATATATATATATATATATATATATATATATATATATATATATATATGATTCGTGACCGCTTGTCGCTGCAGAGCGCTAGGCAGAATATAGATTTTATGCAAGGGGATCGTTTCACATATACAGAAGGGTTTCATGACGTCACTAATTGCGGGGCTCACAGACGGTCGTGCACGTGAAGTATACGGATAACAAATATGTTACCCGGCTTTATCCCTCCTTTCTTTCCGCCATTCACGTATAAATCAACGTATAAATGTACACATGAAGTGCTTCGAGTCTGCTTTTCTTTTTTGTTGCTTTTTTAGGACATGTACAGGAGAGGTTGACGCTTTCAGGCGGCACCGAATAGTGCTCGTCGCGTGGCCAACAGAACACGGAATACCATTGAGAGGCGTCGACAGGAAGTTACGCAAAGAAGTCCAAGAAGCCACAGACAATGTACAGTTGCATAAATAAATAAACGTACTTAGGATTGTCCCAGAAAACTTACAGAAGTTCGCAGTTTTTTGAGACGAGTGGATGAACGCGAGCACTATTTCTTCTGCGAAAAAGCGCCTCTCAGTAACAGCATTAAAGTCGGCTTCTTGCTTCCCGAAGAAACAAAGCACATAGAAAGCTGGAAGGCCTGGTTGAGCATTCTCTCGGAAAACGAGTTTCCTACGCTCCAGTCGTCAAAAGCCCGCGCGCGTTTCGCGCTACACAAATGCCTTCCCGTCAAATGAAAACACGAACAACGCTGCGAAACCACTAACAACGCTGGCTAAGAGGTTTGCCGCAATTTCCCGCGTATTAGCATAAGTGACCAGTCTTTTCTCGTTCCCCATGTCTGCAAATACGATATTCTTCCCGAGCGTAAGCACTTGCAGCGCCGGGTGCCATTATCTCTTGAATTACGGGTCCGCACGCGCAGACCATGCGTGCCCAACGTGTGCGCTCAGAGCTCCCGTGTTATCGCGTGCTTTGTTTGTTTATTTTAGTCACTCTTCCGCATGCGCGAGCCGTTGCGTTTGTACCGGAGATTGCGTTGCTGAACTTGCACGGGGAGAGCAGGAGGGCAAAGGAAGTTGGCGACGACAGCCGTCTTCGGCCGCGTAGCAGTCGTCGCAACGCTGGCGTGCACACGAGTTGCACGAAACTCGCGCCGGAAAGACAAATGCCGGAAGGCTGTGAGCAAAAAACCACATTTCCGCGGTCTGATACCGTGGAGACACGGTTTGCTAGGCAAATGTTATGCTCGCTGTAATTTGCCTGTGTGGCCAGCCAAGTCTACAGCTTTAACTCGTTCCGACGCTGTCACAAGGCGTTGAACAAATGTCACAAGGCGTGTGTCAGCGTGGCCAGCGTGTGTCACAGTGCACTGTGACCGCGTAAGCGAACTGGCTGAGACAGGCTGACGCCCGCTCCAGGGAAGCGACTTTGCAAGTCGAGCGTTTATATCTGCGAAATTTACGGATACGCAGACAAGTGCTCTATAGGCTTGAAGCTAAGCCTACACGTAAGCACTGAAGGCTCCCAATTTTAGGCTATAGGGAGCCTACATACAGGAACCCTACATGTCGGCCTCCTACGCAGGGCATCCGCACACTGTTAGTAATTACAGCAGTGAAAAAGTTTCCTGAAAAGGCGTTCTTTGCTTGCACACCTGCTTAGTACCAGGATGCTGCAGCAGGAATTGTAATGCGTGAAGGCTTATAAATTATTGTCGCTCAAAGCTCATTCAAGGAGGTGGCGGCATTACTATATTGCATTGATAGTTTCTGTTTCCTTAATAAACCCATGTTTACTATCATTATTTTATTCGTGGCCATCGTCATCATCCCCAGTAGCTTCATCGGTTATAGTGACGACGAATAAAGTTATCACGATCGGCATTTAAACGACCACGACGAACAAGGCAAATGACAAGGCATCGACCGCACGCGCCTTGGCACGACCTGACAGCGTCGTGTATCGAGAGTGTTTGTCTCTCTCTCTCTCTCTCTCTCTCTCTATGCGTGCGTGCGTGCGTGCGCACGTGTGTGTGTGTGTGTGTGCGTGTGTGTGTGTGCGTGCGTGCGTGTGTGTGTGTGTGGGTGTGGGTGTGTGCGTGCGTGCGTGTATGTGTGTGTGTGTGTGTGTGTGTGTGTGTGTGTGTGTGTGTGTGTGTGTGTGTGTGTGTGTGTGTGTGTGTGTGTGTGTGTGTGTGTGTGTGTGTGTGTGTGTGTGTGTGTGTGTGTGTGTGTGTGTGTGTGTGTGTGTGTGTGTGTGTGTGTGTGCGTGCGCGCGCTTGTGTCGGTGGTAGCGCATTGTCTTTGTGCCAGCGACGCACTAAATCTGCACCGTCATTGCGTCGTGCATCGCTTCTGCGGCCCAGCAAGCTTTCGGCGATACAAGTTCGCTGCTATTTTCACAATGAAGCTAGGAACTGCTTCTCTTACAAAACAAGATGGAGAAAAAAACACGGGCCCTTTCACTTTGTTAAGGTGGGTGACCAGCGAAGCTCGCTATGCACGACGCAGAGTTGACACAAAGTTTTGAATAAATGTACAAACATAGTTATTGTCCTGATCTCTGATGATCCTGACGATAGCTACGCAAACACATTCGTGTATGACGTCTGGTATTTAATGTGTCCATCACGTAATACGATTAATGGATCATGCCCCCGTAAACGCGGCCTCCCCACTACGACGACAGAAGTGAAATTCAATGCTGAAATGATGAGCGACAACAGAGCCAGCTGTGGAAGAAGACGGCGACGACGAACACGGGAGCAGTGCCAATAGCGCGTTCACGCGGTTGCGCCGGAGGGCGCAACGAGCCAGCTGTGGAAAAAGCCATTGCTGATGATGATCGCTTTTTTTGCACAATGGAGCCATCTGTGGAAGTAGACGACGACGGCGACGGCGACGGAGCGCGAACGAAGAAGACGACGACGCTCGAGTCGTTGCTGATGATGATAATTTCTGCTGGCAGACACCACGAAACCCCGGATCTGAGCCATGTACAGTTTCGCTGTAAAAAATATAGAGGACGCTCAAGCTTCGCATTTAAGAGTGGAACGCGATAGCATTCAAAGATCCCTGACTGCTTCTCACGCCTCCCGGCAACTGGAGCGTATGTAACCATAGTGATTACCGGTAAACGCTGGCCGCGAATGCTATGCACGAAGGCGGGCTTTCTGGTAGAAACGCGGCCTCTGGAATAGGTCGCGATGCGGCGGAGGCGAGCACCATCTGGAATTATTGCAAGGAATCGGGCGCGCCGCTCCGTTAGCCACGGGCCATCCCTTCTAATAAAAGTTTCAATCAATCACTCAATCGACCCCCGAAATACTGACGAGCCGGCGGGCGCAAATGGCGGACGCCGTGGCCGGTGTATGAATGGTGAAACGCTGGAAAAGGGGTTTCTTTGAGTTTTCGCGCAAGAGAATGAGGTCTTCTCGTATAGTCAAATTACAATCTGATGCTATCACGTCTGTAGGGTGTCTGTAAGTCATACTTTACGATTTTTCTACGTATTTTCGCTTGAGGAATTCAATTAGTTACATACACAGAGCTACCGCCGAGGGGCTTTTTCAACGCCGCTCTAAAGACGCCGGTCTTGTCGACGCAGCTGTGACGGAACGCCGTTTAGACGCAGGTAGCCGTTAAGCCTAGCCTCGACGCGAGCAACGATATACGTTGACCGGGGCGCAGTCCAAAGGAGTGCATGACACAAAACACGTTTGTGTGTAATTTGCTATTGACAATACTACCTATAGTTAATTAGCCGAGTGAAACTTGAAGGACTAGAGTTTTATTTTAGAGGAAAAACATGGGGCAGTCCGTTGCCTCCCGTATTTGTATTGCCCATGTATTGCCCATGTATTGACAGCAGACGAGATTTCCACAATATTTACAACTTCACTGTGAACTATGTAACTATGAAAAGTACATGAAACTCGGCCTAATGTTAGAGTCGTCTCAACTGCTAATCGTCATATAATTTGTTTCGAGATAGGTTTGATAACGCAAGAGTTACAGCCATTTTTTGTAGCCATACTTTCTCCGTAGATGCCTATGTAATGGCAGCAGACGAGAATTCTGCGACCTTTACAACTTCACTGTGAACTCATTACGATAAGTAAACGAAACTCGGCGTGATGATAGAGTCGTCTTAGCGGTCAATTTCAGTAGGAATTTTTCCAAAATACCTATGTTAGATTGAGAGAAGTAGAGCATTCGCGAGAAAGTTGGGTTTTGTCGCAAGGCGTTTTCTGTTCGCCGCCACCATTTTTCCAGAGGGTAGCCAAAGACAGCTTAGCTGTAAAACGAGAACGGGCTGGCCGCAAGAAACCTGCTCTAGGATCCATGAAATGATGACAATGGCAACATCACTAAAGGCTGGGTGCGCTGAGGCGTTGAGGTCGACGTGATTGGGAGCGAGGTACACCACTGGAAAAGCTGGCGCCACCATCGGCGTGACGTGGTATGAGGGATGACGTGGACACAGCGGCCGCGTCGGCTGCTTCGGAAGAGCCGAAGGAAGCTGAGAACTAAAGTCCCATCTTCGCTGCGGTTATGATAAGTGGTGAGGTTTTCCCGCTTCGGGTGTCTGCTTGACAATACTTGAAAGCACTATAATAAGTAGTGGCTGCCTTTGAAGGCGTCCAACATGGTAGGCTACGGCTCGGTGCCGCAGTGCCGGTCGTATACGCAACGAACCCCGATGTCAGCCTTCACACGAAGCCGCCTGACAGGAAGCTGCGTGAAGCTTGGATCGCGAAACTTAGAACCGGCATGCGGCCATCGGCTAAAACTCGGATGTGCAGCAAGCACTTCTGCGAGGAAGATTTCTGCTATGGCGTACAGGCTGGAATATTCGGTGAGTGGAAGGAAGCACGCACTGAAACGCTTGCCCGCATGCGCTGCCATGTCGAGCAGCTTCGTTCTCGGAACTTTCTGATGCTAGATACTGGCAAGTCCACTGGTATGGAAAGTGAACGCTAAGAAGCACATTAAAAAAAGGGCATGGCATAGGGTCATGTTTGTGTTAGCACCAAACAGTGAATGTATTTGATTAGGAAAAAGAAGTAGCGGGAAATTGCTCATTGAGAAGACCGATAAGCATACAATGTGATGTAACTTGAGAAATAATGATATTGAAATGTCCAAGAATTTATAAGAAAAGGAAAAGATTGAATCGTCGCGACGGCACATAACAAGTCACCGATAGGCGTCGAAGTGCCTGGTTATAACGAAATTATTTTCGAACAGCTCTGTTAGCGTCCAAGCAACAACGGTTGCTCGTGCACTGTCAAATGATCATGATAGTGATCTAAAGAAGGCAATGACGCTAGATTCTGCAACCCCTGAGGGAGGACGGCGAAGCATCGTCAGAGGATAGGGAGTGGGAAGCGAAAGAGGGTAGCGAAAGGAAGGAGGATGAGGCTTAATGGACTCCGCTACATGCGACAGGTGGTAGTCCTCAGCAAAGGGGCCAGCGTTGTAGCCGGCGCTCACAAGGTGGAGATTCCGATTGCGTCTATATAATGCCCCTAAATACAATTACGTCTATAAGCTTCAGCAAGATTCGCTGAGCAGGGTGCCGGGGACGTACCGGGAACAGCAAGTCAGTCTCTGTGGTCGCTGGAAGGCCGTGACGCCTGTAAGTAGTGAGGACTATGGAGCGTTCCTGCGCCATGTATGGGCAGGCACAAAGAAGGTGCTCCAGAGTCTCGGGGTCTCCGCACCTCTTGCAGGCCGGTGACGTGGCGCGGACCTTGGCTTACAGCCGGGCCGCAGTCCAAGTGCAGCCAGACCGCAAGCGCAAGAGTGTGGAAATTAAATGCTCATATGCTGCAGCCTAAAGCTCACGGCTCGGTGCGAAAACGCGCTCTCAGCGAAAGCGAAATACTGTGCGCGGACATGCATGCAAACGCGCAGTGTCGGTCGCTGCGAACCCGTGCGATCGCTGCATCGAGGCTTCATTCTATTGCGCTCCCTTTGGTTATATGGACAGCCCATTATAAGACCATATTTCACATAGTTTGCTCTCAGCGACTGCCTACCTTTCCCGCAAGAAACCGGTTCGAGCGACTCCGTTGCGGCGACTGCGCGCAGTGGGCGTTCAATGTACATATTCGGTTAAGAGACAGCGCCTGTAAACCATTCTGCGCTTTGTTTGCCCAAGATTATTATTTTGACAATAACAAACTTTCGTCGCTTCGAGAGTACTTACAGGATAGTCCAAGAGGGCTCCCCCTCTGGTGTTTTCATTGAGCGCCGACAGCCAAACGGACGAGAAGCACGCCACGTTATACCTCACACTATACAAGCGAGGCGCTTCCGACAGATGGCGGTTCCGTAAGTTCTCGCCGCCGATACATGTTCTTCTTCCGCGTCAGTTCCGCTTTCAGAATGTGTAATATTTGTTCGCGTAGCTCATACAGGAGTATGTTCAACAAAACGTTCTTCTCTCAGCTAGAAAACCTCGAGGCTCCAAACTACTGATTCGCTTTAGCCACTTAAGGTCAAATTCTTGAAAAGTTAATCTAAGTAGCTTTACTAGTTAGGCACACAATTTTTCATGTTACTTCGTATCCAAAGATTACCGGCTGAACACTCGAATGATAACATTAACGCCAGCAAGATTTATATTGGCTTATTTTTTAAAAGTTTGATGCCGTTAAACAAATACCGCCTGAATATGCATGGTGTGGTACGCGCTTCTGGCAAAGCAAGTGCGAATTCTTGGACACGTTTTCTTCATGCAAATGCAGTTTATAACCGCGTATGCCCAACCGTGCACTTCTACCTATAAACAGGAACTTACCTACATGAAACATCTCTGCGTACATCACACGAGCTGGGCGAGAGCATTGTGTGCGATTCCCATTAGATTTCAGAGCGTTGATGGCATCAAGCTCGATTTACTGGCGTTATCAGGAATAAAAATAGCTTCCTGGGTAAAAGCATTGGATATTCTTTTTAGTTATTGGTAAAAGATGGAGCACCGTTGACATGTGCGTTATAATGAAAAGTACCGAAGTAGTACGATGAGTGCTCTTGCGGCAAATATTTTGGCTGCCTAATGTTAAAAGCTAAAGAAGAAAACACCGCGATATTGTGAAATAAATGATAACATACTTAGTCACGTGAAATATGAGCTGAGATGAAATATGCACTGCAGACATGTGCGTTGTAATGGAACATATCAACTTTTTGGGATGAGTGTATTGCGCAAAATTAATTGGCCATCTAAGGTTCTGAAGAAAGAAAATACAGGGATATGGGGCAATACTGCCGTGCGTACAGTCGCGTTAAATATGTGCTCTGACGTGACACCCGTGCTGGAAGCAGCCCCAAAACCGCGCGGCTACGTTGGCGCAATAAATATTGGTTTATTATTTACCAGTAATGAGAACACCGTTCAGCTCCAATTTTTGGCATGTCGGTGCCGCAGTGCGGCCTGGGGGCCCCTTCGACCATGCTTGAGATAATATTTCAGGTGACTGTACTACATTTATTAAGGCGAAAGCTTTAAGTGGCTCATAACCCCGATGGCCTTGGAAAAAAAAAATGTCCGGCGGACGCTTAAGCTTCGCCTTCATGAGTGAAACATGATAGCATTCAAAGATCCAAAACTGCTTTTCATGCTTCCCGACAACCGCTACATATGGAACCGTAACGTTTCCCAAGGAACGCTGGCAGCGAACGCTATACCCGAAGGCAAGCTTTCTGGCAGAAACGCGGCCTCTTGCGTGGGTCGATCTCCAGTTATTGTATCGCACTTTTATTCTGAAAAGAGCTAACATAAAAGGTATGCGCTTTCGGTATGCATAACATAAAAGATATGCGATTTTTTTTCGCGCGCGCGCGCGCGCGTGTGTGTGTGTGTGTGTGTGTGTGTGTGTGTGTGTGTGTGTGTGTGTGTGTGTGTGTGTGTGTGTGTGTGTGTGTGCGTGCGTTACATTTGTTTGTGGGCTGCCGTTCTCAAAATCTCCGGGGTATAACTTTGTAAAGAACAGTGGTGGTAGAACAGTGGTTGGGTATGCGTGGTTCGTAATTTTGTTCGACATTTTTTTGGTGAGGCGGCGTCTGACGCTGGATTTTCTGCGACAAGGGGCCCTTAACGCTATCGTTTTCAAACGCGTCGTCCGCTCCAATGGTACAAAAACTAACATCATACCCCCTTAAGTAAGCAAAAAAAAATGTAATAGCTCATTCCTCTCGTAATGCAGAGGCTACAAGCACTCATCAAAATGAAGCGTACAGTGCATACATTCATTGGAAATGCACATACATCATACAGAAACGCGGCGTCTATATATTCCAGGGGTAAAAAAAAATTCGCGGGACTTTGTCAATGGCTCATACCCCCGTAGAGAGAGAGAGAGAGAGAGAGAGAGAGACTTTTATTTACAGAAAGGCAGAGAGGTCGGCCGGAGCTATAACTTGCTCTGGCCTGCTACTCTACACTGGGGAAAAGGGAAGGGGAGGGAGAGGACTGATGACTGGTGATGATGGTATAAGGAAGATATGCGTATGTACAGATTCACAGAGTTGAAGCATCTCTAAACCGTGCGTCCAGCCCAGTGGCTTGAGCAAAGCTATAGTGGCACTTGTTATCAGGACTGCGCTGTTTGCATTAGGCCAAGGACCTAAAAGAAACTCGTCTGATAGCGGCCTCTTATGGATCCTTGCAATGGAAGAGACCAGTTGCTCTCGTTCTTGCGCGTACGCGGGACACTTGGGGAACGAGGAGCAGCCTCCACCACCTCTGAGGAACTTCTTTATTCTGGAAGATTAGGAGCCCTGATGACAAAGAAATCGCGGCGGCTCGTGGTGACGATGATAAGTACAGATGAGAAAAATAATGAGATGCATATATTGTCGCTATATATATATATATATATATATATATATATATATATATATATATATATATATATATATATATATATATATATATATATATATATATATATATATATATATATATATATATATAAACCACGAGCTCCAGAGAAATCGTACCGAATGCATAGTACCGGTAGTCGTGTGTACTTACAGACAGCATATTTTTCATGAGACAGTATTAAATAATTACACGCTTTTAATTAGTGAACTTGTTAACTATTCCATGAATTGCAAACATGTCAATTACAAAGTTGTAGTGCACCTCAAATAACCTCCGAGTCAAGCATTTGTTTCGTGCTGCAGTGAGCCTGGTTGTTTTCTTCCGAGAAAAAAAAAAGCCCGCGAGATACGCGAAATATTAAATAGATGCGCGCTCGCGCGCCGCTGCTCAAGCGCCTACAAGCAACCTTTGAAAGATGCACGGCTGCATTCGTTTATCGCCACATCGTACAAGGCTACGTAATCTAGGATGGCTTGAGAGGTATCGCGACCTAACTAGCGTGGTGCGATAAGCGTCAGCATCTGCGGACACAAAGATGTTGTGCTCGATCGTAAGGCACTTGGGATAGCACTAACATTCGCGTATTAGGAAACAAAGCTAAAAAAGAAATCCAACGAATGTAAAAAAAAAGACAGCCTGCAAAAAAGCACAAAAAAAGAAAGAAGGCAGCTCTCGGAAGAACAGAAAAGAGCCACTCGGGAGTTTATTTCAATAAATATAAACCAAAAGCACGTAAGGCGCCTGAGCCGCCAACAAAAAAACATCCAAAGGTGCAACTGGTTTAGCTATTTACCCTTTCTGTCTCTTGAACTCCGGAAAATAGGCAAAACAAAGCAATCCTTACAAATTTCTATCTTTGCCGCAAGCTTTTTATGTAAATATAGGGTGACATCGTGAAGGTGCGTTAAACAGTCACGTTTTACACCGGTCTTTAGAGCGGTTATTTTCTACTGCCACATATACCACGTGCTCAAACAGGTCACCGTCTGAAGCCAATACAGTACTTGCTTCTTTCCAACACTTGTGGTGTTGCAGCTTTGACCAACGACGTTGCGAGCTCGCGGCAGACTGTGCGTATTTTTGCCTTTAGGGTGTCCGGTGTGGTAGTTTCGCTGCTATACACGCGATCTTTCACGTAGCCCCACAAGAGGAAGTCCAGCAGTCTCCAGCGACCTTGCAGGCCAGGGCAAAGGTCCGTGCTGGCCAGTCCACTGTCCAGGAAAAAGCTAGTCGAGCCACGCTCGAGACTGACTACTCCTATGCGCAGGGGTACCATCATGTTTCAACCAGATGTTCCGAAGTTGCGCAAGTGGAACGTTGCAACAGACATCATTCACGGGGCCCTCGAGGATGTCATTGACGTAGCGTCGCGTCGTTAGTGTGTTGTCAAAAAAGATGGATCCGATGATGTTGCCATTAAAAAAACCGCACCACACATTAAACGACCACTGGTATTGGTGTCGTGTTTGTGCCAGCCAGTGGGGATTCCTATCACTCCAGTAGTGTGCATTGTGAAGATTAATTTGTGCCTTTCTGGTGAAATGAGCCTCGTCCATCCAAAGCATGCGAGTGAGAAAGTTCAATTCTTCTTTGCATTTCGTGAAAATCCAATTGGCAAAGTTAAGTCTGTTTTCAAAATCTGGTCTTCAAATTTTTGCTGGAGATGTACGCCCGTGAGCAAAAGTATACGGACCAGAGATTGCACGATAACGCCCATTTTTTCGTCTACCCGTGAATGCAACTTGAAATTGTGGAGTGCAGTCCAAACTTGGCATTGCGAACTTTCCAGCGCACTCGTAAACTTCAGTTTATGCATGTTAATTACAAAGAAATGTTGTTTTTTTCGGCGACCCTGTGGTCCATATACTTTTGCTCACGGGTGTACATGTTACGGGTGCATATGACCTTTTCTTTTATTTTTGTTAATCCTCCACACTGATGACCTTGAGGTTCCGGCCTCCGCACTGGCGTCGCGCACACTGCCGTGAGGGTTACCAGCGAAGAATGCCAAAACATCTGTTTCCCCTTCTTGAACTATACCGTCGCAGTCTTGCGTTGCTTTCTTGTGAAGCTACCCATCTCGCAAAGGATTTCGTACGTTAAGTATTGTTGACGGACTAGGGCGTCCTCCACAATGCCGCATCCGGTTTAGCTTGGCTGCCTTCATCTTGTCGCCGTTCGCCACCCCCAGAGCCAGGATCATTTTAACCTTCTGATCATTCGTGAAGAGCATGACTGTCGTCTTGAAAAGCAGGTCACTGGCCTGCTACCGTTGAGATCTCCCATTATTATCTACGCTCAGACACGTCAAGCAAAAATAATTTACGTAATCGACAACAGCATATACTGGTTAACGCGTTAGATGAACGCGTTAAAACGCGTTAAACGCGAGAACGCGTTAACGCGAGAACGCGTTAAAACAGCGTTAGATGAACATAGCATGCGCAAGGTTTGTTTCTATTGCTAAAGGGAACAAAATGAACATAAGTTCCGGGCGTGCCTATCTACAGAACAATAGAAGGGCGCAAAATTACAGTCCGAAGTGCGCCGTCACGGATACCCGGTTTGGAACTCCCCTTCCCCCCCCCCCGCCTCGGCGCCCCCCCCCCCTCCGCGGCCCCTACGGCTCCGCTACGCTTATCAATGCGTCAGCGGCGTGTTCTCTTGATGCCGCGACCATCCCATAGCGTGAAGCCCTGTATCGAGCAGCCGCCGCTAGTAAAGCCGCGTATCCGTGGCTATTCGCTTGGGAGCGCTTGAGCAGCGGCGCACGAGCTAGTATCTATTTCGTATTTTGGATGTCTCGCACGCTTTTGTTTTTTCTCGGGCAAACCAACCAGGCAAACCTGACGACGAAACAAATGCTTGACTCGGAGGTTATTTGAGGTGCCCTGCAACTTTATAATTGATACGTTTGCAATTCAAGCTATAATGAAATAGTTCACTAATTAAACGGAATTAATTAATTAATATTTCGGGATGAAAAATACTGGCTGTAAGTACACACGACTACGGCTCCTATGCAGTCGGTACGATTTCTGTAGACCTCTTGAGTTTTTCTTTTTAATCTTGGTCGTAGTTAACGGGGATACCTAGTATATATATATATATATATATATATATATATATATATATATATATATATATATATATATATATATATATATATATATATCACCATGAGAAGCCAACAAGCAAAGACACCAATGAAAACACAGGGGAAATATACTTGAACTTCCTAATTGAAATAAAGAAATGATAAAAGAATGGCTTATGACAATGAATGAGAAAGCTTCTTGCCGTAGGTGGGGAATGATCCCACGTCTTCGTATTACGCATGCGATGCTCTAATCAACTCAGCTACCGCGGCGCGGTTTACCCGTCCACTTTCTTGGGTATTGATGTGTTCCTACTAGCACTAACCATGGAAGTGTTAGCCAGCGCCACCACTCACAAACCTTGGCGGCGGATGTGGAACATCCTTTCTGCCGCAGGCGTTACGAGTACGTGATCTTTCTGGGTGAAAAAAATTAAATTATGGGGTTTTACGTGCCAAAACCACTTTCTGATTATGAGGCACGCCGTAGTGGAGGACTCTGGAAATTTCGACCCTTTCTGGGTGAAGGCATTTGGTCAATAAACCCACACGTGCTACATGGAGACATCAATGTTGCCGGATTCGAGACCCTCATTATGTAAGTAACGAGAAAAAAGGGGGTTAACCGAGGCGCCCAATTTCACAGAAGTTCCACAGAAGAGTGAAGGAACAATGCCCAGAATTCCTGTGTATGTGCTGGATGATGTTAATTTAGAGCGCGAACAGGGAGACAACCGCCGGGACAAATGCGGTCAAGTTCGCGTTTGTGTGATGAAAACAGCACATGACACGTAGGCAGCTCTATACATAACATATTCTATTAGATTAGCGTGAAATACGCGAACAGCGGTTTGCTGCTGTAGCGAACAAGCACTTAAACCTTTTGCCGCATAGATTGATGTCCCTGGCGCACGAGCAGTGTCAATCGCGGTCGAGTCAGATCCGGATAGAGTACGGCTACACGAGCATTTCAGATCGTGATTTTCTTCGATCAGGATCAACTAAATCGTGATCGAGCTTCTTGGTCGCTCACAGACGCAAATCGTCTGCACCCTCAATACATGCCGCCGAATCGCACGCTCGGTTTGCAATTGGGAACTGTCATCCGTCCGTCCATGAGGGAAGGATCAGAGTATTGCTCGACGTCTAGAAGCGTACGGTGAGGGGCTAGTTGGTATGACATTATGCGAACAACGAAAAACTGCGCAAGAAAGAACAAGACAGAGAAAGAACCACACGACACAGGCGCAGAGACATTGACGCAGACGCAGACGAAGAGCTTCTCGACGTACCGCTGACGGCCATGTTCCGACAGCGAACTCACGTACTCGGACAAATCAATCGCTACAGATCCCATATTAGCTACAGTGCGTGGTGTTTTACCCACCCGCTCTTTGTACACGTCTTGCGCTTCGATTTGCGCACGGCCGGTGTCGTCACGCTGTTTAAAAAGGAACTGGCCCGTTGACGACAACGTTCATGGAAGTTCAAGTATTGTATGCGCGACCTGAGCCGAGCGAGAACACTATAACAGTGATAATGCTGTGAAAAGTGAACACCGGCAAAAGTTAAAAAAAAAAACGGCAGGTGGTGCTAATCGGGTAAAGTCGACGGTCCTGGTTCCGGTAAATTTTGAACACCACACGACCGTCGCAGCCAAGCGAAATACTGTCACCCACATATGATTCGTCATCGTCATCGTTTGCTTGTTCCTTTGATTATTCCATATGCCCCTTCGTTTCCGGCTTTACTATACAAGTAGAAAACAATAGGCAAGCACTGCTGCAGTGCCATATTTTTGGTGAATGGCAAACTTTTTTAACCATATGCGATAGGTGCCCTAAAGTTTACTCATTGGTATAACCAACCTACCAAGAAAAAAAAGAAAAAAGGGAAGAAATGAAGTAACTAAAGTTACAAGTTAAAAGAGCAGCCGATCTTTGTCTTTAATTATATTCAAACATGTGTTGAGATTATCAGAGCTGCTTGCTGCGCCGGTGTACTCGACGCGCTTTAAGAACTCAGTTACTCTTTTTTGTGATCAAGCTCGGTAGGCAACAACCAATAACTCACTTCGCAGGCAGCATCTTTGCGTGGTGTTGGGTTTATTACACAGCAGCCCTCGTGCCTTGTAGCGAAGTTTCGCGGAATCAGATTCCTGCCACGGCGGCCGCATTTCGATGGGGGCGAAATACGAAGACGCCCGGGTACCGCGGCAGTTGGTGCACGTTGAACCCCAGACGGTCAAAATAATCCGGAGTCCCGCATTACGGCGTGCCTCATATTCAGATCGTGGTTTCGGAACATAAAAGCCTGGAATTTATTTCTTTAGTGACGTTATTCGCAAAGAGCTTCCTTGTTAGTCCTAAGTTTCTAGATTTTGTTACCCTGCTGTGCTTGAAGACCGGCGATGCTGTACGGAAGCTTTACTCGCACTATGGTTTATTAAAAGGTGCGGGGTAAATTCTACAACTCCAATCAGCTCGAGTTTCACAACAAGGAAATAAAGCCACGTGAAAGACGGCTAATCACTAAAAAAAATGCCCATTAGTCACTGCCTGGCTATACCTGTATAATCAACAGCGCACATAATATGGTCACCACTTTGGTGACTTTGGTTAGGCTACATTTGCTTAACTTGATTTACCTCAGTTTTACCTTTCGTAAAGTAACGTCGTTGTTGTTGTGGCCTTGCATAACTGCAGCAGTTCTTATTTTCCTCGTCGTTCGGTTTACTTCTTGACTTTCCTCTTAAGACATATTGCGTTTTTCTTTACTTCGCGCAAACATTTCTATCTCTGCTTTGACTGGCCCGCGGCCTAATCTGTGAGGTGGATCTCTTAAGGAGAAAACTGCAAAGAATTCTGATAACGAATCGAACATTTCAAAGCAGTGTGCTGGCCTTTGTCACCTTTGGCGCCTCGACGAAATCGATGAATGCAGCTGTTTTCGCGTTATTTCTTCGACCAGCTCTTGGACACAAAACAAGCGTAATACCTCCGGCAACGTTAAAAACGTTGGCTGACTGCGTAAAGGACCAGCGCGCCTATGAATTTGACGAAGACGGTGAGCACGCGAGCAAGGAGTACCAAAGTTCTACTCTGATTTACGCAGTTCGGTCACGTATACAGCCAACAAATCTCAACCGCACACTTTAGCATTTTTATTTGGTCGCGACTCACGTGTTGGCCTCTACATGGCCCGTTACCTCCATGCGCCTGACCGGCGTCAGCGTAGTAGTAAAGCAAGCGTAGATCAGTAAGTTGCAGACTTGTAAGGCGACTGCTTTCTTTTAAACTTGGCGCGTAGCACTTACAAAGTATTTCTTGTAGCTGCCTACGGAGCCCTTGGACAGCGCAGCATTAAATTATACACGCGAAAATATTATTCAGTGCATTCTATAGGCAACATTTATTTATTTCTCTATTTATTTAGCTGTGTTCGAAAATTGGGGCTCAGTGGATCCGGTGCGATATTCAATTGAAGAAGAGACTTGATGTATATATGTCATAAGAAGCCAACAAACAATGACACCAAGGACAACATAGAAGAAATTATCAATAAATGGAAATTAAGGTTAATGAAATAAACTGCTGGCCGCAGGTGAGATACGAGCCCACATCTTCGCATTACAGGTGCGATGCTGTTACCACGTGAGCTACCGCGGCGCCGTCTTGCCACCCCCTTTCTAATGTATTTGTGTTTATCTACTAGAACTAACCCTGAGAGTGTTAGCCAGCGCCACCACTCACGGTCCCGGCGGGGGAGTGGTGCGCTGGCTATACTCTCTTAGGGTTAGTTCTAGTATAGATAAACAAGTTATGCAAATAATTGAGCCCCTCGCATTGTCGTATTCTTCTCGCTGACGGGAGTGCTGGTCACTGTAAAAGCGAGAGAAACACTAGAGCAGTAGTCACAAAAAAAATGCATGCTTTAAAATTGCATACGTTCCAACCTGATAACGTTAAAAATCGTAAATATCCCGCGGACGAAGGGAGGAGGGTAGGAGGGTTATCCCGCATTTTTGTCAAACTCCGCCTCACGCACACGTCATCTGTATGAAGTTAACCTACGAACTTTGGTACCGATGATTTAGTTTTGCACGCATCACAGAAATAGTAGCAAACTTGGCACAGCAGAGATTGACAAGCAGTGTGCTGTTTTTAGATCCCAGTGACTCTTTCAGAAGACTTTGCCGACGCCAATTTCACCTGCTTTTCCTGTAAACTATTTCTGTATAAAATTGCTCGAATTAGTTAAGCATAGCCTCCTGGCATATGTTGTCTTGCGTTGCCTCGAGACGGCGGCGCAAGTAGCGCCGCAGTTTCTCTTTTGCATGCATTTTTTTTTTATTGCAATCGCACGCCGGCTCATTTTTCAACATTTACGGGTTGAATTTATTTATTTTTCGTAACTTCGTAATATGAGAACAGGCTCGAATTCGTAAACTCTAGGAAAAATGTGGGAGAGTGGGCAGGTGTGCCTAAATCAAACTTTTACTCGTTCCGGAAAAAAAATTAACTGGTTACAATTACAATTATGAGATTCACTACAGTCGCCAATTACTGCCTCACGAAAATAATAAGGCAATTGCTCAAATTTATTCGATTACTACGTTACCCTCCTCTGAACATTTATTAACTTTGCATAGATAAAGTAAACAGAACGAGCCGCCCTGTAACCTTCAGTACGTCCTCTGCAGCCCGTCATACATTGATTATCTGCACTAACGATATGCTTTTAAAAAAAATCGTCATTCATTGCCGCTCAATTTTTTCGTTAAGACACCAGCAGCGACACTGAAAACTGGTTCGAGTAAGTAAAAAAAAAAGGAGAAGGAAAGAAAGAGAAGTTAGTCAGTTTCCTCGATGTGCGCGCTGGGTAACCACGTGATTGAGGTTACTCATCATATGGGTCTTCTGTGAAGCACAAGGCCCTTCATCGTTGCTGGCACTTGTAGAAGAGGCTCCCGGTTCGGCCAATGAAACGCCGGAAAAAAAGTTATTCGTATGTGACACCACAGCTATACCCGTCATAGGCGGCCTTCGCTGCCGAGACATACCATGCAGCACCGCCGGCTGAATGAGGAAACAGATGCAGAGACCCCTGGTTTGCCCATCTAATAATGCGCATTCGCGATGCTGCCTGCAAGGAATGATCTCTGACGTTCTACTCTATAGTATCCTCTAAAAGTGGGTCCTCAAGGCTGCATCGTTTGCCGCAGCCTGTTGCTTCCATGAAGTAATTGGTTACGTGTAAGTGGTTACTGAAAGGGGTAATTGAATTACAGTGAGCGTTACCGTGTAAAGAAAGTAATCGTGAAATTTAAAAAAACAGGATAACCTAAGAAATTTAATTGATAACAACTAAATAATTACATGTAATTTGTTACCTGCAAGTCTGGCCTGAAGGTAGCGAGAGGGCCAGACAACTAGTTCGCTTCCTGCAATCTACGGGCCTGCGAGATAGGCCTTGATCGACACTGACGTGTGCCGCCTAAAATTTTCTTGTGCCGATTTCCTTTTCGCTACTCATCTTTCTCCCTTCTTATATATAAAAATCATCTTCGATTCCCTACCAACGCGAATGTTACCATCTTTGCCACTTCAGTCAACGCACTTCCGCCACAGCCACCGCTGAAGCTGCGCTGCGAGTAGCTTTTGTTTCCGGTATATACACCAAAGCGATGAGTCTTGGGTCGTCATCCCTGACTGTGAACTGCATCGTAAAGGTGTGTTGCAGTGGTTGCCAGCCCACCAAGGTATACAGGACAACGTCCAGACTGACCTGCGCTGCCAAAGCTGCACACGACACTTTGATCGCTCTCGAAAAAAGGCGCGGAGACTCTGGTATCCGCAGCCGCTTGGCGTTTGCAGCAAACCCTCTGGTGTGACGCAAGCCATCCATGCGGACCCCTGTACAAAACGACTTGTGACTTTTACATGCCGCGAGACCTCGATAGGCACAATCAAGCCTGCCCTCGCCGCATCGGACTTAACGTGACCTGCGCACGAACTATACGCGTACATTAAGGGCAAAATTCAACCAACGAACTCCGCCAACGTGCTCTACGCGCAGCACCTCTGAAGATCTGCAACGTGTTCTTTGTGAGTGCTGCCGCTATTTGTTATAGTGACAGTCTTTGAATGCGGCACTACACTTGCAGCGCGAATCGTTCTTGGAGCTGCAGCACATTCTCGGCCCATAAAGAAAGGCTCCACCTGCGTGTTCACACGCCACCAGAGCGCTGCTGGTGTTTGTTTTTCACTAACCTTAACGAAACTTTCTGAATATCTCTATTGTACACGGGGGGTATCTGTGACTATATGTGTGTGTTCATGTGAACACTGTGAATACTACAATTTTCACCAAGCAGCTGGAGTAGCATGCCAGGCGATATCAGCCAGCATAACATCAAAGTTTGTATCCCTCTTTCTCTCTTCTCCATTTGCTAGCGTTGTGGCGTTGTCGTGCTTCGCAATTCCAGTATCGTCGTATTGTTTAAATAATTTTGATTTTAAAAAGAACGTTACAGAAAAAGGTAACTATTTATAACTCTTGTGAGCGAACAATGAATGCGTCATACGTATATTCACAGTGCGCCGTTTCTCATGCGCAATTTGGCCAGTTGTTTCGACAGGTAAAGAGAATAAAACGTTAATTATTGTCTGACTTCCCATATCAATTGATCCGTTGAATTTAGCGTGTTCTGATGTTCTTCTTCAATTTACGTCACTGTAGGTAATCCTGGGTGCCTGGTGATATTTCTACGCCTGTATCGTGACTTCACGCTGCTGTCGTTGGCATCGTGTACAACGATAACGTAAGCCGGAACCGAGCTTCAAAAAAAATTATTTCTGTACGGCACTCTTGCACGTTTCCAGATTCCGTATTTACAGTCACGATCAACGATGGCATTCGCGCAGTACTCGGCAGTGGGGGACGCAAAGCTTTTCATCGGCATGCGCCTCTTAACGAGAAAACTAATTTCACCTGCATAAGTAAATTATGCTTCCGCTATACCGAAAACGCCATGTGTGCCATGAGAGGAGGCATGGTAAGCCAGAAAATAGGCTATAGCAAAGGGTGGGTGGCGACGCCAGCTTGACATTTCCGCACCACCTCACCGTGACGTGTCGTCTGCTAGGGCCAACTAAAAATTTGTTTGGTAAAACTGGACTAAATGGTAGTCTAAAATAGCTAAAGGATTGAACTTGGCAAGCTTCGAGAACATTTACTGATCCGCCACTAGCCCAAATTACGAGAAGGTACATTGCAATTCGTGACGTCACACTGACGTTATGGAGCTGGGGGTCATCAGCATCATCAGCCTGGTTACGCCCACTGCAGGGCAAAGGCCTCTCCCATTCTTCTCCAACTACCGCGGTCATGTACTAATTGCTGGGGATGTCGCCGCGAAATTCGAAAAGTTGGTCTGCCGTTCATTGTCTCGTTTAATAATCAACGTATGATCCCAAGATTAACGAACAGTAAGTTTCGAAAAGGTACCTTGCGTTTAAACTGATTAATTTTTTGTGAACTGCGCTAGGGCCTAGAAACACCGAGGTAGAAGAAGGCAGGAAGAACACAGACTAACAACTGGTTCATTGAAATTACACAAAGCTGCCTCTTCGAACCATGCGCATTCCCAAGCCAGTTCACAACCGCGTGATCATGGAACACTCCCTCGCCAATCCCCTCCCTACCCCCAAAAATCAAGCCCTCCCTTTCAAAGATACACCGACGGTTCGCTGACGCACCATCTGGGCCATGTCTTGCTATCAAGGAAGCATCCAAGATTTCACTTGCCCTTTGCCCACCCTAGCACCTTCGTTTTGTTGAACATCGGATTGCACTTGTTCGCACATGACCTACAATAAACTGGCAGGCGCCTGTCCTCTGCCATCTTTTAATGAGTACGAGTGCTCCATTAAACGATCGTTGATGCATCTTCCGGTTTGCCCCACATAGAACATTTCACAGGTCAGCGGAAACACAGGTCAGCGGTTATGCGCACTTTCCAACGTAGATAAACCCAAGAGTAATAGATGTGGCATAAAACACAGACGAGCTTATGTACCATGTAGAACAGAGGTGGTTTACGAGTTTCCGCTGACCTGTGGAATGTTTTATGTGGGGCAAACCGGAAAATGTATCAACAATCGCTTAATGGAGCTCTCTAACCCACTGAAAGATGGCAGCGAAAAGCACCTGCCAGTTCATTGTAGGTCATGTGTTAAGAAGTGCAAGCCCATTTTGGACAAAACGAAGGTGTTAGGGCGAGCAAAGAACCAAAGGGCGCGTGAAATATTGGAAGCTTCCTTGATAGCTAGCGGTGGCCCAGATAGATGCGTCAGCGAACCGTCAGTGTATCTTTTCAAGGGAGCGCTTGATTTTTTGGTGTAGGGAGGGGATTGGCGAGGGAGTGTTCCATGATCACGCGGTTGTGACCTGGCTTGGGCATGCGCATGATTCGAAGAGGCAGCATTGTGTAATTTCAATGAACCAGTTGTTAGTCTGCGTTCGTCCTACCTTCTTTTACCTCGGTGTCTCGTCGCTAACGCAGTTTAAGTTCACAAAACATATGTCTTACCAACTAGCCTTCCTACACACTCTCCTTAAACTGATTAAGTTGCTCTCTTTTAGTGTCCCGGCCTTTCAGCATAAAACACTTTTCACAGTTTGACTCAGATGCCCACTGCCACAACTGCTACAACACCGCGTCGCTAGTGTGAGGTTAGCTGTTTACTGACGCTCTACCAAATGTTGCGCATTCTAACATTTACTTGGTAAAATTCAAATTTCACTCGGAACAGCTGCCCGTCAAGCTCTTTTGTAGAAGTCTTACTGTCGAAGCGCAATCTTATAAGGGAGGGGGGGGGGGGGAGCAAGAGAGATAGAAGAGACAGGAGTTTTATTTGATCACGTGCCTTTCAGAACGGCGGTCTGTTCCGTTATATGAGTCTAGTAGAGAAATAGGAAGGGAGAGAACGGATAAGAAAAAAAGCAAGGAGATTAAACAGGCTGAGCGCGGCTGGCCATCCCGCACTGGGAAAAGGGGTATAAAAGGGATTATCATACACGATTATTACTTTAGCATAACCGAAATAATTCGCGTTCTTTCACTTCCGCCTTTAAATATCCGTCATGACATCGCCCTTTTGTGCTTGCTTCACAAATACGTTTATTGTGGCCAGTTTTTTTTTATTTCTACTCTTTCTTTTTATTATGGTGTTTTACGTGCCAAAACCACTTTCTGATTATGAGGCACACTGTAGTGGGGTAACTTCGGACCACCTGGGATTCTTTAACGTGCACCTAAACGTAAGGGTGCTCTCGCCCCCATCGAAATGCAGCCGCCGTAGCCGGGATTCGGTCCCACGACCTCGTGCTTAGCAGCGCAACACCATAGCCACTAAGCATCCATGGTGGGCATATTTCTGCTCAGTGCTGCCTGTCCCATCCGGCAAATCATGCAGATTACATAATCATCTCGGCTTTATGTGCACCTACGGCGTGGCGGTCAATTTCTATTCATCAGCGCTTCCCCGCACCATTGGCCTCCAGGAATGATCTCGCAGGTTTCATCTATAGAATATGCTAATGGGAATTTCGCCAGAATCTGAGCACGCACTTATCGAGATTACATAGATCGATAGGTTTTATTGGTTCTTCTTTTGATGTGCCTTCAATGTTCATTTACGTTGTCAAACGAGAAACAGACATGCGCACTGTACCTGGAGTTTTCCTTGTCTTTTTCCATATGAATTTAGTTCTCTTGCCTATCATTCTTTAACATGCATCTTCAGAGAGCTCTTGCATATTGTACAGCATTTTCACCTGAAATGTATTAATTTATGTCTATAGTGCTGTTTGTTTTTATTTTGATTTCTCATTATATTATACTAGCCCTCTTTACCGAATGCCCTAAATAGAGTCATGTAAGGTACTTTAAATAAATAAATAAATAAACACACACAAAGTTTCCTCGTTTAATAAGTCACAGGCGGTTGATATAAGCATACGGGTTCAATATAAGCAGTGTCTCCATAACCACTGAAATATTAATATTAAATTACAGTGCAGAATATCACCACCGTGCGTCCTCGTGTCATGGTGCCGCAGCGATATTTATATTGAACAGTACAATCTACAAACGCATAATTGACCTGGTTTTTGATGTGCCCGATCGCGAGGCAGTTTGGATTGAAAGTGATAGCCCTGACTTTAATTGTAGTACACGTACAACCGTATTCGGCTGTATATATCGTTCACCTGACTCTTCCATGACCAACTTTTGCTCCTCATTTGTCGCCTTGCTTGACACATTAACACAAAGAAATAAGAACGTAGTTATCATGGGTGACATCAACATCAACTTATTGGATGTTTCATGCTCGGGTTCCAGTATTTATAAAAGTATTTTTCTTGGATATGATCTTGATTCGCTTTTGAACGACCCAACTAGCTGTCTTTTCAACATTTCCAGCACTTTAATTGTTCATGCTTTAACAAATTTACTTGCTGCTCCCGAGGCTTTTATCATCCGTGCCAATATAACTGACCGCTTCCCCGTAGTGCTTCGTTTTCGACTCGTAGCCATTCCTTCGAATACTTGCTTTTCCAAGTCGGTCTCTGACAAAAAAAAGTTCACCGATTCAATATCTACAATAAACTGGTCTTACGTCATTACATGCAAAGATCCTGAGACTGCCGTCAGCGAATTTTTTTCGCTAATATCTGATGCTATAACTTCTTCATCCTCTAATGTTTTGTGCCGAAGAAAACATTCATCTCCCCTAAATTGATGGCTAACTCCAGGTCTTCTTACTTGTTTACGAAAAAAAAGACAACCTGTGCAGAAAATCAAAGAAAAAGCTCCTTAGTCTGCCTTTAAAAGATCGATGCAAAAAATATAGCAATACGTTCACCCTACTATTAAGAAAAGCGAAACTAGATTACTATGAACAAGTAATAATTCAAGCCGGTAAGAATACAGCAAAGCAGTGGCGTATATTTAGTTCATCTTTAAATAAAACTGGCTCTCTAACTGATATTACTGAAATCTCTCATGATGGAAACACCTTTCGCGCTTCTGATACCATTGCAAATGCCTTCAACCAATAATTTTCTAATCTGAAAAAACCATCCAGGCACTCTTACTCTAGTGACAGTCGTCGTTCGTTGCAATCTTTTTATCTTTTCCCAACCACTCCCACTCAGATTCGCAACACGATCTTGAATCTTAAAACAACAGGAGCTGGACTTGACAACATAGCTGCTAGGTAAATGACGGACCTTATTGATGTTATCGCTCCTATCTTCGCTCATATTGTCAATTTAATCTTTCAGAACTTTGCTTTTTTCCCTCTGAACTAAAGAGCAAGATTATACCTATTTATAAGACGATAGACTGCAGTCATCCATAATTATAGGCCCATCGCTATTATTCCTTTTTAATGAGGTTGCTAAAAGGTTATTTTCCATACGTCTTACAAACTGCTTGAACAAATTTAAGCTACTATCGCCACATCAGTTTGGATTACGTCAGGTGCTCTCCACTAATCTCGCGTTTGCTGCACTTACTGAAAACATCAGAACACAATTGACGACGGCATGTCCCTTGAATCAGTCTTCATTGACTTCAATCAAGCCTTCGAATCGATCAATCATTGTATTCTTTTCGACAAACTCTCTTCTTATGGTGTAACTGTACCACCACGAGAACTAATTTCTAACTACTTACTTAATGGTACTCAGACTTTATCTATTCCAGGCGTGCTTTCTGACACCAAGACAATTAACATATAGGGTCCAACAAGGCTCTTTATTAGGCCCTCTTCTATTCCTCATCTACATTAATCACCTATCAGATAGTTTGTGACCACACCCAATTCTTATTCCACGCTGATGACACCATCATTTTCACCTCAGATGACTCCATTCCAGCCTTAACTTCCCAGCTAAACAGTGATCTGCAGAGCGTTACTATTTGGTGCCTTAAAAGTAAGCTTGTTATTATTCCAGCTAAGACAAAGCTTGTTACTTTCAGTTCTAGGTTAAAAAAACGATGTAACTTACTTCCGGTTTATGTAAATAACTGTGCAATATGCCCATCTAAGCAAAACACATTTCTCGGTGTCGAACATGACTGTTTTCTAAACTTTAATGAGCACATTAATCAAAAAAACAAGGAAGACTGGCTACGGCGTTCGTGTTCTTCTCAATGCTCGTCAATATTTCGCGCTCCCTACTCTAAATTCTCTCTATTTTGCATTCATTCATAGTCATTTGACCTATCGTATCGAGTCATGGGGCCTTACATACAAAACTTCCTTATGCACGTGAGAACATACCCAATAACAGTCACTCAGTATTATAACCAACAGCACATATCACGCTCATGCGGCTCCACTATATTCCTTCTTAAGTATCCTTCCTATTTCGAATATTACTTTCTTTAATTCATCCATTATGGCCTACCGCATCTTGCGTAATCGAAGTCTTCTTTATAATATAGGAAAGAGAATTATGATTAACTCTAATAATACACGGTTTTCCCATAATAATGACATTTTACTACCTAAGACTCGCTCTAATTACGGATAAAGTACCGTAAGCTTCGCTGCCATCTAAATGTGGAATAGTCTACCCTTGGAGGCTAAAACCTCGTACTCATTAATTATTTTCAAAAGTTCAGCTCGCCTGTTCATGAGCAGTTGATTTATATAAAGATCGCTGTCGTTACTTCTTCCTCCTCTCCAGTACATTTCGTGTATTCTTATGTTCATACAGTTACTTCATGTCCTGTGATTTATTAGTGTTCAATTTCTATTTGATTGCATCTGTGACACTTCGATATTCCTTCGCTTATTTACTCCCTTGTTTGCATATTTATTCAGTTTTGATTAGTTCTTCTGTTCGTTACTTCCTATTCTTTCCAGCTGCCTGTATTTGTATGCATTGCTTGCTTGTATTTCGCAATTGATTCTGTTTCCTTGTATTGTACGCCTGCACTTCGCAATTGCTTCTGTTATTTTGTATTATTTTTGTGAACATTTTAACAAAGGTCCCACTGCAGTGTCCACACTAAGGGACCTCTTTCTGTATACCTTCCTCCTTATGCGAAGCCCCCATGTAATGTTCAATAAACTCAAACTCAAACGTTCATCATTCAGTAAGTCACAGGCGGTTGGTATAAGCATACGGGTTCGATGTAAGCAGATTCCCGATCACCACTGAAATATTAATAGTTATCAAACAATGTATGAAAGATAGCTTCTGTCCGGGTATACTGCGCAAGCCGCTTAAAACCGGTTCGCCGCGGATGCGCCTGTGTGTAGATGAAAACTTTGAAGAGAAGGTCTGGGGGAAACACACAGGCGATGAGAGCTGGACGCATCTTAAATTCCAAGCAATCAACGATTTCAGGGCAGGACTCCCTTCCGGCATTTCTTCTTTTCTTTACTGAAGCCCCTTCTACATTTTTTTTTTCTTAAACTTCCCCTTACGTATTTTCCCGCCTCTCGGATGACGACAGGCCCGTCGACTTGTTGCGTCATGGAATGTCTCCGATTCAGAATAGGCATCGAAGCCCCTCGCCCCTCCTTCCGCGACAAAGTTCCCCTTCTTAGCGCCGTGTCGCGCACCTCTTGCGCAACCTGGCATTTACCAGAAAATGCACCCCAGAGGCGTTCGGGGTTTTCTTTTTTTCGTTTTTCTTTTCGCCTCACGGGAGCAACGCCACACGGCTGGACCGCATTGGTGCTCCAATGAGATTACAGTCCTTGATAGCCCTTGTTTCTTATTTCACCCTAAAAGCACCCGACGAAGACGCAAGCAATGCAAGCTTCGACTCCACCCTTCTGTTTATTTAGCTCACTTTTTTTTTTGTCGTGCTTTACGTATTTTTTTGACTGCATGCCTTCGATTACGCATGTTTTCGTATCTTCCTGCAGCACGCACACGGTCCCCCGTGCGTCATCGTGTCTCAAGTAATACGCTGCCTGAAGGAATACAAAGTGAGTCGAATCGCAGATTCTGGGGGTAAAAGAAACGAGAAGGGGAGTTTTGTTGCGTTCGTGACCAGAAATTGTCCCCGCATCTAGATATTTGCACTTCAACCACTTTTACTCAGCGTCCTTGCTTCCCAGACGCAAGACAAAGGCACGTGACAGACACGTTGCCTGTGACTATACCATCAAAGAGAAGAAACCACGTGTTCGAACAACCTAGGCCTTCTGCACGTCATATGAAGCCAGCGCATCGTGTATTATTAGCATCACAACTGGTAGCAGCCGCCGCAGAAGTCCTATACACTAGCACAGTCATATTCTTAGTAGCACTATACTGCTATAGCAGTGAGCCGCCCAGGTAGCTCATGAAGTGATTATAGCGTTCTGCTGCTGTGCACGAGGTCATGAGTTCGATTCCCGATCACCGCGGCCCTATTTCGATCAGGGCGAAAAGCAAGAAAGCGAGTGTACTTAGATCTATGCGCACGCTAAAGAATCCCAGGTGTGAAAAATTAACCTGGAGCCATCCACTGCATGGCGTCTCTCATAACCTCAGAGTAGGGTCCCTGAATATCATGGCTATCTGTTTAGGGTGGATACACCGCCGCTGATGCCGCCATCTTGGGTCAAACGTGGAAAGCTGCTGGGCTTTGTTCAAATTTCGCAAAATCAATGTTCAAGTTTGACGACTGCTGAATGTCAGTACATAAACGTACAATACAGCTCGCATTGATGATGATGATGATGGTGATGATGATGATGATGATCATGATGATGATGATGATGATGATGATGATGATGTGTAAGGTGTTATGGCGCAAGGGCCAGCTATGGCCAAAGAGCACCAATCTAGTCGCATTCTTGAGCCCGATAAGGTCTAGAGGACAGCACAAACCTCTTAAAGAAAAAATATATGGCCGAACATTACAGCGCGGAAATATTACGGTAACTAAACCGACTGGCGTAAAAAAATTGAATTTAAAGAAAGGATTCAAGCCAGCGACTACTTAGTCTACTTAAACCAGTATCTCTGGTTCAGGAAGTTAGGACAAATAAGCAGAATGCTAAACTTCCATTACTTTTTGGCACAACCTCCCACCGTTGTATTACTCAAAATACATGCAGATGACATAGCAAAGTGAAGATCAACTGCTGCATCACTCACGAACGAAATATTAGGGTTGAAATGCCACCAAGAACTTTTTTTTTTAATTATCGCATTGGCGAGGCTGTGAAATATGAAAATTTAAGTTGCACTTACAAATCACATAGGTCTGTGAAACGTATTACCGAGTGGCTCGACTCATTCACCGAATGGAGTTACCACAAACATTGTGGGTTAAGACGAGAACCAAAATTTTATTACCGTAAATTTGTTTAATCGCGCAGACATTTTATCTGCATGCGTCCGAATTAAATTTAACCACTTTGGCTTCGTTAACATGTACCTAAATCGAACT
Organism: Dermacentor andersoni; assembly: GCF_023375885.2. NCBI lineage: Eukaryota > Metazoa > Arthropoda > Arachnida > Ixodida > Ixodidae > Dermacentor > Dermacentor andersoni. The sequence continues at coordinate 90,457,456 of NC_092817.1, read as the reverse complement.
ACATGATCATTTTTGTATTTGGCCCTCACAGAAATGCGGCCGCCACGGCCAGGATTGAACCCGGTAGGCAGTTGAGAAGCGACCAACCTAAAGAATGAACGATGGCTAATGGACAACACCTTTTATGAATCGCTTTTGCAGTACCTGCATGAAACAGGCCTAAACGACCTCGAGCTCTGCGAAGCAGCGCCATAGCAGGTGGGCTACCACGGTGGATAGGACAGAACCGGATACAACGTATCCTTCTGTGCATGATTAAGCTCCGGTGCTAGACCGAACCATTTCTCAGGCAATGCAAGCACACAAGAACGATGGAAGCGCAGAAATCGTAATTTCTGTCGTGCTGCTAGAAGAACGACAGTGGCAGCAGCGTGTTTAAAGGGGCCCTTTTTTTAAGTGTTTTTAATTAAGGAGAAATTGCCGTCTGTGTAGGTTGGGGTCTGCTACTCTTGTTTACTGACTCGACAATTATGCACACACACACAAAAAAAGGATTATTGCTATAGGAACGACGACTAGACATGCAGCAACGTCGTTTCGAAACACTGCGTATTAAACCAATGTCCCAGGAGGTTCACAAATGTTCCTGGGCAGCTATGCAAATGAGGTCCTTCTTAATTGCTCATTCTATGCCCAAAACTCGCGAGCACGAACGCAAGAACCACGCACACACGGAGACTCGAGGAAACACGGAGACAAGAGCATAGCAGGGGTGTGCGAATAGTAGTGTTTGAAACCGAATCGAATGCGAATCGAGCAGTGATAGAAGCGAGTCGAATCGGATATCGAGTACATTTCGAATAGTTTGCGAATAATGTAGAGATTTCACACCATTAAAGTGTCCAGCATTTCTCACCTCCTGGTGCACACAACATTAGAACGCGTTTGCCATATATCCTGCACATTATAAAGCATGCTTTATCGAATGCGCAAATGGAGCATTAGGAACAATTAGCTAAGCAGTTTCTTCGCAAATTTGGGTTCTTATTCTGAGTATTATGTGGGAATTCATTATTATATAAAGCTTGCAAACGCAGAATCGGCCAAATAATATCTGTGCATATCTTTACGACCGAATCAGAAATGGGTGCCGTCTGCGGTGCCGGCAGAGGGGAAAGAATGTGCGTTCAATGCGAAGCATTCTTTGTCCCCTTCTTGGCACCTTGAGCTAGGTAGGTAAGTTCGCGTCTCACTTCGCTTTGATAGAAAGAAACTGAAGATAGCGTGTGACCGACAGTAGAATCGAACCTCTGCCGTCGAGCACATCAGCATATTTTTTTCTTTCTTTACTGCTTGCTGTTGCTCAGAATAGAGTCGTATTGGCAATGTTAAGTGAGATTTAAACATTCCAGCCAATCATTGGTCGATTTAGAAGTCTTGAAACTATTTTAAGCATTCAAGTGGCTCCAATCGGTCGAGCCATTCTGGTACACGACTTTGCCATATGTGGGGGAGTGCGAGAACCTCCTCTCTGGACTGTGCTGGGGGAGTACAAAGGCACGCGCGGAAGCTTCTGCAATGCTTTTGCCCTGTGGTTAACGCGCAATTAGCACAGCCCAGAAGGCATTATGGCGCCATTCGGGGCGCTCTCGTTCAAAAGGCCTTACTTCAAGAAGTCTTGCGATAGGTTCTCGGAAATATAGACGAATTCGTCTAATGTCAAGATGTGCAATAGACACTGCCAAGCGCTTCTTCAAAATGCGTTGCAGAGCAATTAGCATGCATACGGCATAATGTTTTTTGCCAGTACCTTGCGATGATGCACCATTTGACGCTGTTAAGCCACGATCGCATGCTTACTTCTTCCATTCCAAAGCCAGCCAGTTCGCTGAAACGCTCGGAGCTTGTCTTGTCTTGTCTTGTCTTGCATCCTAATCAGTGGCGCATAGCCGCTATGGGGGATTGGCCATGAAACAGGCGGTTTTCCGTATGCTTAGAAGTAAAGCGAAACTAGATTTCAATAGGGACTATATAACTGTAATTTAGAAGTGTAATGAAAATATTGTTAAGCATTTTGATAGCTTGCGCCCCGTGTCACTTCCTCGTCTTCTTTTCTTGTGACAGCTGGCGCTCTGAAGCGCAGCGTTAGACTGCGCTATCTCCGAGAGCGGTCCACTTTTGTCAGTACTTTCTTCGCAGCACGCTACGAAGACATTGTGCGACGTTGTACCGACTTCATGGTGGCCCAAGTTAATCGTGCGTTAACATTTCTTCACCCGCGTAAATGTCGTCGTCCCCCGCTTTAATATACACTACGTTACATAGCCATAGGTACGGATAATTGCATAACAGCTAGTCGCTGATGTCATGCCAATCCGTGTTTCTCTCACTTACGCTCGTCCACTACCTGTGTAGAAACCAACAGTCGCTATGTCTTAAGCTTGCGTAGAATAGCTGCCGTATAAGCGAAGCCTTCAACATGGCCGTCGTCCAGCTGCTTTCGTCAAACACGTACGCTCGCCACCCAAGCACAAAAGCACTCAATTTGCACAAACACGTTGGTTCACCTCGTATCGCTTTGTGTAACTCCAAACAATGCTCGATAGTCAAGGGCCTGCAAAATGCTTCGCATAAAATTGATTCTGACAGTGCGTGGGGCCTGCACACTATCTTTAGTTCGAATAGTCGCGGCAGATGGTACCACTATTGTACAATGTATGTTGCAATAAAATGTTTTCATAATGTACTCGACGATATGACCCAGGCTCTGCATCTATATATAGTACCCAACAAATCCCACAGCCGAATAGCATGTCTAACTAACGTTTGATTACGACTGATTTTGTTTAGCCGGGAAATTCTGGCTGCTTGAGCGACACAGCGAGCTGTCCACTGTTATGTGCACTGTTAAAGGAACGAAAGTCGCCGAATATTTTGCTTCCACATCATGCTCGATTGTTTACAGCGGAATTTTCAAAAAATATATTAGGATCTTTATTGGTGACTTTGTGATTGGAGGCCCAAAATCGAATAGCGATTTGATTCGATGACAGAATCTAATAGTCCAAAACTCGATTCGTTATTCGAAAGCTTCGAACATTCGCACGCTACTAAAATATAGGTGCAATGCCTTCAACGGGCGTCCGCGCTAAAGGGTCTCGGTGCCGCTTCTTCCCTTGCTGCAGTTCACAAGGCCCGCGAGACGGGCTTTGACATGGTTACACGTGTCATACTGAGACTCGTGTGAGCCATTAAAATTTTTCTTGTTGTTGTTGTTGTTGTTGTTGTTGTTGTTGATGATGATGATGATCATGATGATGATGATCGTGATGATAATGGTGATGATGATGATGATGATTATTATTATTATTACCTTAAAGTCACTGGGAACCTACCCACTTGGGAGGATTGGCCAGTACTCGGGAAGATCTTAGATATGTGTTCAGAGAAGAAATTTAGAGATCGGTAATATTGGCGAATAAGTTAAAGCTGCTGAAAACACAGGACGATTCAGTAAACAGTCATTCTAACAGAACACAGGACGAAACTAAAGTGTTAGTATATATTTATAAATGAGGTAATATTCCATTTCCTCAATGTCCTTCTTTTCTTTACATTTTTCTTTTCCTCATTTACCGATTGAGAAGGAAGTGTCATCCTGGCAGTAAAGTAAACCATTTGGCTGGAAACCTATCTTTTTCACAACACCCTCCGTCCACCCCTTTCAGTGCGCAGGGCACGCGCAGATAACCGTGTAATATAAACCAATAACTTCTATTTCTTCGTCTCGTTTCTCTATCTCTGATCTTGCGATATTTCGCAACTTCTGTATATCTCTGGGTCGCCTTTATATTATGTCATCGGGTACTAACAACCGTTCCCCGACCAGGTACGATGGAAACGTTGATAAACGCGTTCACTAAAAGAGTAAAAAAAATGGCGCCATGTACTTCCACGCGAGTGATTCAATACAGTAGCGGGGCGCTCCATGAGCTTCACTCGGGACCGACGTTTGAGCAATCTAGTCAAGTCAAAGTATCTTATTTAGGCATCAAAAAACGGTTGCCTAAGACGCAGACATAAAGGCAATTAATGTCTTTATGTGTGCCTCAATCTACCTGGTGATATTCATCGCGAATGCACTCGCCATAGGAGAGGGAGTTTCTCATAGACGAAGGAACTGCAACTTCGACGAAACGTGCCACAGGTGCCCACGTTTAAGAGGCTCTCCTGCATTTAATTGCGCCCGTGTACGCACATCTGCCTATCTTACTCGCATTTAGTGCCCGTTTCTTCCTGGTTCCGGCGAGCAGAGTGTCGTTTTTTATAGCTTTCAACTCTTCCGCCTTTCTATCTTTTTATCACTCGCTAATTGCATTCTCGCGTCTGTAGCGTGGCTTCAAATCACCGTGTACGCTGCGGCTAAATGAAAGAAAATAAAAAAAATAATTATGCAGATTCCACGCACTGTGGGAATCAATGTAAGTGGAACTTTCTGTGCCGCTTGCTTTGACTGACGATAATTAGTGATGATGTCGATGGCGAATGCTTAATTTCTTGAACGTTGTGTCCAACACAAGAGTGGTGAGTTGATGTTAAACGTCACCTTGCGTGCACCACTGCTTTTTGTCTGATTGGTACACAAAACACACAGGGAGAGGTGTTTGGTCGATGCGTTCTCGTGCACCACATTTCATAACGTCCGAGAGGGTTGAGCATTGCCATTGCCTCGCATGGCATATCGCATCGCGGAAGAAGCATTAAACTTGAATTGGATTATGCGGCTGTACGTGCCAAACCACACTCGGATTTTGAAGCAGGCCGTAGTGGCGCACTCCTGATTAATTTTTGGCACCGTGTGTTCTTTAACCTGTCCCTAAATCAAAGTGCGCGAGCATTTTTTATTTCGCCCCCGTCGAAATGCGGCTGTCTCGATCAAATTCGCGACTTCGAGCAATGCCATAGCCTCAAAGCTATCGCGGCGGGTACAGAAGCGTTGATTTGACGAGCGACCGCTTCCGCTGTGTCGGTAGACCCTGCGGTGCCCGCGAATGACCTGCGGTGCCTCGAGTGACCAGTCGCGCGGCAATGTTGCGTGTATTTGCGGGCTTCTGTTACGCTCCGTAAACACTTTTGTGTAACACGTATAAAGCAACAGAAAGCTGTATTGGGAGTTTTTCCTGTCGCTCTACAATTTTCTCATTGACACTTTTCATCTAATTATAATATTCGAGAAGCTTACTAATTAATTTAATTGATTTCATACTTTCTGCCTACCCCAGCATAGTGCAGGATGTAGAAGTGTTAGATAAGGTAAAGTGTAGTGATCATAGGTTAGGGAGATCTAGGATTCACCTCAGTTTGGAGAGAGAGAGTAAAATTGGTCAAGAAGAAACAGGCCAACCTAGACGCAGTAAAGCTAAAAGCGAACAAATTCAGGCTGGTGCTTGCAAACAAATATGCAGCCTTAGAACACCGAGATGAAGATGACGTAGAGGTAATGAATGAAACCGTAACTATAGGCTGGCTTCAGAAGCAGTAATTGAAGTGAGAGGCAACGCACGAAGGCTACCACTAGGCAAGCTCCCCCAAGCGACGAAGGACCTAATAAAGAAAAAAAATGAAAGTGTCCAACTCAAGAGATAAGATATATTCGCGTTGTCAAAACTGATCAACAAGGAAAAAATAAGGAATGTTCGAAATTATAACGGAAGAAAGACTGAGGAAGCAGTCAAAAATGGACGCAGCGTGATATCAGTGAGAAGAAAACTTGACATAGGAGAAGCCAAGATGTATGCACTGAAAAGTAAGCAGGCCAATATCATCAGCAATTTCGAAGATATAGTAAAAGCACCGGAAGAATTCTATACTGACCTGTACAATACCCAGAGCAACCAAGATACTTCAATTCGAAGTGGTAATGAACAGGTTACAGAGGCTCCTTCTATAACTTGCGATCAAGTTAGAAGGGCCTTAGAAGACTTGAAACGAGGAAAAGCGGCAGGAGAAGATGGAATAAAAGTTGCTTTAATCAAAAATGCAGGAGACATCATGCCTGAACAGCTTGCGGCCCTTTGCACGAAATGTCTCACGACTTCAAGGGTCCCGGAGAACTGGAAGAATGCCAACATTATACTAACTCACAAAAAGGGAGACGTTAAAAAATTCAAAATCATCTAATTAGGCGGAACGAAAAAAATAATCTGAGTATCTCCAAGCGAAGGCAAACAATATTACCTTTGTTCTGTCCAGCTACGTGGCATTCGCATATTTTTAACGTTTGGCTCAAGTTACGTGGGACACCCTGTATAAGCGATGGGCTACTGCAGCCGCCGTCTTCAGCGTGCCGCGGTAAGACCGTTGACCTCCGGTATATAGCCCAAAGCTCTCCGGCGTACACATTGTTCCCGTACATCAGGCCAATGTGCTAGGGGTTGCGCGCGCTCTCGTTATACTGAAACAGCCTTCGCAATGAACTGCGTAGGTGCTGCCCAACGGTTTCAGATAGACCAGGATAAGAAGTAAGCCATAAACAGTGAAGCGGTGAGGACCTGCTTAGAGAGCATAGTTAAACTCTTCAGCCGGAGTGTCCTTTGAAAGCCAACGCAACCTAATCATTTTTTAAAGGCCCTTGACCTGGTTTCTTTTTCTTTCTTCTTTTTCCTTCGGACTTTTCACGAAAGTGCGCTTGCGACCACTTCCGGCAGAATTTAAACGCGGCCAGAAAAAAAAAAGAAACCATATGCGAACACTGGTCAGTAGAACATCGATCACCAGGTAGAGAGAGGGAGGGGGGACAAGAGGGGGACCCAATTTAAATCCCCCCACCGGACATGTAATTATCGAAAAGACCGAAAAGACGAGGCGCGCCATCAACCTACCTATGTGCGTATACCGCAAGGTGTCTGGTATGAAGCAAAGAATGCTTCGCCTAATTAAAGGCTCTATTCACTATTCGCGTGGTACCGGCGAAGTCCCATAATATTTGCTTTTTGCCCGGCTACCGAACAAAATATGACCTCGCACTGCGTGAAATCAACGTGACGGGAACGAGATTCCTATCTTAGAAGCGCATGCATTGCGCATGCGCAGCTTTTGTAGCAATCGCCTGCGTTGCGGTAACAGAGGAGCAATCCTTTATGGGGCACTGACGAAAAACTCTAAATCAGCTTAGACAGGTCGATTAGTCTCGGAAAACTTTATATGCAGGTATGAGCAAATATCTTACTAGCACGGCAACCCGATGCCAAGTTCCGCCGCTGCTACTGATTCGCATGCTAACTACATCGGCGAGTATTGTACACGAACTCACACTTGGAAACCCGCCACGCAGGCTAGAACGCCTATCTCGGGTAGCTGCGTTATCTTAGAGTCGGTGTCACCAGTTTTGCGTAGTTGCATCACTCAACCTTGAAACGAAGCAAATTCGCTTATTCAGCTAGATCCAAAGAAACACCGATCGTCCTCCGAAATACGTTATGCTGCACAAAGCGACAGGAACTAGTGTGGATATCACTCAAGCATGTGGTTTTCCAATTGGACCTTACACGCCTGCATAAATTAGAATCAACAGTCATAATCAGCATGAAACGATATTTAGGAGTAGGGTTCTGGAACAGACGCCCTAAGTCGAAAAATAAACGAATCATCAGGGGCGCTATAACGTAAAACTATTCCAAACTTTTCTATTCCAATTCTGTTATCAGCCCTCCACGATTGGTCAAAAACTATTTTCAACCACCCCCACTTCACTGTCTGTCACGCGACGTCACGAAAACCGCGATACCTCCCCATCTTATATTATGTGTCCACTCTGATTATGCATGATTTGACAGAAGAAAGAAAAACAGTTATTTCTGATTCGACCCCTTTTCGCCATTAGCCCTCGGCTATTGGTAAAAAGTTTTCGGGCTGCACCCACCTCACCTGCCTGTCACGCGATGTCACAAAACCGCAAGAACTCACCGCGTCAAAGTGACGTGTACGCGATAAAGATGCATTAATATGCCGAACAAAACTGAATTTTCGTCGGAATAGCCGCAGGCTACCCTGTTCCGAAAGGAATAAAAGATGGCTGCCGCCGATCGCTCAGACGCTGGCTACTCGCACCTACCGGAAAGCATGGGTGTATTTCCGTATAATAAAACTTCTCGCGTGGCCGTGTAACGTTTTCTAGCACTTTCGGCACGTTTACCCCCTCATTCTGCCAACTCTTCTTTTCTGAGGGTCCATTTTAGCGTCATTCTTGAGCTTCCGTTGCATGCCGCCGCGATTTTCGACCAGCCACCACAAGCTAAGTAAGGCAAAGCCGACCAATCGTAGACGCCGGCACCACCCTCTTCATCCGTTTATCTACTTTCAATACAGTGGTTCGGCACCATCGAATCCTTCTCCACTTGAGCGTTCACCTCGCTTCTTGTCAGCCAATTGGATACGAGAAGCCGCTCAGTGCAGGCAATGTTATTCGTTTTTCAAGCAAACAAAAGTGACCTCCTATGAACGAGGAGAGCGTTTGATTGGTCTGTTCAGACAACCCTGCGGGTGACCGCCCGGTGCTTGCGTTGGTGGTTACGCAAATTTGACGTCAGGAGTTGGAATAGAAACACATTGGAATAGTTTTACGTTATAGGGCCCCTACATTACTTTTACGTTCTTGTCGTTGCCACAGGTACGCCATAGCTGCTTTTCCGAGATATCGCGCGACGAATGAGTCCTGACGTTTAGCATTGAGTGATAAGCATTAGGTCACGTACGTTTTTTTAAACCAGCCAACACATAAATCTCATCTTGCTCGTCTATAGCAGCTTTGCTTAGCAAGCCTCCTCCCCAAAGTGCAGAGTAACACACTGGACAGTCATTCTCATTAACCGTCAGCCCTTAATATCCTATTGCATCAATTTTGTTTCCTTAGTGAAACGCCCAACGCGGATATAGATATCTCGATTTTTCAAGCTGTATGGCTCTAAAATAAAAAAAAGAGGTCTGTATCGCTCCGAAAGTCTACAGATATACATACAGATCGATGGATGCCACGACGTTGACACCTTCCCCAAAATAAGTAAGCACACACATCTGGATTAGTAAGGATGCGGCGTAGTGGCAACATAAAGAAGCGAAGGGTCAACACTAGTCATGTTTGTTGTTCTTACTGAATTTTTTCTTGCAATTTTAAAAGATAATTGCAGTTTAACACTTGCGCGTTTTCTCACGTCCTCTTCCCTTCGCTACGATTTAACACAATTATGATACTCCATCCTCCATGTAGATGTCAGTCCCTTCGTTAAACGTCATCCCGATTTCAAGTTTGATTACTCTCACGCTAATAAATATACGTAGTAATCGCTGATTATGGCGTCTCATTATCAAAGAAATATAATTTCATTAGCGTTATCAAACGTCACGTTTTCGTAGCCTGATGTCAATGTATACTACTACTACAGGAAATGCGAGCCAAACCGTGTACGCTTTATTAACGTGAAGCAAAATTTATTTCCGAAGATGCATTGGACCTTCCAAGGCATTAACAATTTCTCGTCCAGCCCTTCGGGAAAAAATTATTGCCAGTCCTCCTTCGATTGATCTAACAATCACTTTGGCCGTGGGTCAGCCAGACTGAGCGCACACCTATATGCAGAAACAGGTCAAATAGATCGCCGCCGCAGATTTTAAATGCCGTTTTGGCCCCGAAGAGGTGGTCAACAAGGCGGCACCAGTTATCCGATAGCCTCACCACACGACGCTATCGTACGTTTCACTCAGGCGCGTGTAATGGTTGCCCTCGAACGTTCTCAGCAGCAGAACGGCATATTAGTGTCGTATTCTGGCAAAATTAGTAGGTGTGTGTGTGAAGGGGAGGGGGGGGGGGGGGGCGATAAACCATGCGGTGCTGTTCTACGGACATGCCTGCAAGAAAAACAGTAGAGATGTACTTGAAAACGCATTCGTACATACAAGACGCACTCTCTATAGGCATTTGAGATGCGGCAGGACAAGCGTTGAAGGCCCATGCTTCAAACGACCAAACTAAGTGCCCCGCAGGGCTTCACAGTTATTTCGGAGTGGAATTTGGAACCCGATGTTTAGTGAGACTACGTAGGCAATAGCGGTCAAGCGAGTTGAAAATGCAAACACGAGCCTGAGCCTGTGCTTCCAACTGTCGGGACATGATCCTATACGTAGGAACTTTTCGATAACATTTTCTTTCCATTGGGGCACCCTACATTACCTACTTCAAGGTGCAGTCTCTTTTACCACTGCTAGCAATATTCACAATCAGGGTCTTTCTTTATGAAATTGTGTTGTCAGTGTTCGTTTGAGGGTGTTCTTGTGTGCCTATAGCGAGTACGGTACTTCGTGTGTTTGTGGAATCTCATAGTGGGTGTCAGGAGCTTGCTTGTTAAATCGCTATCTAAAACGCCAAATGACATATAGGTGCCGACACTCGAATATTAAACGAATGTATCGGTGTTTATTTAGACCAAAGGGCATAGGTGAAATTAAGGAGTGGTGCATAAAACTTCGTGAATTTGGTAAGTTAGTTTATTAGTTCTACATGTATTTACTCGCAGAAAATAGTGCGCTGCAAGTCAGGATTATATTCCATAGAGCGATCTGCTTGATAGGCGTTCTGATCGAAGTTCCCTAGTAATTTTTTAATAAAATTTTAATCTATAGTACCTCGTGTTCAGTAAAAAAAAAGAACACTTGGATGCATGTCATTTGCTTCTGGCAGTTTAACATCAACGCTATTATTGCTATGAGCAGTTCCGATAAACCTTGTCGCTAAGCCGTTAATCCGGCTTAAGTGCGCAAGACTCTACGAATGAAATGCACAAAAAGCTGTCCTGGCATCAGGAGACCTTTCCGACTACTCTCGTGTTTTTTTTTTTTTTTGTTCTTCTTGTGTGGGGGGGGGGGGGGGGAGGGGGGGAGGCGTACCGCTTACAACAGCGCTCCCGCAGGATAAACTAAAACAGGAAAAAAAGTACTTATCTTTAAGCCCGTTTTCCTTGTGACCTTCATCTTCCGATGTGTTATAAAACCACTTGAATATCAACGAGTGCTACACTAATAGGAAATAGGCTCTCTCTCCTTTCGCAAGCTCCTGCGCGCCTAAGTTTGACGCCGGCTAACTTATAGCGTGAATATGCGGAATGAATAACCACGACGAAAAGAAGGTGATCTGCAGCGCAAGACTTAATTTGCGATGCAAAGGATGCGCCGCGCTTCCCAACCCTGTCTTTTTGCTGATGAATTCTTCTCTGAACGTGTCTAGCGAAGTTATAGCCATTGTGGCGACATTTCTGAAGGCGTACCGACCACCACCGGGCTGTAATACTGCATAGTTCGTATACTTCCTTGTCGCAGCGGTCAGCAAACAGGTCCCCGTGATACTCATGGGGCGTAGGTTGTGAGCATCATAAGCGCTAATATTCGATAATAGGGCCCTACCGAACGCCGAACACCCAAACGAGCACGAAGGAGAGAACCGGATGAAGAAGCGTCAAAAATAGGCATAGTCACGCAGACGCGTAGGGTCCAGCGCGTAAATGCTAGCTGCGGCAAAGGGATAGTGGGCGATAGTAGGCGACGGCAGCAAGCAGCAGCAAGCAGCCATTTTAGGCATTTTCGCCGCAAGTATTGCAAAAATTATAACATGCAGATGGGAGTAGGTTACACCTGGCAATGGTAAGGAGCCTTTATGTCGGTTTTGGCGTACCGACGGCAACGTCAGGTGCTCTGTATGTGGTAGAGACTCGAGCAACACTCGTAACTGCACTGCTACTACAAGAACAATTTATCCGCATTTTCATGCAGCATGAATAACATCCAGTATCGACACATTGCTTCAGCCCTTTCAACTGCCTGGTTACCAGGCTATCATTGCATCTTACAAAACTAATGCCGATACGCGACAGATATGGGCGTTTCTACTGTCACGAGTGTTTGTATGCACTGGATGTACTGAGATGAAATGTAACGTTTCTCCCTTGGTTGCTGCGCTTGTTTTGCTCCAACTTCAAGAGAAGCATGGTAGCAGGAAACATATCCTCACAGATGTGGGTCCTCTATGCAAGGTAGATCAGCCTAAACTATCGTTGTTCCAGCTGTCGGGGAACAACTTTTTGTAAATCTTCACAATCGCCCACTATCCCTTTGCCTCGGGGTAATCTTCACTTATGTTACGGCATGCCATGCTGCTGCTTTTCCGTATCGGGTATGTATGTCTCAAACCTCTTTCCTGGGCCGATTTCGGCGTAGTGCACAGCCGCGCCAATAAAATTACATCATTTTCAGGTTTGAACTGAATTAGAATTGTGTTTTAGGGAAGAAGTTCATGCGAAAGAATTGTAAAGTGGTCACGGGCCAGCATATAAGCGCCTGGCTTTGTATATTAATCCTACAAAACTGAAAGGACACACAGAAAAACACATAATGACCGTTTTTATTGCAAATATATCTGGCCTTGTAGGTCTAGAAATTAAGCCGCTCGTACCATCTAGCTTTTTTCATCAACCTCACGAGCAACGAAGGGCGTCGCAAGGCCGCTCGCGTCATGCAAGAAGACGCCGGTATGTACATGCATCGGTGGCCGACCTTGGAAAGTATAAAAGGGGGGCGCCCAGGACAAGGCAATTTCGCGAAAGGGAGCTCCTAAACAATTACCCCAATTACGCCTTCACGTAAGCCTCGCGCAAAAGAAGCTCGCGTGACGTTGTTGCCTCCGCCGACGTCTGTGTGAAACGCACGCCCCGCGTAACCACCGAGATTTCGTTTTTTTTTTTTTTTTTCTTCTCGCTCTTCTCGCTGCGAGAAGTGAAATTGTCGTGGCCGCAGAGTCGACGAGAGGAGGATGGGAAATCCCCCCCCCCCTCCTCCAAGTGGCTGTTACGCGTTGCCCTGTTGTTGTTCGGCGTGCCGCATTCTTGTCGCTTGCGCAACTCGCACACGCTGTCAACGCAAACGCAGCGGTCAACTATAAAGGCTGGACAAGAAAGAGGTTTGAGGACGAGACGTGGAGTTTTTTATCGCCCCATGCATGAGAATGAAGCGAGAGTAATGTTCAAGGCGGCCAGCAACGACGCACGGGCTTGGATCATTCTAAACTTCCTTTAGCGTCGAGGCATAGCCGGTCATTACCCGCGTCGTCTTGCTCATGACAGAATTGTTTTTTTGTGCTGGTTTCGTTCAGGGCCCTCTTAAGGGGTCCATGAGCGATATGGCGAAACTACAAGAAGAGAAAAAGAAAGTGTTGCCCCTCTGCTTTACATTTAAGTGCGGCAGAAGATATACAGGAAACAGAGAAGAGAAATAGAAAACGCTAGAAGGATAATCGCTGTGAGTGCAGAACAGTAATAATAAATGTAAGGAATCTGTGTAAGGAAACAGTGTCTTTCATAAGCACAAAAACGCCTTCGGGGGTGACCTTTTTAGGTTTAGGTCCGCGGAAGGTTTAGGTACACGGAAAACAATCCAGGCGTTTGAAAATACTCGGCATACCTCCTCGCGTGGCGTGTCTCAATACGTCAAGCCACCATGAACCGTTCCATCAGCCAATTCTCACGAAAGTAACAAACAGACCAAAGGGTGACGCAGGTGTTCGAACTGGAGAGAGACAAACGCACGTTCAAGTAGGCGTGGTGGTAGTATAGATAAGTTCTGGCTTTCGCATTCACTAGCTGCTAAGATCGATATTTCGCCCAATTAAGCCAGCCACGTGTACCTGTGCCCACTAAATTCCACAGATTTATTTCATCATAGAACCTTTGACAAGACATCCACGTGGCATTAGTTCTCTCCACAAATGGAGGGGTTTTCACCTCCAATGAAAAAAAGCTTTTTTTTTTCCCTGTCAACGCTTTCTCCTTTTTGTTTATCTTATTTTTCTGCGTCGCGGGGTTGTTTTCACTTGTGCCTTCGGCGAACGAGAGAAATCTCCTTGTAACCGTACCAGCTCCTCAAAGGTCATCTCGGGTGGCAACGATCGATATCGGCTATCCTAGCCGTTTCTCGAGCTTTCAATTTATTCGTACCTGCCGTGGCCGCTTATTGGCTATGGCGTTCGGCTGCTAAGCACGAGGTCGCGGGAGAGAACGCCAGAGAGAACGCATCGTGTGTTGCACTCACGTGTTATGAAAGGATAGTTTCTTTATCGGTTACTTTATCATCTCAAAAAAAGAAAGAATATATAGATGTAGAAATCGTACCTTTTGCTCTAATTTTATTACGTGCCACTTTTTTTAAGAACATCTTTGAACCAACGAACGTGAATCGTTCCCATATATATATATATATATATATATGAGTGTGCATTGGAGCTCGACCATCGTATAAGGTCGCAAAGCTATAGGCCGTATCCGCGAGATTGGAAAGAAGTTATGAACGCGCCAGGCGAATCGTTAGTTAATTAAAGAGCGTGCTTATCGGACAGATCTAGAGGGGACCTTCTTGTGGGCGCCGACGTGCCTCCTTTAGTTTAACGTTTCGTTTGCGCTTGAAGTGCATGGTCGTATACATAGTTTATCCACATATATACGATCCCTTCGTTCTCTTCGTCGTATGTCGGGTCACTGATCTACGCTCCGCCCAGACTCTCTTCGTGCGTGTATTTTTCGCCAGTGCCACCCATAGCCGCGGTTCCTTAGGACAGTGAAGAGAAGGCCGCTCGCTCCGGGACGGGTGAAAGTTCGCGGCATTCCCGCCGCTAGCGGCGGTGGATTTGATGTATTCCGAGGTTGGCCGCTTGCGTCACGGCGTTTGAGAACCGGCTTGGTGTGACGCACGTCGCTACGCTCTCCCCGAACGCGCCGCTCGGAGATGCCGCCCGCGTTCTGAAGCGCCGCAGAAGGAGTCCCCCTGGGCGCCTGGCGGCGGCCCGCAAATTGTTGGGCGGGTTCCTTTGCTGCGTCCTTTGGCATCGCCCTCTCTTGTTGCTCCGCTTTTTCTTGTTCGTTTGTGGTCTTCCTTTGCCGGCACTCCCGCTCACGCGCGCACACGTATACCGCATTTCTACGTGTTTTACCTGTCGTCTTTCCTCATCCCCCCCCCCCCCCCCCTCACTCCCCACCTCCGTCACTCTTCCTGCGCTTCGGTCTCCTACTTAATCATACAAAGTAAAGAAAAAAAATTCTACCGAGCAGATGTTATAGGGTGCACGCGTCTTGAATGCCTAACTTTTAAGCTTCTGTGTGAGCGTTTTTGGTTCAAAGAGAAACCCCTGCAATTTCTTTTTGTGTGTGTATGTGATATATATATATATATGGTGGCTTATAGTAGCGCGTGTCTGGGCGTGTATGTCGTAACGACCACATGAAGCAAACAGAACATTATCCAACGAATGTAAAGAGACAATTTACTGCGGTCTTAATTGAAACGTACAAATAAATATAAGAAAAAGAGATCAGGTCATCATCATCCGCAGCAGCAGCTTCTCTTTATGTCTACTGCAGGATGAAGACCTCTCCCAGCGATCTCAATTCATCCCTGTTTTGCGCTAGCTGATTCTGAATTGCGCCTGCAAATTTCCTAATTTCATCACCCCACCTACTTTCTGCCGTCTTCGACTGAGGTTCACTTCCCTTGGTACCATTCAGTAACTCTAATGGTCTCCCCATTATCTCCCCTACCTACGCATTACATGGCCTACTCAGCAACTTTTTTTTTGTCTGTTAATGTCAGTTAGAATTGTGACTACCCGCGTTTGCTGTCTGATCTACACCGCTATCTTCCTATCTTACGCTTAATATTTTTCATTTCATAACTCTTTGCACAGTCTTTAACTTGTTCTCGAGCTTATTTGCTAACCTGAAACTTTCTACCCCATATGTTAGCACCGGTATAATGCAATGATTTTGCACTTTTTTTTGGCGACAACGGTAAGCTCACGGTCATGATTTCGTAATGCCTGCCGCAAAAGCTGCAACACATATTTATTCTTGTTTAAATTGCTCGCTCATGATCAGGCTCCCCTGTGAGTAATTTATCTGGCCAAAGTACTCTTATCTGGATAAAAGTACTGACTGTCGATTACAAATTCTTGTTATCTTGACAGGCTATTGAACATTACCTTTGTCTTCTGCGAAATAATCGTCAACCCTTCTCGTACAATTTCTCGGTTAACTTCCTCAATCATTCGTTGCAGTTCGTCCCCTGAACAGGAGAATGTTACCTGCAAACCGAAAGTTGATGAGATTTTCGTCTTTAACCCTGAGTTCTAATTATTTCCAGTCTAATAAACTGAATACTTGCAAGCATGCAGTGAATAGCGTTGAAGAGATTCTGTCTCCTTGCTTCCTGATTATGCAATGGGTTTGTGGCTGCTAGTATCTATACTGAATAAAAAGCCTTTTCATAGTCTATGAAAGCCATATAGAGGGGTTGGTTGTACTGATTATCTGATTGATGAAAATGATGTGATCCATTGTAGAATACCCCTTCCGGAAGCAAGCCTAGTGTCTTGGTTGAATGAAGTCATTTGTTGCCCAGATTCTACTGAAAATTACCTTTGTGAATATTATATGCTATACGGAAAGCAAGCCTAATGGGCGTATAATTCTTCAGTTCTTTAACGATAGAATTAATGACAAGATCTAAGTTTGGATTCGCTAACTGTCAAGACTGATAAACAAGAAAAAAGTGAGTGATACTCGAAATTGTAGCGGTCGGAAAGATTGTGGAAGAGTAAAATATGCCATAGTGTGAAATCAGCCAGAACAACAGTTGGCATGGGACAGGGCAAGGTGTATGCAGTGAAAGATAAGTAGAGGGATGTCATCAGTAATTTTTATGATGGAGTAAATGCAATACAACTCTATACTGACCTGTAGAGTACTCAGAGCAGCCACGCAACCTTCATTAAAAGTAGTGATGAACAGGACGCAGAAGCTTCTCGTATAACTATCGATGAAGTTAGAAGGACCTTGCAAGACATGTCCCGAGGAAAAGCGACAGGAGAATATGGAATAGCAGTCGATATAATCAAATATTGAGGGGATATAATTCTCGAAGAGCTTGCGGCCCTTTGTACGCAATGCCTCATGATTCCCACTTCCCCTTTCCCCAGTGAGGAGTAGCAGGCTAGAGACACGCTCTCCAGGCCAACCTCTCCTCCTT
Source organism: Dermacentor andersoni (assembly GCF_023375885.2). NCBI lineage: Eukaryota > Metazoa > Arthropoda > Arachnida > Ixodida > Ixodidae > Dermacentor > Dermacentor andersoni. The sequence continues at coordinate 90,440,404 of NC_092817.1, read as the reverse complement.
TCTCTTCATAAAATCTACTCCTCCTCCTCATGATTTAACATGCACCAGAGAGCTGGAAAAAAACCAACATCACATGAATTCATAAGAAGACAAAGATCTAGTACGCATGAAAAAGATACCAGCGGAAGCATGCGGGAGTTCCACCACCGCCGTTGCTCATTTGGTAGAGCATCGCGTGCACGCAATGCGGAAGAAGCCGGTTCGGGTGCTACCTGCGGCAAGTCGTCTTTTCGTCAGCTTTTCATTTCCCGCTTCCTTGTTACCTGTAAACGTCGGTTAAACCCACAGCTACTTTTCCCTACGCTTTCCGCGGCTTCATTGTCTGTTGGTTTCACCAGCTTGCGACTTACAAACACCGAGCCCCTTCATTCTCATTCTTCTCGTTCATTATGTGTGAGTGCGTGCGCGCGTACGTCGGAGAGGAAAGGAACGGGAGGGTCGGTGTGCTGTATGCGTATAAACGCGGTACTTCCTGCTCGCCTCTGTCTTGAGTGCTTTCAGCCGGTGGGTTTGACCCTGCAAAGACCTTGTCCGCACGTAGTGTTCTTGTTGCTTTTGCCTCAAAACATAGCTTTTCTTTTTTCTTTTTCTTTGTTTTCTTTTCAGCGAGGGCTGACCGCAGCTGAGCTTTCACTGCACCTCCAAGGATGACGAACGAAGCGCAGGCTTCGTGGAGGGACCAAGGGGCGCCCTTCCCCCCTTACTTTATTTTTTTTTTCCTTTAGCCGTCTGTCAGGTACCGTCGCGAGTATCGAAGGAGCTCCGTTATAAGTTCTAAAAATAATCGGCAGTTCTTGCATGCCTGTCCCTTTTGCGCCGTTCTGCCGGCAAACCTATCCGTTTCGTCTCTCGCCGCCGTCGCATCCTCGCGCGGCTTGATCCCTGGAAAAGCGTATACCGTGCTATGAAGGTGCATCGCCTGCTGAATCATTGGAACGCAGACATCGTGCATTGACAGAATAACAAAAAGGAGGCACTGCGGTCCGCTCTGACGTGGAATTAACAACCAGCGAGCTCCACACGGTGTCTGCTGCGTTGTTGTGCTAGATGGCTCGGACGTTGCACGGAGTTCCCTGAACTATCCACGTGCGCAGTGCTTAGATGCAACACAGAAGTCACGGTGACCTCGGCGGTTGCGCTTTGACTGACAAAGTCCGGGCAATTAGATCCTACAAAACTTGGCTCGCTATCTGCGACAGCAGCCAGAACCTCGAAACTGGGTTTGCTGTGTGCGCGCCCCTCCTTATTACGTCGTCGACGTGAAGCCGTCATTGGTATTGCGTTATTGTCACCAGGCCTTTTCTCATCATGAGCCATATTGCTGAATTCTGCAATGATGGCGCTTTGAGCAAATCAGAGAGCGCGTAGCAGCCCTGTGGACCAATCGGTGCTGACAAGATGGCGGCATTTGAAGATTTCCAGACTCTGTTACCGTGGTCCAGAATATGTCCAGGAGGGTCCGTCGCTGGGGCATCGGTCCAGGCGCCGGTCCTGTCGTTTGTGTTTTTTCTTCTTGAGTCCTGGTCTTCTGCGCCTTGCCTTTACTAATTCAAGCATGAACCAACTAGCCCAAGCAAGAGTTTTACTTGTCCAGATTATACCACTCCCCAGACGCGCTAGCTGCTGAGCTATGGCGTGAGATTCGCTCTCGGTGGCATTTGGATGGATGTTTTGTGCACCGCCCATACTCATCAGAGCACTGGCGTCGGTGCGTGTATTTTGGAGGCTACAACAGGCGATAGATGCCTAAAACAGGGTGTTAATGACGTGTTTCAGGTTCCCGAATCGCTTCCGCCACTTGCACTCAGCAAAAACATAGCCTTTCAGATCTCTTTCTATTAGCCAGAGTGAGCCGTCGCTGGGGCATCGGTTTGAACACCACCGATCCCAGGGGTCAGTAACCGGTGGCCCGCGAGGCCGTGTTGTGCGCGCCGCAGCCCACCGCAGGAAGGTAGCTTCGGCATGCAGCGCCACTGTCGCCCGTGGAGTGACAGTAGTATTTTGTTTTCCAGGTTGTTTGCAATGCATAAGGCATTATGTAATATGTGGATAATTGTAGCTGTTTTTATATTTGCGCACTAGTATTACTCGATCACGTTTATTTCTCTTTTATTCTTGAAACTTCAGCGCCACGTTACGCTTCATAGCAGCTGCTCTACTTTACGGCCCGCGGCCTCAAAAGCTTGCCAGACCCTGGGGCGCTATAACATAAAACTATTCCAAACTTTTCTATTCCAATTCAGCAATCAGCCCTCCGCGATTGGTCCAAAAAACCCACTTCACCTGTCTGTCACGCGGCGTCACGAAAACCGCGATAACTCCCCATCTGATATGACGTGTACACACTGATTATGCATGATTTGACCGAACAAAAGAAAATAGTTATTTCTGATTCGACGCCTTTTCGCCATCAGCCCTCGGCTATTGGTCAAAAGTTTTCGGGCTGCACCCACTTCACCTGCCTGTCACGCGACGTCACAAAACCGCAAGAGCTCACCGCGTAAAAGTGACGTGTACGCGTTAGAAATGCATTAATATGCCGAACAAAACTGCATTTTTTTCTGAATAGCCGCAGGCTGCCGCGTTCCGAAAGGAATAAAAGATGGCTGCCGCCGATCGCTCAGGCACTGGCTCTTGCACCTGCCGGAGAGCAAGGGTTTATTTGCGTGTAACAAAACTTTCTGCGTAGCCGTGTAACGTTTTCGAGCACTTTCGTCACTTTTACGACCTCTTTCTGCCAACTCTTCTTTGCTGAGGATCCGTTTTAGCGTCATTCTTAAGCTTCCGTTGCATGCCGCCGCGATTGTCGACGAGCCACTGCAAGCTAAGTGACGGAAAGCGGACCAATCGCAGACTGCGGCACCACCCTCTTCATCGGGTTATCAATTTTCAGTGCAGTGGCTCGGGTCCATCGAATCCCTCTCTACTTGAGCATGCTCATCGCCACTTGTGAGCCAATTAGTTAAGACAAGCCGCTCAGTGTCGGCAATGTTATTCGTTTTTCAAGCAAATGAAAGCGACCTCCTATTAACGAGGAGAGCATTTGATTGGTCTGTTCAGACAACCCTGCGGGTGACAGCCCGATGCGTGCGTCGGCGGTTACGCAAATTTGACGTCAGGACATTGGAATCAAAACATATTTGAATATTTGAATATTCTGGTGCCGACCGATGGCGGCGTGCAAGCACGTCGAGTTATGAACTCCTCGCGGGCCAACAAGCGCGTTGAGACGCCAGGCAAGTTTTGATTTTGCCTTACCAAGGCGCACTTAGAACGCAGGCAAGAGCTTGCGTGACCAAGGAACCCGCGGATAACACAGGTTTGCGTGGGAGGCTTCGCGGCGATTCCCTCTCCCCTCACGCAACACCTGGCGCGCTATTGCGGCAGCAAGCGTATCCTTTTGCCCGCGCTGCTCCGCCGAGGCGCGGTCGTGCCGTGGCGTCGCAGCCGTGCCGTATCGCTGCTGCCCACGCCGGCTCTTTCGCTCAATTAGCCATTTGATGCTTTCGCATCAAAACTCGAACGCTGCAGGTTGGCCGACAGCGTCAAGTTGCCTTCACGTATGGAGCGCGCGCGCTTTGCGGCAGCGGAGTTCCCCCGCCCCTGCTGACGTCGCACGCGAGAGAGCGCCACTTAAATATCGAGGGGCTAAAGCGTTAGTGGACGAAGGCTACGTTGTGTGGCATTGCATAGAAGTCGTTCTTGAGAAGACGACGGTGTGCGCTACGGGAGTCTGCTACTGCCGTAGCAAATGAGTTCACAGCCGAAGGAAAATCGCTAAAATCTGCTGAGCTCTTAAATGAAAAAAAAAAATTATTCTTGGGTTTTACGTACCAGAGAGAGAGCAAATGATAAAGGAAAGGTAGGGAGGTTAACCAGGACTGAGCCCGGTTGGCTACCCTACACTGGGGAAAGGGAAAAGGGGACGGAAAGATTAAAAGAAGAAGAGAAAGTCTACTGGGTATATCGTTCGGTCACTCAGTTCGGATCACAAACGCTGACTCAAACCAGTAGCCTTCAAATATCGCAGCAGAGCTTTTGTGGCCTTTTGTAGCTGCGATATGCGAGGCCATGGTCCCAAGATCTTCTTCAAGGTGAACGGTGTTCTATCTAGCTGATTGAGAGCTGTGCAGAGGTCATGTCTTTCGTTTTGAAAAGATGGGCAGTAGCACAGTAGATGTTCTATAGTTTCCTCGGCACCGCAGGCATTACAGTTGGCGCTATCAGTCATTCCAATCAAAACCGTATATGCATTGGTGAATGCGACGCCCAAGCGTAAGCGGCACAGCATTGTTTCTTCATTTCGCAGAAGCCCTGGTAACAGCCGCAGTTGCATAGAGGGGTCGAGGGAATGCAATCGTTCTTGGGTGAATTCAGGTGTGTGCCACTTCTCTAATGTCATACGGTGTGCTACCTTGCTTAGGTGTTGGGCTGCGTCGGTCCGCGATAAAGGTACAGAAACAAGGGTTGCTCCTTCGTGTGCTTTCCTAGCAGCTTCGTCAGCGAGGTCGTTGCCGGAGATACCGCAGTGGCCAGGCAGCCACTGAAACACGACGTCGTGTCCTTTCGCTATCATACGATGGTGCATTTCTCGTATCTCCGACACTAGTTGTTCACACGACCCGCGACGAAGAGATGACAGAAGACATTGTAAGGCCGCCTTCGAATCGCAGAATATTGCCCACCGATTAGCGGGTTGGTTGTTAATGTAATCAACGGCACCTCGGAGGGCAACAAGCTCCGATGCGGTCGATGTTGTCATATGAGAAATCTTGTATCGGACGCTAATTGATCGTGATGGTATAACCACTGCGCCGGTGGAGCTGGTCTGAGTGGAAGAGCCATCCGTATATATGTGGACTCGGTCAAAGTAGAAAGTGTTCAAACAATCTAGAGCTGCTTGCTTCAGGGCCAAGGTAGGCAGGTCGGTCTTCTTCCTTATCCCTGGAACCGTGAGACGCACTTGAGGTTGTTCTAAACACCACAAAGCTGAGGTTGAACGTGCTGAGGGTGTGAAGCCCGATGGTAGACAGGCACGATGGATGCTGACCTCGTTGGAGAAGGACGCCTGTGGTCGTCGTTCTGGCAGGCAGGCAAGAGAGCTTGATTGCATGCGTGAAACATGACGAACATGGGCTCTAAGCGTGTCGATGCTAATGTAAGTCGCGATCGGATGGTCTCGAGCCATTATAATGGTTCCTGCTGTTGAGGCGCTCCGCGGAAGTCCTAGGCAAACACGTAGTGCCTGTGCTTGCACGCTCTGTAGTTCTCGAAGATTTGACTTGCATGTTTTAGCAAGCACGGGAGAACTGTAACGTAGCAATCCGATGAAAAGTGCTCGATATAACTGTAGCATGGAGCCCACTGAGGATCCCCATGTTTTCCCGGCGATAAACTTGAAGACATGAACAATAGATGTGAGCTTCTTCTTCAAGTGGGCAACATGAGGGCTCCAAGAAAGGTCCCGGTCCACAATGACACCCAAAAACCGATGATTTTTCTTGTAGGAGATAGGCTGGCCATTAATGCACACTGGATAATGAGACATTGGTTTTCGTGTGAAAGCGACTAACGCACATTTTTCTGTAGAGATGGTAAGGCCTTGTGTGTGAAGATAGTGAGATGCCTGTGTTGCTGCTTTCTGTAGCCTTGCGCGAACCTGCAGACGAGTGACCGCTGATGACCAGATGCAGATGTCGTCGGCGTAGATTGAGACACTCACTGTTTCTGGTAGGGATTCGGCCAGCCCAAGAAGCGCGAGGTTGAAAAGAATAGGGCTTAGAACCCCACCTTGGGGAACTCCTCGGCATGTGTAGTGGTCGGTAGTGGGACCATCTTCCGTACGTACGAACATGGACCTTTGTGTCAAGTAGTTTCTGATCCATCGATATACTCGCCCTCCTAGTTCAATTGTCAAAAGTGCGTCTAGAATGGGTTGATGGGAAACGTTGTCGTAAGCGCCTTTCACGTCCAGAAAGAGCGCTACTGATAATCGTTTCCAAGATTTTTGCTGTTCTACAGATGACACTAAATCGATGACGCTGTCAATCGATGAACGGCCTCGTCGAAATCCCGCCATAGAATCAGGGTAAATCTTGTGGTGTTCTAGGTACCATTCGAGACGCATGAGGATCATGCGTTCCATGAGTTTCCCGACGCAGCTTGCAAGTGCTATAGGCCGATACGATGCCAGTTCGAGCGGCGACTTTCTTGCTTTTAGTAGCGGTACCAGGCGGCTGCGTTTCCACTCCTGTGGGACGACACCATCTTGCCATGAACTATTAAAAAGGCTGAGGAGTTCTCTTCGTGCTTCTCGGCCTAGGTGGCGCAAAGCAGTATATGTTATGCCATCGGGCCCTGGTGAAGACGAACACCTACAGAGCGCCATAGCAGCTTCTAATTCTTCCATAGAGAATGGAGCCTCCATGCTGGTATCTCGTGGACCGGGGATGTCGCTTAAAGCCATGTCAGGGACTAAAACTGTGCCGCCGGCGATTTGCGCGCAAAATTCCTCTGCAACGTCTATCTCGCGGCGGTTTTGATAGAGAGCGAGGGCGTTAAAAGGGTGTCGTTGCTGGGGTCTTGAGCAAAGACCCCGTAGGGTACGCCACACACGGGACAATGGCTTGCGGGGGTCCAGTGACTCGCAAAAGCATTTCCATCTTTGATCCGCTAGCTTATCCATTCGGCGTCTTATCTTCTTTTGCATGCGCCGAGCTTCTCTGAGGTCAAGAATTGACTTTGTGCGCCTGTACCTCCTTTCAGCACGGCGGCGTATTGTACGAAGCCTTTCCAATTCAATGTCATTCTCTGTACGCTTTTTCGAAAGTGTGAAGCAACGCGTGCAATCTTGCATTGCGTCTGCAATTATGTCTTCTAATCTGCGTGCGATATGTTTCTTGCAGGTGTCTTCTACTCGATCTTGAAAGACTGTCCAATCGATTTGACGAGATACATCCGGTAATGCGGCGTCTAGACCATTGATTCTCACATAGGTCGGAATATGATCACTTCCATGGGTTTCAATATCAGTGAACCACTGCACGCTCGAAGTCAGGCAACGTGACACCAAAGTCAAGTCGAGGCAGCTACTGTACGTTGTTCCTCGCAGAAATGTCGGACTTCCGTCATTTAGAAGACACAGGTTGTGGCCTGATGCAAAGGATATTAGTGACCTGCCCCTCGAATTTATCCTGGAGCTTCCCCATATATGGTGGTGAGCGTTGAAGTCCCCTGTTATTATCCAAGGACCGGGAGTAGTAGCCATAATATCTTCTAGTCTTTTGCTGTCAAACTGACTTGTTGGGGATAGGTAGACGCCAATAATAGTAAAAGACAGCCTCTTCTTTTTCACACTAACACAGACGTATTGGTTACCGTCGTGTGGCGCTACGGGTTGCGAAAAATACGTTAGGTCCTTGCGAATATAAACCAGAACCTTACTACTACGGGCACACGTTGTTGAAACAAAAGGTTCATATCCTGATAGTCTTATGGAGGCTGATAAGTTCGGTTCACAGATCACCAGTATAGGAAAGTGGTAGTCAAACACGAACTGTCGAAAATCCGAAATACGTGACCTTAGGCCTCTCGCATTCCATTGGAATATGGAGGCACTTCTCACATCATCCCGGAACGATCGCTGTTGCTGTCGATGAGCCATGGTTCTGCTGTAGAAGTTCTCAAGCACTGGACTTCTGAAGGCTCGCTAGAACCGGATTGATGGCATCCAGCACTTGCAACGCACTTCGAGCTGTTGGTGTCTGTATCTTGTCCAGAAGAACACGAATAGCACTCACCAGAGAGCTGATCATGACAACAATTTGTTGATCTTGGTCCGTCAGTTTTTCAGGAACAGTCGAAGTGTCCCTTGCTGTAGACGTCTGATTTCGCTCAGTAGGAGAATGTAGCCTCGGGAGTGCAGGCCACGCGTCAGCAGCAGGGCTGTTCGTTGCATCTTTGTCCTTTGAGCTGACTGCGTTTGGCCTGGGCGGAAGAGTGGGTGGCAGTGTACGTGGTTGGCGCTCTGCAGAGGCTTTGGAGGTTCGTGATCGACGTCGGCGACGCGATCGTCGCCGCCTAATAGATGTTGCTGCTTCTCGGTGAGACGAGTGGTCTCTAACCATTTTCCTCAATATTGCCATTTCCTTGCGAACTAACGGGCATTCCTTCGAGGAGGCATCGTGAGGGCCGCTGCAGTTTGTGCACTTCAGCACACTGGCTTCGCACGTGTTAGTGGTGTGGGGCCCAGTGCAGCGAGAACAGACGGTAGTGTTCTTGCACACACTACTCACATGCCCAAACTTCATGCACTTCCAGCACTGCAGCGGTTTTGGTATGAAGGGGCGAACTGCGTGTCGGAAGTGGCCCACTTTTACATGCGATGGTAGGGATTCGCCTTTAAATATGATTTTGACACACCGTGACGTGCCGAGACGAAACGCGTTTGTGATGATGGTGTTTTCTGTAGCTGGCTTGATTAAGATCGACAGATCGGAGTCGGCAATGGTCTCATCAACATCGTAAATTACGCCACTACTGATTTGTTTGCCCAGCGGAATATGAGGGCGGACTTTCATCCCGTCAAGTTCCGTGACATTGCGCAAGGAATCCAACGCAGCCGCGTGTTCTACGTCAATTGCTAGGACGTTCTTACGGGTGTTCACTCTGATGTCTTTGATTTCATTCGGAACCAGTGCCTCTAGATGTGAAGACACGGCTTGCCTGTTGAGGCGTCTCAGGTTGTCAGTCTAAAAAGTCTAAAAGACGAAGTGCCTTTCAGGCAGAACACCGAGTCTTCCAGCTCTACTTATTTTGTGGATTTACGTACCAAAACCACAATATGATCATGCGGCGAGTGGTAGTGGGTGACTTCAGATTAATTTTCACTACCTGTGGTTCTTTAACGCGCACCCAATGCACGGCACACGAACGTTCTTGCATTCCGTTCCTATCGAAATGCGGCCGCCTCAGCCAGGATCGAACCCGCGACATTGAGCCCAACAGCGCAATGCCAAAGCTACTAAGCTGCAGCAGCGGCTCCTGAGCTTTTACCATGGCATAAATTAGAGCGTGAACGAAAAAAAAAATGAAATAAACTTAAGACAACTCTGTTTCTAAAGTCCACGTACGTTCGCCTTGGTGCGTGACGTAGCCGCGTGAATAGTACGTGAAGGTGTATGAAGGACATTTAGGAAGTGTATACGTGCAAAGGGGCCTTATTGTGTTCCCGTGTGATCATGCGATAGAGATATCCTAGTTTAATTTATCACGGCTGTGCTTTAAATTGCGCTTACAGTGCATGTAGACGTCCGCAAATCGCCGAAGCTTTTTGCTAATGCTTGTTGCTGGTGAGCTTGAAAGATAACTCATACGGCTCTGTTTCCTCATATAACATCGTGCTCGAAGATGTTCTGCGTGTGTGTTTTCTCGCGTTACCTCATAAATGTTGCAGTTAGCCTGCGCTAAAAATAGAAAGCGCACTGATAAACCCTTATAACGTCTTTCCGATACGTATGTCTGACTGTCGTTATAGTTTCATCTCACATATATCTTTCGATCTATTGCAGTTTGTGAGTATTCATATTTAGCCATCCACTTTCCTCAACGTGAGAAACAACTGGCCTTGTGCCGTACAATGTGAGAGCAACCCCAGCTTCCACCTTGTTCCTTTGGGTGCTTGCTTCCCGTGCTTCCTCGTCTGGAACAGAAGAGGCCTAAGAAAAGTACTACAACTCAAACGGGAACACGGTCAAGAAAGCAGGCGGGGTATAACACTTTGGAGACGATGGCCGAGCCATGGGCCTGGTATTCTGCTCAACGCGAAGTGCTCAGAGATCAGGCGACACGCGCATGCGCGAGAACACACACACACGTACAGGCTATATAGTGAAATGTGCGGACACACCCAACGCCAACAGCAGGAGTCGTTGGCTCCTACTTTTCGTATAAAAAAAGGCCGAAGCACTTTTGTTGTGTTCCTATAAGGTCGTCCAGTAGCAGCAAGCCCCAAGCTGTGTGCCGTGAACTCTCGTAGCTGGAGACGCCGAGTCACAAACCAGAGATAGCGTAAACCTGTAACCTGTGAAACGCACGCAGATAACGTTCGTGATTCGGACTCGCCTGTACATCGGTGGAAAGTGTGCGCAGAAATTCCTGCAAACGATTCAGGAGAAAGGAAGCTCTAATCTGCTAATGTAAAATGACTCCTGTCACCTTGTCTCCTTTAGTGGCAGGAAAGGTTCCTTACGTACAAAATATCACACCGTGTACCGACAATAACCCGCACGGAATGAATAAATAGTACAGGGTCACCTTGCGTCACATTCGCTTTCCGTGGCGAACGGTTCGTACAGAAGGTCCCCAGAGTCGATTATGTAGATGCACTCGGCTCAAGCTGCCCTCGTTCCGGAACGTGAGGTCAGGTATTACGTCATTGCCGTATCTTAGGAGGCTCCTCCGCACGCAGAATACTGGAGGCCTATTAATAAGGTGTGCGGCGTTCACTGAAGGCTGAACAGGAAAGCAAAGCGGGGTCACCGAAGCATTGATATTTCTCTTTGTAAACCGTCGAGACTTCGACTGCATACAGAACTAGCCATATTGATGGCTCTTAACTCTATCCCTGCTGCGCGATGAAACTCCACAATGCCTGACGTCGGTTCCCTGTAGCTTATCCAATGAATTTCTGCAGCAGTTATTGCCAGGGTGATCAGTCGCTCAGTTTAAGCCCATTTACTTGATTCTACCAGGCGGCTTGCAACATTCCTCAATTGCATGTCAAAGTCTCTTGCATTTCTTTTATTTATTTATTTATTTATTTATTTATTTATTTATTTATTTCTCTGTCTATCTATCTCTTTTCCTGCTTTTTATTTTAGTGCTTTTTTCTCTTTTTTTCTTTCTTTCTCTTTTTTTTTTTCTTTAAGGGTAGGGTTCAGAGACACGTTCGGAGAAATAGTAATACATTGTGATCTATTATGCCAACGAGTCTGTTTGCAACGGTTATATTTTCACGTGGCGTTGAAGACTGGTACTTTATATTAAACGCGTGAGTCTCGTCATATACGAGCGCGGCAAGCTAAAATTTATCGGCATCATTGCTCAACGCAAGATACCGTTACAGTGTTACTAATCTGGGGCCGAGTTCACAAAGCTTTTCACTCGTAAGTGATCTTTGCAATTGGATGGCCGCCTTCGCTAATGATATGGCCAGAGAGAGAGATAAAACTTTATTATGTCCTTGATGGGGTTCAGGGGTGGCGGGGGTCGGGTGACCCGAGTGATCAGGGGCCCTGATGATCTGCACGCGGCGTAGCCTTGAGGGGGGAGTGCCAGAGAGAATCTTCTGCGCTTGGGCTGCTATCAGTCCTCTTGTGTAGTTACCAATGGCCGTTTTTGAATCGCTGATGATGCAGTGTGCATTGGTAGCCGCGTAGGCCAAAGCGATGGCCGTTTCTTCTCCTACTTCGGGTTGCGTGGTGAATATTGACGCGGCCGCGGCGAGGCGGTACTGCGAACCCGCGACTGCGACGACCACCATGGCGTTTTGGTTGGGGTATTCTGCTGCGTCCACGTAGGTTACGTCAGGGGTTTGGTCGTAGCGCTTTTGTAGTTGTTTAGCTCGTTCTGCACGTCGCTCCGGATTGTGTTCAGTGTGCATATTGCGAGGTATGGGCGGGATAACTAGCTGAGCACGAATGTTTGGAGGGATGGGTACTTTGGGTTCGAATTATGTGGTGTATGTTATGCCTAGGGTGCCTAGAATGTGCCTGCCCATGGTGGAATTGGCGAGTCGTTCGTATTGCGTAATACGCTGCGCTTCAATAAGCTCGTCTATGGTGTTATGAATGCCGAGGGCGTCCAGTTTCTTGTTAGAGGTGGAGATGGAAAATGTAGGGCTTGTTTATAAGTCCTCTTGATCATGGTATTGAGTTTGAGCTTGTCAGTTGCATTGAGGCTAAGGTACGGGGCGACATAGGTGATCCTTCTCAGGGCGTAGGCGGTTACCAGGCGTATACGGTTGCTTTCTTTCATGCCGTGATGTCGATTTCCGATGCGTGCAATGAGGCGAGTGGTTTGGTGTACATGAGTATATAATTGCTTGAGTAACTCCGTGTTTCTGCCGTTTTGCTGGATGCGTAAGCCAAGGATACGGATGCTAGGTACAGTAGGTATGCGTTGCTGGTGCACGTGAAGTTCTATCTCGGGCGGGTGAGGGTCTGGACGTCGACCTCCCCAATTAGGCTTGTACAGAAGGAGCTCCGATTTCTGTGGGGCGCACGCCAGGCCGCGCGGTTCTACGTATGCAACGACCTCGTTGATGCTGGCCATATCATTGATGGCAAGACACGCTGCAGCAAGCCATCAATGATATGGTCAGCATCACGATTGGCAAAAATTTTCTCTTACGAGCAATCTTAGCGCAAACGCTTTTTTTAAATATCGACCCTGATGTGCTACAGTAACGTTAACATAAGCGTTAGCATTCACATTCCGACAGCCTTTCCTCGACGTTTTTTGAAAAGTTTGCCACCTCTGAAAGCGTGTGTTGCAATACGTTAGAAACGACATTTTCTTTTTTAGGTCGGAAGAGTCGAATTTTCACACACATTCTTTGGATAAAATATTCCGCCTGTTCTCGGTCGCTTTTAGACGTAAATATTAAAGAATGCAGCCAATAGCTTGGGAATAAAAAAAAAAGAGCTTTAGGGATACAGCATGCCTGCTGCTTTGTTCTCACAAGTTTAACACATGTGATCAATTTGAATTAAATTATTTTTGTTGATAAAAGCAGTGCTCATGTCTTGTCCCTTTCTTAATACCCTTTCCGAATTATACGCTGTCTCTTCAACCATATTACCAGGACCGTACAGTTTAATACTATGAGGGGCGCAATTCACAAATATTTTTGTTCGTATATACAAGTGTTGTTTACAATAGGCTCGCTGCCTTCGTTAATCAAACGTCCGACAACAGGATTGACTGGGATCCTGCTCTTCCAGCGTTCCAGCGTATAAGAACTTTTTTTTTAATACGGGAAAAAATGAACTAGAGTGAAATCTGGCCCTACCACCATGGGTGTCATGGTATATACGAGGTTTCTTTTATTTATCTTTTCTTATCGTTAATGAAAATTTTTTAAATAAGCCGTGCTATTTAGCAAGATTCTACTTCTAAAGCTAGATTACTCTCGGAGGCAAACGGTATTTGCGCAACAAATCGAAATTATTTCTTGAATAGTTAACAAAGTTTTGCTAATTAACTCTTAAACTAATTATTTTACGCCACGTATTGCCACTTACGAATCGTAGCCGGTGACTTCGAAAATCATGTCTATTACGGACGAGTTCTGAAGGTGACACCAGTTCTAATATATGGATTCCCAAATGCACGTTCACAGTGGACCCGTATGACTAAGTGTATGCCGTCACGTTTCTGACGTGTGCAATGCTTGTATTTACGTCGCGAAATCATTTAAAAGCAACAGGATATGTTGCAGGTCGGCCTCCTCCTTATAGAATTTGTCGAGGGATTAAATACGTGAATATTAACTGCATTGCCACTGCCAAAGATGCTGCAAACGAATTCTTGAACGCTGTGCACTGTCACGACAAGTAAAATATGCATTTTTTTCATAAAAGAATATACTCGCATGTCTCAAAAATTGTGCCCGAAGTAATTTATATCAATGCTTCCATATTTTCTGTCTATTTAATAAGTAAACATAATATCACACGAACTATATCAGTTGGAAACCAGCAAAGCAGTGCATGCCGCTAATGTGAAACATGTAAAGGCTACGATATGAACAAGTTGTCGACAAATATTTTAATGAAACTTTGTCCTTCAAGAACCTTGTTGACATTTTTGTACATATGACACGGCCAGAACAATGACGCTGTCCTTTGTTCCAATGTATTGCGCAGGAGCAGCTATCACCGGTCGTGTATTGTGAGTAATTGCACCGGAATTGTAGTCGCAACAGAGAGCACATATAAAGAGAAGGAGTTCTGCAAAATATACGAGGGCGAGTCAAATGAAAGTGAGTCAATGCGAATATATCACAAACGGCCAGTACTATATTAAAAAGTAGTCTCCATGAGCATTTAGACATTTGTCCCACTGACTAACAAGTCGCGTGATTCCCGTGTCATAAAACTCCATGGGTTGCTGCTTCAAAAATTCTGTAACTGGCGCTTTCATGTCATCGTCCGACGCGAATCTGGTTCCCTTGAGGTGTTTTTCAAATGCCCCAAAATGTGGAAGTCCCAAGGCGACAGGTCTATGCTGTATGGCGGATGTTGCAGCGTTTCGCTCTTCAACTTTGCCAGTTTATGTTAACCATATCAGGGACGTGGGGACGGGCATTGCCCTGGAGCAAGATGACCCCATTCCTGAATTTTCCACCTCGTTTGTTCTTGATTGCGACACACAGCCGATCCGGCGTTTCAATATATCGGAAACGATTGATAGCCTCTCCAGGTTTAGCAAATTCGAGCAGTAATGGCCCCTGACAATCGAAAAAAAAAGTCAACAACACCTTTCCGGCCGAAATGACGGCCTCCGTTTCTTTGGGGGCGGTGAATTGGAATGTTTCCACTGTAAGCTTTGCCGTCGTGTTTCAGGCTCGTAGTAGTGGCACCGTGATTCGTTCCCGGTCACGACTGCAGACAAGAAGGCGTCACCCTCATTGTGACACCGGATCAGATGAGTCAAAACAGCGCCGAACTTCTCCGTCTTCTGGCGGTGGTTCAAAATGTTGGGCATCCATTGCGCGCACAGGAGCCGGTAACCGAGACTTTAATGAATTATGGTGTGAACCGAACAATGACTGATGATCACACGCTCCGCCAGTTCATCGATGCTTATCCTCCGCTATTCTCTAATCAGCTCATCAACCTTGGCAACTATGTTGGGGGCGATTGCACGGTGGCTTTGGCCCAGTCTTGGATCGTCTTTGTATCTTTCAGGTCCTTCTTTGAACCGTTTGCTCCAACGCTTCACAGTGGCCAATGAAATGCGATGTTCAACGTACACGGCAGCCATACGGCGACTAATTTCTTTTTAGGAAACAACTTAAGTTGTCAAAAGCCTCACGACACCGCGGTGTTCAACTTTTGGAGTGTTCATTGTTAAGAAAGGCCTGCTGAGGTGCAAGTTTTGCCAGCCAGGTGCGAGAGCGGCGTCGACTTTTCCTGGAAAGCCACCGTCATCATCTAGCCAAACGGCGTCACTAAGTCTACTGTGTAACAAGGACAATGCGCCGCGTCCGCCACTCTGCGTCGCGGGATTGCCGAGATGAGTTCGACGAACCAGGCTTTGTGACTGAACACGCCACCGCCGATCTGGTCTGCCGCGAGCGGGGGAGTTCCCGAGGGAACGTATTTGGCGGCAACGTCCCACGCGCCTTTCAAGACGCAAGACAATGGAGAACTGGCGGCCACGCTGCCGGGGGTCAGCTCGGGGAATAAGATGCGCCTTTCCTGACGTAAGCCCCGAGTTCTGCGAAGACCGTCTGACCTCGGTGGGGACCGTGAACCTGTGCGGAAGTGTGTGTGTGTGTGTGTAAGCACACGGCACATGGTAAGAGGCGGCTCGTCTACGATGACTGGTCGAACGTTTCCCTCAGCTAGGGATCGAGGGAGGACCGAGTGTTTATAAACCGCTGTTGTGCGGCTGCTCAGGGCACTTTCTCTCGCAGTCATGCTAGGCTGATGAACTGCAACGTCCTTATGTAGATACTGTAAATAAACCCATATTCCTCGTTCTCGATGAGAAGCAGTCCCCTTCAACAACGTCCTCAGCGTGGATAAGTTGGACGACGGCATGGGCCAGCTACCTTAAAATTCATGCCCGACTTCAACCTTGACAACGGGTTACGAGCGGTGGGACTGACCTCCCAATCCTTACACCATTATGTCACGCAACCATTTTCAACCCAGTGAATGAGAGCATTAAAAACCTTTATCCTCACACCTCCGTGTCACTTCTTTAAGTGAAAGATCCCTCTGCACTACGCGCATGCTTCGTACATAAAGAAACGAACCATTATTGCGTGGGGTGGGTTAGCTCATTTTCATTTGACTCGTCCTCGTACATTAGAAATTAGAAGATACAATGGAATATACAAATGTGAAGATACAGCTTAATAAAGGGTAAAAGAGTGTCGCTGGAAACAGAGTTCACTTCACGTATACAGGAAACCTCGCAACAAGATATTTAAATATTCGTATAAGTATCCAATTAATTTATGTATCTAAGGAAAAGTAACTGTATATAATGTGTCAAACAAGGCAAGTAAACATGTTGCGAAATCAGGGATACAAAGATCACAGCACCCCCTCCCTCCACTCCGCTTGATGTATCGCGCGCGACAGTAGGCGGCGCGCTTCCTCCCCGCTTTCTTCCCTTGCGCACACAAGACTAAAGCACCGTCGTCGGCTCACCCATGCCACTCCCGCTCCCTTACGCTTTCACTCGCACATACAGCATGCGGCGCGCGGTCATGATGTTATTGCCCTTGGGCTTTATACGGAAACTAAGGGCGACGGCGACGGCAGGAATGCGCCTGGAGTGTCCATATAATTGCTACCGCAATAATATAATAAGAGTATCGGGCAACTCAAGCGTCTCGTGGCCCATTTCTTCCCACAAAAGATGTAACAAAATCGAACTTTCACCATGCGGCAATTTGCTGCACCGCAACAATGTTTCTTTTTTTTTTCTGTTGTATGGGCGGGGGCACGAAAATAAGAAACGCAAAGGAAAGCATGTTGACCACAATCTAATGCCTACTTTGGGCACCTAATGTGGCTACCGAAGGAATATCGAAGAAAACGTGAGATCCTTGGTCCACAGAGAACCATACGCATACTGCTCAGTATCCTAGACTGGCGAGACAAAATTTTATGGAGACGTTGCGCTCAAGCGAACGAGTTGCAAGCCGTCGAGTCCCCGCAGTGATGGCGGTGAGCGACCTTTTTTTTTTCTCGTCTGCTAGCCAGAAAGCGTCCAAAACTCTACCAGGCGAGAATCCACTCGGCCAGAGAAAAGCGAACGCGCATCGAAGTGCTCCGCGCGGTCGTCGGGGCAACACGAGAAAAGCGCATGCGCTCTGGCTGACTCTTGAAGCCCGCGGGTAGCGGGAACAAAAAAAATTGAAGAGGCTCAATGTGTCCTCGCGAATAAAAGTCAAAGTAGAAAAACAAATAATAACGTAGTTACCTTTCCTGGCTTTAGTGTCTTGTCATGGATGTTTTGGCGCGGTGAAAAGAAATGTTGATATTCTTTTCTGTGACATGACGGCAAAGATGAACCAACGCAATACTTCGTCTCATCGCACCTAGCTGCGTGCTTTGTCAACTTGTCTGATAGTGTGTTCGTATGGCTTGTCTAATTGTATGCTCCGATGTACGACTTCGAAAATTCAATCCACCTTTGGCGTCAAATGTTTGTAACATTAAACCCCCAATGTTCCGGAATTTAAAATCTAAATAAAGCACGAC
The DNA here is from genome assembly GCF_023375885.2 of Dermacentor andersoni. Classification (NCBI taxonomy): domain Eukaryota; kingdom Metazoa; phylum Arthropoda; class Arachnida; order Ixodida; family Ixodidae; genus Dermacentor; species Dermacentor andersoni. The sequence continues at coordinate 90,422,897 of NC_092817.1, read as the reverse complement.
TTTGTAAACGTCACAGCACCTTCGCATCAAAGGTTTATGCGAACTTTATACCCATAAAGATACGGAATTGAAATTAATGCGCTCTGTCGATTCCGCGGCCTCTGCAAGGTGCCGCGACGAGCCCGCTAGCAATCGAAACGCCCTTGAAATTTTGCTCGGATGGGGCTCCGTACGTTATGTGACTCCCGGTGCATGTGCGTTGCTGCGAAATCCAGCCCGAGTTCGCAATGTTCGCGCTGAAATGACTTTTCGAGCGTGAAAAGGACATTCTAGACTAAATCCAGCATGATTTCCGGCGCCGGGGGTTGTTTTGGTCGGCGGTGAATGACACCACAGAATTTTTTTTTTTTTCGGGGGGGGGGGGGGGAGTGGCTGGAGCCCCATAAGTTCCCTGGGCTACGCCCCTGCTTTCAGGGTATATTGCAAGGTTAGGATTCGCACGGGCTTCTAAAATTCGCGGGTCACCGCCCGCGCCCTGCATAAGGCGCTGTGCGCCAAGGGGAATACCCGTATTGACAGTAAGTAGAGTGTGGTAGTCTTACTGAACGTGAGCAGGGGTTCCCCGCGGGGTAGGGTGTTTGCGTAGGTGTCTGGTTTTCGAGTACAAGCGGAAAATGAATGGCGCGTTAGTTTTGTGGGGCGGTCGGTAGTTTTAACAGGCCATATGCCACGCTGCGTACGTGAATGAATGTGTTTTGAATTACGCCTCCGGTCTTACTTTTTAGCGCGGTAGTTTTATGACTGGTTTTTAACGTTCTAATCTATTGCGCTTGGAGGTCTAAGCAGTAACACTCCTCGTTAGAGCAAAAGAAGCAAGTAATCTTTTTTTTTTTTTTTACCCGGCCACGACGGCCGCATTTTGATGGGGGCGAAATAAAGAACGCCTGTGTACCGTGCAACAAGCAAGCACACCATGCTGGATATGCATGATAGTCACTTACACTTAATGCAGGGCGTGCATTGTTATATTCATGAATGTCATTAATGCAAAGCGTGGTAAGGCGTGTGGAAAGCGCGACTGAAAGATGCAACAAGCTCATGCATATTGATACGACTGCTTTCATCAAAAATAAACGCGAGTTCCTATGAGACTTGACTTGATCGTGCGACGTCTGTACAAACAGTCCTGTAATAGAAACAGCTTCAGCGCTGCATGCCTTGACGGACGCCGCGACAAATAAGGTAGCGGCGTCCAGAAATTCCCTGTCTTCTCTTATCAAGTACTGGCTCCTTTTTTCGTTTCCTTTTTTTTAACAGGTTTCGAAATTATTCCATAATGTCTGCTAAAGACACCCACTTTGCAAAAATATAGCGTCATCGCTACCCCATTCCGCAGCCGGTGAGGGGATAAGCTCGGCGTGCTACGACACAGACGCGCAGTCGGTCGGCGATCCTGCAGGAGTCGTATTTTGTAGCGCTTCGGTTTCCGAAGAATTCGCTTTGCGAGCAGCGATTGGTCGCCGCCTGGGTGAGGCCATCGCCTCGGGGCGCGCGCGCATATTATGATGACGTCACGCACACGTCAATCATGCGGAAGCCGAATCCATCGTCTACTACCATAGAGTTTCTCACTATAACACCTAGAGGGAAATCTGGCGCCACCGTCTATGGGAGCTTCTTAAGGGGGCACCGTGCCGTCATGGGAATGACGGTATATGTGTCTGCGAGGCTCGTGTTGGCTGGTGTTTTAAGAGGCTTCGTCTAAAACGTGGATATGGCTACACAAATAACGCGTTCTCAAACTAAAATCTCCATAAAATGTTTCCATTCACGCATATTACATCTTTAGTCACCTACAATGCATGAACAAGCGAAGAAAAGCAAGAAGAGACGACAAACTGTTTCAAAGCGAGCGCGAACCGTGTCGTCTGTCCTCCAGCTTTAGCGGCCCGCTGACATTTTTTACGTAACATAGAGTCGCACACGCGATAACAAGTTCTCATAGTTAAACAAAACATGTTCTCGCGTAATAATAAAGCTAAAACAGCTTTTCACGTGCTGTTATAGTACAAAATGAATCATTGTAACAGACGGAACGGTACTAGCCAAGCGCGTCTTCAAGGTGTCCTGTCTCTACGAGAACGATGCCAATCCGAAGTCACAATATACCGGCATTCCCATGCATACCACAGCGCAGCAGCGCCAGATTTCCCTCTAGGTAATGTAGTGAGAAACTCTATGTCTGCTACGAAGCGAAGTGGCGCGAGGTGCTTCGGTGTGATCCGAAGGCGCAACGTGCCGCGTGCGTGGGCGAGATGGGCGTTCAGAGCAAAACGGCAGCGATGGTGATACCTGTGGCGCCCGTCTCAGTGTTTAGTAGGGGTGAGGCAACTGAAATTGGGGCGCTGGGCCAACTTAAAATTTAGGGCCGGGCCAACTTAAATTTGGGGGTGGGCCAACTCGAAATCTTTGGGTAGGACAAGTTAAGTTTGGGGGTATGTTTACGCATACTTAGAAAACTCCAGTGGAGTTTCTCGCGGCGCCGTCTTCCCATCCACCTCCTTGGGTATTTATGTTTTTACTACTAGAACTAACCCTGGGTGTATTAGCCAGTGCCACCGCTCACAAACCTTAGCGGCGGATGGGGAGCATCCTTTATGCCTTTGAATTTCTGCGCTAGTGATTGATTTAGTTTTCTCCCAACAAATTTCCCAACTTCGCAAGTGTTTTGGAAGCGTCTCGCCAATTCACTGCATGCCTTTAATACCACTTGAACGACAGCCACAGGAACGCCTGCAGCGTGTAAAATTTACCGCCTGCCCCATTCAACCACAATCCTCTGTTTCTCTTTCTATACATTTCTGACGCAACGTTCATGCCTGTCCATGGTCCTGTAGTTCCCCCCGAAACCTAATCAGGAGCTCAGCAGCCTTCACGGAGCGAAAAAAATAAATCCTTACCTTGAAAACTCTATGAGGCAGATGTTTGCGAAAGCATTCGTGCCCAACGTTGAATACGGCCACACCTTAAACGGGTGCGGTTTGCGTAAATCCCTTTGAAACGGCAGACGGCAAGACAAACGCGGAACGATTCCTTATGTCGCTGTGCGCTCACTCAAAGAATAGGAGAGGACACAGAGCCATATCTGACCGCGTTCCCTCGGTCCCGCAATTTCGTGCCGCATGTAACTTTATTTAGACATGTTCTTACTCTTTCTGCGAGCACATAATCTCTCGCAAAGTTGTGCGACGCTGATGCGCGTAACCAATGTCAACATGTTTACGGCCACAGTTTGGAGCCTGGCCAGGTAGCGCCAGAACAAGGGAACGAACAGAAAGGATTGGGCAAGGCCGTCACCGACTAACAGTGGCTGGTTCTATATCACGACTCCGCTGAAGCTGAAAACGACAGCGTAATAGAAAAGAGAGTGTTTAGATATAAACCGAGTGGCGTCACCTAAACAGATGTGTCGTTCCTTCCAGGCGCCAGTTGGTACGGCGGGAGCTCTGTTTATAAGTTGGAAACCAACGCAGCCTTCTCAACACGCACCAAAACGTCGGCTCAGCAGCTAGCTCTCTCGTGTCAGTCCCAACAAAGCAGGTTCGTCGCGATTACGAGTCTCACGTCCGCATAGCTGTAACAAAATGCACCGCCATACGGAAGTGACCGTGCTGAAATGGTGGTGGGGGAAAGGAAAGGAGCAGGGTGTAGACGCAGCTGAATCTTAGGAGAGAAATAAAAGTAATCATGCACACAATTGTAGTATAATGCTACAGAGAAAGCCCAAAATGGCTCCACGAAGTAAGGCTATTCGATTTATGGACCATACTATATACGCTCAGTATGATAACCGCGGCTCAGCAACCAGCTCAGTAACCATATAGGAACAGGAAAAGCATATTCACAAAGTGGTTTGCGAGTATGTGGCATTTAAATGTGTATTAACCATGTGCACATGGAAGCAGCACATTTTACTGTCATGGACCAGAAGGCGAGATAACAATTACTTAGGCCAAGAAGTCTATGGTATGTAATAGTAGGGAAGCTTGGGCGAGTTGGTGGAAGTTCATATTTGACAAACAGCAACACTTACCATACGAGGACGACGAGATGGCGATCACAACACAAGCGCTGACTTTCAACTAAATAGTTGTTGGAAAACGACGCGCGTATACAGACAAACTCCGACCTTGCTGTACGATAAGAAACCCTGCACGCGCAGCAGAAACCAGCTGCGTGCCACGAAAGTCATGACGTGCGATAAAAAAAAATAATAAATAAACAGAAAACACATACGTTAATGGGAAGATGAAGCTGAATTCATTGACCTTTCTCGCACAGCTGGCGAAAGGTTCTTCGAAACACTTTCGTTTTACTTGCGGTAAGCATTTGTTGAAAGTAACGGGAAGACGTTTGTGCAAAGGGTTTGTTATCGAGTGAAAGGGTGGCCGCCATCCTAAGCCATATTTTTCTTAGTCGCGTCGACAAGTGTGTCACCAAAAATTTTTGGTAAATTGCATTTTATGGTCTTCTGGTACGCTGATGAATCTCTAACCATCACGGAAGAAGGTGACCACAACTGTGAAGTTGTTGATATATATATCAAAGACTTTCTGTGAATCTATCTATATATTGAAATTTACATTTGAGTTACCTCCGAATTGCGAACTTCAATTTCAATTCAAACTCAGGCTTCGGGAAAGTCATTTATGCTGTCAGCATAGGCCCCGCTCTGGCAGAGCGCTTTTAAAATTTTCTTGTGAGTATTCTGAGATCATGAAAACTGCTATTGTTTAGGCTGCACTGCGCTCTGTGCTCAAGAAAACGTGCATACATTCGCTAAGGAATAGTTTCCAGAGTCAGATTGAAAGATTGCAGCTGGCGGGCTACCATGATAGTAAAATCTTGAGGCCCTGTCACAATATGATCAAATGGGTTAAAGGTTGCAATAAAGTACAAAAATCAAAAGAGCACGTGCGCAATAAAATACTGGTAGTTATGCCTATGTACACAAGCTATTGCACAGCTTGAAAAACGTAGCAAATAGGTATGGCGAGCATGTGGTGATTTCCGCTCCCAGTAATGTTGCCAGTATTTGTGTCCGCTGGCAAAGAAATGCTTCATCCTCTGGTACGGCTCGCAGTCTGTGTTCTGGAAAGTCAGCCAATGAATACGTTTTCTGCAATACATGTGTCGTTTAAGGTTGCCGTTGCGATGCGGACATATATACGTAGGTCAAACCGGCCGTTGTGTGAATATTCGATTGAAAGTGCACTTGTCTTCTCTGAAAGGTTTCGGGAGCCTGCTTTTGCCTGCGCATTGTAGGGTGTGTGGGTGCCTACCGCTAAAAAAAAAAAGGCGCAGTTACGCCCGAAAGGCGAAGCACCGATTGCGATAGCGAATTAGTAGATAGCTGTACGAAGTAAGGATAGTAGTTTTATCGGCCTTATAAACTTGTAAACATTCAATTACTAACTAAACAAGCACGGTGACACGCGCGCACAGGCAATGAACACATCACGCTCGATGACTGCAGAAACTCGCTGTGAAAAACGCTGGAGTGAGGAATCGTGGCAGCAGCAACCAGTGATTTGGCCTTCGTGCATCTCTCGCCTCAACGCAAACGAAACGCCGAAACGGCACAACGCGCACTCTTCAAATATCGCAGATCGCTTTGAAGATGAGGCCCGCGTGGGCGCGCACTTCGGGTGTACGTCGCAGCTCGCTTTCACGATAGACCTCAGACTCTGCCCAGGCGGCGCTGCGGAAAAACCCGTCACCAGCGCCCCCATCGCAGACTTGGCACGAACTGAGTAGTGCAAAAAGAGCTGTCCACAAGCGAAGCGTGCACGCATAGGCCTCTATGGACCCTCCGCTTTCGGTTGTGTTGAGGCACGGTTTCTAAAGATCAAGGAGCTGGAAAGCTTCTTCCGCCCACCCACGCTTCGGAAAGGGAGGAAGCTCAGCAGGGTGAAGTACGTGTACAATATAAAAGAAGTCTGAGTTAGGTGTTATTTTGGCGTGTTGCGGCTCGCAAGTACAGAGAGCATCAGGTTTGTTTATAGGCATATCAGCATAAAAATCTAAGCATTTCAAATTGGTTCATATTAAAAATGTCCTGAACGCAAGACTAAGGTATCTCCTATATATTTATGCATGTTATTATCGTAATTTTTTCTCGCAATTACTTTCAGAGAGTAAACCTTCCATAGCCTTTTTCAGGGCAGCAAACAGAAAACGTTTTCCAAGGCAGCAAGCAGCATGCGATCATAACGAAAGTAAGCTTCCTACAGTGTCTATATACGCGCCACATCTTTCTTTTTTTCTCGCAGGAGCTACAGCATCGCTCAGTACCTTTGAACTTTTCGCAGACGCTTCGAGCAACAAGAGCGCACGAATAAATGTAAATAAACGCGACATTTTTTTACAGACGTACGTTACTTCGCAATTACTCATCCAGTGTTCCTACAGCAACTTTATTGCTCACGTTTGAAAAATGCTGTCGAGCAGGCTCAGCACATTGCCAAACGTGCTTGTATCGGCGCAGGACATACAAAATACCGAAAGTAGAAATGAGCTCGCGATACAACGATGCTCTAGAGCGGGATTTTGAATTCGTAAACGAACCAAAATGTTTGGTTAAACTGACCTGCCAAATCTATCCGTTCCACTTGTTGAGTCAAGCGGAGGCGGACGTCTGTTAACAGGTGGAAATATCAATCGCACATACGCAGGATGGTTCGCACCGTTGTTTTTTTCTGCTGCCAACGAAGTGGCGGCTGCAGATTCTTGAGTTTTCGCTTGGTTACCACGGTCCTCCGTCAAGGCTACGCAACACAATTACAGCAGAACGAAATTGTCGCACTTTCTCATGCGAGCCGCTGCGTTGTGGGGAATGCAAGTTATTCGATTACCCAACAGGTTGAACGGCCCTCCAGCGCTGTCGCCTTTCCCCTTCATACGATCGCGACGGAAATCGGTAAAACTGAACGTTGTTATTCAGTCCTTCACGTTCATGGCAAGTTACAACACAACAGTAGCGTCGATTGCGGCGTTTCTTCGTAGCGCGCGGAGCTATCGCGGTTGCCGTCGCTTCTATGCCATCAGTCTGACGAGTGAGCCAGGAAACGCTTTATGGCAGTTCGACGGCGCGTCCGACTAGCGTAGAAATTCATAGCTCTCTGTCTGGGTGTTAAATGCGCAAAACACTCGCAATATGGACCAAAATCTAGTTAAATCGTTCTTTCGCAGTCGCTAGCTGCATAGGCAACTTAGCAAGGGAGTCGGGCTTCGCACTACTCAATTACTGCCTCTTCGCACCGGCAGGTGGCGCGACGCGTCTTGCAAAACTCCAGAGTCTGACGTCTTCGGCCGCGCCGTAAGCCGCAGCCGCCAGAGAAAAACGCCCCCCCCCCCCCCCTCCCTCGCCTTACCCCCGTGCCTTGCGCACGACAGAAGAGGGCGCGCTCCTCGCTCCCGTACGCGAGATTGAACCGCGTTCGCCGGCTCACCCTCGCAAGCTCTCACTCGAACGTGCAGCATACGGCGCGCGGCGACGATTTTATCGCCCTTCTACTTTATAAGGAACGTAACGGCTACGCCGACGCCGACGGCGGAAATACGCCTGGAGTGTCCATATAATTGCGAACGCATTAAAAGCGCTATTTTAACGCGACACCGTTAACGGCCCCGTGTGTCAAAAAATCCGATGTAGCGTTGGACGTCGATTGGCGAAAAATAATTCTGAACCACAAACTCACTCCGGACGACTGAACCAGTTGAATTCCTCAAACTAACATGCGTCAGAAAAATCGTAAAATAGAACCTAAACATAACCTACAGCCAGAATAGCGTCGGATTGTAACTTGAAGATACCAGGAAACGAAATTCTGTCACGCGAAAACTCAAACACTAAACCCATTTCCAGAATTTCTACCATTCATAGAGCAGCTATGGCCATGGAGATTTGCGCTCACGGTTCCTTGCGAATACCTCTGGATGGCGCTCGCCTACGCCGCATCGCGGCCCACGCAAGAGGTCGCGCTTCTACTAGAAAGCTCGCCTGGCTCGCCTTCATGGTGGCGACGAACGCTGTAGCGTTCGCCGCCAGCGTTCCTTGGTAAACGTACATACGGTTACATAAGCTGTAGTTGCTGGGAAGCGTGAAAAGAAGTCAGGGATCTTGGAATGCTATCGCGTTCAACTCTTAGACTTTTAAGCGTCTTCCAAATTTTTTGTTTCCTCACAAGGACCAATGCACAATGGAGATAATGGAAGCCTTATGTGTTTGCTTCCATTATATAAGGGGGAAGCGGGTTAGCGTTTGTTGCCCTTAGTAAGAATAGTTAGGGTTCCTAAGAGAAATTTCCACGTTAGATTATACTCGGCCCGCGTACATTTTTTTTAAATTCCAGTTCTTTGCCTGGTTGGAGCCAAGGTTTAAACTCGACGCCGTCCGAGGTCAAGAATTTGTCGCCCGGCTTTTCACGCACCCGTTCGCACGCCACCACTGGCTTGGCGCTATCTCTCCTTGCTCCACTCGCCGGTACGGGTGGGCGCGCCACAAGATAGACGAGGCTCGGTTGCACTAGCTGCGCTATATTCACGTAGGCCTGTACTTGCGGATGCAACAATGGGCCCCTCAAATGTATAAAGCAGAAGAGGAGCGGAAGTGCACAAAGGCTCTGTAGAGACTACAGAACTATGCGATGCGTGTTGAAGCGGCGACGCCCAAGAGATATGCGCGGCCGTGGAGCGCGAGCCACAAGACCACAAGAGTAGAGACGTGCGGCCGAAGAACAGCGGCACGCCAAGCGAACGGCCGCTGAACAGGCCATCGAGACCAAGCGGCGGCGGCTGGAGGACCGCTCCTAGCGGTACGCAGATGCATAGTCTCAAAAGCACTTTGTCGAAGACGAATTTGGTGCGGCGTACTTCGCTCGTACCCGCGTAGGCTTAAGCACTCAGCAAAGGAAAACGAACAGTGCACACAACAAGCATCCGAACCATATAATTGATGATAAAGTGCTCCTGACAACAATGCGAGGCACGTAGCACTCCCCGCATACGTTTCCCGGTAAAGATTACTGTTGCGCAAGCTGCCGCGGCGACGGCAGCTTGCGACGTGGAGAGTGACGTCCCTAGCCCTTCGTATATAAAAGAACCAGCCTGGGAACTGATTTCAATGTTGCAGCACCGCAACGGGCGGCGGAGTGTTATCAAAATTATCATTACTACAATTACTTTTAATCATTATTATACTACCATTACACTAAACTAATAAAACACTGCACACCACCCTCAGCATTTGTAGTGGTGGTTTTCAAGAGCTTTGCTAGACATCCATTTTCGCAGGGTCGTTATGGCGAGTAGTCCTTTTTTTTCTTGCTGAATTCCGTGAAGAACAAGGCCGGTGATCGCGACATTTGCAGCGGTTGTACAGATGGTTTTACACGTATGCACAGACTCGCTGCACGTGTGCTGTTCTGTGTTCAGCTATGTCGGGTGATGACGTACGGTTCACCTAAAACAGAAGTCAGCGTGAGACCTGAAGAGAAACCGCTTCTGCTTTAAAAATAATAGTAGAAGGAAAAGATATGACAAAGCTTGCTTACGCAGAACGCATTTGAATGACAGATGCGTGCGTTCGGGGAGCCTAAGTTACTGTACGCGCATGCTACGGCATGTAACCTTTGGTAGCATATAGAGGAGCGCTATAGAAGAGCCCACCTTGCCCATGCTGCCTGTGGTCTGTTCACCACCACTTTAGAAATGCATCCCGTGTCTCAGTGACCCGCAGCACAGCGCTGCATCTGCTGAGTGCGTGTGGCCAGCGTACATCTGTGCTAGAAGCGCAACTCGCAGGATAGGTATCTGGATAGCGCAAGAAAACAAGGACACTAGAAGAAACGAAGGCGAAGACAAGAGTTTGTCTCCAGTGGCAGTCGATAGTGAAAGAATCCTACACATGTGAACGGGTATTCAATGTCGGCCACGTATACATAGAGTGCAACCTGCATTTTATTACCTTTACTCGAAAACTCATCTGGGCATAAGGGCAGTGGGTTACCAGTGGGTCCCCAGTGGGGCTCTTATAGTTAGCTTTCAGGGAAAACATCTCTAACACAATTTCTGATTGCTGGACTCAGCCGAGTGCACTTCTGCTAATCAATCAGTTGAAAGACAGCCTGCAACTTGCTCAAGCACACTGCGGGATTGAGTGGCAGGAAAGAGTGCACTATATTCCCTTTGAGGACATTTTTCCAGATAGCATTTGTAAATGTGCACCATCCACTTCATTCTAGTGAATTTGTTGCTACACACTCACACACACACACACACACACACACACATACCGTTAAATGTGCTAACTGCCTTTTCCAGCTGTAAGCTAATATCTGGATGAGTGCTTTTGGCTGGAAGTTTGAAGTTGCAGGCTGGCTGCAGAATGCTGCATTGCCTAACCATGCCACGTTTTCTCCCACTAACACTGACCAGCACATGTTGCTTCAGCTATTATATCCAGTAAATGCCGACGACTCAGGGCATGACAGCTGGCAATATTTTGTTGCAGGCAGCTTTAAAAGATTGTTTTGTAAAGCAGCGCAATTAAAAAGCTTGAACAGGTAACAGAGTGAGCCAACTACATGCAGCATCACCATTTGATAACAAGTAAAACAAATGGGGGTGGGGAGGCAACAAATGGATCCACAGGGCATAAAAGTTGGGCTAGCTTTCTTTGGAACGTCCTAAACCCGACAGCCAGATGCAGTAGATGGTTGCCAAATTAAAATTGGCAGCACAATGTTCCCACATTGGATTGGATTGGAGCCAACTTTTTTTATGCCTGCAGTTGGGCGCTCGCGCGCCCCGACGAGGGCTTACGTCATCCTCGAAGTCGCCGTTACTGGGCGCGGGTCTCCGCTCGCCGTTGCCGGCTCGCTGGGTCCGTGCCTTTCGAGCGCCTCGAGGACCTGCTGGACGGCCCAGAGCTGATCGTCTCGGTCGTAGCTCTTCGCGGCTTCCTGGAGCCGCGGTGATAGCCTTCTTGATTTTGATTCTTCTGGATATTTAACGCAGTCCCACAAGATGTGCGTGTAGTCTGCGGTCTCCCTCCGGCAGACTCTGCACATATATGTCGGATATGTCTCGGGGTACATGCGATTCATCAATCTGGGGCTCGGTAGCGATCCGGTCTGGAGCTGTCTCAGTACTACCGCCTCCGCTCGACTCAGTCTCGGGTGCGGGGGCGGAAGAGTCCTACGAGCCAGGCGGTAGGCCTTCCCATACAACGGAGCAACAGACAATGACTCGTCAGCGATCCATAAGTGAGCTCTGCACATCCATGAGCTCTGCACATCCACAGACAAGAGCTTGTCTTCGTCTTCGTTTTTTCTGGTGTCCTTGTTTTGTTGCGTTATCCAGATACCTTTCAATGACGACCGACCAACGAGCCCGTATCGCCACCCTCGCAGGATAGGTTCGGCGGTGATTCCCGGCGAGCGTGCGCTGCATGACTGCCAACCGCATGCAGCGCGGCACTGGGGTTTTGCTGCCTTTTCGTTCCTCACTCCAACTGCCGCTGTAATGTGTAGCCGCTTAGACACCGTTTCAGCAGACTGATAAGAACACGCAGTCCTTATTATTTTTTTAAAGGAAAAAGTAACAGGAACCGTGCTAAGTAGTCATTCGTCGGCTGTTGCATAATGAAAGGGTGTCGTATTCAAATGGAGGAAGAAAGAGAGTCGGTCGGAGAAAATCCCCAATTACACAATCACCCGGAAATTACCAGAACGAGCTATATCCACACCTAGTTCAGTCTTTCAATTTTTACGACTTCAAGGGCACCATTGAAATGGCGTTCGTGCAACGAAAAAATTTGACGTCCGCTGTGTAGAACACAGTAGGTGTGACGTTAGAGGTAGCTGGAAGTGTTCAGAAGAAAAAGAAGAAGAGTAGAAACGCGGAGCGCACAATTAGCTTTGTACGGTTTCGCACACGCACACATATCGATTTGTATGCTCAAGGACGCCGAGTCGTGAGTGAGTGAGTGAGTGAGTGAGTGAGTGAGTGAGTGAGTGAGTGAGTGAGTGAGTGAGTGAGTGAGTGAGTGAGTGAGTGAGTGAGTGAGTGAGTGAGTGAGTGAGTGAGTGAGTGAGTGAGTGAGTGAGTGAGTGAGTTGAATATAGTCAGTTCTTTGCCGCGTTGTGCCCGTTGCACCCACGTACCGCAAAATAACATCTTGTCTGAAAGCGCGAATGTGTAACGGCCAGACAAGAACCAAAAGAAAGCGCTCGTTCTTGTGTCCTTTTGGTTCTTTCTTGATTTTAAACGTTCTCACTTTCACACAGGATGTGTTAACACCAACTAGCCTACTCAGTTACGCTGTAAAATCACACTTTAGCTATAATGGCGATAGGAGATTGTCATGACATATTGAAATACTAGTGTAACCTAAATAGGACGAGGATACTAGAAGAACCCCACTCCTCGCTAGCGCCCTCTCTGAGTGGCTATGTTCTCACCTCGTGTCATCATCTTGCTGCGCTACAGCATATAATCACAAACCACGAACTTTCTAGACTCGAACGATTTCTCTCACTCTTCGCAGCATGGTTTTTCGCATAGGTCTTTCGTATACAACTCGAATGGCTGCCTTTATTCATCACTTAGGCTTAAAACTAGACCGTAACCAACATAATGATTTAACCTTCTTAGATTTCGCGAAAGCTTTTGATAAAATGTTTCACCACCTGTTTGTCATTAAAATTTCTGACCTAAATGTTAAATCTAATGTTCTTAACTGAATTCCGGCTTTCCTGAGCATGTCTTTCCCAATTTGTCTTTGTCAATAAGCACATTTCTGACCCTCTGCCCGTAACGTCTGGTGCCCCCCATTGGCCAGTACTGGGACTTCAGTTGTTTCTAATATGCCTAAGCAACTTACCTCTACATGTGTCATGTCACATTCGTATGTTCGCGCACGACGGACTTATTTATCGCGCTATCACTTATTCTTCTGAGCAACAAGCTATTCAAAATTAGCTTGACGCTATTCAGGAATGATGATCGAGACCACTGGCTCACGACACTTAACTCCAGTAAATGTAACTAAATTTATTTCTCGCGTCGTCATGACCACCTATCTTTCCCTTACACAGTCGGTAACGTCCGCGTGGAAGCAGTCGAATCACTTAAGTACTTAGGTGGCACCTTGTCACATCATCTAACCTCGTGCACGCATGTCGCCAACATGGTAGCGTCTGCAAACAAAATACTGCAGCCTTTCTCAAACGTCATTCAAGTCATGCGCCTGCACCACTCAAACTTGCTGGCTTAGACAGCGCTTATTAGACCAAAGCTTGAATATGCCGCTGCCATTTGGAGCCCGCATCAAACATAATTTAAGATGCACTTGAAGCAGTACAGAATCGTGCGACCTGTTTTATTCATTCGTCTTACTCGTACCATACAAGCGTATCGTTCTTAAAAGCAGAATCCGCCCTACTCTTGAGCATTCACTCTTGCGCATCGCCGCCACATTGCCACTTTAGCCTCGTTTCAGTTATATATATATATATATATATTGAGAGAGAGAGAGAAACTTTATTTGACAGGAAGAGATTTTCAGGAGGGGTGGTCGGAGCCCCCCAGTCCAGGGCCCCACTGACCTCTGCCGCCTGCCTGACCTGGCTAATTAAGGACTTTTGTCCTGCCAAGTCGGAACGGGCTAGCTGTGCCTCCCACTGCTCCATTGTCACATTGCTATTTGGCCTATGAGGGCGCTTAGTGCACTCCCAGGTTACATGTATTAGAGTAGGTATGCCACCGCACCAAGAGGAGTTGTACCTATAGCGAGTGGGATACATGACCTTTAGCAATTTTAGATGGTAGAATACCTCTGTCTGTATATTGCGCCAATCGGCGCCCTCTTCCGCGCGAAGTTGTGGGTGAGGCGGCGGGTATTTTCTGCGGACTCCGCGCTAATGAGCAAGGATGTCTTTGGCATTTAAATTGATCGGATTTTGAGAGGGATAGTGCTAGTGGTTGGGGTTAGAAGACGACGCCGTCGCTCAATTCGTACACTCTCGAGCTAACGCGTTAGCCTGTTCATTCCTTGTACCGCCGTGTGTCCCGAGTACCAGAGCAGGCGATGACGGTGGTTGAAAGATTTCGGATTTGTGGCGATCGCTAGCCGCAGTCACATGCCCCTTGAGAAACATGTAACATGTCTCCCGGGAGTCCGTAACCACAACCGAGTCCCTTTGCGAACGCTCTGCGTGAGCGAGGGCGATCGCCACTGCTATCGTTTCAGCCAAGGTGGGGGACGCCGCCGTGGCTGACGCTGTTATTTGCTGCTGGCAGATCGCGTTCACGACCGCCAGGGCGTACCTCTTTTAGTAGCGATGCCCGGTCGCCTCTGCTTATTCAGCTGCGTCCGTGTAGTACGTGTAGTACCGAGGGTTATTAGAGTACGTCGATTGAATATTTTGTGCGCGTGCTTTGCGCCTTTCCTTGTCGTACTCGATGTGCAGATTCTTGGGAATTGGAGCTACTGTAATTTTGGATCTCACCGAAGGAGGGAGAGGTACGGCCTGTTCGGTGAGATAAATGGGGTATGCTGTGGGGTATGCTGGGATATTGAGTCGAGGCAATATTGCCCTACCAGTTTTTGTGAAGCTGAGGCGTTCCCTCTGTCGCGTCAGAGTGGCCTGCCTCAGTTCATCGAAAGTATTGTGTACTCCCAAAGCTAGCATGCGCTCCGTGGAGATACATTTAGGCAGGCCCAGAGCCGCCTTGAAAGCGGTTCGAAATACAGTGTTGGCCTGCCTCTCCTCTTCTCCGTTCAGCATTTGGTAAGGTAAGCCATACGTGATTCGACTAATTACTAACGCCTGCACGAGCCTCAGGTATCGTCTTCGCGCATGCCCAACTTTCGACACGTCACTCGAGTATCATTTGGTCTATACTGTGGGTTGTGGATTTGAGGGTGTTGAGCATCTGTGCTGCTCTCCCGTCGCTCTGAAGCCGCAAACAGAGGACTCGCATCGTGGGTACCTCTCGGACCGTGTGGCCCTCAACCACAATGTTAATCGACCCTCTGGATTTGAAGCCTTTTGCGTGTATCCGGATTACCTCGGATTTTTCGGGCGCGCACTTCAGCCCACTTCTTCGGGAAAATTTCTCCACCGCTAATACTGCGCATTGGAGCGTATATTCTTTATCCTCTGTGGAACCCCTGCTCGCCCACAGCGTGATGTCGTCCGCGTAGAGCATGTAACCTAAGTCGGGTATCCCATCCAGATCCCGTGCGAGGCGACACATCACCATGTTGAAGAGCAGAGGCGATATTATTTCTCCTTGGGGTGTTTAATTTAATATCTCCGATGTGGTTTGGCCAACACTGATTCGTGCCTCGCGGTTGAAAAGAAACGCCCTTATGTAATTGTAGGCACGCTCGCCACAACCCGCGAGTTTGAGTCCCTCAAGTATTGCGGCTTGAGAGACGTTGACGAAGGCTCCTTTGAGATCTAGTGCTAGGAATAGTCTCTCGTCACCGTATACGGTATATTAGTTACAATTTCGTCTCTAAGTAGGAGGAATGCGTCTTGACACAATAAACCCGTGCGATATCCTATCACGGGAACCAGTTCCGCTCTTCCAGGTGTCGCTGCAGTCTGTTATGGATCGCTTTCTCATAGAGCCTTCCCAGGCAGGACGTGAGCAATACCGGCCGGAGTATATCGATCAAGGGATTGTTATTTTGGTTTGGGGATCATGATTATTTTAGCCAATTTCCATTCTTGGCGCAAGTCACCCTTTACCCAGTACTCGCTATTGAAAATCTTCGTTATTTTCGCCAGGGCCGCCGAATCCATGTTTCGAATCGGGGAATTTGTGGTCCAGTCTGGGCCCAGTGCCGAGTCTTTAACTGCGGTTTGTGACGCCTCGTGCACTTCCGCGTGCGTTACTTCTTCATCTAATTTAGGGTTGGCTTCTCCCGCATATGGTCTCGTCGTGTAGGTTGCCCGTTACAGTCCAAGCCTTATCACCCCACCAGCGAGCTAATATCACCGCACGGGCTGTGCCCTTCAAGTCTCCCGGCCAGGCACCCGCGCACAGCTACATTTACCACCTCCTTCTTTCCACGTATAGCCTTAGAATGGAACGACCTTTCCCACAGTATTTCCGCTATCAACTCCTCATTAAGTATTTAGCAGAAAGTGGCATATTGTCTAAAAACTGAATTCCGTGGTTTTGCGTGCCAAAACCACGATATTCTTGCATTCTGCCTCCATGGAAATGCGGCCACCACAGCCGGAATTGAAGCCGCAGCCTCAAGCTCGTCAGCGCAATGCCATGGCCGCTGGGCTACCGCAGCAAGGAACAGATTACCTGTCATATTGATACCACGTGGTTACCATGGTTAAGTTTTTCTGTGTGTCCACCTCTTATGTAATATCTCATGGAGGAGGCCTTAAGGTAATAAGACGAACTGAAGTGAAGCAGTACCTCAGCTACAGTCCGATGCAGCAAATTAGTCATTGTACCGTGATGAAAACCCCAGGGTGGACACCGCCTGATTCGAACGATTGCGAAAGAAGAGAGCCAAAAGAAGGCACCCAAGTCGTACGTCGAAAAGCTTATTAAATATTCACGAGGACGATAAGGCAGCAATGAATTCCCTTTACAGTCTCACTAAACTTCGCGAGGCGCGATTTTCCTCGAATGCCGAGGAAGCGCTAAATGGCACCCGATTTACCGCGCACCGCCCAGCTTTCACTGCTCGCATACTTTCGCTTCCTGCTTGGCCCGGCTCGAACGTGATGTTGCCGCAGCCCTTTCGTCGCGTAGCCAGCACGCGCTGATTCACACGAAGGCCGGCGAATGCGATCTATGCGATTTTGCTGACTCTGTATAGGAAATGAAGAAGGAGCGCGGATCGTCCGCTTCCTCGTGTTTATAGTCACACGTTGGAAACGCTGGCCCTCGTTAATATGGCGAGAGTAAGGCATATGTCTCGTGGAATTCTTACTGCGCGTACGTAGCGAACCTACGCGCAATAATTGGTGCAGTTTCGAGTCGCTCGTGCCGGTTCGCATGCAGTTCACAGATGAATGACAAAGTAGCAGTACTGTAAAAAAAAAAAAAAAAGAAGCAGTTCCCTTAGTGTTGTGAAACCTCGCATCTGGTATTTAATAAGCTCACTTGCGTCTAACTGAAGCAAGCTAGAAAAGCGATTCATTTTAAGCATAAAACGCCTTACATTATGTGCAGCTTGCAGTACATCACTCATATCGGTCAAAAACAATATGTTTGCAAAAAAATGATCGTCCGTGCTTCCTGATTGCGTTGCTCGACGCACATATTAAACCGTTAGTTCGAGGGAACGGCGTTATGTTTGTAGTGAGCATTCCCTCAGCACGAAGAGGAGACGTTTATCTCCGCAATCAGTTGGCTTGTTCTCTCCGGCACTATCTATACTGCACAATCGACGTGCTTGTAACATTCGCACCGGTTTCGAATGAACAACTGGTCAGTTATTATCTTCTACGTGACTTCGTGGCCTTCGGTAACCCCTGAGGTGACAGGTGCAATGTTTTACTCACACGTGTGCTACCCTCGCAGAGTCTACGTGTCAGTCGACGCGTGCGTGGCTGTAAGGTTGCGCCTTGAACCGTGCCGCTGCGATGTTGGCTCGTAGCGACCACATTCCCTCATCCTACCCCGACGGGGTCCGGGTAGTCGCCGAACCAGATTACGTCATTTGCAGCGGTATCCGTTTAATGAAACGTAAAGTGAGTGAAAGCGGAGAAATAAATAAACGAATTACTCTTTTGAAGACGAGTGTGATGTCCTGCGCAAACTGGACAAGGAGAGAGAAAGAGCCACGCGTATACACCGTGTTGTGCGTACACAACCTTCGTCTAAAGTCTACAGACCGTATATTGCGTGATACACCGGAGGTCACGTGAAAGCTTTCCGGCATGTCGTCCACGGCGTTAGAAGCGTACAATCATAGGCCTGAACATGTATTCAGTTTGCATTGAACCGGCTACCGAGAAAGAGCCAACAGGACCTTATAAACGCCATCTGTTGGCTCCGATATAACGCACGTGGTCACTTTGTACATTGACTTACGCTTCAGTATTGGTGCAGCGTGCGCTGAATGGTTCGTAGACTGCCAGCACGGCGCCCTAGTTGTGCCTCGCTGCTCCCGTTGTCTATATATATATATATATATATATATATATATATATATATATATATATATATATATATATATATATATATATATATATATATATATATATATATATATATATATATATATATATGTCACCACACTTATTTTTTGATCAAACTCGTTGCATCCTTCCACTAGAATCAAATTGTCATTAACATCTCGCTGCTACAGCTCTGTTTTCTCCTCAATGCGTGGCAAAGCAGTCTTGCATTTAAAATGCACCGAATACCACCCAAACCGGGACACCTATTCGTCTTGTCCCTGAGCACTAAGGATAAATTTATCATCGCACTTAATCGCCTTCATCTATATAGCACTTACCGCGCGCTATGCACGTACACCCGGCCACAAAATATTACGGACCATTAAATCTGAGAGAACGCTGCATATCTTGTTAGCCTCACAACGCAGCCTGGTATTGGCATTTCGGGTCTCAACTAGAATATGCTAACAACATTGTCCTATACAGTTTCACTGGCTACTGACAGTCTGCTGGGTAACTGAGCGTTTTGTGAGATCCCGTGGTCCGTAAACTATTGTGGCCGGGTATACCTCCGTGTATTTGCTTCTGTCCTGATTCCGCCGCCAGATAAGAGCGGCGGACGAATCAAATCGCCCTGCTCACTCGTCCACGCGTTATTATACGAACTGCTACGTCTCGACGCGGTCAAGGACATTAATCAGACGTTTGTCATGAAGCAACCCCACCCACCCATCAGCGCCTACCCAAACGTCAACGCAAAGTTGACACCGACTGCTGAAGAATCCACAAAAAGCCCCCTACCACTATCCGACAGCCTGAACTAATAATGAAAAGGTCCAACGTCAAATGCTACTGAAGAACGGCGCCGACCTTGAATTCCCAGGTTGCTATCATGTCCCTTATCCCATACCATGCTGAGGTAGGAGTACTACTAAGGTAGGAGTGCATCGGAGGTGGGAGCGCTGCGGAACGATGCGACATCATGGGCGGGGTATTACAACCGATTCGGCAATTGTGATTGGCCGCGATACAGTCGTCAGATTCCTTAGTCGAGTAGCCTAGGGAAGACAACGGTATTAAAAACGGAGACCTTTCGTGCAGTGATACCGACGTGTTCTGATATGAACTCGGACGTTTAACATGCTCCTGCATAGGGTGGGCTTCCGTAACTGGAGCCGTGTAACTAACGTCAAATAAACTCTCTTTCCTTCATTCCTGCTACTGGATGTACTCGTCGATGGGCTTGGTGGGTTCCTGACCCAAACACCACCTTCAAGCCGCAACAGAACACTCACTTTCGTTTCTTCAACTATAGTGACGATGCACTGTACATCGCATAGGTGTTGCCCGGCAGCTTGAAAATGTTTTAGAAAAATGTAACTTTTTGTTTCTTTATAACCTTGTGTCGTCGATGTGGATGTGCGTGTTTTCCTTTGTTCCTTTATTCTTACGATATAAACCGTCGCCATAACACATCCAAAAGGACTCTCACTCATTTTCGATCCGATAAAACAAAAAAGCGTAAGGCCTGCTCAAGGGCGAGCCCCTTCAGCCACTGAGCGTGCGTCTGTGGCTTTTCGATCTCTTTACGATGGCTCCATAGATATCTGGTGACCTTAGCGTGCCGTAATCGTTAACGAGATGTATCGGAAAGTTCATCTTGAATATGTAATCGCTCCTCGTTTACAAAAGCAGACCCTGAGACACTTCCGGTAGGATCTTGCGTTCACAGCATTCGCCGCACTTTACGGCCACCCTGCTGTAAATGAGCATAACATATTACCGTTGCACTGGAATTGTTAGGCGAGCCCGCGGGGCGCTTGCGCAGACGGTACCTTGAACTGGCCCTGACAACAACGGTGCAGTGGCATCGTCGTCGTCATGGCTAACCTAGCTGAGTTAAATGCAGGAAAAACGCCTATCCCGCAAGTCTCAGATTACATCTATCACACGTAAACCGAACCCACCTACACGTCCGAAAATTATATAATCACATCAGTGCATCTAATCTTCTGCCACTACCTACTGCGTCTCCCATCTCTTGGGGGCCATTTAGTTAATCCAATTGTAAACAACACGTTATCTGTTCCACGCATATGGACTGCTCAACTACCCGTCCCAACTATATGCACGGTAACATGTGTGCACCTGCATTTGCTTTCGATTCAATGCTGCCGCATTTTTTTTATCTCCTAATGTCATTGCCTATTACATTTTTCATCTCTCGTTGAACGGCTCGTAGCGGTAGTTGTACGGTAAAACGTCATCTGTTTTCCCAGTCATTGCCCTAGTGAGTGCTCGCAAGCGAAGTAGAAATTTTCAGTTTACCTTCCGCTAACCTCTCGAGCAAGAAATCCAAGGGTGATTTCAAAGCCGTAAAACTAGCAAGCACCAGCGCCGTATCGAAAGCTTTTTCTAAAGTGGCAAAAGACTGCTGGCAACGCCTTGTGAGAGGGCGTAGTGCAGATACGGGACCTGCATATAATTACAGAAAAAGCTCTATAGATTGGTCAAAGTGCGGCAGGCTTACATTATTTGAGGGCTTCCAATCGCAGATACTGCGAAGCCGTAACTGCCACAGCTTAGACAACCGATTACCGGCCAAGGATAGGAGCGTTTCAGTTTCGACGTGAATAGGTCCGCAGGGTTATCCAGTCGCCGCCCTGCCTATGACTGCTGGCCCTGAGATTAAATCTGAAATGTGAGATATGCAGCACACGTATATGGATTCGGCACAGCCAACTTTCTCTCATTCTCGCCAGATACGCCCAAGTTCAAAAGCAGCGAAAGTAGCGATAACGAATAAAAGTGAGGGTAAACTTGATGGGGAACTGATTGGCCCGCGACGTTATCTGCCTCGTACATCGTTCACTAGTTCATCGATAAAAATATAATCATTAAAAGCGCCAAACTCATGTCGATGTGAAGCATTTACTACGGAGTTGGTTTCGAGGAGACGCGACTGCGCTAGCAAACTTTGACCTATGTGTCGGTGATGTGCAGTCGTAATTAACAGAAAATTATGTCAAGATATTGTGATGTACTATATGTAATCTCATGTTCTATGTTGACTTGGCTATGCTACGTGAAGCAATCTTTGTATTTACTACCGATAGTAAATGTGCACCTTCAATTCTTTTTCCATTCTTTCCATTCTTTTTTTAGGTGACAAGGAGTGAGCAACACCACTTTCTGGTGACCTCTTCTTACGAATGCAAATAAAATTGGGGTATAGGACAGAATGAGGGAGCGAAAATATTCATTACATAAAACTGGATGTTCTGATAGTTCATTTGTGACGACAACACGAAAGTAAACATTTCTTTTTTTTTTTAATATGTCACCATTGGTATCGATGGTTCACAGGCAGAAGCACTAGCCCGAAAGCAGTCATAAATGGGAACAATATAACATTTTATTCGGCGTACCTTCGCGAACGCTATCAGCAATTCTATAAGCGAAATAGACAAGTCTGGCCTGATCTTTTCTTCCAAAGTGAGCGAACCGCTGGTGGCGACATATGGCATATTTGCATTTCGCCGCGCTAGTGATTGAATTCGAATTCAAGCTATAGTGATTGTTAGAAATAACAAGGGTTGGCGTGTTACACGCAGTTTTAGTGGACAGCCAAGCCACCACGGCTAACGACAAATCGGTCGCCATTCCACGTTTAATGTGTTCTGCATGTCATATGGAAATACGTCAATCTGACGTCCCCACTTCCCACGTTCTGAAACACGTATGGATGGATGCATGGATGTTATGAGCGTCCCCTTCGGAATGGGGCAGTGGGTTGCGCCACCAAGCTCTCGGTACTATACTGCCTAATGTTCTACCTAGGCTAAAGAACAAAAAAATAAGAAAGCGCTATGAACTCCCACAACCAAATTTTCTGACCCCCTATTGCGAACTTCGCTTTTGTATGTGTCCGTTTTTTTGTCATTTCCCTACTTTTCTTCCACCAATCTTCCAATCGCCTCTTACTAATCCCTATTGCGGACATGTTTACTTTTCCCCTGCTCTCGCTGAACCCAAGGGCTTCAAGGAGGCCAGTGGTGCCTAAATCGACCTCTGGGCAGATGTCTTCACATCCTAATAAAACATGCTCCATCACTTCCCTAGCTTTATCGCAGCGAGCACATGATTCTTTTTCCTTCTTATATATAGCGGCAGATACACACGCTACAGCACGGGAGCGCAACCTAATATATAATTGTGTGAAACTCTATGCCCTTAAGCATGTCGTCCCAAACCTTCAGCGAGCGCAGAGAACATGCTACGCATTTTGGATGCCATTGCTGTACCACACACGCAGTGGTAGTCTGGTGTGCTGCAAACTACGTTAACGGTATACCAAAAAAGAACGAAAAAAAAAGGGGGGGGGGGGAGTAACCGTGCGCTAAAGCCATCTTTTGGCTTGAAACATGGTCACACGTGGATCAGACGATACGCTCACGTGTTTCTTTACTACAGCACTCTTTTCCCGTTGCAAATCATCCAAGCGTCGACTAACCATATCTTTCGTGCGCGTGTATAAGCTGTCCCCACGTCAAACTAACAGGAGTCTTAAAGGAAGCAGCTGCGTTCGCTTCAACAAAGCTGTGCCATTTCTACCGCGTCCTTTCTTTATTTCTTTCAGGTGGAGCGCGAAGGGAGATTAAAAGTACGAGAGCGTGACATGTTCGTAGTTATCACGTGGCAATGCTATCGTTAAGCGTATACGCTAACGAAAGTTCGTTGGGAAGCTTTGCGTTAGTTTCAGCGGAGACCGAGGAAGTTAACTTTCGTGACCTGGGTTTGCTTAGTTAGTTAAGCCGCAGCATGGCGTGTTGCGTGAAGGAAAAGTAAGTCGTCAAGGCCAGTGCGCGTCACAGAAGGTTCGGAATATATGCGTCCATCCTGGGCCCGTATAATGAATGTACCAATCCCTTTCGTTAAATTTGATTCCTCTTTTGTCACTCATCGCGCTCCCGACCGGTCGAAAAAGAATTATTATGGGGCTTTACGTGCCAAAAAAACTTTCTGATTATGAGGCACGCCGTAGTGGGGGACTCCGGAAATTTGGACCATCTCGGGTCCTTTAACGTGCGCCTAAATCTAAGTACACGGGCATTTTCGCATTTCGGTCCCGCCGAAATGCGGCCGCCGCGCCGCGGCCGAGATCATGGCCGGTCGATTCGGGTGTTAAGGAAGGCTGATCGCTGTTCGGATCACTGAGAAGCACGAAGAGGAGAAGAAATGGGATAGAATCGTCACGTTATTCCGACCCTGCCTAGCGAGGCACCAAAATTTATTTTCGGCTCAATTCCAGCGCCTTAAATTCTTACTTGATTTTGTAGGCAAATATCAACTTCGAGACATTTCCTTTTTTCTTTTTCTTTGGCCAAAACTTCCGAGTAGTGAAGAATCCTGTTCATTTAAAACTTGCACTTTCAACGTAATCGATGGAGAGGTGTCTGGCGCCTTTCTTGCATCATTCATTCTCATGTTAAGGGGCATTGAGGTAGAGCGCAAGAAATCTCGTGTACGTATATTCAATCAGTTAAATATCCTCAGGTATGCCATAAATTATCCGGAACATTTCTCTACGGCGTGCTGCTTAGCCTAAGTAGTGTTTCTAGTGTATACGATAAACGCCAAGGAATATTATTTTCCTAGAGTAGTCTTTCTTTTAATACCTCATCCCCTTTTCCCCCGTTCAGGGTAGCAAACCGGACGTCTGTCTTGTCAACCTCCCAGATTTTTATCATTTTCTCCATCCCGTTCCCCTTAAAATAGCGCACTATCTAGTACGCCGTCCTTAATTTATTTTTATTCATTTGCGACACTGAGTCTCAACTAGACTAAATCTGGCGGCCGTCGTGTACACAATTTTGCCCAATGAGAATAAACATTCCAGGCTGCTGGGACAGGAGAAAAACAATAAGGTCACGTTAAGTATCGGTGTCGTTCAAAACACGGCAACCATGACGTATTTCCGGCTCCTTCCAATGGCTTCCGGCACTTGCAGCACACAAAAGTATAGCTTTCGAGATCGGCTTTTGTTATTCGGAGGGAGCCGTCGCTGGAGGTTACAGTCACGGGAGGTGAGATTTGGAAGCCACCTATTGCAAGAATCCCAATGCAACACTTTTCGTTAGTAAACAGTACTAATACATCATGACTGTGTTATTACCAAAGTTATGCCGCCAATGCATATAAGTTACCGTAGTTGCTTCTGAAGGTGCTCAACCATTACGCACGAGAAGAAGGAGAAAGTATTATGGCGAAGTAATACGAGTGTGATAAGCGGCGTCATCTCTGTTTTTGTTTTTCGTTGGCCACTTTATATTTTTTTCGAACACTAGCCTGACTTGTTTTGCGTTGGCTTTAAACTAGTGTCGGGCTAGTATTTAGAAAAAAAAAAGCGGTCGACGAAAGAAAATACGTAAGCAGATCGCATGTGCAAATTAGAGCGAGGGGAAACCGCAGCATGGAAGAGCAAATGAGAGAAAGAAGAACGAACGTGTAATCTCATTTTCTCTTGTGCTCAGAGCGCCCTCCTACGGAACAACTGCTGTAACGGTTGGCGCTCGCACTTTAATCATGCTTTAACCTTTATATCGCGCGCGATTGTACAGAGAACTATACGGACGCAGAGATTTAGCGTGGCGACCTGCTTCCTACACGTGATCTTGTAAAAATTGTCGTTCCTGCTTGAGTATCGCTGGCAATCCTGTAAAAAAAAAGTTTCTGTAAATGCGAGAAGGTGTAACGAGCGCAGCATGCAACCCCTACTTGACGTATATGTATTTCACTTTGATAAGACCAAGAACAAAGGATAGCACGTTTAAGGTTACTGAATGTCCGAATGCAGCCTTTAAGAGCTGTCGCAGCAAGTTTTCAGTATACGGGCAATCCATCCCAAGACCGTGTCAATCATTCCTTTTTTTTCGAATAAGGACGTGTCTGCCATTCGTCTATATAGAAACAATCTAAAAAAAATTAAAACAGGGGAAGTTTTACAGACAACAAGGCTCGCTGGCTTACACGCCTGGCAGCGCGCCACGGTTAGCACATGTTCGGAAGGACAATATTTCCTAAACAGTGCCTGCATCACTCACGTGCAGCAACAAGCTTTGTTATGCGTTCGAGGTTTCAGGTCATTCTCTACATAGTACCATTCGTCCCCCGAAAATCTTCCGGAGCAGAGGAAGCGATCACGATGTCATGACTGAGCGCAAGAAACGTATTCGGCGCTATAGGATTCCGGCAGGAAGGCCTACCGGCTATTTGCTGCGTAAGTCATGATGAATGCTCCTGGCCTCATTATCGAAGCTAAGCAACATTGGTCTGCGTGTATTCTTCAGAAGGAGAGCCCCGAGAATACCGAGGGCTGATGTCTTCCCTTACGTTGCGAAACAGTTGACGGGTCGGTCTTGAGTGAGACTGTTAGAATGTCTGCGGCAGGGGATTTCCCCCTATTCCGAGCAACCACTCCCCCTTCCTGTCCTTTATCCACGAGGAGAAGCTGTAACTAAAGTACACGTACCCTCAACCAATGCAGCTGCGTCGGCTGGCGAATGAAGGCGTTCGGAAAGATGATAAAGCCGCACGTGTGCGTTTACGTCAGCATTTGCCGCAATTGCCTCGGCGTCTTTTTTATTCTTCTCGATTTCTAGCTACGCGTCTGAAACCGCTCTTACCTTTCTGGTCACAAACAGTTCCCTCGATCTTCGTTCCGCGTCCTCACTTCCCACAAACCTCTCACGCAGAATAAATTACCGCGGGTCCCACGGGGGTAATATGCATGCAGTCCACTAAAGATGCAAACACAATCTCAGCGCAAGCAGCCTTTGTAACGTAACTCGCTGGTCTTGAATTCAACTAGCCTTCCAGTGCGTAAGTCAAGCCCGAGATTAGCACCAGGTCGGGACAGTCGCTATGATCAGTGCAAAGAGCCAAGAGACTGCAGAGAGCTGCAATGAATAATTAATCGACCAGCTCGAGCAAAGGAAGCTTTAAATGACGAATTTAAGAAAACGCTACATATTAAAATTACTGCTTTTCTTTCTTTTTTTTCTTGCAAACTACAAGCTCTGCGTTTCAATGAGACCAGTCTGCTCTCTTTAGTCAATCAATTAGGCAGTCAGGCAGTCAGTCAGTCAAATCAGGTCAAGTCAAGTCGGTCGGTTAGTCCATTGGTATCATTTTCTAAAATAAACCGTACAATGTGTGCAGATTAGTTGTTTCTATGAAGAGACCCAAAAGTAAAAACTGTGGCAGCGGCTCCTATCAGAACCATAAATATATTCTTTAATTCAAAACATTGCACAGCGATAACAATACCGGTAACAATATACGTAAGCTACATACCCGTAGGTGTAGGCGAAAGCATCACACACCAGCACACACCCGGTAGCATTCTCCATCTTTTTTTTTAGTTTTTGCAAAAGGCAACGTCTTTCTTCCTTTTTTTTTTCTTTGTACTTTCACCATGGAGCTCGGCGGCAAGTTCTTCGAAGACAAGCTGTACGTAAGACATTGAGCAGGCAGAGAGCGAAAGCGCATTGCAAGGTGCGTGGTTCACACGACCTTGGCGTTCGTGAGAGCTATTAGAGCGACAGACCGTCCCACCCGTGATCGAAGTGTGCGCGTACAACCTGGCCGGAAGCCCGATTCCCAAGGCACGCACTGATTTTCCAGGAGGGGCGCACGCTCGGTTCGAGGAGACAGCGGCAACGTTCACTCGGGCCCCACCATTCTCACGGCTGCCCGCATCAACATCCCGGGCACCATGGGCGGAAAGATTTCATTTTTCCGGGAGGGGAGGGGGGGGGGGATAGACCAGCTTTCCAAACCCCATATATATATATATATATATATATATATATATATATATATATATATATATATATATATATATATATATTTCTTGCACTTGAACAAACTTCGTGTAACCTCGAAAAATTGTTCACTGAAGTGACGACCTTAGATGAGAATTTTCAAGACCGCATAGTAGGAGACAGTTCAATTTCACAGCCTGAGTCCTCTGCCACCACCAAGAATCTGACGTCTCTCGGTCGAGCAATCTTCCTTAGTGTAACTGTCGCATACTTCGCTGGCATTAATACTGCTTCGCCTTTCCGGCGAAACTGCAGCCTCTCTCTGTCTTTCTTTTTTTTTCTGTGAATCCGAGTATGGGAGCGCTCCTGCGCATGACTGATATTGATGTTGATTTTGAGTGAATCCGGCTTGGCCTCGTTTCGGTTACTGAGTGAACTATACAGGGTGCCCCAACTATCATGCATCAAGACTTTAAAAAAGTGCAGTTGCGTTACTCGAAGAAAACCTAGTGCATATTGTTTCCAGTACAGTGGAGTAGCCGCCAGTAATTCTTTCGTTCCTGAAATTTAATTCGACATTTGCAATTAGTTATCTAATTCGAGAAGTACTGTCCTAATTATCAAAGTGTCAATGAGGCATTTGTAGGCACCCCCAGACACCCTCAAATGACATCTAGCTGCTGTGTTTTCAGCGACGTACTAATTGCGCACATTTTTTCCGACTGGCAAACAAACCTCCCGAAATATGAAAAATACCACGTCACTGCGCTCTCACCCGTATCATAAAGCAGCGCCCTCAAATAAGCTGGTTAAAAGTAACTGCACCCACCGTGGTTGCTCAGTGGCTATGGTGTTAGGCTGCTGAGCACGAGGTCGCGTGATCGAATCCCGGCCACGGCGGCCGCATTTCGATGGGGGCGAAATGCGAAAACACCGGTGTACTTAGATTTAAGTGCACGTTAAAGAACCCCAGGTGGTCGAAATTTCCGGAGTCCTCCACTACGGCGTGCCTCATAATCAGAAAGTGGTTTTGGCACGGAAAACCCCATAATTAAAAGCAACTGCATTGCCTGTCGCAAACCCGAAAAGGCAGCTGAACACCTTGATAACTGTACGGAAGGAGCACCAACAGCAGGTTTCGCGGCTTTGCAGTTTTTCCTTGCTCTCTACGTCACACTTATTATCTGTCTCTCAAGGTCGACTGATCACACTGATAACAGAAGCCCCTTGATACGCGGCCGAACCACCGCTCTGACCACGCACGAAACGTGAAAAGCAATGGAATAGGCACAGAATGTTTCAAAATCCCGGCTCTGCTCGCACCGCATCGAAAGAGTGCGCGCGAAGCTATATTTCACGCCAGAAACTTGCTTCGGACCAAAGCCAAATTAAATTATGGGGTTTTACGTGCCAAAACCACTTTCTGATTACGAGGCACGCCGTAGTGGAGGACTCCGGAAATTTCGACCACCTGGGGTTCTTTAACGTGCACCTAAATCTGAGTACACCGGTGTTTTCGCATTTCGCCCCCATCGAAATGCGGCCGCCGAGGCCGGGATTCGATCCCGCGACCTCGTGCTCAGCAGCCTAACACCATAGCCACTGAGCAACCACGGCGGGTAGCCAAATTAAAGTGACCGTTTTATTCTTTATGAAAGTGTATACGTGCTGCAAGAACAGGTTCATGGCATAAAATAAAGGCGAAGTACAGACCGGAAAGCGACTAACGTGTAGAGAAAAGGCAAAACCGATGGGTTCAATAAAGTAAATAACCACTTCTAAATAAGCCGAATTGGCACTCTGGACGCCTGTGCAAAAAAACAAAACAAGAATACATCAGATTTCAGTGTGCCGTTATTATCTATGAATTCATAGGTGCCATTGAACACCAGCTGCTGCCTAGAGGGCATGTCCGAATAGGTCTCCTTCTGCAGCTACGCAGTACTGAGTCCGCTTTATCACATATTCAGTGGATTTCTTGATGACCGACGCTCGAATTCTACGGCAGACATCCGTTATCCTTGTCTTGAGCTAACCTGACGTCCGTCTCGATCACGTACGCACGATCTTTCACATAACCCCGAAGAAAGAAATCGAGTGGAGAGAGGTCAGGTGACCTAGCCGGCCAGTTTACAGGCCCGTGCCTTCCAATATATTGCGCATCAAAAATGGCATCCAGCCAGTTTCGTGCTCGGCTGCTAATGTGTGCTGGTGCTCCATCTTGCTGATACCACAGAAGCGGAAGACGTGACAGCGGGACTTCGCTGAGAAACTCATCCACCGCTCCTTCAAGGACTTCGTCCACGTGTGTGATCGAAGATGGGGCTGGTTATAGCACCGGCGTAAATTTCGAACTGCACATTGAGGGACCACCGGTACTGGTGCCGATTGCGCTTTACCCAGTGTTCATTGTAGTCACTCCAATAGTGTGCATTATGCAAATTAACTGGGCGTTTCTGTGAAAATTGGCTTCATCTTTGCACATGATGTTTCTTTGAAGTCCGGTGGCTCATCGGCTTTTGTGAGGACCAAATACGAGAAACCTACACGATTCTACAGGTCCCTGTCTTCCAAGCATTAGTGCTGGTTAAGGTGGTACGGGTGTCAGGCCGTCGTTTAGAATTCTCCTTACTGATGACTTGGAAATTGGTACTTGGGCGGCCAACGCCCCGCACGATAGCATGAGGGTTTGACGCCATAACTGCTATAATAACCGTGCGTAGGCTGGGACTCAAAGATGGAGTTGTACGCCGCTGTTTCTTGAAGCTGCCGGTTTGTCCCAGGTTTTCATAATTTCTGATGATAGTCGATGCGTTTGGTCTACCGCCTCACTTCCACGACTGATATATATTTGCGGCCTTCCTCTTGTTGTCATTTGCAGCTCCCAAGGCAAAGAGCATGTTTTCCTTCTGCTCATTAGAGAAAGACATGGCGGCTGGGACGAAACAAAACGCTCATTTGTACTGACGTTGTCAATTCGATTTTGTGGTGATAGGTATTGCCCCAAAAAAGAAAGAAAAAAATCATCCGTGTACTTTATCTACGCTAAGACAACAGCTATCGCAGCTTGTTTCCAACTAACAACAAACGCGACGTGTTACTTCGGCTAAGGCACGGCAGATAAGGCACCAGCTCGATCACGATGTTTTACAGCGAATCTGTATATCGCTAGCCGATTTGTCCGTCCGTGCGTCTGTCACCTGTACGCCGAAAACTCCTCCGGCGCAATCCCATGCGCATGCGCAAGGAGAGAGAGAGAGAGGCACGATAGCACCTAGATAGCACAATGCCTGTTTACTCCGATCCATGACGCCACGCTACTTTTCCATTGGCAAGGCTGGCGTGATGAAAACGGTGACGTCAAAATCACTGTTACCTACTCGGGAGCATCCCCATCAGATTATATGGCAGTCGGTCCAAGTAACATGACGTCATGGATCGGAGTGAAAAGGCCTTATGCCATCTAAGTGCTGTTGGATTGACGTCGCCGCTCTTCGTCGCAGCCGAGCGCGCGAGCAGCAGTTTCTCTCCGGCTCCAAAATGGGTAGGCCACGCGTCACGCGTACTCCTGACCTGCAGGCAGCTTTCGATCAGCAACGCCGCGAGCAGAACCAACACCACCTAGACAGCACAAGGCCTTTTCACTCCGATCCATGACGTCATGCTACTTGGCTCGACTGCCATAGAATCTAATGGGGACGCTCCCGACTAGGTAACAGTGATTTGACGTCACCGCTTTCATCACGCCAGCCTTACTTGTCAACGGAAATTTGGGGCCAGGTAGCGTGACGTCACGGATCGGAGTGAACAGGCCTTGTGCTATCTAGGTGGTGTTGGCAGAACCGGGAACGAACTCGCCTACGCCCTCCCGATGCCGCAGCCCGGGCACAAGAACAGGCCCATGCAGACGAGCGCAAGCAGCCACTGCGTACCGAGGATTCTGCAGTCTACCAAGCCATCGTTTAATGAATCGTCAGGACTAACCCAGTGATAAACATCAGGAACGCACGTTTCAGCTTCGCTGGTTAAGCATCTATACGGAGTGCTTGAGTGGTTATTCTTTTCTTTATTTCCTTGATTTCGTCCTGGCTAACTCAAAAGGAGCCTGTTCGAGGGCGCTGCCTTATGATGCGGGTGGGAGCACAGTCACGCGGCATTTGCCATATTTCGCAGGGTTTACTTATCAGTCGTAAAACATTAGTGCACAATTAGTACGTTGCTGAAAATACCACAGTTATATGTCCCTTGGCTGTGCCTAGAAATGCCTCATTGACACTTTAAATATTATAATAGTACGTCTCGGGTTACGTAATTATTTACGATTGCCTAATTAAATCTCAGTAACGAAAAAATTACTTGCGGCTACTCCACTGTACTGGAAACAATATGCACTTGGTTTCATTCGAGTAATGCATTGCTTTTTTATATATATCTTGGTGCATGATAGTTAATTGGGGCACCCTGTATAGATTTAGGACCTCTGCATGGAAGTGACGATGTTTCCATCCCTAATAAATGTTGTAAATTATTAGAAGTGTTTTTTAATGAGTCTCTAGCATTGCTTACTGGAAAGAGAAGCGATATACTGAGACACATGTCAGTCACATGCATTTCACACGCCGTTGATAAAAGACTCTGCCTAAGGGGTCACTAAAGTCTACAGTTTTTTTTTCAGGGTCAAGAAAGCACCCAAAGCATTTTGAAGCGAGGTGAACGTACATCAACATATTAATTCTCTAGGCATAAGCTATGCAACACTTTAGAAATAATTGTTAATTCGTTACCTCCTTCCCTTTAAATATATAATAAACTTTGTCCTCTGTATATTATGTATGTGTATGGCATTTACAGTGGAAATTCTGTCTGTTCGTGAATATTTTTTACCCTTTCCTCTCTGGCCTCTTTCTAACCCCTATCTCCCAACCCCATTGTAGGGTAGCAAACCGGAGACTAACATCTGGTTAACCTTCCTGCTTTTCCTCTTCATCTCTCTCTCTCTCTCTCTCTCTCAAACAATGTTGAGGTGAGAAACGGATGAGGCAGCCGCCGTTGGTGCGCTTGTTCTCCTATAGTCAGGACTTGCAGAAATAAAGCGAAATATGAATTAAAATCCGTGCAGGTCCGCGCCAACAGTGACGCAGTAAGCTATTAGCCACAATTAAATTCTAAATGAAAATGTCGAGGCACGCCAAAATAAACCGCAAGTGGTGTGTGTGACAAAACTCTGGTAATGACACGCTAAGTGTGTGTGTGTGTGGGGGGGGGGGGGGGGGGGGGGTAGGCTTCCGCATCGCCGGCGGGGGCTCGGGCAATGGTTACAAGATTACGTGCAATGGTTACAAAGTTGATACGTGTTTTGCAAAACGTCTATACACAAACTAGTGGTATATATTAAAGCGGTGCATTAATACATCAGTTTTATGGGGGCGTTTGACCAATGAGATTTGTGAACTGTAGGAATTAGAATTTTTTTCTTGTGGCCTTTGCCATTGTTTTATTCGTATTTACCATGTGATAGAAGAGCCGCCGACAAAACCTCTTTAAGAACTTCTAATAAAAAAGAAAATTGGCAAACGGATAAGTTGGTGCAGATATGAATTTTCGACGTGAACAAACTAGGATTTATTATATATGCAGTCAACAGAATAGAATGGTGGAACAGATTTGGAATTCGTGATTCCCTTGGCCATGTTCATTTCGTCAAGTTCATGACGATGTGAAACATACATATATGAACAGCCCATAGTTCGCTACAGAGAGCAACGATCTTATCGACAGCTTAAAACGTAGAGAGGCTCATTACTCGTTCCAGAAGGAACGTGTTTCACGTCCTCCTAATGTATTTTTACTTAGAAGTAAAGCTTTACTTGGAAGTAAAGCTTTGCTTGGAAGTTCTTGACGTGCCCGGTGGACTGACTGGGGGAGGCGGCGTATAATCTCGTTGGAATCGAGGAATCCAGCCGCTGCTTCGCGCAGTTTATTTCGTTCCTGCTGGCCTGATTAGTATTCGTAATGTTTCGCAATGGGCTATCAAGTTTCGTCACTTTTCCGCACGTGTAGCTTCAGATTCGTTAAAGGGTTGGTTAAATCGATTGCCGGCATGTGTTTTTAAGGTAAGGTCCGCCTGCAGCAAACAACATTCTCCTTCTCTTCACTTGTGTAACATTCCTGTTTCATGAGCGACAGCGGCAACGCCCGGTGTGTGTAAAGCTTTGGCAGGTTGCTACCTCGGTTACAGCGTTTGAAGGAAATCTGTTGACTAAGCATTACATACCGCAGAGGGCAAACAGAAGTCACCTGGGCGCCTTGAGCTCATATCATGTACGTCTCGTAACATCGTTGAATCAACCGGAAAAAAGGTGTTCATTCGTTTTTCAAAAACAGAACGCGCGCATGCGCTTACGCAGCGAGCATGACAGTTTTATCCGACTTAAATACCAACCATTGCTGTATAGATCCCGTAGCTTTTATATTTCTTGTTTCTTTTCTTCTTGTTTGTTTTCTTGTTTGTTTTTTGTTTGTTTGTTTGTTTGTTTGTTTGTTTGTTTGTTTGTTTGTTTGTTTGTTTGTTTGTTTGTTTGTTTGTTTTTCGTCGCACAGCCCTCGTTCATTGTATTGTCTTGTGATTTTTTTCTGAAATGTAAAAGAAAACTGCAAGGACACCTTGCGAGAAACGGTGTACATGTTTACAGATATCACGAATGTTGAGCGAAACAACTCGTTTCTTTCTTTCCTTTTTTTTTTTCTTGCTATACAATGTCATACGACCAGCGACGATCCAACTGCACCGTTTTTCTTTCTTGTCGCGTACTTATCCGTTTTAAATTTCCATTTCAAGGGCTTGTTTTTCCGCCTTTTTAGATTACCATGAGGCATAGCGGTGCCTCATGGTCTGGAGGTGAGTGCTCTGCACACAGCTAAAGAAAGCAAGAAAGAGGGGAGAGGGAGATCGAGAAACGGGGGAGGGGCTCACTGCGTTGGCTTCTTGTTTGTCAGGTACATGCCATACAACGCTAGCTGCGGCACAAGAAAATAATTAAAGATAAAGAAAGAAATGCGTGAGAAGACTTATAACACTTCTTGTGCCTGGGTGTGTTATGCGGTCATAGAACAAGCCTGTGGGTGCTTTGTTAGAAGGTCAGATTCTTCACGTTGATGAACACGGAGGCTTTCCGTACCTCAAAGCAAGATTTGACGGTCAGGCACCTCAGTGATAAAAAGCGTAGTTTTGTACTACCGACGCCACTGATGTTCTATAAACGTGAGACAGACGTCACCGCCATGCACTTGAACTAAATATGAGATGTGGTGGAGAGGAAGGTAGGAGAGTTCAACTGTTTAAACGGAGGTTAGTAACCCGTTAGTTAGTCACCCCGCAACGTAGGGACGGGTAGAAAGCATGGAAGAAACTCGAAAAACTTCCAAGTGTGTTTCGGTCAGCCATGAAAAAAAGAAAGAAAATTCCGCTAGCTTTGATGTTGTTTTCCTCTTGTCTGCTCCGCTATACAAGTACTTTCAGGCACAGGCAACGGCTGGACACCTCGGGAGCACACCTTTAGAGCGTTTACAGGTACGAAGCCTTTTCCAGTTCTTTAAGTGTCGGTAAAGCTTTGGCATGCAGTACGCAGGCGGGGTGCGATGATATTAACGACTCGAGCCTGCGCATTCTCGAATTATTTCCACTCAATCATTTTACGTTTTTTTTTTGCCTACTTTCAATGAAAACGTCTTGGCACCGATGAAACTATGGGATGTGGCAGCAGCCTTATGCTGCATGTGTCAATAAAGGACGTGCACAGGCATTCGAGAAGCGACGCACATTTTCCTCCAGCAGCGGTCGGGTCTTTAATTTCCACCGACGTGATGGCCGCACCGGCAGCGTTCAGCTGGATATGACCACGAGGACGTGTTCTAGCTATCAGCACCGTGCGGTGACGGAAGGCCACCTGTGTAGGTCATGTATAGCCAGTCTTGTAACATGTCAGGGCTCCCAGGTGCCGAGGAGTGCTAGTCGCCAATGCAACATTCATCCATGTATACGTTCAAACTGACGTTGATCAGCGCTCACGGTGAACATATGTTTAGAATAACGTTTTAGCGCGACAGCGTTAAGAAGCCCGTGTCACAGAAAATCCGGCGTCGGCGTCCAGTGTCGGACGTCGCCTCGGCAAGAAGAATTCTGATCCAAATTCCGAACCACGCATACCCAACCACTACTCTACCACTACAGTTGCTCAGACCTTGTCTTTCATTCTTTACAAAGTTATTTCTCGGAATTTTGAGAACGGCAGCCCGCAAACAAATGTAATGGGAAAATAACACCGACAGCGCATGTCGAAAATAACACCGACAGCGCATGTCCTTTATGTTAACTCTACTCAGACTGAAATATTAAAAGTGCGAAACAATAACAGGCGATCAACCCACGCAAGTGGCCGCGTTACTACCAGAAAGCTCGCCTTCGTGCATAGCGTTCGAAGCTAGCGAACCCGGTAAACGATACGGTTAAATAGCTGAAGTAGCCGGGAAGCAGTATAAGGGGTCTCTCAACGCTATCGCGTTCCACTCTTAAAGGCGAAGCTTAAGCGTCCTCCAATTTTTTTATATATTTTTTGTTTCTCTCTCTTTTCATTTTTTTATTTTTTTTTTTGGGGGGGGGGTGAGGCGCTTGAAGGTAGGGCCTGTTACTTCTCGCAGCATGTTGGCCATAATCTAGGCGCGTTGACGGTATAAGTGGGGTGCATATTTTTTGTCGTGAACATCCTGACAACATATTCGTCTAGCATCGTTATCAGCACTTCTCAACATTTTATTCCTCCCGATGCACAGTGCTCATAAATTAGAACGCGAACGATTCCGCAGCTACTCCAACGCATCATCTAGTTTCCAGTTTCACCTGCATTTGTACCAGTGTCTTAATTCAGACACAAAAAACGTACACGGATTACTCCATTCTTAAAAAAAAAAAAGTAACACGGCTACCGAACGATTGCACGTTGCAGCTTCCCCATAATCACGCGTGATAGGCGTTCGTTGCTTTTCGTTTCTAATTTTTGAGCCCTGTACCTCCACATACCTTAAAAATGTGTAGCAAGTCACACTCATGATTATATGCCTGATCAACCGGCCCCCGCATCTTTTAATATAAAAGTATAATCCTCCTACTTTTCTTCCATTGTCAGAGCAGCATTATGCCACGACATAACAGAACCTAAGGCCACTCCCCAGAGGTCCCCTTCATGCAGTTTGGTGGTGGTGGTGGTGGTGGTGGTGGTGGTGGTGGTGATGGCTGTGTTAGTGGTGCTGCGCCACGTCTTGGCGCTGCTGGGCCGAGCACCAAGCGCGCTACCAATACAGTCAGTTAGTTCATAATCGCGTATAGAAAACGCAACAAGGCGACGCGACGCCTCTTTCCACACTAAGCGATATCTCTGTCATTGCGAAATGCCGCAAAGCACCTCGAGAGTCCGCAGCAGTGGTTTCTTGTTTTTGTCAATGATCGATTGCGAGAGCGCTCGTTGAAGCGGCTATATTGGCTATATTAGAAGTGTTGGCTATATTGCGATGACCAGTGGCTCGAAGCAGCGTATATATGATTGCAACAATCGCTCTCGTTTCGAATACCCTGCTTAGCTGGGTTCCATTTCACGAGTCAGATAAACGCAACTGTGTTGGGAATTACCGGCTGCATTTGGTATTCTCGCAGTAGCTGCGATACTTCCCGAAGGTGAGAGATAGAATGGAACAGAAATAAAGCTTGTTTGTAAAAGTTGTGTTGGACACCCCTGTAGATTCAAGTGGTTAACTGAGAAACACCTGCCCTTGCCGCGAAGTCCACTGTGTAAAAATATCTCGTCCTTCGAACGTATGCACATGCGGAGAGAGTGGAAAGAAAACCACCACATACCGAGCTCTCTGCAAAGGGCACTGATCGCATATGGTGTTGACGAAAGTATGCAGAACGCATTATAGGAGTACGTAAAAACCCTGCCAGTTCAAAAACAGATTCGCACCTTAATTGCGGCCTGGGGCGGCAGTGCTGAGATGCGAAGCTTCGGTATGGCGCTGAGATACGCACGCTCCGCACTACCATAGCACGACCATGCATCAAATCGCGAGACGTGTATAAGCTTACTTATATTTTCCTTGTATATATCGAGTTGGCCCGCGTGACCATCGTGGTGACGCGCCCTCGGAACCCCGTATCGCCACAATATCTCTCTTAAATGTTTCTTCAAAGCCTATTAGCGCAGATATGCAAGCGTTTATTAACGAGCGGAGCATAAAGTTACGGGCAATTATTTTTACATGAACAGTTACAAAAATGTGCGTGCAATCAAACCATCGTCCTGGCTGTTTTATTGCTTTTTTTTTTGTCAGCTTCGACATAACGCGTAAAACACAGCAGAATAATTTATTGGTAGACACGGTTTTTTGTCGCTATAGCATAGTTACTTTCATTATTTGTTTCTTCATTCTCTCTCTCTCACCCCTCTCTCTCTCCCTCTCTCTCTCTCTGTCTATTTCTTTCTTTTTTTCGTTAATAAAGAGTAATGCGCACAGACGTACTGAGCAACTCCCGATGTGTTTCGGGAGTTTTCGACTATTGGCCTCGAGCTCCACCGCTGGAAAAGCTGGCGCCACCGTCGGCGTGACGTGCTA
Source organism: Dermacentor andersoni (assembly GCF_023375885.2). Taxonomy (NCBI): domain Eukaryota; kingdom Metazoa; phylum Arthropoda; class Arachnida; order Ixodida; family Ixodidae; genus Dermacentor; species Dermacentor andersoni. The sequence continues at coordinate 90,385,240 of NC_092817.1, read as the reverse complement.
TTAGGGATCACGTGGACATAGCGGCCGCGTTGGCTGCTTCGGGAGCGCCGAAGCGAGCTGAAAACGAGAGTTTAAATTCCCTCGTACGCTGCGGTCCTCATTTAGTGGCGAGATTTTCCCGCTTCGAGTGTCTCCTCCACAACGCTTGAAAGCACTACAATAGGTAGTGGCTGTTTGAAGGCGCGCAACGTGGTAGGATATAGCTACTGCTCGGTGCCGCAGTGCCGGACGTACGCAACGGAGCCCGGTGTCAGCCTTATTCACACGTAGCCACAGGACAAGAAGCTGCGTGAACCTTGGCTCGTGAAACTAAAAACCGGCAAACAGTCATCGGCTACAACTCGGGTATGCAGCAAGCACAGACGCGAGGAAGATTTCTGCTACGGCGCCGGGTCTGCGATGTTCGGAAAACGCGCACTGAGACGCTCGCCCGAGTCCGCTGCCCGACTAATGTCATGACGGCTTGGTCTATGAACCTGTCGATGCTATAGATACTGGCAAGTTCACTCGAGTGGAAAGGGAACGGTAAGAAGCGCATTAAACACAAGCATGGCATATGGTCATGTTTGTGTTATGAATTAATGCACTAGATTACAGAAAGGAAGCAGCGGGAAACCGCACGCTGAGAACACCGATAAACATACAGTGCGACGCAACTCGAGAAAGAATATTGAAACGTACAATAATTTAGAAGAATAAAAAAGATTAAATCGTCGCTAGGGTACATTAAAGTCCCCGGCGTAGGCGTCGAAGTCTCTACAATGAAATTATTTTTGAACAGCTCTGATAGCACCCACGCAACAATGGTTTTGTATACTGTCAAATGCTCATATTCTGCGGCCTAAAGCTCATGGCACGGTGCGAAAACGCGCACGCGGCGAAAGCGAAACAGTGCGCGGACAAGCATGCAGACGCGCAGTCTGTCGCTGCGAATCTGTGCGATCGCTGCACTGAGGCTTTATTCTATTACGCTCGATTTAGTTATACAAACACTATAAGAACATATCTCACATAGTTTGCTCTCAGCGTTTACCTATCTTTCACGCAAGAAGCCGGTTCGGTAGACTCCATCGCGGCGACCGCGCGCAGTGGCGTTCACTGTACGTATTCGGTAAAGAGATAGCGTCTGCAAACGATTTTGTGCTTTCAGTTTGCCCATGATTATTATTTAGACAGTAAAGAACTTCTCTCGTTTCGAAAGTACTTACTGAAATGTCCGGGAGAGCTAGCGCGTGGTGTTTTCAGTGAGAGCTGACAGCAAAACCTATGAGGAGCGCGCAGCGTGATCCCTCATACTACGCCAGCGAGGCGCTTCCGATAGATGGCGACTCCGTAACTCCTCGCCGCCAATATGGAATTCCGTGTTGGTGACATGCACGTATGTGCACGTGTTCTGATCACGTGGTCTTGGCGTCGTGAGATGGCCGCGCGGGCGGATCGCTTCTCCTGAACAGAACAGCACTATCCGCAAAATCCTACTCTACTAAAATCCTGATAACTCTACGGCCGTTTAGTGGGCCGTAGATTTACTGTACAAATACTAGAGAGAGTGATAATAATTTCTAACTGCCTTGCTTGTTGAACGAGGTTGCGACAAATAGCCCCCTAGCCTGCTTGAGCTAATCAGGTTTTATTATCTATTTCAGTCTAACAATTTTATTATATTGTAACGGTGCTTCGCATTGTAACATTGATTTACATATATTGTAAAGCTGCCTCTGCCTGTAACGACCCCGGCTCCATAACTTCCCTCCTTTCTCTTCTTTTCTTTTTTTTTTCATCAATGCTCTAAACGTCTTTTGCTTATCTAGGCCGCTGACCACTTAAAGCTCCCATCAGCTTTGGATCCCTGCGCTTCTGCGAAGTGGGCGTGCCCTACGGTTTTGACGGTGACTATAGAGTTACTGTACAGGCTCCCTTTAGGGAGGGCTTCCTAAAGGGAGCCTGTACAGTAACTCTAGGTGAATATATTCGGATTGAAATACAATGCAGTGATTCGTCTACGAAATTTTTTTTTGTGCAGCGTACACATAAGCCCCAACCAGTTGCGAGTATTTGCTCGGGTATGTATTTCTTTCCTCTTTTTTTATTCGAGCGCTTCTGGAAGGAGTGCGTTACCTACGGGTCTCACTGAGTGCATATCTTCGCATTCCATTAGGATGTGCTGAGTGGTCTCCGGACTTTCGCTGCAGCAGACACATCCTTCATCTTGTTGCTCCGCTATGTTTGTGCCGGCGCCATCTATCGGCCGGGCCCTGAGACAGCGATAAAAAACTCGGGAGGACGCTTAAGATTTGCCTTTGAGAGTGGAACGCGATAGCATTCCAAGATCCATGACTGCTTCTCACGCTTCCCGGCAACTGCAGCTTCTGTAACCGTGACTTTTACCGGGAAACTCTGGCGGCGAACGCTATGCATAAAGGCGAACTTTCTAGTAGAAACACGGCCTCTAGCGTGGGCCACGATGGATGTACGGATGGATGCTGTGAGCGTCCCCTTTGGAACTGGGAGGTGGGAAGCGCCGCCAAGCTGTTGTTATTATATTGCCTAATGTCCTAGCTATGTTAAAGAAAAAAAGAAAAGAAACAAAAAACGATGAATTCCCCTAACCATATTTTCTGAACCCCTATTCCGAACTTTGTTTTTGTACGTCTCCGTCGTTTGTCGTCTCCCTACTTTTTTTTTTCACCAATCTTCCAATCGTCTCTTACTAATCTCTAGTGCGGACATGTTCACTTTCCTCTCGCTCTCGCTGAACCCAAGAGCTTGAAGGAGTCCAGTGGTGCCTAAATCGACCGCTGGGCAGATATCTTCAAATTCTAATGAAACATGCTTCATCGTTTCCCTAGCTTTGCCGCAGCAAGCACATGCTCCTTCTTTCTTATATCTCGCTTTATAGGTGCGTCTTCTAAGGCAACCCGATCTCGCTTCGAAAAGTACTGAGCTTCCCTTTGAGTTATCATAAATTTTTTTCTTTCCCGATTTCGTTTTTTACTCTTAAGTAGTTACTGATGGCAGGTTTCTTTCCCATTGCCGCCGCCCATGAGATTATTTCAGCCTCTCCGACTTTCCGCTAGACATTTTTTGTTGCTGTGTTGCTCACCCTACAGGCCGCATTTTAGCTGGTAAGCTTCCTAGTTTTTTCCTCCACTCTGAATCAATGTTCTTTTTCTGTACAAATACCTCAACACTCTTCCAGCCCGTTTACTTTATTTCATAGAACTGAGGTTAAACAGCGCGAAAAAGACGAGGACACAAGGAAACAAATACCACAGACAAGCGCTGACTGCCAACTGGAAGTTTATTTGAAATTCACCGGACATTTATACCTTTTTCAGCATAGGCATGCGCACATCGGTCGCAACAACATCTGCAAATCAATGCTGCAAATGCAAATGCTGCAAATGATGCAAATCATCTGCAATGCCTATGCTGAAAAAGGTATAAATGTCTGGTGAATTTCAAATAAACTTCCAGTTGGCAGTCAGCGCTTGTTTGTGGTATTTGTTTCCTTGTGCCCTCGTCTTTTTCGCGCTGTTTAACCTCAGTTCTAAGTATGAACCAACACAGCCCTCATCAAGATCTCACTTTCTTTCATATTCCTCAGTCGTTCTTCATAATCAATTTTACTGTGAGCTTCCCTCACTTCAAAACTTGTCCAGCCCATATCACCCTGCACAGCTTCATTTGTAGTCTTCCCGTCAGCGCCCAATGCGAGGCGTCCCACTGACCTTTGGTCGCCACCGAGTCCCGATTGTACCCCTGATTTCAAGCAAACCACCACATTTCCAAAGCAATTTCTGGAGCCATTACACCTTTCCCCACACCCCGAAGCACCTCCTACCTATTTTATCCCCATAGCGCTCCGTGCTTCATTATGGCTTTACTGTTATTGTTTTTTCCTGTGTTTCCATATATCTATTGCCTTCGTTTATCCATATACCAAGATATTTATATTCTATACCAAGATATTTCTTCTCTAACCAACACGGATTTCGGAGGAACTTCTCTTGTGAAACGCAATTACTAGAATTAGCAACTGATTTGCATGCTAACATGGAAGAGGATCTCCAAACTGATTGTGCTTTTCTACACTTCTCAAAAGCGTTTGACCTCGTAGCACATTGCCCTTTGATTTTGAAATTATCTGCTCTTAAATTAGGTTCTCTTACACTAACATGGATTCGCAATTTCCTTTCCAATCGTCAGCAATTCACAGCAGTTAATAATTTTTCCTCTCCTCTTTCGCACGTTACTTCAGGTGTGCCACAAGGCAGCGTTCTTGGGCCATTACTATTTCTAATATACATTAATGACTTAGCCAACAACATTTCCTCTCACGTGCGCATTTTTGTAGACGACTGCATTCTTTATCGTTCCATCAAATGTGCCGATGATCATGCAATCCTTCAAAAAGATCTTGAACTTATTTCTCTTTGGTGTAAGACTTGGTTAATGAAGCTTAACGTTTCTAAATGTAAAATTATATATATATACTTTTTTTTTGCAGCAAGCATACTAAATCTACTTTTCCTTATCACATAAATAACATCAGTATTTTGCATGATACTCAATATAAATATATTTGTGTTAACCTAACTTCGACTCTTTTGTGGTCAACGCACATTGCACGCATATGCGCCAATGCTTCAAGATCATTAGGGTACATAAGACGCAAGTTGCATAATTCTACTAAAGACATGCGTAAACTAGCTTATCTAACATTCGCTCAACCTCAGCTTGAATACGCCGCATCCGTCTGGTCTCCCCATCAGAAATACTTGATCGAAAAACACGAATCTATACAGAATAGGGCTGCGCGTTTTATTTCACGTTGTTATGACTATAACAAAAGCAGAACACAAATTAAACTCGACCTCTCACTATAGCCCTTGCATGATCGTCGTGATATAGCCCTGCTATCATTATTTCATGAATATGTCATGCATAATACAGCACCATCAGTCCTGCCTCTTGAAACTCCTCATTACAGGTCACACCTGCGGTACAGTCAGTTCAATTTCATGCACATCTACGGAAATACTAATTCATTTACCTACTCCGCGCTTCCAAGAGCCATTCGCCTTTGGAACAGTCTTCCTAACGCCATCGTTTATGAGAGTGACCAGGAAAAATTCTGGCATCTTCTAGCAACGCATTTTTCAACCTCTACATAAACTAACATGTAATTTTTTTTTTAGTTTCCCGTTATTATTGTGCTACTACCCCTTAAATACTGTTTTATCACAGCCAAATGTTGTCCCGTTCGCTCTGTAATTCTATTGGTTATATTTTACTTTGTGCAAATTTCTTGGTGGTGGTGGTGGTGGTGATGTTGAAGCAGGCAGGTTAGCCTGGTATACATAGCCGGCAATTGTTCCGCCTGATCCTCCTTCGAGTCAGTGAACAAATTTCTTTTTCACTGACCTCTCGCGTTCAAAAGCATTCGGTTTGTCTTTTTTAGAATTTTGACCACCATACTACTGCATGTTAGCGCATTTCTTACACTGTATATTTGGTATATGTATTCACATATGTATTCTAAATATTGTATAAACTTTGAGTGTACTCTCCCCCCTTACACAATGCATCTAGGGGCCTGTAAGGTATAGTCAAATAAATAAATAAATAATTACAAAGATAGTTATATTCCCGCTGGTGGGAGGCGAGCGCCATTTAGCGGTGTTTGCAAGGAACCGGGCGCGCCGCTTTATGGCCTCTGAGAGTTGCGCGCGCCGGCGCGTGCAAATCTCGGTGGCCATAGCTGCTCTATGAATGGTAGAAATGCTGGAAAAGGGGTTGGTGTTTGAGTTTCCGCGTAGCAGAATTATGTTTCCTGGTACCTTCAAATTACATTCCGACGCTATCTTGTCTGTGGGTTGTGTTTAGGTTGTATTTTACCATTTTTCTGATGCATGTTACTTTGATGAATTAATATAGTTCAGTAACGTCTCTGCGCCATGCGGAGCGCCAGCGTGGTCGTGGTCCGGAATGATTCTAAGCTATGCGACGTCCGACGCCGACATCAGATTTTCCTGTGCTGCCTTCTGCTGCAGCACAGGAAGCCTTTGACAGGGTGGAGCACACATACATATTTGCGGTATTACTAGCCTTTGGATTTCCCAGGCAGTTTGTGTACCTGATTATGGAACTGTACAATGACATTGGAAGCGACCTGACGATGAATCAGGAGATAGTAGCATCCTTTCAGGTTTCACGCGGCGTGCGACAAGGCTGTCCGCTTTCACCCTTGCTTTTCGCCTTGACGATTGAACCATTCCTATTGCAAGTAGAAAAACACAAGAGCGTGCTGGGGTTACAGCTCCCAGGCAATTGTTCAGTAAAAGTCACGGCATATGCAGACGACGTGACAATTTATCACAGAGACGAAGACAGTCTAGGCGTAGCCCTAGGAGTGTTTGCAGAGTACGCCTCCATTTCAGGCGCGAAACTCAACATGCACAAAAGTAAGTCGCTCTGTTTGCACTCGTCAGCACCAACAACGCTGCATGGTGTCACAGTGGTAAATAGGATGCGCATATTAGGGATCGAGTACAATGCTAAGGGAGCATCAGCCGAGAGCTGGAAGACGGAACTCCACTCTTTCAAAAAGGAGGTGTCCCACACCCTCAAGTTTAGCTTTCCTTTCGCTGTACGAAGGTACCTCGTAATGTGCGTTCTTACGGGCCGCCTGTGGTTCTTGGCCAACTCTGTGGTCGTACCGTACCAGATAGCCAGACAGGTGAAGTCGCAGATAATACGTTTCTTTTGGAATACGAAAACAGCTTTGGTGAAATATGAGAATCTTGGCTTGCCAAGAGAGAAAGGCGGTTGGAACATCCCTTCGATGGTTGTATTGGCAGACATCTTTGCTCTTAAGACCACACTGAGAGTACTACAATTGAGTCCGGACCACCCAGCAAGGAAGTTAGCTTGCTACTTCCTGGGTGTTCAAGGTCGCCTGTTTTCCCAGGCACAGGTTACAGGTCCTAAAGCATTACAACCTTCAGCCTTTTACAGGCATGTTATAGGGATTTACAAGAGAATCTCTTCCCTACAATTAGACACACCCCTCCTGGACGTAAACAACACAGAACTAGCCCAAGAACTCTTCCTAAGCTCGGTAAACGACACGAGGAAAACACAATTCCCATGGGTCTTGTTAACCCCCAGCTGGTTACCGGGTGACATTCAAGATGTCGTCTGGCGTTTTGGTTGGTCCGTCTTACCTACAGCGGACCGCATGTACAAATGGCACTACACCAAAAGCGAACAATGTGTTAACTGCACATCACATGAAGACAACAGACACGCCTTGCTCTCCTGTCAGGTAGCAAAAACGTTCTGGACGTTGTTGGGTAAAGCATACGCCTCTTTCAAGATCCAAAGGTTTGTTAACGGAGGACAGTGCCCGCATAACCACTTGGCCCGGCTCCTGATTGCAGTAGGTTTCTTCGTGCTGTGGGAGAACAGGGGGCTGGCCGTCAATCAGGGTAAGCCCCGAAAAAACCAGTGGAGGCTTCTGTCAAGAATGTACACCATAGTAATTGACCATTTGGAGACAGAGCTCTTCTTCTTGGGTGAAGAAGAGTTCCTTAAGAAGTGGTCCTGCCCGTTTATTGCACTCACGCATGGTAGAGTGAAATTTCAGTGCGCCCCAATTGAAGGGTTGCGCAGGACATGAAGTGTATTGTTTGTGTCCTTAGCAGGGATATAGAACCTGCCATATTCTTGTAAACATATTATTGTAATACACCATGTGAAATAGTGTGTTTCAATTTGTCTGGAACCTGTCTGTGAACTTGTCGATTGTCACCTCACTGGAACCTGTTTCATGTACCTAAGTCACGAATAAAATTCCTTATTCGCCTTCTGCTGCGCGCCGCTGAAAACGTTTTGAAAGGGTGTCGGGGCTTTTGCCGGTTGATTTATGTACCTGCGCCCACGTTGAGTGCGCGTCGATTGTGCGTTTCGTGGATCGCGGATCATTATTAATGGCTTCTTCGAGACAGCATGTCGTTCCTGGAAGCCATGTAGCGCTCACGGACTACTGGGTGAGCAGGCCTGAGTGCGCTGTTCTGCAAGCAGTGCGGCCGATAAAGGCACGCTGAGTTCCGTTTGGTGGCACGGCTGCCTTGGAATTTGTCACTGTGTTCTGCACTTGGACATCACTTATTGTATTCTTTTTACACATTACTTAGACGTTTCGCGTATTCAAGAAGTCTTCCAGCGCAGCCTTCTGCGTCGGATTTATCAAAGCGGTGCATTTGTTTACATCGACATCTACAGCCGCAGATCGTTGTTGTCGTCAAATATAGTGGAAAAGGTGCGTCGCTGATATGAAATAATGTCAAAACGTAGCAAAACATAGATACCTGCGTATATGTGCCGTGCTGTTCCACCCTGAGACGAGTCAGTATGAGCGACCGAACCATTTACACAACGGCAACTGTGATCCAGATATACATATATTACGGGCTGTTAACTTATGACTGATTCTCTCTTTTCTTTAACTCCATCATACTTACAGTTTGCGAGTTCCATAGAGCATTATTAGAGAAAACTGTGCTCGCATAAGTGTTCATTTATAGACCGTGTTGTTCTCTCGCGAAAACGCGCGGATGCCATCGCCCGCACGGCGTCGGTATAACTGAGCGAGGCGGTTGTTCATGCTGCTGTATACCGAATGCACCGTCCCTTGTTTGATGCAGAGGCAAACAGCGCATCTCTGAAATTGAGAAATGTGTCGGCAAAGCAACACGTACAGACCCACCCGTATACGTAGCGAATGCGACCGACAGCCTACAGGTATACGGTGACGTACAGAGGTTGGCGCAGCGCTGTGTTGCCGCTTGCCGCTTATTGTGTACGCGCCCTGCGATGTGAAGCGTAGCTGATTTCAAATCGCTAAGGCCAGAACTGAACTATTAAAGCAGTTTCGTTTGACCTAACTGCTTACATTCCAGTTCAGGTGCGCCGGTAGCGGATGCACGAACTCGACGGCGCCAGGCTCAACCTTCACTGAACAGGATCGACATTGGCTCAAACTTCATGGGCACGGCTTCAGAGGGTTGAAGCCTGTGCATTTCAACTTGTTAGGCGTGTTTTACTCATTTTGGGCACAATTAATCATATATACAATCGAAGACGCTGTCGCTATCATGCTGTCGGTTTGACGCCCGATCGCGCGGGGTTCGGTCGAACGATGGTCGGCACAGATAAGTTTGCCGGTGCCGTCGACAAGAAAGCACGTCGCAGTACAACTCGCCCTCGTCGGTTGCGTCGTTGTCGACCTGGTATGATAAAATCGTTTCAGTGACTCACAATAGTCGGTCAATCGTTGGCGTGAGCACTTTGTCTGTCTCGTATCGACCCAGTGTTACCGCGCCTTAAACGAGTACGTGAATTAAGGCACGCGCTGCCATCACCAAGTGAGGACCGACGCTGCAAGACGACTTCGTCAGCAACGCGATGTATACTTAAGTGTCGCCCAAGTGTAACGCACCGGTTTTTCGTTAAATTTGCCAGCCATCAATGAGAAGCGGCAACTACTTGGCTCACGGTGCAGCCCGGACAACTCGGACGAAGCCCTGACCGCTTTCTGTTTTAAAGTGGAGTTGCAGTCTTACGCTACGCACGTTTTCGGCACCGCTCCAACGTCGAGCTACACCAGTAGAGTTTCAATGCGGTACACGGCACGAGTGTTTGCAGGAACACGCCTCCGAGCACTTCTCTTTGTTTCGTTCTTTCTTTCTTTTCTTTTTTTTTAGGGGAAACCTTTCGGCGCGTGGCCACGCGGGACCCTTCCAAAACGTTTCGCGACTAATCCGCTAGGGCAGGGCGCATGCGCCGTCGCGCCATGAAAAAAAAAAAAAAAAAAGGCGGATTACGCTGGCGGTGACTCTGAACTGCTCCAAAGATCCAAAGCGTCCGGCGGCCCTATATACTTACCACGGTGACGAGACAAGGGCATGCGTTGTTGTTATTAGCGCGCGTTCCCGCATTCTATAGTATTGCCCCGACGTGTTCCAGCAACGCTCTGAAGCGCATACCCTCTTCATCGTCAAACGTCGCTTCACAGCATCGAATATTGTCCTTTCAGCGGCAAAATGCCATGCGGCATGGCCCTTGCATATGCAACGTACCACTCGGTAGATGCATGCAACCAACTGAAGACTGTAAAGTGCAGAATTTTCTTTTTTTATTCTTACGCACACATCTATGCCGTTGCTCAATACATAGAAGTCCCACAGGGACGACAGAGACAACAACAAGCATTTAAAGTTCACTGAACTTGAATATTGTCGTCCCCCCTACAGTAGTACGGAGCTACAGAGTAAACCTATGCGTGTTTCTCATAAAAGAAAGCTGCTTATAGTTCGGCCTGGTCTGGGATGGTCCGGGTGAACTGTTTTACCCTGTTACAATTTCTTTATAACGATTGCATTTAGAGTTATGTTATAATCAAATAGTGTATGTATCTTGTTGTGCTGTAGCCTTGTGTTTGGAGGCAGCCAAGGACCCCGCACTGCATATATAAAGAGAGCGACCGCTGTGGGTCAAGAGTGCGATAACTCACCCGTTGCTGGACAGTTCGTTCGTAATGCAAACAAGATCGGTTTACAAATAACTGCCGCGGTGGGTCAGCGGCTATGGCTTTGTGCTGCTGAGCGCGAGTCCATGAGCTCGATTCCATACCGAGGTAGCCACATTCAGACAGCAGCGGATTTAAGAAAACGTGCATCGTGCTTTGGGTGTACAATAAAGAAGCTCAAGTGATCAGAATTAATCTGCAGCCTTTCACTATGGCGTACCTCATTACCCATTGTGTAGTTCTTTTAAATCCCACAGTTTACTTAAAAAAACGTCGAATCATATGCGAACGAAAACCTCGAAAACTACGACATAATAACAACGAGCGTTCATTCTGTGTTTTTGTTGCCCTGCATGTGCTGTTGCTTCAAGCTATGTCCCCGGCTCCTTTCCGCTCATCAAGTAAACATCCAGATAAAACAAACCGTTCGTGCTCTGAGCGGTGGCGTCTATAAGCAGCGCAATGAAAGCACCGCATCATGCTTGGCAATGGAAAAGTCGGTGCCTTTATTTGTGAAAAACTGCGGCTCCGAACGCTCAAGCCTTGTGCTAGAGCCGGTGTTGGCCTAATGCCAGTATAATGGCTCCTAACACACGGCGCGGTTTCAGTAAGATTAAGCGTATATATTAATCCAAGATGTGTAGCGCGGAATAGAGGGCCACGAGTAAATATAATGTGAACCTAGGAAGCGCTGAGTCGGAACTAATTTATTGTCGTATTCTGCTTTAATACCAGACACGAGGTGCGCAAGAAAAGAAACAAGAATGAACCTACGAATTAACATATGTGTTTGCGTAAATAAAAGAATGCAAACGTAGTTGGAAATCAGCGTTTCGTGCATTAATATAATTTATTTTTATCGGTCGCTTCTGTGTTCTAGCTTAAATGTATCTGGTGAAGAGTCGTCACACACTGACGAGCGTTGAACATTTAGACGGCACGGTCCCGGCTTGTGTATATATATATATATATATATATATATATATATTGTCGCGAAGCACTTTGAGCAGAAAACGTTCGCGACTAGAACGCTGAAGCAGCGAGAGGTAGTGTAGCCGACCGAGCGCCGAAACAAGGTTGTTCTTTCTCGTCGTCGCTGTCTCTCTCCTAGCCACAGCCCCACTGCTCCTTATTTTACAGTACAGTTATCTCCCCCGCGGAAAAGGAAGCCGTCCCGGCGACCTACGGGTAGGACAGCACAGGCGGATCATAGTAGGGCTTGAGACGCTGGGCATGCACAATTTCGCGTCCACGACGGCGATGATCCAAAGGTAGCTCGAGGGGTTCCACAATATAGTTGACTGGAGACGTTTGGTTGATCACGCGGTATGGGCCTTGGTACTTCGACGCGAGTTTCGGTGACAGTCCGGTGGTAGAGGCTGGAACCCAAAGCCACACTAGCGAGCCAGGAGCATACGATACAGGAGCATTGGAACTTTCTCGATGGTGCTTCTGGCGTTGCTGGTCTTCTGACGTAAATATACGGGAAAGCTTGCGACACTCTTCTGCGTGTGCAGCAGCTTCGGATAGGGTAGTCGTTTCCGTGGAGTCAGGGCGGTACGGAAGGATAGTATCCATTGTGGAAAAAGGTTCGCGTCCGTACAGGAGAAAGAAGGGCGAAAATCCCGTGGTAGTCTGCGTGGCGGTGTTGTAAGCGTAGGTCAGGAAAGGTAGAACATGGTCCCATTTGGTTTGGTCGGATGCAACGTACATGGCCAGCATGTCACCAAGAGTGCGATTAAAGCGCTCGGTCATGCCATTAGTCTGCGGATGATACGCAGTAGTGGTGCGATGAATGATGCGGCATTCTTTGAGGAGAGCCTCGATGACGTCGGAGAGGAAGACGCGGCCTCTGTCACTGAGTAGTTCCCTGGGAGCTCCGTGGCGAAGGATGATGTGGCGCAGGAGGAACCAGCCGACGTCACGTGCAGAAGCGCTGGACAAAGGGGAAGTTTCCGCATAGCGCGTAAGATGGTCGATGGCCACGATTACCCAGCGATTGCCATCTGATGTGGTTGGCAGAGGTCCATAAATGTCGATGCCTACTCGATCAAAAGCACGTGCTAGGCAAGGCAAAGGCTGCAATGGCGCGGTTGAACGACGAGGGGGATCTTTACGGCGTTGGCAAACCAGACAGGAGCGGACATAATGATGGATGAATCGATACATCCCCCGCCAGTAGTAACGAAGGCGTAGACGCGCGTATGTCTTCAGTACCCCTGCATGCGCGCACTGGGGATCGTCGTGGAACGCTGCACAAATATCCGAACGCAGGTGTCGCGGGATGACAAGCAACCATTTGCGGCCGTCCGGGAGGTAGTTGCGACGGTACAAGAGCCCGTCGCGAATGGAGAAGTGATGTGCTTGGCGACGTAATGCGCGATTGGTAGTGGGTGTCGATGGGCTGGACAAAAAACGTAGCATGGACACAATCCATGGGTCTTTCTTCTGCTCCAGAAGAATGTCCGTGGCAGCAAGGGAAGACTCGGACAATGAAGCCTTCGGGAAGCTAGCCGCTAGCCGGGAAGCTAGCGGCGAACGAGACAAGGCATCCGCATCCGAATGTTTTCGGCCAGAACGATACAGCACGCGAATGTCGTACTCCTGCAGTCGAAGGGCCCATCGAGCAAGACGACCGGACGGTTCTTTTAAGGACGACAGCCAGCACAGCGAATGGTGATCAGTTATGACGTCAAACGGGCGGCCATAAAGATACGGACGGAATTTGGTTATGGCCCAAATTATAGCCAGGCATTCCTTTTCTGTGACAGAATAGTTTGATTCAGGTTTAGTGAGTGCACGACTGGCGAAGGCAACGACGTACTCATCGAAGCCAGCCTTTCTCTGAGCGAGAACGGCCCCAAGGCCAACGCCACTGGCATCCGTGTGTATTTCAGTTGGAGCACTTGGGTCGAAATGGCGCAGGATTGGTGGTGACGTCAAGAGACGACGCAGCTTCGTGAAGGCGGCATCGCAATCCGGTGACCAGGTTGAAAGGTTGTGGCCACCATGAAGAAGCTGCGTTAAAGGTGCTATTATAGAGGCAAAATTGCGGATGAAACGGCGAAAGTATGACGCTAATCCAATGAAGCTGCGCAGTTGTTTCAAAGTCGTTGGTCGGGGAAACTGGGCAACAGCTTGTAGTTTCGCCGGATCAGGGAGTACACCTTCTTTCGACACGACATGGCCGAGGATGACCAGCTGGCGGGCAGCGAAGTGACACTTCTTCAAGTTAAGCTGGAGGCCAGCATCGGCGATGCACTTTAGGACGCGTTCAAGTCGAAGTAAGTGGGAAGGAAAGTCCGGTGAAAAGATAACGATGTCGTCCAGATAACATAGGCATATCTGCCATTTGAGGCCGCGCAAGGTGTTGTCCATCATTCTTTCAAATGTGGCAGGCGCATTACACAGGCCAAATGGCATCACGGTGAATTCAAATAAACCGTCAGGTGTGATGAAGGCCGTTTTCGGACGGTCTGACTCAGCCACTGGCACTTGCCAGTACCCGGATCGTAAGTCTAAGGATGAGTAGAATCCAGCGCCTTGGAGGCAGTCTAGCGCGTCGTCAATACGGGGTAGCGGATAAACGTCCTTGCGTGTGATCTTATTAAGTCGCCGGTAGTCCACGCAAAAGCGAATTGTGCCATCTTTCTTTTTTACCAGCACTACAGGAGAAGCCCAGGGACTGTGCGAAGGTTGTATGACACCGCGTTCGAGCATGTCTGCAACTTGCTCAGCGATCACGCTACGCTCCGTGGCGGATACACGATACGGCCTGTGGCGTAAAGGCGCATGGTTGCCGGTGTCGATGTGATGGACAACAGTAGAAGTGCGGCCTAAGCGAGATTGTTGTAGGTCGAATGACGTGCGAAAGCGGTCTAGAAGATGGACGATCTGGGCGTGCTGCGCTGGAGTGAGGTTGGGATCAATACTCTGGTAAAATGTTGGGTCACACGGCGGCGTGGGAGGAGAAACTTGAAGGCCCAGAGTGTCAACCGGAGGAGAAGCCGGGTCGTCAGGCACATCGTAAAGGAAACTTGCTTCGATTCCGTCGGCATAACCAAGACACTCATTGTGGAGCAGCCTAGCAGGGCAAGGAAACAGGTTTGATACATAAAGTGCGCTCGAACCTTGTCGAATGGCAAGAAGGGCAAAAGGAAGCAAGAAAGGATGGCGGCGAGTAACAAGCTTAGACGGCGTGAAAAAAACTGTAGAGTCGGAAAACCCAACGCAGGAAACGGGTACAAGTGCGGCAGAGTATGGAGGAATCTCGGTGTCGGCGGCGACGAACACACGACCGGAAGTGTCATCAGTATCTTCAAAAACGTTGGTGCCGAATGGCGACAGCGCGAGTTCAGCACGGGCGCAATCTATAACGGCATGATGAGAGGACAGAAAGACCCATCCTAAAATCATGGCATGGGAGCAGCGAGGCAGAACAACGAACTCAATATGGTATAAAGCGCCGCTTATAACAGCACGCACGGTACACTTCCCTAAGGGTTCAATCGGCGCAGCGCTTGCTGTACGTAATGAAATGGCTGAATAAGTCGTCGCTACTTTTCTAAGGGTAAGACGAAGCTGGTCCGAAATCACTGATATTGCTGCTCCCGTGTCTACAAGCGCATGAACGGCAATGTCTTCTGCATAAACTTCAAGGACATTCGCAGGAAATAAATGAGGTCTTGAGGAGTTCGCTAAGATCGCAGTTCTTGCCTCCGGAACTGCGGTCCTTAGTTTTCCTCTCGGATAGCTTCAGGACGACGGATAAGCGGCGACAGAGAACGCCGACGGGGAGACGGAGACCGACGGGTATTGAAGGGTCGGGAAAGAGGAGACGAGGCTTCGAAGGGCTGAGCGGCAGTAGCAGAGCGGGACGGAGAGTCGAAACCGTTACTTTGTGCCCTCGGAGAATCCGAAGGATACCATCCACGCCGACGGCAAAGCCGTGCTACATGCCCAGGTAGGCCGCACGAATAACAGATAGGCCGATTGTCATGGGTGCGCCATGGATTGAGAACAGTGGGCGGAGACTGTTGGAAATATTGGCGAGGTGGACGCACGGGCTGCTGTGGCGACCAGTAGCTGCTTGGGGGGGGGGGCAGGAGAATATGTTGCAGCTGCTTGCGGAGGTGAGGGAAAGGCGCTGGTAAGTCTGGATTGATTACCTGCAGAAGGAGGCCTTGGATTAGCGACAACGGCAGCGTACGTAAGTGGCACAGGCGTAGGAGGCGGTTGATGAGCAAGTGGTACTGCGTTAGCGACTTGTTCTTGTATAATGTAACGGAGATCTGGAGACAAGCGCGGCTCGGAGGCTGGAGCGACTGGCAGAAGAGAGAGTTGGCGCGCCACTTCTTCTCGTAGAAATTGCTTGATTCTGTCAAAAATTTCTGGACTGCAAGGAGTAGAGGTGACACCATCACTCAGAGCTGAAAGCGCGACGTCCGGAGCGAGTGCTTGGCGCGTAGAAAGCCGTTGTTTGCGCAGCTCCTCATAGCTCTGGCAAAGCGTTATGATGTCGTTGACCGTCTGAGGATTCCTTGCCAAGAGCATCTGGAAGGCGTCATCTTCTATGCCTTTCAAGATGTTCTTGACCTTGGCATCTTCGGTCATATCTGGGTCTATACGCCGGCAGATGTCAACTACATCTTCAATGTAGCTCGTAAAGGTTTCGCCCTTTTGTTGGGCACGACAGCGAAGCTGTTGTTCAGCCCGAAGTTTGCGCACAGCAGGGCGACCGAATACTTCCTGAAGTGCCGTTCGGAATGCTGACCAGGTGGAAAAGTCAGCCTCATGGTTGCGGAACCAAAGATGGGCGACCCCGGAAAGATAGAATGGTACGTAGCCAAGCTTGTCA
This sequence comes from Dermacentor andersoni, assembly GCF_023375885.2. NCBI lineage: Eukaryota > Metazoa > Arthropoda > Arachnida > Ixodida > Ixodidae > Dermacentor > Dermacentor andersoni. The sequence continues at coordinate 90,368,789 of NC_092817.1, read as the reverse complement.
GCTTCAGACCATTTGTTGTGTGCACTCACTCGGTTGTATGATGACAGCCAGTCCTCTACGTCATGATCGTCAGTGCCATTGAATATGGGAGGATCCCGTTGGCGTGGCGCACCAGGACAGACGACTGGAGGCGGTGCCATGGGTGGCGCGGTAGTACTAGTCTCCTCAGGCATGGGAGATGTGAGAGGGATCGTCCGGCTTCGGAGTTCCAGGTTTGCAATAAGTCCAGCACCTTCCACCAAATGTCGCGAAGCACTTTGAGCAGAAAACGTTCGCGACTAGAACGCTGAAGCAGCGAGAGGTAGTGTAGCCGACCGAGCGCCGAAACAAGGTTGTTCTTTCTCGTCGTCGCTGTCTCTCTCCTAGCCACAGCCCCACTGCTCCTTATTTTACAGTCCCGGCTTGTATATATATATATATATATATATATATATATATATATATATATATATATATATAGCCTGCTCGGTGTAATCGTTAAACCAACGAAGGAAGAAACAGTTGCAAACTTTATCACTGCTAGAGTGTGTCCACTTGAGTGTTGTGCAAGTGGCAGAACGTGTTCGTAATTATTTGCGAATAGTCAGTGGCTCTGTAATAGTAAATGCTTACGTCGAGAGCTTCTATCTGAATACTTGGGAACGAAGACGTTTTCCTCGACATTAAAACCACCAATTTTGATTACGTTTGTGTGACAACCACGTACTTCCTTTATAGTGACAACCATACACTCTTAAGCAAAACTACACCCTTTGGGTCGTATCTTGCCACACAGCAATAACCGTCATCTGTCTTGTCCGCATTTCGTTTCTTTAACGCTGCGAGCCCGGTACTTCCAAGTCGCGAACGGCATGCGCGTTATCAGCATGATAGAGCATTCTCGACAGGAAAGTAGCGAGCGCAGCGCTTTCTAGAAAGGAAACACAAGCAAGACAGATGACGATTATCGTTCTATGGCAAGATACGATACAAAAGGTGTATATATATTTGTTTAAGAGTGTAGAATAAAGAACTCCCGGCGACAATAACAGTGCAATTCAAATTTGCCGCTCTGCGCAACCGCCAACTCGTGTCCACATTCTTAACAGTCAAGTTAATTATTTTATATGTCTTTATTGTTATTTCATATTAAACTAACGCACTTGTGTGATTTAAGCTTGTTTATTTATAAACTACGCCGTTTTTTTTTTTTTTTTTTTTTTGTTGCGCAAGTCATTAGCTGTCAAGGCAAAGTCAAGATCAGCCAAGCCCGTCAGTGTTCGGTGCTGCTGCTGCTGCTGCTGTTTACAAACATTAGCGTACGCTGTTTCGCTTGTTCAATTAAGGCGCTTATGCCCTGCTCCTCAATGTGTATTGGAAGCAACGAAAATGGACGAACGTAAAGCATTTTTCCACCGGTATGTGCTAATGCGTTTCCGCGTTAAAAAATTCGCCTGCATTTTTATTCAGTAGTCGGGCGCGTTTGTTATCTCTGCTCGCGCGTCATTCCCGTCGGCAATCTATTCCAGGTTCGTTCACCTAGATCTTAAGGGAGCCGCCTTCAAAGTTTCCTATTATGAAGAGGTAAGTGTTATGGTTCAGCTGCTAAACAGTTCTGAATCAGTCTAGCTTCCTTCTAACGCTGCCATGCTCGTTCTTACTCCACAGTTGCTGCCACTCATCGCAAGAATTGGGGCGACTGGTGTCCTTATCGAATATGAGGACACATTTCCTTACTCCGGTGACCTCGAAGACCTCAGGCACCCGGAGGCGTACTCTCAAGAATGCGTTATGCAGATTATACAGATAGCCAAGCTTTCGAATCTCCTAGTCGTACCTCTGGTCCAGACGTTCGGCCATTTAGAGGTATGCATTCACAGGCGCTCCAGAATCGACTTCTAAACCCGTACCACTGCTTTGCGTCTCTGTATTCCGACTGTAAACATGAGAATTGAAATAGTTCAAATGCAACCATAAAGAGAGTATCAACGTCACATACTTCTAGCAGCCTCGCTCGCATCTAGTTGTTATTCCTGTGCGAGAGCCTAACTCTGAATCTTTTGTCATGATCAGCCACTAAAAATTATCTTCCAGTTCGTCCTGAAGCGCTCGAAGTTCTTCGAGTTCAGAGAAGTTGCACGGTACCCGAACGTGCTCTGCCCGTCTCACCCAAGTAAGCTAGCAAATATCGTGCTTTGTACCGCGTCATCTTCGCTAGTGTGCGCTGTTGTACATTATTCATTCATTCCTTCTCAACCCATGCCAGAATCATCGTCTCTAATCGAGGAAATGGTGACACAAGTGATGCAGCTTCACTCGGATGCGCAATGGTTTCATCTAGGTGCTGATGAGGTATGTAATTGCCTCCTTGCTCGTTGGTTAATGATAATTTTCATTATTTAAACCAGGGCTGGTGACCTCTCGCAGCCACAGGCAGAGTCAGCTTGAGCCTTCGGGGAGCATTGCAGTTAATAAACCACGTGAAGGGGAAAGCAAAGAGGGATGTTAAAGCAAAATATACACCTTCACGATTCCTTGTTTCAAAGAAAATATCATTCATACTTGTCATCTTGATCAGACTGATTAGATGAACTTTTCAGATTGCCTCCAGAGCAAAGTGCTTATCATACTCTCCTGGATCGCACTTTCTACACCATAAAAGACGCAGGTGTTTAGAGCAGTGAACCTACAGAGCATTGCTCTTTACATGGCAGCTTACGTGTGGTACTTCGCATCTTTGAGCTGACAGGCTATATGCATGATGGCACCACTCCAAGCGTTGTGGATTTTGGTTATTGGCAAACCATTGGTGTACAGCTCTGCAGTAGTTCAGGGCAGAACATTTAGGTGCTAGATGAAACGTGTTGTTCACCTGCTTGTCCTACAATGCGTGGCTTTGCTCCGAGGTCTGGCACCTGGGCCAGTGTGAACGGTGTCGTACGGTCATGGTGGACAAGCAGTGGGGCAAAGACCACCTGTACGTGGACTACTTGTCACGGATTGTGAGCACACTGCACAAGAAGTACCCCATGCTGAAGTTCATCGTGTGGGACGACATGATGCGCGACATGGACCCACAAGTAATCACCGGTTCGTGCATGTTTTCATCAATGCAATTGTAATGGCAGTAGTGCTTTACTTTGACAGGATATGTACAAATACATTGGAGCAGGCATTTTAACATGCACACGCACTTGCACATACACGCATGCACACTACTATATGTGCATATATCTTCTCTGCCAAGGTAGGCAACGTAAAAGGTGCCAATGGGGCATGTGATGTGGCCTTGTATCCGTAACACTGCAATATTAATACAACATTGGTCAAAGCATCTTCCTTGCATCAACACAGATTTAGTTTGGCAGAATGGTGTGAAACATGGTCTATAAGGCATTCCGCATACACGTACGGTGCTTTGTTTCAAGTTTTAGAAGTTCTAAAAATCACCTGTGGCAGATGGCACAATTCTATTCCTAGAACCGAATCACCTGAAACGGCAGACATGTGCACACGGAAGCAAAATGCATAATTGGATAATTTGCAAAATTTCACTAGTTGGCTTTTTAACGATTTACTTTAGGGCACATATTGCAGTTTACAACTTGCAGCCAGTGAGCTTGCAAAACATATCCACTTGGAATGAACACTGAGGATGACAACAGTTTCGAGATCTGCATTCCCAAAATGTGTGACAAAATGCTTGGTGTTCCTCATATTTTGGTCCTGCAGTGCATAAAAATAAAAATGTATTTTGTTAGGAAGGTAAGTGGAACAGCAGCGTGTTACACCCTCAACTTTGCTGGCACTTATCTCAAAACTGGTGCTAGATTCAGAATTAGTTCCAAGTGGATGTACATTGAGAGCTCAGTGGTTCCAAGATGATTGCAGTATATGCCCTAAATTAATTGGCTAATAAATTATTATTAAAATTTAAGAATTATCCAATCATGGATTTTGATTTTTGTGCAAGTAATGCCCACCTTTTGAAGCAATCTAGCTCAACGATTAGAATTATGCTACACTTTGCAGGGAATTTTTAAAAACATTTGTTAACAAGTAAATAAAACACCTGCTGCAAAGACAAAGCTTGATTGAAAGGTAGATTGCATGTGCAGAAATAACAGTCTAGTCTAATGACAACAATGCATGCAACTATAAGTTTATTTCAATGGTAGGTTTTAGTATTTTATATGAATGTGGTATTCAAATACATGCGGCAGTAACACACCCAGAACTGACATTTTCTTCTACTGCCGAGTAAAAAGAACATCATTAATATCTGGCATTCTGCCACACTCGTCAAGGGTACTCCCAAAATGTGTTCTCTGGAACCCTTTGCACTTTTTTCAGTTCACTAAGTATACCCATATCAATGCCTGTGCGGATTTATCAGCCTTTGCCTCATTGTTGTATTGCTACACATAGCCACATCCACATTTCTTTTAGTGAGAGGTGGAGATGCTGCTTTTTTTGTTGTTGCAGGATACGCGTTTGTGCAGGCACGAAGGTTGTGGCTAATACAAAAAGATACTTTTGGTATAGTGCCCGTTGACTACTCCAAAGTGTTGCAAGGCCATGTATCTGCAGCCTGCACAAAGAAAAGCATACGCACTAATACTTGTGCTCTTTTCAGTTCTTATTTTTCTGTTACTAAGGTTCTGTGACCAGTTGATAGAATGCGAAAATTCCTGGAGAACTCTGAATTTGCAGCACATATGGCTTGCTGATTTGGAACACAAACAATCATAGATTCTTTGGCACATTTTGAAGGCGATGCACTCTCTTCAAAGAAAGAACGTTTGAGAACTGCTGTCCCAGAACATCTGTGCAAGCAAGGAAGGCTGCCTTGGTTCATCATGTGTGTTGAAAAAATCTATAAAACTGCTACTGCTAGTACACATTATTTGCTTGCATTTCCTATGCTCTGCACATTGCTGCTGACCATTAAAGGCTCATTCACTCTGGCGACTCGCAAAGGTCGCATGACCAAGTTGATTGTCAAGCGACCAGCCTCATATGTTCGCTATGGTCGAACAGCGACTGTTTGGGGTCAGCCGATTGCTGCTAGCTTTTTCAATCGTGCGGTCACAAACCTACTGAGCCAATCAGCGGCAGAAGCATACGTAAGCAAATTGGTTGTAGGCGTTCTGTACGTGAACAGCATCAATCACGAGATATTTAATTGTGAAGACAGGCAGGTCACACTTGCCAGTGTGAACATTGCCGCCATGAGTTACTCCTTGGTCGCCAGTATTGGTCAGTCGTGAAACCTGTCAATTGCCAGTGTAAATAATACCTTAAAACCACGAATTTAGCAGATAAACGGTCCAATACTGTTTGCATTCATGTTAACGATTTTCTGAAGTGCGACAGCAAAGACAGGAGCATAGTATACATAAAAATAGGAGAAATGTTTCACTTGTAACTGAAAGTCTTATTATTCTATCGGAAATATTTGACGTGGTGAACAAGCAATCGTGTATGAGTGGTAGGGCAGTTATTTTTTTAGCGTAACTAAACAGAAGAAGGGAAAGGTGCATGGAACAAACTTACTTTTTTTTCATTCTTTCTCTTTTAGGTGCAGGACTGCATCATCTTGTGGAGCCCATGGTTTGGCATTACTTTCCTCAATCGGAGTTCCGGCTCAAGCAAAGTAAGCTGAATTGTGGTCTTGTTAATGCTCCTTTCCTGTTACGGTAGCAAACAAGATGCTACTTGATTAACCTGCCGTCCTTTCTGTTTCTCTCTCTCCTCCCGATGGAAGCATCTACTTTGGAGCATGACATTGGCCTCACATTCCACATGCGATTCTTATTGGTGGACTTCCGCAGTCTGAGCAGCTGTACTGATGTTACTTGTTATGGTGTCTTCACTGTCTTCTTGTAATGCACTGGTGCTTTTGCACTTTCTTAATGTATGTCTTGCATTATTGCAAAGCCTGATTGGGTTCTGTTGGTGCTGCTTTCCCATGGGGACAAGGTACCTTTGAGACCTCTTTTGGCTCCTCTACTACCTTGGCCACTGTTTGGATTCTTTGGAAATTGGTAATAAGGCACCGCAGCAATAGTGTAAAATTCAGATGAATTTCATTTTGCATAAGCCGTGCTTGTTTTGGCTTGGGTATTAACAGGTACAGGAAGAGAGCGAGATAGGAAGAGAGTGGTGTTGATGAGAGAGCACACATGCATAGCCGATATTCTAGTTGACATTAAGAGAGAAAAACTGGAGCTGGGCAGGCCATGTAATGCGCAGGGAAGACAACCTTGTAGACCATTAGAGTTACAGAATGTGTGCCACGGGAAGGGGAGCGCAGTCGAGGACGGCAGAAAATTAGGTGGAGTGACAAAATTAGGAAGTTTGTAGGTGCAAGTTCGAATCTACTTGCACAAGACGGGTGTAATGGGAGATCACGGGAGGAGAGGCCTTCATTCTGCAGTGGACATAAAAATAGACTGGTGATGATGATGATTCACATGGCTTATACGTCATATTTAAAATGCTATGCCAAGTCGTCATTATGTTGTTGTAAAGTGTGCCGTTCATATGGTGACCTTCAATTGTCACTTTCATGGCTACTTTTTGTCATTGTGGCCTATGATTGGCTTGATTTTCATTACATATGGAAACTATCATAGGTACTTTTTGAGCTGACGATTCGGCAACCCTGGGAGCTCTGTGTTGCCAGAGTTCGCTATCTAGAATTTCTCAACAGATGATTGGCAGTGCCCTTTTCATCTGTGGTTTGATATATCACGGTTGGCAGTTGTTACGACCACTATGTCAAGAGAATCCAGGGTGGCACGTCAGCCTTCGTGCTCATTTATTATTCACAGCCACGTCTGGTCAATAAATTACTACATAATTTTTCATTGCTCTAGAGCACTTACGGTTTCAGAACATAATTACTGGGCCAACAGCTGCCTGTAAAAGCAGCTAGAAACAAGAAAATTTTGTGCCTACTGCACTTGCCACTGTAGTGGAAATTCCGGCTAGTTTATTGTTCGTAAATAGACAATGCATAAAATGAGGGACAGAACACATGTCTTTGTGTATGTCTCTTTCCTGTTACATCCCTCATTTTCCGCTCTGGTATTAGTAGTCTTTTAGTAGTTTTCTATGCTGTCATGTTTACACTTCATTGTGCCATCATATGGGTCATGCAGGTATGTGGGACAAGTACCTTTCCATATTCCCCAACGTGTGGATAGCCAGTGCCTTCAAGGGGGCCACTAAGATCAACCAAATGCTGACGCCCACGTCCTTCCACATCAGCAACCATGAGGCCTGGAATAAGGTCCTCATGGACAACATCCAGCATGCAGGGTCGTTCAGGGGCATAGCCCTCACTGGCTGGCAGAGGTGAGGGGTATACGTATACAGGCAGTATGCGTCATTTGCATTTTGTTTTCATTCATCATCATCATCATCAGCCTATCTTATGTTTATTTTATGACGAAGGCCTCTCCCTGCAATCTCCAATTACCCCCTGTCCTGCGCCAACTGATTCCAACTAGAGCCTGCGAATTTCCTAATTTCATCACTCCACCTAGTCTTTTGTTATCCTCGACTGCACTTCCCTTCTCTTGGCAACCATTCAGTAACCCTAATGGTCCACCGGTTATCTAACCTGCGCATTACATGACCTTCCCAGCTCAATTTTTTTCTCTTGTCAATTAGAATATCGGCTATACCCGTTTGCTCTCTGGTCCAAACCACTCTCTTTCTGTCTCTTAATGTTATGCCTAGTATTATTTGTTCCATCGCTCTTTGTGCGGTCCTTAACTTGTTCTCAAGCTTCTTTGTCAGTCCAAGTTTCTGCCCCATATGTCAGCACCAGTAAAATGCACTGGTTGTACACCTTACTCTTCAATGATAATGGTAAGCTTCCAATAAGGAGCTGACAATGTCTGCCGTATGCACTCCAACCCATTTTTATTCTTCTGTGAATTTCCTTCTCATGGTCAGGTTTCCCTTTGAGTAATTGACCTAGGTAAATGTCCTCCTTCACAGACTCTAGAGGCTGACTGGCAATCCTGAACTCTTGTTCCATTGCCCAGCTATTCATGATTATCTTTGTCTTCCGCATATTAATCTTCAAACCCATTCTTACACTCTCTCTGTTAAGGTCCTCAATCATTTGTTGCGACTCGTCTCCAGTGTTGCTGAACAGGACACTGTCATCTGCAAACCAAAGGGTGCTGAGATATTCGCCATCGATCCTTACTACTAAGCCTTCCCAGTTTAATAGCTTGTATACTTCTTCCAAGCATGCAGTGAGTGGCATTGGAGAGATTGTGTCTCCTTGTCTGACTCCTTTCTTTATAGGTATCTTCCTACTGTAGAATTAAGGTAGCTGTGGAATCTGTAGATAGTTCCCAAAATATTTACGTAAGCAACCCGTACTCCTTGATTACGTAATGCCTCTATGACTGCTGGTATCGCTACTGAATCAAATGCCTTTTCGTAATCTATGAAAGCCATATAGAGAGGCTGATTGTACTCTGCAGATTTCTTGATTACCTGATTAGTGACATGGATCTGATCCATTGTAGAGTATCCCTTCCTGAAGCTAGCCTGTTCCCTTGGTTGGCTAAATTCCAGCGTTGCCCTTATTCTATCGGAAATTATCTTGGTGAATATTTTATATATAATCCTGGGAGTAAGCTGATGGGCCTATAATTTTTCAATTCTTTAACATCTCCCTTTTTGTGGATTAGTATAATGCTTGCATTCTTCCAGTTTCCTGGGACCATAGCAGTCATAGACACTTTGTATAGAGAGCCGCCAGTTTTACAAGCATTATGTCTACTCCATCTTTGATTAAATTGACTGTTATTACATCCTCTCCTGCCGCTTTTCCCCGTTTCATGACTTGCAAGGCCCTTCTGACCTCATTGCTAGTTATAGGAGTTGCTGTACGCTGTTCATTGCTGTTTTAAATGGAGTTATCCTGTGTCCTCTGGGTACTGTACAGGTCAGCATAGAATTCTTTCGCTGCTTTTACTATATCTTTGAAATTGTTGATAATATTACCCTGCTTATCTTTCAGTGCGTACATCTTTACCATGTCCTTTGTCAAGTTTTCTTCTCACTCATTTCAAGCTGCATCCATTTCTCACTGCTTCCTCAGTCTTTCTTACGTTGTAATATCGAATATCCTTTATTTTGTCCTTGTTGATCAGTTTTGACAGTTCTGCGAATTCTGTCTTATCTCTTGAGTTGGACACTTTCATTCTTTGTCATTTCTTTATGAGGTCTTTCGTTACTTCGAAGAGCTTGTCTACTGGTTGCCTTGGTGCCTTACCTCCCACTTCAGTTGCTGCCTCTGAAGCCAGCCTAGTTATGGTTTCATTCATTACCTCTATGTCATCTTCATCTCGCTGTTCTAAGGCTGCATATTTATTTGCAAGTACCAGCCTGAATTGGTCTTTTACCCTTACTGCGTCTAGGTTGGCATGTTTCTTCTTGACCAATTTTACTCTTTCTCTCTTCAAATTGAGGTGAATCCTAGACCTCACTAAGCTATAATCACTGCACTTTACCCTACCTAACACTTCTACAACCTGTACTATGCTGGGATTGGCAGAAAGTAAGAAATCAGTTTCATTTCTTGTTTCACCATTAGGGCTTTTGCAGGTCCACTATTTATTGCTACGCTTTCTGAAGAAGGTGTTCATTATTCGCAGCTTATTCCTTTCTGCGAATTCTACCAGCACCTCTCCTTTAGCATTGCTAGAATCGACGCCATAGTTGCCGCTTGCTTATTCACCGGCCTGCTTTTCCCCCACTTTTTCATTGAAGTCGCCCATTACTACAGTATACTGAGTTTGCACTTTTCTTATCGCTAATTCAACATCTTCATAAAACTGATCTACTTCATCATCATCATGACTGGATGTTGAGCATAGGCTTGTACTACCTTTAATCTATACCTATTATTAAGTTTGATTACCGCTACTGCTACCCTGTCATTAACGCTGTAGAATTTATCAGCGTTGCCCGCTATGTCCTTATGGATTAGGAATCCTGCCCCGTATTGCTTCTTATCTGGGAGACCTCTATAGCAGAGGACATGGCCGTTAGTCAGCACTGTATAAGCCTCACCAGTTCTTCTAATCTCACTTAGGTCAGTGATATCCCAAAAAATGACAGATAGTTCCTCAAAGAGTCCTGCTAAGCTAGCCTCACCCGACTGAGTTCAGGTGTTGTTAAAGGTTGCAAGAGTCAGTTTCCATTGGCGGCCTCTCTGGGTCCAGAGATTCTTAGCACCCTGTGCTGCATTACAGGTCTGACCGCCGCCCTTTGCCTTTATCTCTCTCTGTCTCTCTCTCTGTCTCTCTCTCTGACCACTGCCTTGGTCAGATGCTCCGCAGCTGCTGGGGACTGAGAGCCATGGGTTAATTCTAGGAATCATGAGGGAAGTAGTGGCCGAATACTACACCAAGGAGGCCAATTTCTGTCCTGGTCAGGGAGTGCCTTTGCTGAAGCTTAGTGGGCCTTCCTAATTTGGTTGTACCTGGATTAGTATAGCCCCACTCGCCCTCGGCATCTTTTGCCGGTGTCAGGCGCCATTCCAAGCCTGCAGATGTAGTGCACTGGAGGAGGTGAAATTCGAGCTCACCGTCCTCAGATTAAAAACAAAACAAACAACATTTTTTTATACGAGGATTTGAACTTCCAACTATGGCAACTGAGCATCTGACATCGCATAGTTAGATAATCCTGTAGGCGGCGAGGCTGCCTTATCGCGGAGAAGTCCAGCCCAGAGGTCCTTACATGCCTAAGAGATCCCTTGATTTATCTGCCATGAGCAGGTTTTTTTGCTGATCGCCAGAGGTTGCACAATACATATAGTGTCAATTCTCAATGGTCCTACCATTGTGGTTCCGGAATCTCATGTACGCATGCTGCCATTAGTGCGCCTAGGTACACAATATATTTTCGGCGAATTTGAACAGCACTTAAAACGTGTGAAAAAAAAAGAAAGAAAAAGGAAAAAGGTTTCAGCGCTTACCGAGAAGTCCCGAGTTGCGTTTAGCCAGAAATGCACCCATCCGCTTATTGTTGTGTTTGCTGGCCTCTGGCTGTCTTTTCGTGGCCGTTTTCTGGCCGTCATTTTCATATATACCGAAACTTTTGCCTCCGAATAAATACTAAGAGTGGCGAGATGGGCCGCCAGAACAATATGGTTCTGAGCCGTGTGTAAAGCAGACGACCTTGACAGCACGTAGGTGTGTTCAACCTTTCTACAGGTTTGGACAGCGCTTATGCTAGAGCAAATGAAAAGAAAGAAATGGCGGACGGGCCCCTTAGCTTACCGGGAACGCTTCAGACCCATACGCTAGGAAGTCAGAAATGCTATGCCTCATTTGAGCTACAGCAATGCCGTCTGCGATCAGTCAGACATAGTTTGTACACTTTGCGCGTGGAAGCATTTGACGACCCTGTTTCCGCCGCACTCGCAATACCATTCACGGGAACACAAATGGAAATGCGCAAGAATGAATAAGTGTAAATGTAGACGAAAGGAATGGATGTTAATACGACCATTCTGATGTGGTGAAAAATCTGTGTGTTAACTTTACAAGTGGTGTCGCTACGTGCTTTTTCCTTGTGGTTTGCGTGAATACTGTAAAGCCTTCTCATCACTTTTCTCTGATTCTTTTGTGCATCATCAAAGAGAGCCTGTCTTGCCAGCGCGCCTCATACGTTGCTGCAGATAAATTCTTGAACATTTATAGTGTTATGGAGTGTACAGTGCTAACATCTATTCAAGCATTAGGTTCCCCAAATAAGTTTGCGAGATCTGTATAAGCAAATTTATATGTATTAGGCTTACAAAATGAGAATCTCATCCTTTTTTTTTTTTTTTTTCACGTCATCACAGCATTATACAGGTGTTAGGAATTTGTCCGCGTTATTTATCCTAGTGTTGTCACTAGAAACTATGCACAAGGTATGTCAGTAGTTTAAGTCTAAGCCCCTTTAGTAAATCTTTCATGCCTAAGAGATCCCTTGATTTATCCGCTATCGGCGGGTTTTGCTGATCATCGCAGGTTTCATTTAATTTCCTCAAAGTTAGTTTCCTTCAACACCCAGAATAAAAAGAAGCGCTGCAGTGCTGTGACAAGTGTGGGAATGCTGGGATGTGTGATCTTCAGACTGACCTATTTCTTGGAGACCTAGTACATATCTGCAAAACTTGTGTGCTCTTGCCATGTGTGTGTGTGTGTTTTTTTTTTCACAACTTTGCAAACTAACTGTGTGGCCATCTTTGCTGCCTGGTTCCACGGTTTGGTGAGACCTCCTTATTACGTAGCATCTATCATGCTGTTCCCACCACTTGTGCGCGCTAGTGTACTTGAGCAGTAAGTTTATGTCTTACGCTCTACATGGGAAACGTGACCTGCAATGGGTGGCCGGCAACTGTGGAATTTTGTTGCTGAGCACGAGGTTGTGAGTTCACTTCTCAGCTGCTGCTACATCCAGGAGCAGATAGAGTGCAAAAGCACTCATGTACTTAGATTTAGTTGCATGTTAAAGAACTTCAGGTGATTGAAATCAATTTAAAGCCCCCCCCCCCCCCCCCTCTTGACTACAGCATCTCTCATAGCCGATGTATTGCTTGGGTCTGTTCAATGACATTATTTGATTTGATTTATAGTATGGAAGTTGCAAACAATCACCAGTATTAGGCTTGCCACATTAGTTAGGCTCTACTACAATGTGATACCATGCTAGTTTTTACATATTGCTTTCTACAAGCAATTGTTCTTAAAATATTAGCCCTCATACAGAAATTTGCACTTGTGGCTCACATAACAGTGCCATCTATAGGACAGTCAATCTGAAAGAAAGAAAAGATGTGGAGCTCACCTGTGAGCTGGTTTCAATCGTGCTGTGTGTTCATTTACTCATTTACATTTAATGTTATATGTGAGCGAGCGAGCGTTAGTGTAAAATATGTTGTAGTTCAACCAAGACTTGTTGCAAAGGCTTTCGAGTCAAGGAAGCCCTATTTGTTGTGCAGCCTTGAACATGTTTAGAGCAAGCCACGTCGAAGCAAAGACTGGTTCCACACCCTGGTAACAGTGTTATGGTAACAAGTACAAAACCCTTTAATCCTTTCCCTACCGCCGACAAGTGCAGTCTTCACCAGAATGTGTACCAGTATAGCTGATGACAAGTATCCCCATCACGAAGCCATGTTTCTGGAAATGTTTGAGAAATTCTGTACGCTTTTTGTCATGTCCTGCAGTGCTAAAAGGGTTAAAAAACTGGTGTACAGTACAGTACAGTACAGTACAGTGAAACGCGACATTTGCCCCTAGGTAGTGCTGTAAAAGGTTGGTATAGTTTCATACAACTTTAGCTGGGGTTGAAATCTGGCAAAGCACACCCTTTGGGGACAGGTGTCTTGATACCAGTGCTTGTCTCAGGATTCCTGTTAAATTCATAACTGCACGGCTTCAACTCTGCAGTTGCAGCACATGCCCTGAGAGGTTAGTCGACCTCGTTAATTTTCTAATTCAAGATAACTTTTTGTGCAAGGGATATCTGCCCCACGTAGGTCACCTGAAGAGGTGGGATTGAACTATCTGTCAGGGACAATTTTGAAGAAATCTTTTGCCATAATAAATGCAAATAAGCTTTAGCAAGTCAAATTTCAGTGCAATACGTTGGTGCCTCTTATTCTAGTATAAGTGCTCCATTACAATACGACTTCAACTTTAGCTGTCACCAAAGGCTCCCTCATATCGGAAAGTGGAGGCCATCCTATAGCTGCATAAGTGTGCTCTGTTATAATGCAACCTTATATTTATTTATTTTATTTTATTTTTTCTCACTTTCTTTAGGTTTGATCATTTTACTGTCCTCTGCGAGCTGTTGCCAGTGGCTATTCCTTGTTTGGCCCTGTGCTTAAAGACAATCATGGCAAAAACAGGTGAGTGAATGTGTGCTTACCGTTAGAAAGAAGTCCAAGAAACTAGAATTTTTAGATGACATTGCAAGGGCATAGAAAGTCATCGAACCCCTACCTTCGAGCAATAATTTCCCCCAAATTTTGTTTTATATTTTGCGTAAGCATACGCTGCACATCTGAGCTCAGTATGGGAATAAGAACCATTTTCTGCATAAGAAAGCCAGAAACTCTGCTTAGCTGCATTAAGCTGTAGCTGTACGTGGATGCATTTCCATTTTCTGGCATTATGTCCCCAGCCGATGCTAACTTATATGGTAGTTTGATGTTAAAAAGAAAAAGAAGTTCTAAACTATCTACCTTGATAAATATTTCACATTTTCTCTACATCAATTCGAAAATTTTACTTGAAACATTAAGGAAAGAAATGTTCATTTGATGCAAGAGTCTATGCACTACTTTTCCTAAATGTTTCAGAATATTGTCAGACTAATTTGTGAGACAGTTGAGTTATGAAAAGTGAGAGATACAATAGCTTTTAACCCTTTCGCTGTCAGACCTTTCTGGCTGTGACGCCCCCCCCCAGTGTTGGCTTGGTTTCAGGGAACGAGCATAACAGGGAATGAACATAGCAATTTATTTTTGATTATGATTGGTATACAAACAACATAGTCACTGCAATATGCACATTTCAGTGTTCTGCAGGTGTTGTTAGTAAACATCATCATCATCATCAGCCTGACTATAACATCCGTTCAACATCCGAATCTGACGACGCGGAACTCCCCTCTCCCTCGCATGAGACTGTCCGAGTCCAAATCCGAGCTCTGCTCGTATTCTGAATCGGAATTGAGCCACCGCTACAATGAGCAGACGAAGGTCCGCGCGCTCAGCCCTCCGAAAGTAACCGCGCGCAGGGAGGATGCGCTTTCAGTCGCCCGCACAACGGAGAGAAATGGGACGTTGCGTGATCAAGAAGACAGAGGGAGATGGAAAAAGGCTAAAACAAAGTTCGAAGGGCTTTACGTTTACTGCTGCAAGTCGGAAGCGAGGGTGCGGCGAGAGAGCGAAAGCAGCAATCGAGTCACTCTTTTCGGAGAGGCAACGGCGCAGCGCGTGCCTCTGAACTTGACGCGCCGTAGCAGACACACCAACAGAATAAAAATAAAAACCTTAAAACCCGCGGAGATGGCAGAACAACCCTTGAACCCATAACCACACGCGCGCGACGCATGATACAGCGAATGCGGAGCCACCACGCCACTCAGCAAAGAGAGAGGGGCGAGTGGCAGTCGCACCGTACTCTTCAATACGTGACTAACACAAGTCGAGGCGAAAATACGAACTTGTAGAAAGAGTCAACAGATGGAGGGGCCAGTTCAGGAGCGCCAGCTTTGTGCTCAGGCGCGAAATTTTGAACGCACAATAGAGAATGTACCGGTACGTCGGTGACACTGTGGGGGGGAAGCGTGAAGACATACCGGTACGTCCGTGACAGCGAAAGGGTTAAAGGACATAGATCTACATTTGATAAGTTGAAGAGGAGAATAATAAGTTATAAACCAGAAAAGTTCAGGTTTAATTCAGGTGAGTACTATATTTTGCTACCATGTGAAAAGTAAATAAAGAAAAAAAAAGAAGTAATTGCTAAAAAGAAGTAATTTGCTAAAGAGCAAGTTTGATACAAGTCTTACCTTATCGCAGCGGACATGATAACACTGAAGCATCCAAAATATGGGAACATCTGAATGGAAAAATCTCGTTTCTGCCAACATATAAAATGTGCATCAATTTTGCAGTTCTGCCTGAAACAATGATTTCTCACAATAACTTATTTGCTCATTGCTGCCTTGGTTCCCGTTTTTCATGAATTGTTAAAGCCAGTGTTTTCATTCTGAGTTCTCTGTTCTGTCTGCTTTTTTTTTTTAGTTAACAGAAGATCTAATAGACCTCATGCCATTGTAATGCTGCATAGACATGCTACAGTACCACCTGCTAACCTCTCGATATATATATATATTTTTTCAGGGCTGACCACTGAAGCTCATACGGAGGTGTCACAATCCATAGGCTATTTTGGCAACATTGAGATCGACATCTTTCCAAGGTTAGGCCTGTCGTGTGCATAGTTCAAGACATAGGGTCGTCTTCAGAGTATTTACTGCTAGCCGAACATTGTACCTGTAGTGTAAGATAGCACAAAGGAACACTTGGGCCAGACATCATTCTACAAATGTTTTTATGCTTCACATTATATTTATGTGCTGCATCTACATTTGTGCATGAAAAGTCTAAAACGCCAATTAAGATTATGTCTAAAACATGCTGCCAATTTTTTAAGAGACTTTTCATTAGAGCTGCACTTAAAAATTGGTAAATGCAGTTCAGTCATATCTTGTTAACGCGAACTTCAAGGGGACAGGAAATTTTATAATACTGAAATGAAGTTTGACTTACGGAGAGCCCCTTTAAATATAGTGCCCGGTCAGTTGTGCGGTACAGCACACGAAACAAAA
This sequence comes from Dermacentor andersoni, assembly GCF_023375885.2. Lineage (NCBI taxonomy): Eukaryota > Metazoa > Arthropoda > Arachnida > Ixodida > Ixodidae > Dermacentor > Dermacentor andersoni. The sequence goes on along the minus strand of NC_092817.1, from coordinate 90,352,370 downwards.
ACCGTCACTCAGCTTGCACTGAAAAAGTCTCGTCTTTCCTCCATCAGCACGCAACATGTGCCGGAAGAAGCCTCGGTTTCATGTAAAGTCCAAGTGCGATATATAAGCGTGGCATAACGTGAAGTGCATGCTGGGGGCACCTTCCTTTTCATTTTAAGCCAGAAGGAAAAGGAGGGTGCATGCTGCTCTGCTTGCTCCGGTTCAGTCTTGGCTTCCCGCACTTATTTCCTCGTCAGTTTGACAGCTCGCAACATAACAGTCACTAATGACACATCAAACCTTAACCTTTGGCTTCGGTTCGTCCAAAATGCGTTGCATGGAAATAGAGATTTTGCTCTAAAGAAACCGTTGCATGGATGTTGGAGTTCAAATTCATGGGAGTTTCTGTCTACTCAAATAAATAGGACATTCTTGGGAACAAGAGAGCAGTAAGAATTAGAGAAATCTCGTAACTCGAATTACGAGATTTTGAATAATCTGGATTTTACTAGTACAGCCGTGAATTTGACTCCGGTTAATTCAATTTTTCGATTAATTTGATCCTGATTAAAGGTCTCCGCCAGAGCCCATGCATTTCTATGGGCTCGAACTGTCATTATTTCAATCATAAAATTGGCCTTTGCTGGATAATTCAAATTGGACCAGTCAGCACGCACATGCCCGACTCCTGTGGTGACCCCAATAGTGACCTTTTAGTGGAAGCACCTGTCTCGGTGAATCTTATGGAACAGTGCATGCGTCGAACACATGTCAATCTTCTGTTGAAGACTCCTATCTTCGGCCTTCCTTAGGAAATTCTTAAACAATAACAGTCACTCATAGTATCGGATTACAGTACTTCCATAATTCTAACGTGCTTCCCCCCCCCCCCTTTCTTAAAGAAAATTGGACCGGAAATTGCTGGTGTGCAGTGCAGTCAGATGCAAAACCAAAGCCGCCTTCGCATGCCTTTGTGCTTTGCCAAGCCACCAGTGCACTGTGGCGAAGCTGACTTTAGAAGACCGGCCACCATTCTGCAATACATATTACAACTTTAGCCATTTTTCTAGCTAAATAAGTGTGTACGTTGGATTTCTACTTTGTTTAGGAGCTTTAATGTTATTTCTGCATAGGCTTCTACTTTGGACGAATATAAAATGGGTGTGCGTTTGATTTGGGGCCATGTTAGACTTGGGCAAATGCTGCCAAACCAATCAGCAGTGTGTTTTGGCGTATTAATGCGATAGCGTTAAGGGCCCCATGTCGCAGAAAAGGCGGTGTTGGCGTCCGGCACCGGCTTCCCTGCGAGCAAAAATCCTTGTGTACATTTAGGTATATGTATATGCCACACCTTGCTATATGACATGCGGTGTGTGCGGGTTATATTGCCACACCATTCTATTGCTAAAGTTGCTTATACCTTGTCTTATATTCTTAACAAAGTTATTCCTCGGAATTTGGAGAATGACAGCCCACAAACAAATATCATGAAACAAAACAGCGACAGTGCATGCTTTTTAGGTTAAGTCTTCTCAGACTGAAATATTAAAGTGCAAGACAATAACAGCAACCTGAAAATGATGCAAGTTTTTTGGCGTGCACTGCCTCCAGGATGGGCCACACAAGAGGCCGTGTTTTTAACAGAAATCTCACCTTCGTGCACAGCGTTTGCCAGCAGCATTTCATGGTAAACATTACGGTTACATAAGCTGCAGTTGCCACGTAAGTGTGCAGTAGTCGGGGATCCTTGAATACAATCGTGTTCCACTCTTAAAGGCGAAGCTTAAGCATCCTCAAACTTTTTCTGCATCTTGTTTAATTCGACCTGCTTCATCACTCAATCAGTTTTGTCGATCCTGTTAAGCTAAAATTAATGGAAGTCGACTATGTAAATAGTATTTGGATATAACATATCAACCTGCACTGTTGGTTGGTTGTCCTATCTCTGCCCTTGATGATGCCTTATTTACTACAGGTTTGGCTCCAACATGCATTCCAATACAATAGACTAAGTTGGAAAGCAGGTGATTCAGTTTGCACGCATTTGAAATGAACTTTTTTGCAACAGCAGATTTTTTTGTCTTGAACATCGTGTTGGCATACCTTCATAACAACACTAATAGTTATGCCCTGTGTTTGTGGCTTTATAAAGGCCATTATTTTTGTAACTCATAAGCTCACCAGACTTTGTGCTGAAGGTGATTCCATGCAGTGTTTTATTTACAGACCACAGACAGTGCCACCTGTTCCGAACTTTCCTGGGGGAAAGTTACATGTGTCTGTGTTGCATCTGACCAATGTCATAGCAGAACTGGAGCAAGTGCTTTTGAACCCAAGGTAAACTGTGACACAGTAATCAGCTTGGCATTAATGACCTCTTCATTAGTAAGTTTAGTGTGTTCTTTCAGCTCTCGACCTGTCTGTAGGCCCATCTGTTAATAGCACCACAGAACCAGCTACCGTATCCCAACTTCATACTTGTTTCAGGTATCTGTGTGAATGTGGGCTGAATACTTCAAGGCTTATAGTCTTAATATACTAACAGTAGCAATATAGGAATCTTCGCAAGCATATCTTTCTTTACACTAATAGTTGCTGTCACCACAAAGCTATCTTCTGTGTGCGACATTGTAAACATTATCTTCACAGTAAAAGGGATCATGGAGGGGCACCAACAGTGCACTCCAAGATAAGGGAACCCAAAAGCAATGAATATATTGTCTGTATGGTAAACAGTGTGGCTATGTAATAGTGAGCTAGAAAGGCAAGTATGCGCATCGATACATAAATTCATACATTGTCCAAAGCCACCTTGCATACATATAATTATATTTATTTATATATATTTAACATATATTTGACCACCAGGAGCAGAGCTTCGGTGTCACCATCAACGGCAGAAGCTGTTTCCCTGGCTGGCCTCGAGCATGCCCGAGATTACCATGGCATTAGCGTAATCGCAGTAACAAGTAGTTGCAACAAGTCATAAAAGGAAGTCATTATAAAAGCCAAGTAGGGTACAGCTTTTATTTTTGAGGTGCCCCTCACCAGGCCCCATAGAAATTTTGGTTATGCGCTGGAAGCTGTTACGTGTCCTCTAGGGAGCGTTCTGCCACAAAAATTTTTCATATCGGCTCATTAATAGTCGAGATAGAAATATTTCAGTGCCGTGAAACCATAATTTCATCAGGCGGGCTCTACTGCCAAGCAAGACGCTCTCTCCACTCATCCCGACTAGCCTTCGCAAGCGAAATTCCTACCCTGCGTTCTCCCATACCAGACCTCGAGGATCGTGTGATGCATACGTCACAGGCCCCGTCTTTAATTTTTCTCCTCTATTTTTTTTTTTTTTCGGCGCTACGGACTTCCACTGATGGCATCGCGCACAAGCTGTTGTCTCGTTCGTGCAGCACATGATTTTGCGCGCTGTGCACAAGGAAACATGACTAGCGGTATAATTCAGTGCTACACGAATACTGAGGCAGTACAAGCGGATCGCAGAACAAGCGGATCGCAGAGCGTGATCACGCGCTAGAACATGGTAGAAAATTGCATAGTTTCGGTACCTGCACATGTGACTGCACGACCGTGGGAACAAGCAGATGAAACAGAAGTACATCTCTCTTGCTTCGTTGCGAAGTAAAACAAAACATGGGCAGACATTCCGCTTGTCTGTTTTATTATTTCTCTAAGCTTCAATTCGTCAATTCAAGCAACAGATCGCCAAGGTAACAGATGTTGTCTTGAATAATTCTCGAAGTCGCGTCTCACCACGAGTGACGTCACACTGTGGGCACAACTATATAGGCGCAGGGGCACAACTACGTCACCATCCGGCTTGGAGCACGGCAGCCGCGAGGAGAAGAAAAAACGGCGTTCGGTTTGAAATTTCAGATCTTTCTGCGGCACGTAGCGATGTAATACTTTGCAGACACAATCGTTATCGCGCAATGTATGCTCTTGGTTTGTCAGCTCAAAATGGCCAGACCTGGTGAGGGGCCCTTTTACACAGACACAGTGGCTCTCTTTCAGTGGGCCTTTATATCCTCTTGTGTATGTCACCTTATTTGGTAATTCATCCGTACTGGCACGTCAGTGGCAAGTTATTCCTTAGTGCTTCTTGCATCATGGCCTATGCTCTAAATGGCATCTGTTGCTGGATAGCTTGAATTGATCTTTCTAAAGTTTTCAGGTCTGCAGCTTACATTTGATCTGTTATCAAAACACTACTTGTGCTTATATTGCTGCTGCAAGAAATTCAGACTTGGGTCATTCTTTATTGCAGACATCTGCAGCTGTGGTAATGTTCTGAAGTAAGTGTTGCTAATGTACTTAGAAACATTAGCTCAGGTTGGTTCTCAAATAGGGTTTTTTTTACAATGGCAATGATCACATATTCTTCAGTTTCATGAAAATGTGTCATTTACTACTGCAGTATACCCACTCATTACATATTACATGTTATGCTGCAAATTGAGGAAGGACTGATCTCCGAGTTTTCACTTAATAGCAAGAGCAACTCTACAGGTCATTCAGTGATGCTCAGCTGGCATTGTTGGTGATTCCAAAAAAATTTAAGAATATATATACCTTACCTGTCATTGAAACAACAGTTTTGCGTTTTCAAGCTGAGAATTCTGAACTCTGCACCAAGGCCACTCTGCACGAGTGTATAGACAATATGTGCTTTAACTAAGCACCGACAGACGCCTGTGGTTTTCTATGGGGCTCATCTCGTGCACCATACCACAGCACCTGGTAACTCACGACCAAGTGTTGTACATTGAGTTGGTTTGATTTGACATCATTTCACTCAAGGAGTGGCTGTTTGCCTATTAGTACAATGGATTGGCCAGGAATTGGATGGCACTCATTACAGGCCAATTTGTGAAGGGCTTGCTGACTGGCCGTATCTTGCATGTCCTATTAGCAGATGCATGGCACTGCTGACATCAAGTGTCTGTTGTTGCATGCGGAAAAATACTATCGTTAGGTGGAGGCTCGTTTTATGTGTGCAGCAAAGAAAACATTCTATTAAAATGCATTTGTTGCACTCTCATCACTTGAAATGCAACAGCTTCCTCACTTGCATCTTATTCGAGGGCAAGTGTAATCTCTTGTAGATATTTTAAAGCAAGGTTTTCTGTGCCTCTTTGCCCTACTTTGTGGGTGCCGGCCGTTTTCTTGCCAAGTATATGCAAGCCCATTACCCACTACACACGGCCAGTTATACCACACTAACCTCTAGACCAGCCTCTACTTGATGCTAGGGCGTCATAGATGGCACCACAATGCTGTCACGGCTTTTGGTTTCTTGTAGTTTGATGCAACCAGTGGCAATAAGTGAAGAAGCTGGTGACACAAGCAGCTGATGGTGGTCAGTTGCAATATGTCAACACACATAAAAAAAAAAAAAATGGCACCAAAGTGAACAAAGTGTTGAAAGAGACGAAGGCTTGAAAATGCGTCGAGCGGAACAAGACAGTCTTGTCACCCTTGGTTACATTCCGTTAGGTCGCGTTATGTGCATTGTATTACATTTGCATAAATGTTGCATTGCATTTGTGCCATCAGTGTCATGTTTGGATAAACATTGTGTTCATTTGTGCCACTTGGTACAAGCATTTTCATGATTAATGTAACGTTTGCACAAGATAAGATTTTCTTTAATGCCCGCGTAAATAACCAAGAAAGCTTTTACTTAGCAGTGATTCCCACATACATGTGGGATCCGCTGGGTGTATTTCTTTTACGGTGGAAAAAACAAAAGCTGTCCAATACACTTGACCATTTAGTCAGTAAATATGAATACAGTCCAACCTCGATATAAGAAACCTCAATTTAACAACATCCTTGATGTAACAAACTATTTTCAGTTCCTGATCTTAGTTCCACTGAACATCATAGATGTTTCTTTTTCACAATTTAATGAAGTAATTTCGTGACACTGTTTCGATTTCCCAACGTTCTTGACCATTTAAAGCACGGACTTGGAGCCTGTATGGTTGGTAAATCAAGCAAAGGAACTAAAAGAATGTCGGCCGAGGAAAAAGTTATTTAGAAGCCGTCCTTCCACATGAAAAGCTTGAGAGGCAAAAATGCTGTTAAAGTATGCGCACCAAGACACAGTATGTGGGAAAAAACGCTGTGCCACTTGTTGCGCAAGAACTGGCGGAGGCCACAGGGCGTGTGGTAGCTTGGACCAATCGGAGAAACATAAGCTGACGATTCCTTCAGCGCTAGGGTAGCTGGGAAAGAGGCGAGCATGCGGTAATGGGGTGATCCCATGGCTGTCTATATGCAGGCCACGGCTCGTATCTTGGAGGTAACCTTCGGCAAGTGCAAAGGGCTAGCCGAGATGGTTGTTGGCTCGACGCGCATTTTGTTCCTGCGCGTACAGTGTTGGCCGTCGCATGATCTCAAGTTTCCGAGGCACAGTGCGAAGCGTTTGCTGGCGTTGCGACAGTGAGTGTTCTTGGTCGTCGAGTGAGATCTCTGCCTTGGTGTGCTTGACACCGACAAAACTAGGAACCTTACTTCGTGTAGTTGTCTCTTTGCTGTCGACATCAATGCTCTGCCTTTCTAGCGAAACTGTGACATTTCATTTTTTTTTTTTCTCACGGAAAATATCCATATATTTCTGCACTTTCATTTTTAGTTTGAGGTTGCCGTCTGCTGACAGCTGCAAACACTAGGTGCAGCCAGCCATGGCGTCCAGGATGTACGGTTCCACGTGACACAACATGCTAATCTCAGATGCCATGAGCCGTACTGATGCATTGATCTCAGTGCAATCTGCGCCACACGCCCCAACACTCATAACCACACTATTATGCCCCGACCTTCTTGTGATGTTTATAAGTTATTACTGACAAATCTACTATCCATCAGGAATGTTCTGAGAATTTGTGAAATTATTTTTACTGCTGAAACTTTAAAATGCCAAATTAACGAAATTTGTAATTTAACAAAGCTTTTAGCTGCAAGTACAACTTCGTTATATTGAGGCACGACTGTATACAATTTTATGCCTTCGATAATAAGGACATCTCCCTATCAACCAGCACAAACTTGAAGGTACGTAATGTGACTGACACAGATGAAAATGTTGGAAACTTCTCTTTATGAGGGACAGCTTCCCAGACATACAAGGCAGATTAGGACATCCAGATGTCCCCTCTGAATTTGTGCTTCAGACCGCATCAGAGGGTCATCCGCTCAGTCTTGAGTGCAGTTCGAAGCGTCAGGACACACATTGCCGCTTTGCTCTTATGTCACCTGATTGTGAATTGAGAGTATGGCTCCTGTTTCTTTGTGCCTTACTAATTAATTTTTCTTGCACATCCAGTGTGCAGGGTGGATTCCACGAGTTTCTAGTGGCTCACAACAGAACAAATCCACTTCATGTCGACCAGTTCGTCAGCACAAGTCGAAAGTTTGTATGCCCCCGTTATGAAACATGCTCATTGCTCCCTTTTCTTTCTGTAGTCTGTACTGCTTAAAAGAAATCATAGTGCTTAATCTATGTTGGTAGATCACTACTGCTGCACAGGAATGGGGAATGGTCTGTTGCACTTATCTTTACTGCCATGTAGTTTTGCTTTGTGCATTGCACAGTACTTGCCGTCTGTGCAGCAAGCTTTATCTAAGGCCTTCTTCTTTGGTCCGCTGCGGGAATAGCAACTAACACATTAGGTAAATTTCCACATTTTCCACACACAGAACAATGAACTCTCAAATGGCAACTGCTTAGACAAAACAGGCCAGTATGCAAGTAGACAGTACCGTATAGACTCGCGTAAGGGCCACACCCCCAACACGGCAGCCCAGAATTTGCAGAAAAAAAAATGCCCAATGGAGAAGCAATCGCGTTCAGTGCCTCGATGCCGTACGCATGCATCGGCGAATTTTCACGTACTCTTCACACACTGAGCTACTAGACGGCGAGAGCCGGGCTGTGCACAAGTCGCCAGCTGTGCCAGCATCATTTTGACCAAAAGGTTCGGTCCCGTGTGAGGGCCGCACGTCGTCAGAATTGTGAAAAAAATTTGTGACATAGTGACATTCCACTTCGTGAACGTGGGTTATGCACAAGTGCATAGGTGTTGTTCTGGAGATCCTAAGCTATGCCGTATTGCCTGACAAACCCACATTGTTACAAGCCGCCTAGCACGTTCTTCAGGATGGTTAGATGGAGAAACATTATTTTCATCAGAACGCATGTGCGGACGATTCCGTGCTAGATGGCCATCAGCTCATGGCTGACGGCGACCTGGGTGGCCCACTCCACGGCCCTGGTCTTGACGACCGGGTCTGAGCTGGCCAACACGGCCTCCCACTGCTCGAGAGATGGATCACGCATAATATCCGCTGGTGGCGGCACTATGCTACAGCTCCATAGGTGGCCAGTTCCTGGCACCATTTGCATTCCGGCTGAACGTCCGGGTAGATGTTGTTTAACACGTATGGGTTATAGAAAGATCTCGTCTGCAACCTTTGCCAGACGCTTTCCTGCACCTTCACCAATTGCTTGTCCGGTGGAGGGTAAATTCTCCGCTCAAGTTTGTAATGGTTAGTAATGTCGTGAAAGGACACCAGCCCATCTCTCGTGGACCTCCCCGGAACGTCCGGCTCACCTGCTCGGCTGACGAAACCTCGAGCATTCATGTGAACTGCCTCGTTCCCAGGGTTCCCAGAGTGTGCCGGTACCCAGACGATTTCCACCTCCATAGTCCCTCGCCCCGTGGCCCGATTTAGTAATCCTGCTGCTGCGACAGAGATTCTGCCCCTCGCCAAATTTTGGATGGCTGTTTTAGAGTTGCTGAAAATCAGATCAGCTTCAGTATTACCTATAGCTAGCACTATCGCCGCCTCCTCTGCAGTTTCTGAGGAGCGGGTTTTGACTGATCCAGAGGTGACTAAGCGTCCCCGCCCGTCCACCACCGCAACTGCAAATGCGTCCTTGTTCTTATACTTGGCGACATCTACGTAGACTGCCTCGTTATACTTCCCGTACTTAGCATGTAAAGCTCTGGCTCTTGCCTTCCTACGGTTCTCGTGATGTATCGGATGCATATTTTTAGGCAATGGTTTTATGTACAAGCCCTTGTGCATTTCTCGCTTCACCTGAATTTTCATGTCCCCGGCTGGAGGATCAACTCCAATGCCGATCCTCTCCAATATATCCCTCCCTACTCTCATTTTGGAAAGTCTACTGAGTTGCATCGCCAAGTGTGCCTCCCGCAGTTCTTCCAAGGTGTTGTCCACCCCTAATCCCAGCAGCCTTTCAGTAGACGTATTGTTAGGCAACCCAAGGGCCGCCTTATACGCCTGCCTGATCATAGCCTCCACCTTGCCTTTCTCCGTCGCATCCATCTTCATATAAGGCATTGCATACACTATTCTACTGAGCACAAACGCCTGTACCAGCTTACACAAGTCATTTTCCTTGACCCCTTGCTTACGATTGGCGATTCTCCTGATAAGTCTCACGGTAGCATTGGCCGTATTTTTGAGCCTTTCCAAGGCCTCCCTATTCTTCCTGTTAGTCTGTAGATACAGACCCAGGATCCTGATCGTTTGGACCTCAGCGACCGATGCACCCCCCACTTTCACCTTCAGCGGTGGTGGCGGCACATAGTGCCTCGCATGTATCCCTCTTGGTTTATCCCTAAGCACAAAAAGCTCGGACTTGGGCTGAGAGCACGAGAGTCCTGCCTCCCCCGCTAGCTCCTCCACAATATCCACTGCCTGTTGTAATGTTTCCTCCAATTGTGCGTCGCTTCCCCTTGTTACCCATAGAGTAATGTCATCCACATAAAATGTATGTTTAAGTCCCGATATCCTTGCCAGCCTGGGCGGCATCTTTATCAAGGCGAGATTAAACAAGAACGGCAATAAAACCAACCCCTGTGGTGTCCCTCTGCCCCCCAACGGGAAAGGATCCGATTTAAATTCTCCGACTACAATCTCCGCAGTCCTATCCTCCAGAAATGACCTGATGTATCGGAAGGTTCTACCCCCCTGTCCTATGTCCGATAGGTTCCTTAATATTGCCTCATGGGTGACATTGTCAAAGGCCTTTGTGAGGTCGAGCCCCAAAATAGCCTTGGTGCCCGTGCCGTACCCAGGATCAACCACATCCTTTTTGAGCTGTATCATGACGTCCTGCGTTGATAAATTAGCCCTGAAGCCAATCATCGTTTTAGGTATCAACTCCTTGTCCTCCACATAACCCTGAAGCCTGTTGAGGACCACATGCTCCATCAATTTGGCCAAGCACGACGTCAGCGAGATGGGTCGAAGATTCTCAATACAGATCTTCTTCCCTGGTTTAGGAATAAATGTAATCCTAGCATGCTTCCACTCCCCGGCCGGGATATTGGGTGGCCGGGATCTCCCCGGCCACCCAATGTTTGTTCATCAAGTCTGTGAGCGCCCCAACTGACTCGAAATCCAGGTTCCTCAGCATTTTATTAGTAACCCCGTCCGGACCCGCTGCCGATGTAGTACGAAGCTGCCCCATTGCAAACTCCACCTCCGCCACTATAAAGTCCGCATCTAATTCAAGGTTTTCCTCTCCCGAGTAATTCGGCAAGCAACCGCCCGCCTTGCCGTTTATGTAACGACTTCGGAGTTCTTGAATGAACTCCCCAGTCATGCCTTGATACTGATGGACTAACCTAGCCATTTGACCCTTCTGTGCCGATTTGGTTGCCGCCGGATCTAAAAGGTGCCTCAGCAACTGCCATGTTTCTTTGCATCCGAATTGTCCATTCATCCTGTCACAAATCTCACCCCATTGTTTGCACTGCAAGTCCAACGTGTAGGTTTCGATTTCTCGTTCTAGCTTGGCAACCTTCCTACGGAGGACCCCATTATACTTTTGTTTCTTCCACCTCCGTAGGAGACTCGCATGCGCTTCCCACATGTGTAACAGTCTAGGGTCTACCGTAAAACCCTCCTCCGCCATCGGAACCTCTTCTGTGGTACCCTTCATGTCCTGCTTGAGCGCCTCAACCCAGGCTCCCAAGTCCTCGATTTCCCTGCTCACTGTGTCTTTCCTGACTTTCCGAAATCTGTCCCAATTCGTCACTTTAGTTCCTTTCACCTCGTCTTTGTGCTTAGCAGCACTAAATATCGTGGAAAGGATATAGTGACCACTGCCCAGTGGCTGTCCCGTGTTTACCCACTTTGCATCCCTAATACCTTTAACAAATGTGAGGTCCGGAGAGGTGTCTATGCTGACGCTGTTGCCTATTCTCGTATGATCTAGCGGGTTGTTCAAGATTGTCCATTGCAGGTCCTGAGCTACCCGCCAAAGCCTGTTTCCCTTTGGAGTGGCTCGGATGTAGCCCCACTCCAGATGAGGCGCGTTGAAATCTCCAACCACGATAAGTTGAGCCCTAGCCGCTAGCTGTTGCGTCTTTATCAAGAGGTCTGGCAAGCCCACCCCTTTATCTTTCGGAGAACATTATACATTAAGAACAAAGAGACTCTTATCATCCTTTCTTTTGGGCAGAACCTCTAGCAGGACGTAGTCCTCTCTACTGCTATCTATGGTATGCTGAATCGCCGTGGCGTTGTGATGGACTAGCACGGCCGTGAAGACGCTCGATACACCCCCCCGATCAATCTCTGGTGGTGTAAATGCCTTAAATCCCGGCAATTTCACCCAGCCACTAGCCTCTTGCAAAGCTATAATGTCAGGCTTACTGTCTAGATTTTGTATGTGCAATTGCAGGTTCCCCCGCTTGCGACGGAAGCCCCTGCAGTTCCACTGCCAAACCTGGATGGTTTATCCAGGTTTGGATGGTCCTTTCCGCAACGGCGACACAGATTAGTCTTCGGACGATAACAAACGTCCGCCCGATGTCCCACTCGTCTGCAGTTATAGCAGGTCTCGACTAACTCTCTGTACGGAATCACAGCGTACAAACAGTTCCTGTAAATAACTTGCTTCTTCAGGAGGCTCTTGGGCGTGCCTAGCCCGCTCCTTTTGCTGGTCTTTTTCAGCCCAGCACTTGCTGACAACTTCAGGGTCGGTCGACTTGTGTTTGGCCTGCCACTGCTTGCATTGCTACTCTGTCCTTGCTTGGCGCTCAGCCTCTCGATCGCCAGATGAACCAAGTACATCCATAGCAGATGCCAGAGAAGGTTAACTCAGTGTGCCTCCGCCTCCTTCCTCCCCACTCCCCTTTGCTACACAGTCCTCCGTACCTTCCCCAGTGTGCGCTCTCTTCTCCACCTCCAGGCACCCTCCTCCTCTGGTGCTTGCTTTCCTCTCATAGCTCGGCGGCCTCTGACTTAGTCTCGCCGATTTCACAGATGGGGCATGTGTATGTTTTTGCATAAAATGTGCAGCCCTTACGCGAGTCTATACAGTATGTTGTTCGTCACATTTCTTCTCTCATATTTCAAGCTACGATCCTCAAATTGTAATTTCTGTCACAAAATGACAAAACTTGGCGCAGAGAGCCTGAGTTACTTAACCCCCATCACTCTTTTACAAGACTCGAACGAGAAGAAGGGAAACAGAGGGGCTCAATTTTTGTTAATCACAACCATATAAAGCCAACAGACAATGAAGCCAAGGAAAGCATAGCGGTAATTAGCTGTGGTAGAAATTGAAATGTGGAAAATGATGTCATCGATTTTACAAGACTCGTTCTTCATATTGTCAGCCGGTGACCTGGGCCTACTGAACATAGGCAATTTGCACCATGAAGTGTGCCATTAATGTCCAGCATTCTGTTCAGCTTTTAACATTTCCCATGCCTTTTTTCATGTTTGCATCTGCAGGCTTCTAGTGAACATCGAGTCCATTTATCGAGACATCACAAAGGAGCTATCGGACATTTACTACCAGAGCACAGTTGAGGAGTGGCTCTCTACTTATGTCAGCCCGTGCCGCGAGAAGCTGAAGAAACTTGTCAGCGATGCGGACTTGCAAATAGCTGTGAATGTGCCCATGTGATTTCAAGGCTCACTCAGTTGTAGGCACCGAACTTATGTATCTTTGCGTTCATGCAATGTTAGCCTTTTGTTGTGCAAGTAGTTCACTGAAACAAAAGAACGGTATACCAACCCTGGCTGTAGTCGCCAGTTCCAACAGGTGACTTATTAGCTGTTCGCGCTCATCGTTGTTTGAACTGGAGCTAGACCTAATATTGCTTCCTGTGTCTGCTACGATAGTGAAAGCTGCTTATTATGTGAAATGATTAAAATCAATAGTGCGATGTGATCGTATAGCTTCAAGCACACTGTAACTAAAGAATTAAATAGCATTTACGTGTGACTTCACTTCCTTCCTGCATTCTAATGAAACCACATCTTTATAAGTTCTTTGGAGTATTTTCCTCGTATTCTAAGAATTCATTCCGGTTTCAATAAAAAAAAAGAATGCATATCAGTGTTATGAAAACTGTTACATGTAAGTGCTTTTATGCTTCAAGCTTTCCAGGATGCACCAAGGATTCCATCCTGACGGCCCAACATTCTGTAAATTACAGGCATTGTGCTGTCCTCACTACATAATGGTGGCTATGTCTTCAGAAGTGCACTATAATCATTGCTGAGCATTTCTTGCTTTTATTTGTAACAAATTCCAAATGCATTTTACTCACTGTAAATGCATTGACAGCGACTTTAACAACACTGAGCTGAAGCAGTAGTTAGGCCTGCCATAAGCGCGCAAGCATTTTGGACCCTGTGGCCATCTGCATGTGAATTAACGACATGCTCGGCTTTTCATTCCGAGTGTTTTGACAGTTGTACAAGGTAGCACAGCATTCGTAGTGTATTGGGTAGCAAGCTGATTCTAACAGTGACAATTTTGCTTCGTTATTGCCATTAGGATGCATTTAATATGCTCACAGTAAAACACGTTTCCTCTCTCTCATAACCTTTGCAGCGCTCTCAAAGCACTCTGACACGACTTGTCAAAACTGCAAAAAGTCATGCTAAAGGTGTAATAAAACGCACACATGCTCTAAAGAGATTTCTGCAAAATTTGAAGTTGCAGGAATAATTATGGCAATGAAGAACAAGAATGTGTGCGTGCCTTATTTTTGAATTTTTTTATGTGCAGGCAACGCTTAATTTATAATTCTTTGGGCACGTGCTCTTATGACCTACTTATAAACAACACTGCCAGTGTGTGTTTTCTTTTGTTATGCTTTTGTCTTTCTGATGGTTCATTCATGTTGCCAGGTCGATGAAATTGAGAGTTCTGTATACCTTCTGCTTTCACTTAATAGTATATAGGCTAAGTTGCATGCTACTGATGTTCTAAATGAATCTTTTGTGCTAGTGTAAATTCCTGCAACTTTTTAATTGCAGTTGTGCCCGTGTGGTGGTTACTATGCTGAACTCCTTATATGTTTGCTGTGCCTGCTAGTTATTTTTGGCTGTTGTGTGCGATTTGACGCTATAAACGTAACGCAGAGTTGCTTTCATGAAGTAGGCATCTGGTAGGCTCAGTTACGGCACAAACAGTTATCCCACGCTTTGAACGCACTTGGCCTTGAGAACTGTTGCATGAAGCCGTCTCTGCTATGGAAAGATGCAAGTTTTGTGAGTCACGAAAAAATGGTATGCTCTTGTAAAGCAAATGAACAAGTGGGCATTGCCATGGGTATCATGCCATCAGACTGCGAAGCTAATTTATGGCAACTTTTGTAAAGAAACTGAAGGCCTAAATCCACAGTAAGATTTTCAAAAACAATAGAATTCAGCTTTGTTTACATAGTGCGTCAAGCTTCACTCAAACTGGTTCTGTGCTTAATGTGTCTGCATTTCACATGTATTGGAATCTGGAAATCGGGCTTGGCCTTGAGAAATATGTTGCGGAAATTTCACGCTTGCTCGGCTATGGCCCTCCCTGCATTTGACATGTGTGGTCCAGAAATGGCGTGGAGAGACTCGGGCAGCAAGTACTTTGCCTTTATGTACCAGTGCGTTCCTGTGCTCTTGGGGCAGTACATTACTGCCAGGCAACTTGCACATTCAGTACTGGATCAGTGAAAGCTAGACACATTCATTTCTCTAATTGCAATAAGCAAACTGCAAGCTTACCTCCTTTAGGCAGGCTTGGCGGGCTTGAGTCCTGCCCCTTAAGGTGCTGAATCTACAATTGCACGTGCCAAGGTAATACCTCACAAGCACAAGTGCCGAAGAGAATAACATTTGGAACAAGTGTGGATTGTAAGAAACTTCATTGCATCTGTGCGAAAACATCGGTTAATACATATGTTCACCGTATCGGAGGGTGAACTGAAAGACTGTCGTCAGTGTCATTGCTTTAGGCTCTAGCACGCGATCATGTTGGGCGATTCTTTGTTATATGTATTTATCGATCGAGCATCTCAGATGTCTAGGCGTTTACAAGGGTGCGCATGAAATACCCTGTCACTTCAGTTCCCACGCATAAAATTTCTTTCAGATGAAAGTGGAGTCCATACTCACGGATGCAATGAACTTGATCAGAAATTGAGAAGTATTCATCTTATTTTTGTCTGTTTTTGATCAACCTAAATATTCAAATGTGTTATATTTTCGGCAAACGGAATTAACTTGCACCTAAAAGGAATGTGTAGATGTGTAATTTGTGGAAATTAGAATTGCACAATGTGTTTTTGACAGTAGCACCAATGTGAATGTCTGCACTCTAGTGCAAGCGTAGAGTCTTAATGTAAAGGTAGGCGAGGAGCCAACTTGTACACTGTTCACATGCAACAATCCACATTCCACAAGTTCAGTAAAAGCTCTAGTATCACTGGGCGGAAAAGGCACTGTCAAGATTGAGTTGGCAAAGCCAACCACATAAAAGTTGCTCAACAAAAGATTGCTACTTGGGCTGCCAATAATACTTCACCTTAGATCTTGCAGATGCCGATAAAGTGTGCCACTTTCTCATGATTTGCTTAGTGTGCGTCCCTCTTTTTTTTTTTTTTCCCTGCAAGCTTGTGGGAAGAGACGAATCAATGCTTGCTTATCCTGATGCTCATTAGCGGTTGTCTTAACATGTATCTGTGATTTTTGTGTTATAATTTATAGGGGACTGATCTCGGCATGTAAAAATGGCAGTTATATAAAACCACTCTATACTGCAAATGCGTCTGTGATCTTGCATGTTGCTTCTGTACACTGTATCTTTTAAGTAAATTGCAAGTTTCTTTTTTAATGTATAACATGCATTTACGTTGACAACATTTAGTACAATCATAATGGAACTTCGAATCTGCCTTCTCGTTCATTTAAGAAGTGTGCTCAACATGTGTTTTCCGGCTGTTTTAATTAATTCTTCATATTTTAGCACAAGAAAAGACTCCCGACACAAGCCAAGCAACCCTTAAAGAAGGAAGAAAACAATGTTTACTTCCAAGCAGCCTTGAAGTTGATGTAGGCTGCTTGCAGCTACATCAACACCTTGCAGTTTTGCAGCCCACCGTATTTACGCAGATATAAGATTTTTGCTTTTTGTGAAACTAACTGCTCAAGAAAGCATCTCACATTATAATACAGAACAATGCACTGAAAAATAAGTTTTTCTGAAAAGCTTAATCAGCCAGACTCTTCCTCAGCCTGAGGGTTCAGGTGGATGCCAGAGACATTGCAGCAATTGTCCAGGCAATAGCAGTGTACTGAGGAACTCGAGGCTATTAGTTTTTTATTCGCTTGCAATCATTTTCACCTCTACGTTTTTAAGAATTTACATGTGTATGCCCATGCATATTTAAACTTACATCTACTCACTTCTTCGTTTCATTAAATAAGGCCTCATTATGTGCATTTTCCCAGTAGCCACCATCAATGTTTAGTCGCTTCGCTACTGCAAGACCTAATGTTTGGTAGAAATTTGTCATTGTATGTCTTGCGAACAATGTTGTGGCACTCTATGCATTTAGGTGCCCTTTGCTACAGAAAAATACATTTGCAGTAATTGAGCTTCAGCAAGTTCAGCCATGAGATGACTAAGCACTAAGTTGTGGCTTAGGGTGCAACTTTGCACAGCAAAGGGGAATGAGGTGTATAAGGGTCACAAGAATAACAGCAAGTATAGTGATGCATGTTCACTATATATGGCAGTGCCAACACCCTAGCGTGCGTACATTTGGCTTCTTGGTGCAATGCCTCGCACCCCTCTCGGAATGCTTTAGCATGAATTGATGGTTGGTCCATTGCCACACTACAAGCACAATCAATCAATGTAAGCATGTAGAAAGGGCTTGTCAGAAAAGAAAAAGAAAGGTACTAGTAGTGTGACCTTCAGTCGATCAACTTTCAAAAGTTTGAACGAAAGTGCTTACATGTTTTATATAAAAGTACAAATTCATTTTAATAAGCAAAATACAATAGGCCTCCATCACTTTGACACCGGTTAATTCGATCTTTCAGCTACCTGATTCAATCCCAGCTGGCGCCAGTGCATTTCTATTGGCTCATTATTTCGATCCTAAAATTGGCATTTGCCAGATAATTCGAACTTGACCAGTCCGTACACTCGCACCTGACCCACATGGTGACCCCTTTAGTGGCGGTGTTTGTCTCTGCAGAGATTAGGGGACAGTGAATTTGTTGAACACACGTCATTTACCGTCAAAAATGACTATTTTCGGACTGCCCTAGGATGATTCTTAAGCTATAACGGTAGCTCACAATGTATGATTACGGTATTTACCCGATCCTAACGGGCGCCTTTTGTTTTCGACTGAAATGGGGACGCAAATTGCCTGCGCGGTGTTCGTACGCTTTACCGCATAACGTGGCTGTATTGCGGCAAAGATGACTTTAGTAAACCAGCCGCCGCCACTAAAAAATCTGGTGTGCGTTAGATTTTTACTTTAGTTAGGACGTAGAGTCATTTCTACGTTAGTTTTCTACTTTAGACGCATAGAAAGTTTGAGAGCGCTTGATTCTGAGGCGTGTTAAGCTCGAGCAAATACTGCAAAATAAGCGGTGTTCTAGTGCTTTTTATGCATTTTGTTTAATTCGACCCGCCGCATAATTGAATCAATTTCGTCGGTCCCGCCAGGGTCGAATTGACAGAAGCCGACTGTAAAAAAATCGGTGACATCGATTTCATATCCGGATTACTTCAACTGTAGTCTTGGCAGCCATGCTTCCGGTGTACATCTCCAGATCCACCGGATTCACCACAACCCGGGCAAAACATCCTCCGACGACGCCTTTTGTCAGGTGCTCGGGGTTCACGCAAATACAGCCATCCACGTCCTGCAAAGCAACGTCACAAAATATGAGCAATGAGACTATGGATTACTATTTTTTTTCTGTAACTAACCAACAGGTGTCGCAGTGAAGTGTTTTCCCCTATCTTTAATGACTCCCTGCTTAAAAAAAAAACAGATCTGTGCACATCTACTTGTGCACATTTATTTTATCATCCCGTCCTGTGCAATTGTGTTAAGTTGAAGTCTTCATGCTGTCGTAAACTACAATACATATAGAACTTTACTATTTGCAAACTACATTTTACCAGATTTCTCATGCGCATTTGTCCCGGTGTATTGCCAAGCACAAGGCCTTGGCTTTGATCGTTGTCCGTGGCACCTGCATCCCAGTGGGGTTTAATGCAAATAAATAAATAAATGCTTGTATACTTGGATTTAGGTGCACATTCATGAATCCAAGGTGGTTTAAATTAATCCCGCTACGGTGCCTTTCGTAGCATGCAAGTTGCATTGAGACATTAAACCGCACAGTTTAATTGTCCTCTTTAACTTAATAAAAACAATGACGAAACACAATATAGTCAAACATCAATATAACAAAGTTTGATATAACGAAGCATTTAACTTTTCATTCCATAGAACATCATGTATTTAGAACCTCAATATAACAAAATGTGCTTGTATGCAATTTTAATATAACAAAATTTCGCTGCCGCTGCAAAGGAATGCCGAGACAATAAATGGAAACTTCCGCGGACGCAGATGGTCAAATGATCGAACTACAAGCGACTGCTTGCAGATGCACCTTTCAAATCTCTCGCCGCGCGACATGAGCGACCGCAAAAGTAGTCGCATCATGTTCTATATAAAGTCCAAGTATGATAAGATCCTATCGCGCAATGTGCGAGTTAAAGTGTGCAAAGGTGAGACAAGATTGTGGCTTCACGGATGCCGCCTTCCTGCGCGAGCAAAGGGAAAGTGGGGGAGGAGAGCAAGCTCGCGGTAATGCGATCAAGCGTGCGCAAGGGGGCGGGGGGTAAGTTGGCACATGTCTTGATTACTAGCGCACTTCTCGGCCGTGGCTGCACATGGTTGTAAGTTCAGCTGAGCGCATACGCAGCCACGCACTCTGCTTTAAATCTGCCGCGTGTGCAAAGAGTGGGGGTGCAGAGACAGCATGGCACCATGTAAGCTGTCTTACCGCACGTTTAATATTGTAGGTTGCATAATGGCCAGTTTCTGTGACTCTTTGGAGAGAGAGGCAGACGAAGCATTCGGTCTCCACTGCCGATGCTTTTCCTGATAGCAACTTCCCAGTGACGGCGACGCTAGCAGCCGTGGGGGCGGAGTGCACGTGAATGCGTGGCTGGATTCGCTCAATTTGTACCGCCGAGAAAATATTGTCGCCGTACGTGGCATAATACCGTATTGTATCATTCGTTGCCGACTCCCAAATTTACCAAAATGAATTGTTCTCATACAAACTTGCTTTTTTTTTATTGCTTGATAATTAGCAAAATTCTGCGGTCCCTTTCCATGTAAGAAAAATCTATCGGCGACTGTACTTATTTGCATAAAAGGTCGAACTTCAATACAACGAAATTTTGATATTACGAAGCAAATTGCCGCGTTACATCGAGGTTTAACTGTAATACATTATTTGCAAGCTTTCTTTTTCTCGCAAATTTACCAGCAAAGGGCAGGTTGCCCTTGCACAGCAGGAACAGCTAGTTTACACAACTTCACTGAGTTTAGCATGCTAAATGTGCAAATACGACAACTCGCACAGATCGGAAAACCAAAATTGGTGTGCAGCATCTGCTGTCTCTGTCTCCACAGAGCAAGAAAGTGTGCATCATGGCAAAGCACTACCAAAGTCTCTCCATCTGACATCACATCACAAATGACATGACCACTCAAATTCCTCCACAATAATTATACACAGTAGAGTATATACGGTGGATGGCCCATCTTATTCGTTTAGCAAGCAACCTGCAATTAAAGAAATGGTGCGCTAGGCAGGTGGGGGGAAAAATAAGTGTTCCAATATATCAGTTTGTGCTACTTGGAAGATTTGGGGATGGATCTCGAAAATAGTGCTAGTCGCCGAATCTCTGCTACAGCTCAGACCACTTATAACGTAACCACCTGTAGTGCAGAACTGGCTATAATGCAGTCCTTTCTGACTCCCGTTTAACATTCCATAGAACTCCACCAGATGTACGCACACTGCTGATAAAACAGTCACACGAGACCAAATACCGGTTTAATGCAGCTGCCGGAAAATCCTCCAGACAAGCGAGGCAGCGAGCGCACTTCTCAATGAGGTGTGCCAAACAGTGGCAGAGTGAGGAGGCGGCTGAAGGGAACGAGGAGGAGATGTGGAGCAAACAAACAAGCCATGGCAGAGCGTGTTGTATGTATGTGCACTATGGGCATGCGTAGGTTGCCTCGGCTGCCTAGGTGACGGAGAAGCCTACATTCTGGAAGCCAGCCACTTGTCAGTGGTGCACACTTTGCGCCGAACACGTTCTCACTCGTTGGCTCTTTAGTTTTGTCTGTAGAAAGTAAATACACGAATACGCATACTTTGATTGTTCCAGACCGCAAATATTGTGCACTCGGCTAACATGTCTCTTACATTTGCTGCTTGGTATGCCATTATGCAGGCTTTGCATGAGCCGTGTAATTCTGCAGCTTTAGTCCTCGTGTTTTTTATCAGAGACAATCACTGCGATCAAGTGCACGTGCTTGCTTTTCTTGATGTGTTTTGCGAAATCTGCATGGTCATTACTATACGTATAGTGAACATGTGGATTTCGTTTTTCAGGTGAGCAACCGGTGTGGAAGGAAGCATATCCTACTGCACATGTGGATGTTTCTCACCGATAGCCGAGATACGTAGTATACAATTGCTGCTCACATTTGTTGATCTCTTCTGATGCTAAGTTCAAGCGCTTGCTTTTTGATGTGCAGGATTAGTAGATTGTGTACAGGCACTCTGTCTGAGACATGCGGTGAGCCTTTCACAGACAGTCTCATGAGCTTTAAGAATATCGGTAGGCGCTGTCTGCGTGAACAGCGATGTGGTACAGTTGCGATATTGCTTATGTTCGTATGGGAATTCTGCTTAAATTTCGCAAGCAATGGGAGAGCTTAAATACAGCAGTTAAGTAGCATGAACAGTGAGAACGTGACATAAACTGCACTTTGCAAGCACATTCTATGCACCGAGGCTGTGATTCTATTATGCAAGCATTATGGTTGTGTCCATGACGTGGCCTCCGTGGCTGCACCATCTCCGAGGCCACGATAATGAATCCGCTGAGTAGTGGTGCTAGCTACGAGCAATGGTGCTCTCAAGTACAACCTTGGACAGTCACCGACAGCTAGATCACGTAACTGTGACATGCCCTTCGGTCAGAGCTACTCAGACTGGAAGTCACAGACGGTTTCTGGACAGCCTTAGACTGCATAATCGAAGAAGCCCACCGTTTTACAACTCCAGCATCGAGAAAAAAACATTTCCAGAATTTGCTGTATGCTGTGTTTTATTGAAAATAATACTTATTCGAAATTTCGTGAGAGTCAAGGCCGTGGGCGCATTTCGCGTTCACCCGTCGTGATGCGCATCGTCGCAGAGTGCAGATATCACGCATGCGACTTTAACTCCATGATGCTGTCAGTTAAGGTGCGTTCTGCAAATCCCATTCAGAACTTTTAGGCTTTATGTCCACATGCCATCTTTTGACGTCCCTACCAGTTTGCACACATACAAACTTGGTACACGTTTGCAATAGTTGCTGTGGCTGATCTCCCACAAACCCAAACTCCTCTTCAAGCACGTTGCCCTTTGTTTAGCCTGTGAGTGTGATCTCCATATAACTGTCTACAGATACGAACATAAAGGGTGAGCTTCTCGCGATGGGATGCCGCCTGACAACCTTGCGGGCTAGGCCTAACAGTGCTGCTTCGTCAGTAGTTGGGGACCAAAGTTGGGTTATAGCCCCCCAACAAGTATTACTCTATTACCAAAGTTGGGGTTTGGTGCCAATTCAAAGAAATGCTTCACAGTGGCTGTACGGGACTCGGAAAGTGGAGGAACCACCTCGACAATGAAATTGAGGGCACAGTGGCATGCAACACTAAAATGGCGGCAACTTGGATGGTAGTCTCCATGCTTTCGACAATGCGCATGCGTATCAGTCCAGAGAAATAACGAGGTACCATAGGGTACAGAAAATTTCAGTTGCCATTCTACATTAGATCTTTGACGTTGGTGGCGGTGCCGCAGGAAATTCCAAATAATCAAGCAGGTTTAGAGAATTATTCGGCTACTTACGTTCCTCTATACAGTTTCTTTTTTCTGTATTACTTCATATGCATCATGCCTCAGACATTAACCTTTCAACATTCGTAAATTTACACGGATGCAAACGTACTGGTTGCATGCTTCGATTCTCGGATACGTGTGGCTGCTTGGTCCACATGTTTTGCACATTTGCAATCTTTGAAAAATGTTTTGGTTATAGTGTTTTACCACTTATAGTGCAGATATTCGTGACTCCAGCAACTTAGGTTATAAGCAGTCTATGATGTAAATAACACAAGATTTCATTGCTGCACAGCTTCAATTCATCATAACACGCACACTGTACATAATTAAAAAGTAAGTTACAGTCTATGCTCATTACAGTGAACCCGTGTACAACACTTTTAGATGCAACGGACTATATTTCAACCTTAGTTTGCTCTACTTATTTCATTAATGCAACGAAGTTCACTTTTAACGGACCGCGCTACAACGGACTATCAATTTTTGACCAAATCGGCCATGTAAAACTGGCTTTTGCCGTGTCGACACGGGCTGGCAACTGACTTGCGAGAGTCAGCCGACAACTGCGGCTCCATATTGCGCATGCGAGGGCTGGAGGAAGGCGGGGCAGAAGCGCACAGTCTTTTGCACGCGAGGCATAGGGGTGAGGCAAGGGAGAAGGGGGTTCTGATCCGGCGGCTGCTGCTTATGGCGCAGCCGCTGTATATTGAAAGTGATCTGTGATGTGGACAAAGTACACGCCCGCGCGGACCTGATTTTCAAAACAATCTACGATGTGGACAAAGTGCACCCAGTGCCGGTAGCTTCGTATGCACTGTGCTTTTGACGTTTAGTTGACGTTGAAGCGAGAGACAGCACGAAGGTCAATTCGCTCACTTTTGCTGCCACACTTCCTCACTCTAATGTTTTGACAGCGACTTTCCATGGTCATTGAGCGAGATGTGTTCATGTTTACATGCGCGCACATGACACCGTGATTGTTTAATTTAGTTAGCAAGCGAATGTTTACAACTTTACACGGCCGGTAAATCTACTATCCTTACTTGGCATAGCTGTCTACTAATTTGCTATCACAATCGATGCTTCACCTTTCGGGCGAAACTGCGCCTTTTTATTTTTTATTTTATTTATTTATATTTTTTACTTTGGTTGTTCGTCACTCACTCTTTGCTTGTTGTTATATATCACAACCAAATTTTCGGAAGTGAGGTGTTTTGGATATTATGGACTTCGGATAAAATGGACATATCTTGTCGGATTATTAGGGTCCGCTGTACTGAGATTCGACTGTAGTACATTTAGTAGCTGGCTAACTGCTGGTGATCTGATGCACAATAGCTGCCGTGGTAGCTCTGTTGCTATGGCATTCTGCTTCTCAGCACCAGGTCAAGGGTTCGATTACCAGCCACAGCAGCCGCATTTCAACGGAGGCCAGAATATAAAAACACTTGTGCATCGTGCTTTGGGTGCACATTAATCAGAAGCCCTCCCCTCCCTCATAGCACGCTGTGCAAATTTGGGATATTAACCCTTTCGCTGTCACGGACGTACCGGTACGTCATCGCGCTTCCCCCCCACAGTGTCACTGACGTACCGGTACGTTCTCTATCGTGCGTTCAAAATTTTGCACCAGAGCGCAAAGCTGGCGCTCCTGGATTAGCCACGCTATCTGTTGACTCTTTCTACAAGTTCGTATATTCGCCCCGACCTGTGTTACTCCATGTATTGAAGAGTACGGCGCGACTGCCACTCCCCACTTTCTCTTTGCTGAGTGGCGCGGTGGCTCCGCGTTCGCTGGATCATGCGTCGCGCGCGTGTGGTTATGGGTTCAAGGGTTGTTCTTGCATCTCCGCTGGTATGAAGGTTTTTATTTTTCTTCTGTTGGTGTGCCTGCTACGGCGCGTCAAGTTCAGGCGCACGTGCCATTGCCTCTCCGAAAAGAGTGACTCGATTGCTGCTTTCGCTCTCTCGCCGCACCCTCGCTTCCGACTTGCAGCAGTAAACGTAAAGCCCTTCGAACTTTGTTTAGCCTTTTTCCATCTCCCTCTGTCTTCTTGATCGCGCAACGTCCCATTTCTCTCCGTTGTGCGGGCGACTGAAACTGCATCCTCCCTGCGCGCGGTTACTTTCGGATGGCTCAGCGCGCGGGACCTTCGTCTGCTCATTGGTGCGGTGGCTCAATTCCGATTCAGAGTACGAGCTGAGCTCGGACTCGGACAGAGTCGCATGCAAGGAAGAGGGTTCCGCATCGTCAGATTCGGATGTTGAACGGATCTTATAGTCAGGCTGATGATGATGATGATGTTTACTAACAACAGCTGCAGAACACTGAAATGTGCATATTGCATTGACTATGTTATTTGTATACCAATCATAATAAAAAATAAATTGCTATGTTCATTCCCTGTTATGCTCGTTCCCTGAAACCAAGCCGACACTGGGGGTGCGTCACGGCCAGAAAGGTCCGACAGCGAAAGGGTTAAACCCCACAATTTTACTCTATAGTGATGTCCTCTTTCTAAAGTAATCCAGCTGAACCAGCAGAATTGTGCTATAGGTGCTGCAAGTGATCACTAAAAAGCCCTGATACCCTAAAGAAATAGCGAACAAATGATAATGGTGCTTTCATACTTGCCTTGGCAAAGCCTCTGAGATCAGACGGCAGCACAAGCAAGTGTGGAGTCACAGTCAGACGGCCACTATCGTAAAGGTGAGATAGATCAACATTCACGTCTTCAGATGGTGGGTAGAGTGGGTAAAAGCTGCACAAGAAAGAGAAAAGTCGGGCCCCACCACTTGAAAATATTCGTCAATACACAACACACCTGTCAACTCACTAAGTTATTTTAGTTTGGGACCATCTTAGGAGAAATCGCAGGGAGAAAAAGAAGTACAGTCAGGCACATGAAAAGCAGGCTTCTTATTAACAGATCAGGATAAGAACTTATTTGCAACTAATTGCCTGACAGGAGATGTATTACATGTGGCTCAAGACAACAAAATACAACATATCCCTAAAAGATAGATCGTCGGCTATCACACTGCAGAAAGAACAAAAATTCATTCTGTCCAAATTTGTATTTTTAAGGGTACATACAACCATTGAGATAGCCCCATTGATTGCAAGATTGCATCTTGTGTAGACTGAAACGAGCGCTGTTCTCATTGAACAAGGATTTATATTTTGATCCACAACAAATTGTAAAATATACTTTTGGTGCACTCACACGGCAAAAGCGTGACAACAAATAGGATGACCTATTACATGACCTTCTATTAGTGTACATGGCTCCTGGGCTTTTCTTTACAGGTGGGAAAATATTCGAATTCTTGAATATGAATTGAATGTCCTACATTGACTATTCATATATGAAAATTAACTATTTGGTACTTTCGAATATCAAAACTAACTAAATACTTCGTGACAACCAAGTGTTAGCGTTGGGCTATACTGTGCTCCGTTTGCTAAGCAAAGTATTGCAAATTATCAGAATTGAAACAACCCCAAAAGCTTTCGAAACAACACGCAAACAAAATGGGTAATGGAAGATTTGTTTTCAATTTCAGGGCAGAAGTGTACATAACAACCTGTTGTTATTGCTTGTAGTCTGTAATATAGTGTTTATTGCAGTATAGTCATGTAGCAGTTTATCTTTTATGATACAACCAGTGGTTGTCCTTGGAATGAGCCATTATACTGAAATAAATATTCATGCTATATATATATAACATGTATATATAAAATGCGTGCGCACGCATGCACACACACACGCGTGTCTTCGTTCAACTTTTCGATTCAATACTTACTAGCTATTGGATTTGTATTCTGACTATTTGATATTTGCCCACTTTCAACTTTTTTTAGTTTTAATTGCAATAAATTTTTTCTATTGTAAGCTTTTTTGTAACTTACAATGCACAACTAAATATTTTATTTTTATACAAGTAGAAAAATGGCACCATGGCCTCCGTGATTGGAAAGTGCATGCTGTAGCCCAATCTCGAAGAACATAGTGGCACTGTGCGAACTTGTGCCCTTGGCCAAAAGAGAGCACCACATGGCTGCTAGCACTAAGGTCCCCATTGAAATGAAATGATGGTGCCGTTTTATTCAAAAAATAAAAGCTCTACAAACTGAGCGAAAAAAAATTTCCAGTAAATTTGTTACAATTTTCTTCTTTTTTTCAAGGTAGGGAAAGGTTTAAGAAGTGTGCTTGGATCAGTGCACTTCCTCCTACTGTTACTGTGTATATTTATTGACACAGTTCAATAAACAAGCTTAAGTAAGCGAAAATCTGTTTTCGAATTTCAATAACAATTACGCACTTCCAGGAGAAGCCGACTATCGTTTGCTCACGCTCTGCCGCTGCTACTAGTGTAGGAATTCAACTTTGGCCACCCTGCCTATCAGTGTCATAGCCATCGGGTTTTGCTAATGCCGACTAGTTTTGAACACTTAACTAGCCTATAGCTATGGTAAACTCATGGTGAGACCACATGCACGCTTGCCAGCGCGCGCTCCCTTCTGGCTAGTCCCGGTTAGATGCCTTGGCAAACTTCACTTTGCATTGAGCTATTGATGGCACTTCAAAATGTGCTAGCTTGATGTGGCTACTATCCGTCAGTCAAGCTGGTGCAGAACAAAGCCAGTCCACACCCCGTAGCACGGCCAGACTAGAGCATATGAGCGTGGACAGGCACTCAATCCCTGCTGTGCACAAAGCAAACGCTGCACGTATGCACTGTAGTTGCATGTGGCTGCGGTCTGCAGCCCAGCGTAAATGCCACGGCCACTGCGGGGTGCTGTGATGAATCCGCTGGCTGAGCGCATTGCGGTTCGCCGAGGACAACCGCGTGTGGCGCGTCGTAGGTGCCAAAATCGGAAATAGTGGCACCTACGTGAACATCCAAAATCAAATTTGAACTGCACGCCACGACAATGTTCAGGAGGCACAGCATTGCACCACTCCACTGTAGCCTTCGCAGTGCAAGTCATTGGAGAAGGAACGGAAGCATTGTTAACACAATGTTTGATTGCCAATAACTCCGCTTTCAGCTGAACGCGTTGAAGTACTTCTTGCGGCAAAATATTTCTGAAATAGTCTAATTTAACTTCAAATTCGTTTCTGGACTTCAATAAAATGTGGTTCAGAACCTTTTTGTAGATGTTTGGTGCATGCGTCATGCTGCATAGCACAAGCAATAGGCTGTTTTAGAACAGAGGCCCCCAAAAGATAGGAGGCCCATAACGATCAGTGTGTCGCCACAGTGCATGCACCGAATCCAAACATTGTCTTTGGGTTTGGGTTCTCACATGTCCTTAACGCTAAATTTCAAAAATAGTGTGGGTGCTCCAAACACCTCAAACTTGCTCTGCGTCGTCTCAACAACGCCACGAATATCAAAAACATGTCACCACCTCCGCATTGAAAATATTAAACTGTCAGGCATACTTTTAATCCTGTAAAATATTACCGATTGCACTATTTCATGTTTCTTTTTCTCTGGCATTACAGTTTTAATCTTTCTTTCCCTATGCAGGAAGGGTGTTGCAATCGCATGACACTAACGCAAGCTGGAAACCTTATTCTAAGGCACCTTCTCAGCGGGGCAGACTGTGAACGCAAAGCGGTCACTTGTTGGGGCACCCTAAGCTCTAGACTCGTATTCTAAACCTCCCAATAGCACATGTGTACATGCCAGTTTACTTTGGCCACAGACTTGGAATATAAACACACAATAGAGAGCAAATTTTACGACTGTCTTTTGGGAGCATCACGTCGCATATTAGCAAAAGTGAGAGCGAGAGCCAGTTTCATCCATTCTTTCCTTATGGCTTCTAGCACTTTGACACGGTGTGTTTAATTGTGCCACTTTCATGATCAGCTCAAGTCATAACAAAACAGGTTGCAATGGTTCTTCGCCAGAGCACGCAAAATCAGTAGTCATTCCATCGCCGTCATACTATCATCGTCGCTGACGTCATCTGCTTGCTGCTGTTGTGACACAGATTCTTGCGTGACATACTACATGTAATTGCTTGACGTAGACAAAAAAACGATGGTCAATTTTGAAATACATGGCAGAACCCCAAATGGTGCTTGATAGCTAACTGCCTGCATAATGCTTTGCACATCATTGATTCTGATAGTGTATGGGATCTGCTTAATTATTTTTTTTTTCTAGAAACTACAGCAATAAAAAATTTGAACAATAAAACTTGAGCTTTACTTTGTCGTGTTAAAATTTACTATACGGTCTAAGTTAATTAGAAAATAATTAAACTGTCCATAATCACGGCCATCAGACCAAAGTACTTCAATATATGCACCATATATGCAAATAGTAGTGTTGAAAATTCTTTCACATGCAAGGCATGTGAATTGCCTCACCTCTGCTGAGTCAGAATGTGCTTTGCAAGACGAGACAGCCTGTCAGGCAGCTTCGGAGAGCTGAAATGTGAACGGAGCTGGTTACAATGAGACATTCATGTTGCTTTCCCATGAAATAAAAGCACTAGTTCAACCTTTGTCTACTTGCACCATACAGGCTACCGTTTTTAGCACGCATAAGCTGCACCATCTATTCAAGGAAGAAAGATTTCACGGCAATGTGTTCTGCAATGTTGTAATGCCCAGTACAAAGGAATAATATGTGTTGCATTGAAGTCGCACTGCAGACTTGCCAGCGGCAGCAACATGAAGGCGCAACCAGACAATGTTGCGCACAAGAACAGTGCAGGGTAAAGAATTGGCAGCTGGCAGCTCGTAGCAGTCACAGCAATCATGTGGACAGGGTGGTAATAAAGCCATTGAAACAAACTAAATTCATGCCAACTTTATCCTCTTCTCCCCTAGGAGGCTTTTTTTCTTTAGATATTTATTTTTGAAACAGTAGCACTTCTACAAGAGCCTAGCTGAAATTTCACAGTTGACAGAAGAAAAAAGAAAGAATAATGAATGTAATAGCAGCTGGCCAATGAATAAAGCAGGTGAGGAGGCCGAAGTGTTCAAAAAATGGTGTCACATTAAATTTGTTTAGGGGCCCTCGTAGCAATAGCTCTGATGAACGTCGACATACTACTGGGTGATACCACCATCTGAAATGCTTTGGTTTACATGAAGGTTTCCCAATGGTGTCTAATTGTGCAAGGCAGTAGAGTTTCCACACACTCCTGAACATTTCTTGTCTGCTGCCACAGGCACAAATATCAAACCTGGGCTATTGCCAAAGGTTCCAGCAAAAACAACCACTGGTACTCACAAGGATATCTCTTCCCTGCCAAGGTGCATCAATACATCTACACTGGTAGCCCCAACAATGTAGCCGCCGATGTCGAGAAGGCAAGGATCAGGGGCACAGATGATTTTCTGCAATCAAGCAAAAATCTAGCAGCGGTGGTGGCGGTAGCAGAGTAACACTTTCATGGTAAGTTGAGCAAGAAGAATCAAGAGAACTGAGGGGCTCAGATTCTTTTGTTACTGACAACTGCATGAAGCCAAGGAAAGCATAGAGTAAAGTAACTCTTTCCTTAATACATATATAATTTATAAGGAAACGGGAAATGAAACTGGAAGACTCTAGACAACATGGAGCCAATGGGAGTCAAGTCTGCAATCTCCACATGACATCTACGATGCTCAGCCAATGGACGAGTTACAAAGTGGCACGCACCCTCAAACAGCTGCCAATAAGGCATCATGGAAATCTTAAAAAAAAATGCTCCGCCATCTGCTTCCCTTGCAGCCACTGTGTACCTCGTTCAACTGGAGTCAACCCTTTCTTCTACCGTCTTAGCTAGTCATAGCACAACAGATTACATAGAAAAACAAAGACAAGCGCGACCCAAGCGGCCACAAAATGCCGTGAGGTAACCACAGCCATCACATTTTCTAAGCAGTCGGTGCAGCGAGCGCATCCATGCTCCCGGAGCTGCTTTTTGCCTGCCAGGTGTACGCAGCAAAGCTTGTAAGCCATGGCCTGCTTTTGCAAAATGCGCAGTCACGACACACTGCTGAGAAGACAGTGGCACGCCATAAGGACAGGAATTTTTATGTGTACTACTACTTTGTTGCATTCTGGCTGTGCGCATGCACTGAGACGCTCCAGCTAAAATCATGTTTAAGGCAATTTACCACATAAATAGCTTCTTGTGGGGCTCTTCACTGTGTGTGTTACGCACTAGAATATGCCTCAAGCCAGCTAGAATACCAAAAATGTCAGTTTGCAGGGATATCTGTGAATGTGTCTTTCAACGCGTTTTGACAGGTTGCCGAACACCACCGGAAGATTGCACATAAGCGTTACCTTCCGCTGGCACTTACTTCCAAGCCAGTGCTCAAAAATATGCCTTGGTGTATACTGGCAACAGCTATCAGGTTCCTGCGAGTGTGTTTTCATCTTTAAGAGCACACTGTGTCACAAAATGCTGCACAACCCTTATTGATTTCAGCAGCTGTCAGACAATTTTTGCAAGCCTATTGCTTATTTCGCAGGCAGATAACTTCTCAGAGATTTCTTACAGAATGGAGGTTGCATTCACAAGTGTGGCCAAAGAGCTCGTGAAAGACAAGCATCAGCTGCGGACCCCACACACTCTCATGTGTAGGACCAGTGTGTGCAGACACAGCGCATGACATTTTGTGCACGCTGAAGTGCGAGCTCAGGCTGGCATGTGTCACCACACTCATCCACAAAGGCCAATCAGAACATGCAGTTTCCCGAGTGCATTGATGGTGAGGTTGGCGAGCGGTCTCTTTGCGGTACCCCGTGGCGGCCGCAGTATCTAGCTTTGCAGCACAGTCTCCAAGACTGAAACTGACCCTCAAAGTTCCCATAATGCCCTTCGTGCCACAGGCGGCTGTCCCTCACTCCCACCAACTTTCTTGGGTATTTCTACATGTGTACTAAACCTAGCTCTGGGAGTGCTAGCCATTGCTACTCACAGCCACAGTGAGTAAACTACATCCTTCCAAACACAGACATCACATATGCTATGTGAGTATGGTTGAAGGGTCACCATCATTACATCTTTGTCATAACAACAATTACTGACACAATGCAAAGCAAGAAATGGTGGCAACACACAGCTCCCTTTGAAAGGCTGACAAACAGACAGCAATGTAAAAGAAAGCCTTGACATGCGGTCTCCATGATATGTTAAAGGGGCCCTGAACCACTCCTCAGGCTTGGTGAAATAACATAGTCCGCAGGTAGCATGCGCTGCTGTGACCATCTCAGCCAAGTTTTTCTATCGTACGTGGTACATGGGCTCGCAAGCGGATCACGAAGTCACTTTTCTCTCAAATTCTCGCTTTTCAACAGAAGGCCCTGTCCTCAAACTCTTCTGGATGCTTTATTTCGTCGTCGGATGCTTTATTTGGTCATTCCCTTAGACGGCTGCTATTGGCCGATGACCGACATCAAGCTGCCGTGAGTCCATTGGCTAAGTGCACTGCGGCTCGCCGAGGACAACTGCGTTTGGCTTATGTTTAGCATGTCATAGGCACCAAAGGCGGAAGTCATGGCTTCTACGTTAACATCCAAAATGAAATTTGAACTGCGCACTACCGTGATATTTAAAAGGTGGAGCGTTGTGGGCATGCCCCACTGCACCGTAGCCTTCACAGTGCAAGGCACTGAAGAAGGAACGGGAGCACAGTGGAGGCTGCATTTGAGTGCCAATAACACTGCTTCTGTTAAACGCATCGAAATACTTTTTACAGCAAAGCATTTCTGAAATAGCCTATTTTCATTTCAAATACCTTTCTCCACTTCGATAAAAAGTGGTTCAGAGCCCCTTTAAAGACAGCCTAACAAGAACATGTGAAAAAAAAAGCACATGCAGAAATTAACAGCTTTTGCGTGCTTCGAGGGATACACACACCTCATATTTCTTTCCAAGTCTGAATGGTGGTGTCGGGAAGACATAGTCATGATGTACATCCTGGTTAGAGGGCACTAGGACAACCTGCGTCCTCGTTCTGCAAATGAAAACAAAATGCAGCAGATCCAACGAGTTGGAATCTATATACAGCGAAGCTTTGTGTGAGTGCATAAAGAGTCAAAACAGGAGTTCAT
This sequence comes from Dermacentor andersoni, assembly GCF_023375885.2. NCBI lineage: Eukaryota > Metazoa > Arthropoda > Arachnida > Ixodida > Ixodidae > Dermacentor > Dermacentor andersoni. Next base: position 90,319,784 of record NC_092817.1, on the reverse strand, counting down.
GTTTACCGAATGTCCGCACAAAGTGACACAAAAGGCTTTGTTCAGGCATTGTAGAGAGGCTAATGCAGTGCCGCCGTTGCGGATGCACGAAGGCAGGCGTTCCGAGTTTTTTTTTTTTTTTCCCCATCCCCCGCAAGGACGGTGCCGCCACTATGGCGGATGCGAGCACTATGTGGTGGTGGTGCAAAAAACCCAGTGGCACACTCCGCTGTGACTGATTGGCCTATTTGGCAAGAGAACAGCCAGGCCGCAGCATCCATGGTCAACCCGGCGAGGTTCACAAAGAAAAGCTTTGCTTTGAAAAAATTAAAATGAATGCACAGTGTTGACCGAATTGGAAGATTTAGCTAGCTGTGATCTTGAGAACATGACATCGTGCTACTTACTAGCACAGCACAATCACGACAAAGAAGCACTGTGTGTACCAGTCACCTTTCATTTTGTTTTTCTATGCTAACTCATGTGTAATAAGAACACACAGAGGCCAAATATGCAGAGCTTTAGAATTTTTGGCAATTTCATGAGGCAACGTCAAAATGAAGCTTTGGAAGAAATGTTAGAAATGTTTGAAAGACACATGTGTAGACTGCTCTGTTGTGACAAACTGTACATGTGTGGAAACAAAATTGATTTTGGCATAGGAGAATCCTCCAAATTAGATTTGACCGTGTTCAAAGTTAGTTTGCAAGCCACAAACCAGGCATTTTACACCAACAAGCAACTATGAGCTCAATAGTGAGCTGTGTCATTACATCCGTAATGCAAGTTGTGCCTCAGTGCTGTGACCTCTGATGATGAAGCAAGAGAAATACTGGTGCTGTGCAACTGCAGTTCTCCAGAGGTGCTTCAGGCACGCTTAATCCGCAACAAAAAATGATCATCATGTCAACATGACAACAATGAGATTATATATATATAAAGGTTCGAAGAAAAGAAGGCACCACGAATGGGAAAACTGAGGATGCAGCCAACTATCTGAGCAGCAAAACTTATATCAGGCCTTTTAAAGAAACATCTTACTTTTGTAATGCATTAGCCAGTGCATCAATTTGATTTTGGAATATGGTATCATATGTATCAGGTAGGTTCCCCTTCTGAAAAGAAACAGTAGACAGAAATGTGACCATGAGGACGATTGCATGACCTGCAGATAGAAAGACATACTCATTCACTGTTGTCAATACAAAATAGTTATATCATTAAAATAGCCAGCTGCACTTGCTGACATATGCTTTGGGCCACATTGCTTTAATTAGCATATATTTAAACAGTGCATTTAAAAGTTATTCAAATCTTTCTGGCTGAAGACAGCCATGAAAACTAAACAAACTAAGGACATAATGTGCAATAGAAAGAACACGCACGCAACATGGATGAAGACATGCATATATTTACTAGGATCAATTGGTATGTACAATGCTGTTGATTTTTAATCTAAGCAATTTAGCTAGGCATTTAGGTTTCAAGAAGTAAATCACAGAGAATTGTGGCACACAATAGTACGAACCTGGATCAACTCATGACGGCTGTCTACAAAGGGTCCCATCTGGTAATAAAAAAGAGAACAGTAGGGTAATAAATATCTTTGCCAACCAAATGGTAGAAAAGCAGGTTACAGCAGCGACATTAAGATGAAACTTCTACAAATAGCCAATTTTCACAATAAGCAAGCACAACTGTGAGAGCCAAAGGACTTGACATTTGGTAGTCACAATCATGCAAAGTGACAATGAATCGAGAAAAAGCATAGGGGAAGTCATTTTTTATCTATAACTTAAAATGCAGAAATAATAAGGTAAAGGGAAATGAAAGTGGATGAACATATAACTTGCCATAGCATAACATTTAACTTCCCCTATGTTTTCTCTGGCTTCACTGTCTATCATTACGTACGATTTCAATTATAACAGGTGTGTGACAAAAATGTCACACATTTAGTTTTGGGCTCTAATACCTAATTCTGCATTTATGCAATATGTGCACTGTATTTTCAATTTACACATATATATCAAAAATTAAAAATCAATTATTTACTTATAAGCTGGCAAAACAAATCCTACAGTGCAAGAAAACAAAGACAAGCAGCAATAAGCACAAATGGTCCTGCTGCTATGTTATCTTTAGTAGCTTATGTTTTTGAAAGCAACACTTTTAATACTTCTGCTACTATTAGTGCTATTACTACAGAACTGCCGCTAACTAGCCATTGCTATTACTTCTAGCTACCACAAAATTTTCAACAAGATGTAAGTAAGGGAATCGCAATGCAGTGACATGTGAGAACAGTTGTGCCAAGAACTTAGAACATACAGCCCAACCTTTGTCTGCCAATCTATCATGCATTCGGAACAGTACTGCCGATTAACTTGGCAGCTAATTTACTCAGAACTTGAAATGGGCGTGGTAATTGCGCCGCACAGAGAAAGAAAACAAAAGGAAAATCAAATCAATTTCTAAAGTATAATAAAGTTGGCAACCCTTGTATTCGAGATGTAATACTTACATCATTGAAATTCATTATTAAAACCAAGAGGACAAGAGTTAAGCAGATACTGTTCTCCCTTAAATAAATTTAAAGTACTAAGCGGAAGTTATTTCACAATCATGCAACAGAAACAGCACTGAGAATTGGCAAAGGAAAAGGGCTCCGACTAATTCCAGCAGCTTTCCCTTATAGCTTATATTTATTTACTTGTAATACACTATCTGCTTTTTTTTTAGTTTTTTTTAGGACTAAATAATTCACACCATTTAAGTACATCTATGCAATATTCCATGTATCTGTACTTTGATTCATAGAAATTTTGACGAGTATAATTGCCAAAACGTTTCCAGCCCTGCTATGCTTCTGTTACATAATTGCAGTACATATAACTAGTATATTCTTTATTCAACTGTGAGGCCATAACACTAAGCTACACACCATAATGCAAACATGAGGCTGATGCTTCGTGATGTAGGCTGTGAAGTCAACCAAAGGCTCAAAGCTGAGAGTGTCTGATGTGGTGTATGGTCCCGCAGCAATCACCAAATGCAAAGGTCCTGAAAACATTACATTCATTGAGATCAGCTACGACATGCAATAGACACCAAGAAAGACACAACTAATTGCATGTTATGTGCTATTATGGACATACGGAATATGAACAGGCCACTAGATTAAACAAGACAGCAATATGCGAAAGCCATATTTATGAACTTCATTAAAATTGCAACTAACTTTCCTCACAAAGAATGCTCTATAGTGTGTCGAATTTCTAATCTGGCATACAAAACATGGTCAAACATTGCTATAAGAAGATTGTAAATATGAGCACTCTAATTGGTTACCATAAAATTTAGTTACACTGAAATACTCGAAATTTGGGTCTAAACATTCCAGAAATTACAAGTGCACGATGTGTCTACAAACAACCGCAAATAATTCAACCATCTGACTATGGTGCCTTTGGTACAGTTTCCATTTAATGTCACAGTCGTTCTTTGCTTTTTTCTATATTGAGGCTAAAATACTGGACATTTTATGGACATCGTTATTAAAAGTAAGACAATTTGTCACATCAATGATTTCATCACACTGAGGTTTGTTAACAACATGAAGATTTAACAGCATGTCCCCTACCACAAGGGTAGCCTTGTGCTTTTGTATTTACGATTTCAGTTTGGCTGTGTGGACATTTCTTTTTTTTTTTTTAATGAGAGTACGTGTTGATACATCCACAAACTGTTTTGAGCAACTGGATCTGTGCCGGTGTGAGTGACAGGCTCAATCAGAAGGCAAAACTTAAATTTAGACCAAACTATAACCAGCCTCACTTTCACTCCAAGAACTGGTGACAAGAGCATACTTCCAAGAATGACATGCTGCCTTTTAATTTATTGCAGTCTAATTGTAGCATAAAGGCATCCCAAAGCTTGTGCTGCACAAAAAAGGTTGCTCTTAAAGGAATACAATAGAGAAAGACTGACAGTTCAAAGAGGAACAGAATCCACTTAAAATTCTATTTCAGTTCTTTAGTGAAATATTGATATTTAGCACAGAAAACAAAGGCCTAACCTCACATTTTAAAGCTACTTAACACTTTATTAAATCAAAAGTGGTTATGGTGCAAAAAAACTCGCAGCTTTGCACGGAAGGGAAAGCATTAATTGTGATAGTAGATTAGTAGACAGCTATACACAGTAAGGCTGATCGTTTTAACAGGTGTATAAGCTGCTCTAAACATTCGCTTACTACCTAAACTAACAAGCACGATGTCATGCGCGCAGATACATACGTCTCACTCAATGACCGCAAACACTCACTATTAGAATGCTGGCATGAGGAAGAGTGGCAGCAGCATTCCACATCGTGCTGCCTCTCGCTTCGACGCGAACTAGGCATACGAGAACACAGCGCACACGAAGCTATCAGCTATCTTAGGTTGGCTAGCCTTCAAACCTACTGCAGATTACCAGCAAGATGTGATGCACATGGCCGTAGTAGAAGCAGAAAGGCGTGCCACCCTGCACCCCGCCCCCCGCCCTCCTAGCGCGTACGCATCATTCCTTACCCCTTGCGTGTGTGCAAAACGTCGGCGTGCCCTTTTCTTGCTTTCTTCCCTTGCGCGTGCGCAAACGCGACGCCACACCAAGCCACCATCCTTCTCAATTCACCCTCACATGTTTTCCCCCGCGCCTACAGCACATGGCGCACACGGCCATGATCTTATTGCACTTGGACTTTACACAGAACATCACACTGACGACAACAGAAATTCGGGTGGAGCACCCATATAATTGCTGTCGCAATAAAAGAATTGCAGCAATCATAAGGCAAAGACGGCCGGCACTTTACCTTTCAGAGGCGGCGACTGGTTAGAGAAAGGCAACATTTTGCCCTGAAAAAAGAAACCGCAGTATTGAACTAACAAATTATTGTTTGACAACGCAACATCCGTCAAACATGCCAGATCCACGTATACTGTGAAAAGGGGCGAAGGAAACATATGCTTACATCGAACAACTCTTTCAGAACGAGGGTCTTCTGAGTTGGATTGGTCCCTTTGCCAACAACTACCTGCAGCAACACAAATAAAAAAAATTTGCACATCACTTCTTGGATTGCAAAAGATAGCAAGAAACCAACTATGTTTTAAAGGTCCCTGAACCACTCCTGTTCACCCTAGACTCCCATTCAATCTCTCACACTGTTTCGTCAATGTCCCAGCACCTGTATGCTTGCTGTTGCCTGATAGATGAGAGCAGTCATTAGCTGGTCTTCCTTCGAGTGAAAGAGCATGGCGTGTTTAAAATGCACTGACAGAAGTGAAGATAAGAATTGTTGTTAAAGGGGTACTAAAGGTCTAGCTGGAGTGGCTATGAAGTCCACAAGAATGTCTCTTCTTTTGTTTAGCACTAAGCGATGACTTAATCACCAACAAAATCACAACAAAGACAGAAAGTCTTGTGCTCGGAACGCGCACCTGAAGCAAGGTAGACAAAAATTTTGAGATTCCACCCCATTGGAACATGGCCACAGTGGCCAAATGTTGAACTTACATACTCAGCAGCCAGCATTATTATAGCCACTGAGCCAAAGAGGCCCATGATTGTCACGTGATTTACATCAGCAGTAGCTCGTTTTGCATTTCTGAAGTGACACTGCCACCTCTCACATTTACATATTTATTGTTTACTGAGGATGTGCTCTGAGCAACACTAGTGTATTGGTCATTTTAGAGCATATTCTGTCAAGATAGCTGGAATTCATTTTTGCCTTTGTATAACTGTCCAATCTTGGCTTGACCAAATTTGCATCGTGAAATCTTTTCTTGTAAAGTTGACCCAAGTCTAACGGCAAATTTTCAGTTGATTTTTCATTGATACCTCTGTAAAATTTTTCATTACTTGGTATTGAATAATCATTCTCCACAGGGTCATTCATATGAAAGTTACTGTTTCTTCCACAATGAGAGAACTTTGCTTTTTGCTCCTATGTTATTATGTAATAATGCACCTGCAATTTCACATATACATAAAACTCAATTACTAGCAGAGTAACTAGTTGGGCTTGTTGGTTGAACATAGTGGAAGGCTACAATGCGAGAACCGATGAAGACAAAGGAGGCACACAAAGCACACAGACAGTGCTTAATTTCAACAAAAATGTTTATTTTACTGGTGCGCAGCTAGTTATAAAGCGAACAGTTGACAAAAAAAAAAACAAGATCACACATGCACACAGAACCTGCTCGTAGCACTATTGCACCCTGGCATTTGAATCAAGTTAACACTCTATGTTAACAACGCTATTCAAGGTCATCTAGGCATGCATTGTCACGACTGTAGGCAGCCTGTCTTTGACAAATGCAAGGTTATATCTGGCGGACAATCAAGCTTTATTAGACAAATTATCGAGGCTGTCGCAATTTCACGTGCGAGAAATAACTTTGTCAATTGTCCCTTGATAGCCTTGTGTGAAAAAGAGCTGACCTACCTTGATTCAAATGCCAGGGTGCAATAGCGGTATGAGCAGGTTCTGTGCACATGTGTGATCTTCTTGCTTTTTTGTCAAGTGTTCGCTTTAAAGCTAGCTGTGCACTGGTAAAATAAAAATTTTTGTGAAATTAAGTGCTGTGTCGGTGTACTTTGTGTGCCTCCTTTGTCTCTGTGGGTTCTCGTGCTGTAGCCTTCCACTCAATTACTACTTATAGAAAGTTCAATTTTAATTCATGACTTCAAAACCTCACCCTGTATTGAAATAACGATATGAAGCCAACGAACAATAAAGCCAAGAAAGAACAAGGTAAATTATTCACTTAAATGTGGTTCTTTCATTAATAGTCAAAGTGAATACTACATTGTATTTACTTTACCAACTTGGATTATCTACTTGGCGTATTAATTTGGTCACTCGGCAGCATGAAATGGATATATGATTTTCATACATTCTATGTGACTGCCGTGATGCTGAGTGCACTGATGATTATTTTTCCACAAAATCCCTGCAAAATAAATCAGTCACCTGGTAGCCCAGAATAATTCCAAATAATATTCATCAAGGCAGAGTTTGCACGAAACATATGACTCGCAATATGAGGACGAGTTAAGGATTTCAATGAGACTGATGGCAAAATATAAGTAAGCCAAAATAGGCCTTATTTAAACACCTGGAATAATGAATATTAAACATTGTAACCTTCTTTCTTTTCCCAAAATATCTGCTTCGCTTTCTTTGGTTTTTTTTTTCGTTGCAAGCTGTTCACCTTGGCTAGAAGAGTTTTTAGCTTCAATGTTTTGTAAATACTACTCACGAATTTTGCTGTGCCTTTAGCAATGGTCAAACAGGCATACCATTTTTTTTTCCTATGGATGATTGTGCACACAGAACCTTCTGCACGAATGCCAAAAGGACATGATGTGGACCGCATAGTGCAAGGCTTCTAAATTTTACACTATCCAGAAGTGTGCCAGTTTTCACAACTACTACCACCTCTGCACTAGTTTTCGAGAATTCAAGGACTGCGTCTATATTCAGGCAGTTTTAAGTATCCTTGAACACTTTCTTTTTTTTCCCATAAAAGCTAAGGTGTTGAATCTAAGGCTATCCATGGCCAAAATAAGAAGAAATGCCCACACTCTTGCTTTCTAAAAGAATAGACACACTAATAACAATTTATTATATTTAGGATGGAGGAGAATGCCACACTACCTGACCAGGAAAAAGAGAGTACTGCTTCAACTTGGAAACGTCCAGCTTGACAGACTGACCATTGCTAGTCTCACTACCTTCGAGGATCAGTGAACTAGCATTCATTTTCCCACAGCTGTCACACAGCACTCTTCCCGTGACAAAGCTGTCCTCCTGAAACATTAAGCAGCAAAGGCTACACACTGCTGCAACAAAGAAATCAGCAAGGCTAGAAAAACCTTGGCAAAATAACTTGAAATATGCAACATTTCTTTTTTTTTTTTTCAGAAATTCACAGGAGACGTGCAGTAACCTCGTTTGAAGACAATAACTTGTTGCACCTAAAAGCTGCGAAACAACCGTGCTGGGCTGTTTAGCAGACTGGCTTACACTGAGAACAAGAATACTGCAATCACAGTTTCTTCCAAATTGTGACACAGTGATGAGATCCAGCAGAGGAAAAGGCATGGGGGTAGGGGATATCGAGATGTGTAGTATGGAATTTAACAACACAGTACATTTATACAGTTAAGCCTCGATATAACGAAGTATCGAACTTTCTATAACTTCTTGTCGATAGAACATCATGTATTCTGAACCGCAATATAACAAAGTGCGTTTATAAACAAAGTGCGCTTAAATAAATTTTACTGCTGCAGTGAAGAAACACCAAGACAATGAAATTGGAAACTTCCATGGATGGAGATGATCAAATGGCTGAGTTACATGCAGCTGCTTGTGAATGCCCCTCTCAGATCGTGTGCCATTTGACCGAGAGCCTCCACCAAAGCGGAGCAGCGCGATGCTCCGTTTAAAGCTCAAGTGTAATAAGATACTGTCGCACCATGTGTGCTGCATACTTTAGGTGCGACTGAAAGCATGCGAGGGTGAGCTGAGATGGATGGTGGCCTGATGACTGCTGTCTTCCCACACAAGCAAGGGGAAAGGGAGGGAGGGGAGCAAGGTCACGGTAATGCAATCAAGATTGCACAAAGGCAAGGGGGTGGGTTGACACAAATTTCCTTATCAGCTGTGGCTGTGTATGGCTTGTCAGCGTGGCTGAGAGCATATGCAATCAGCACCCTGTTTTACGGGTAATTTGCCTCTGTGTGCAAGCGAAGCTGAGATGGCGTGGCATCACGCACTGTCTTCCCATGCATTTAGTGCTGGAGGTTGCATTCTCATGTTTCGGAGACAAATTGAAGCGAGAGGCAGACAAAGCATTTGCTCCCTGCTGCAGGCGCTTTTCAGAATAGCGTCGTCCCACTGTGATCGACACTGTCAGCCACGGGGGCAGAGTGGATGCGAAAGCATGGCCAGCTTCGCTTCAGACCGCCGATGTGAAGATGTCGTCGAGATGGCATGAAACTGTATCTTTTGTCGCTGAGTCTCAATTTTAACAAAATGATACTTTTTCTCATTCAAAATTGCTTTTGCCGATTGCCAGATAATGTGGAAAATATTGCAGCCCTTTCCATGTAAGAAAAATTCATTGGCAACTGTACTTGCTTGCATAAAAGATCGAATTTAAATGTAACGAAATTTCTATATAACGAAGCGAGATGCCGATTTCATCGAATTTGATATAATGAGGTTTAACTGTTGTTAAAATTGCTGTGGCAGTGAAAGGAAAGCTATGGAGACTTTCGACACAGCGTTTTTAAAAGTATATATTCCCAATGTCTCATTTGTGTTTGTTTAAGCTAGGAAACAGAAAACATAAGATTCTTCTTTACAACAGCACTTATATTAAAATCAGACAAAGAATATGCCACTCAGTCTTAAATCTGAATTTTATTTCTTCCGTTATGTTCTTTCACATCATGGCATGTGCGACACCATTGCAAGTAGCAAGTGACACTGATTCAGTGTTTGAGAATGTGCTGTCAAACTCTGCCGGGCTACTTGGTGCAGCAACACATCTACAGAAGCTCTGCCCTTTCAGCTTTACTTGCTTTTCCACAGAAAGTTGTTCATGAGTATATTCAACATGTGCCAGCATAAATGGAGAAAGAATTTGTTAGGGTACAAAGGGGTCCACTGTTAAAGGGAACACTTGAGTACAGAGCATTGTCTGGATTTCCCTCTTTCACAAGAGTGCCATCGCCTAGATTTGCAGCAGATAACCGATGGTTGGCAGCCCTGACTCCTTTCGACCACACCTGTGCAGTGCATTGCTTCCGCAGCCACTTGTAGTTATGGTACCAGCAAAGTGAGCAGCCCACATTTGAGCGTTTCCTTTAACAGCGGACTGCACTGTACATCAACATTAGTGTGAAAAATGTGCATGACATGCCACATGCAGGGAGTGCACGCATTGCAGACTTGTGCTTCAATGGTCACACTGATCAGCGTTTTGCAGGGTGCAGCAGTCAAGCGGCCCCACCTAACATCCCGAGTTCTCTCGTTCCGTCTTGAGACTTTTTTTTCTCAGCATTTTGACAGCAGTAAACAAAAGCCGCCATGTTGAAGGTTATGTGACCATGTGACTCGCTTTTTCTTGGCTGTATGTTTTTTGGCTGCCGCAAAAAATCGGTCTCGGGCACATTAGATTGGTTGCTGCACATTCCTGTCAAATTTCATAAACTGCCACTTGAAGCATGCTGGCCTTCCTTCTTGCTAGTGTGAACATACCTTTACAACTACAGTCGATTTCCATTAGTTCGACTCTGACGGAACTGACGAACACGATCAAATTATCCGGCAGGTAAAATTAAACAACATGCAGAAAAAGACCCTAAAACACGCCACCGATTCATTTGGCAGTATTTGCCAGAGTCTAACACGCCCCCAAGTCAAATTCACGCCTATTTTCCACGAGTCAAAAGTGAACAAACTAGAACAGAATTTACATTAAAGCTCCTAAACAAAGTAGAAATCTAACGCACAACCAATTTTTTAGCAATAAAAATGGCCAAGCGTCTAATACGTGCTACACACTGGCGGCCAAGTTTTTAGGTCAGCTTTCTCGCACAGTTTTCTTTTTCTTTTTTTTTTAGTGTAAGCTTTGCCGCTGTACATTCGTGTTGTGTGGTCAAGCATGCAAATGCCACAAAGACAGTTTTGGTTTCGCATGCGGTTGCATCCGCTGGCAATATTCAGGCCAATTTTGTTAAAAACAAAAAGACACACTCTGGGTAAATACTACAACCAGACATCGTGTGCTACGGTTATTGCTTGAAAATCTTCCTCGGGCAGGCCGAAAATAGGCGTTTTCGACGAGAGATGACGTGTGTTCCAACGTATTCATTGTCCCCTGAGCTCAGCCGAGACAGCCGCTGTCACTAATGGGGTCACTATTGGGGTCACCATAGGACTCATGCATATGCATGATGACTGGTCGAGTTCGAATTATCCAGCGAAGGCCAATTTTAGGATCAAAACAATGAAAATTTGTGGCTATAGAAATGCATGGGCGTTGGCCAGGTATTGGGTCAGGATCAAATTAACCCAAAAATAGAATTAATGGAAGTCTACTGTAGTACACTTCAACAAGAAAACTTACAAGGGTGAGCAGAGTTCAACTCACCAGAATGAGTTCAGAAATGTTGACAAAAACATCCTTCTCATCCATCTCTTCTTTCTGGTAGTACTCTGCCAGGTCACTGGCTGAGTCACATAGACATCCAGCTTTGTCCTTCAGCTTTTCAAACATGTACATGACATCAGGCTTGCAGACAGACCCAACATAGACTAGACCAACTTGAACATCAAGGTCGCAGCTACACGTCCACACAGGGTTCTCGACGTTCCTGAGGTGTGCAACGACAGCTCCAGAGGTGGAACGTGAAGAGTATTTAACTGATTGGTTTATACTGAAACAAAAAGAGAAAGAGAGAGACATTAGTTGAGAAATGTTTTCATAAACTGTAATGTCACAAATACTTGAGTCAAACTTCAAGGGATACTAAAGAGAAAAAAGGTTGGGCTGTATTAGAAAATTACCCTTCCAAAAGAAAGCTACTCTTACTGTGAGAGTAGGCTTGGTAAGCCAGAAAAGATGCAAAAGCGGAAGATGGGTGGCAACACTTCCTTCATGTTCCCCCACCAGCTCGCCGTGATGTCACGGACTTTGACGGCACCTGCTCAGGCCTAGTTAAATTATTGGACTACAATGGAGTACACTGTACTGTAAACGAGCCGTAGACTGAACATATCATGTTTTAAGAACATCGCTGACCGTACCACCACGTCCCAAACGCATAAGAATACTTTAAAATTTGTGACATTGCTGGAGCTTTGCAGTGAAATTCAGAAAATAGGAGTTTGGCTTTAATTTACTATTCTATTCTACATATATATATATATATATTATATATATATGTATAGTGAAGGAAATACTCTCCTAGAAAAGTATTTTGTCAGTATAAACTGATTTTGTGTTTCTCTATAGTGCCTCTTTAAGATCTGGTCAGCCTTGTTACATTGTTTTATATGAATGTTTACATATTTACGAGAACACTAGATGACAGCGCTAAGAAATGTATACAATCATGCTGTGCCCACGTATATTGACATAAATATGTACCAACAAGCTCAGTTCACCACTCTTCTACAACTCCTAATGCATCGAGCACCGTTTTCCTTTGGTCGTTTCATCACATTTGAGCGTGCGTAATGCTCTTCATTGGTGCCACTTACAGAAGAACAACTGCACTTGCGTTCGATATTGTCCCTTTTCTTTGCACTGTCCCAAAGTATTCATATAAATGTACCAATACCAACAAGCTCAGTTTAGAACTGTTCTACATTTTTTACTTGGCAAATATTAAACTGTCTGCATGTGTCGTGGTTAAGAAGTGCATGCAGAACCTGACATGTTTTCAGCATATAATCAAACACTGCACTATCTAAAACCTTCAGCATGTTCAGTGCATAACCTATTGCAAAAATTTGCAAATAAATATTTTGGACTTCCTGATCTTCACATATCTTTGTTAGAATGTTCATTCACACAATACTAAAGGCACAACAAGGTCCATAGTGGTGAATAAGTAGCTAAACATATGCTATTTCCCTCTTGTTGCACATGCAGATAATGTTAACGCTACATGGATGATGTTAACAAGATTGCATCTCTAAGGCCTTAAGTTCTGACGTCCCTCACGTGGGACTATGTGCACAAATTTAATGGCACTGCTTGAATAAAAATCCTAATTCATGAAGTTGATGCCTACTGCCTTATCTTAAACTGTCATAATTTCAAACACACAGCTTGTAAAGATCAAAGGGTCATATAAGTCGAAATAGGGCAATGGAACCACTCAAATAGCATATCAATTGAAGACAATTTTCCTTCCTCTATGCTTCTTCAAGCTTTGAAGCACTGAGTTTACAACTAAATCCAACAACAAAAACGGACATCACAGTTTTGTAAAATGCAACAGACAGTTCAAAGCAGACCAAACCAACATGTTAAATCGTGGTTTACAAGCATTTCTTACTTCAGATCTGTGAATTTTGCAATAGCTATGTCCTAAAAATAACAGCACAGTTTAAAGTTGAGCATACCAGGTCAAATTTGTTCACTTTAACAGCCCTATAGATACAGTTTACAAAACAGCAATATATTCATTTTTGTTGCAAATTTATAGAGTTCTAGCCTTCACATTTGCATTGTACTGAATTCCTAATATATTCATCAGTTTTTTCAGATGTAGGCACCTAATTCAAATGTTTATAAATCACCGTAATTTTGCATTTTTATCTAAATAAAGCTGATTTCATTGAGATTGGTTCAGCTGTTGCATAATGTGTTTCACGCGGACTTAACTCGAAAATAAGAGGTGATCCTAAGCTAAAGAATGTGTTTGGTAGGCTATTAGTTGGCTTGACACGTCTACATATAGTATACACGGATTATACAGTCAAAAGATGAGAAAAGCTCATGACAAGCGCTGCCTTTCATTTGAACTTCTTGTGCTGCGTATAGCAACATACAGGAGAAAAACATGGGAAAACTGTGGGAACAGTAGTTGTAAAGCTTATCATGTATCACCAACATCTACAATGTGCCACAGCAGTTTATTTAGGTTGGTTTTTTTTTCCCCGCGGTGTGCCGTGGATGTTGGTGGTGCACGAAGAGTTCTCCTTTCTCCCTTTTTTTGCTTTCCATAATGTTTTCTTCTATATTTTGCCATGTGTGAAATAAAACCTCCAGTTAAAAGTCAATACTTGTTTTTCATTTTTCTGCAGTATGTACATGCTGTATTACATATGTAAACTGGAGCTGAAACTTCCCCTTGAGGCTCTCAATGCCATCAACATTGCATTTATGTTGCAAGCACTGGCCCAACAGATGCATTAAATGTTGAAGCAGGGGCTTTTCTGACACGACTAGCACAATGAATGCAAATCCATACAAGCAGCCTAAAATGCTCAATAATATTACTGTCTTGAGCTTTAACAATGTGGCCTTGCAGCTAGCAGCCATATGATTTTTGCAGAAACTTTACCATTTTGGAGAGAATGATGCAGGTGAGAAGACAACAGAAGGGCTTCCTTTGGAAGACACAAAGCGCTTACTAACAGGTGCTTCAGGAGTTCTTTGGTGCTTCTTCAAACTCTAGAATAAAATATACAGGAATTGATAAGATTTCAGGCAAGCATTGCAAGTGACAGGATACTGCAGTGAAACAAGACTGATTTGCCCAACCTCTTTGCTGGCACCATAGCTTTCCAAGATTTCATCACCAGCGTCATAATCATTGCTGAAAATATCGAACAAAATGTATTAAGGTTTATAAAGTTAAAATCTACTTCACTGTTGCAGCATATGCATGCATCAAATAATGGGAATGATGGAGTTTAACATACAAAGCCCTTGAAAAACACTGTAATAAAGTGCTATGCCATAATTTTGACCACCTGAGGATTCTTTACTTGTGGGCAAAGTCACAATACAGACGAATTTTTGTATTTTCCTGCTTTACAATGCAGATGATGCGACTGTAAATTCATCACTCCATGTACAACAGCAGAACGGCATAGTTGGTGAACCGCCATTGCTGAATGCAGTTGCAACAATTACTTGTCTCATGCTTCCCGTAATGTAAGCAGAATTCCTGGTACAAATAGTCCAAGTTGGCATAACAAGTCTCAAAACTAAGCCTTTTATATGTGACTTATGCAGTCTCTAAACACTGCAAATGGCAGCTCAACTTGCCCGAAGCCATAAGGTACGTGAATATGTGAACTGCATATGGCATCAACTTCTGCTCTCGTTGTTAGTGTCACTGCGTGTAGGTGAAATGTGCTACTATAGTGAACCAAAATAAAAATGTTAAAGTTCCGCAGCAGCTTATAGACACAATAGTTTAATGTTTACTGTTTGTTACTGCATGTACAAAAAATGGGCTGGCATATTATATACAGCATCAGGAGGTCCCAATGTGAGAAATTCCCAAGGGGACCTCCTATCATTACTGGGTACATAAGAGTATTAGAGCAGCAAGAACAGGGCGAAAAAAAAAAAGAAAGAAGGCGTCAAGAAATACAATCGGTAGGGAACACGTTATTAAGAGTAAACAAAAGTTAACAAGAAAACATGGTGGGCACCGACCATCAAAAGACATTGTTATGTGTACACGTTGCACATGTGAATGTGTGCAAAGCTAAACATTTTTTTTATTGACTTTTTAAGCTTCAGTTGCGACGTTCTTGTCTACGATATAATACAGGAGCCGCAAAAGTATTTACTTCACTTAAGTATACAGCCGCTCCATGTCCATAAGTATCTCGCCTGTAAATAGTGCACAGTTCGCTTAAAGCTCCATCACTACTTACATACCTGCTTGCGCTTGCGGTGAATATCCTCGGAGCAGTCTTTCTTGAAACCGGCGTTTTAGCAGAGGATTTGGAGTTGTCTTTCGCTAAAACCTAACATATGGTAAAAAGTGAGAGTAAATCCAAATTATGACAGACGTTGTATGTCTACGCAATTGGCAAAGGTGATCTCAAATCGAACTCTTACCTCTTGTTCCATTTGATCTAGCAGTGCCACTGTCATGTCGCCGACGTGGATGCCCTTTTTAATACTGAAAGCGATCCACGATGACGCGATCGTCTCGGGTGCCGACTCGTAAACAAGGCACAGCTCGCTCACTGCGTGAAATATGTGTCACAGAAACAAGCAAGAAACAAAGTTTGCCGCTTTGAAGAACGCACGGGAGTCCCGACAACACGATGGGCAGGACGAAGCGTACTCACATTTCGACAGGCAACTGGGCGTGATTTCCTCGACTCCAAACACTCCCAGTTCGTCCAAAAACACTTCCTTGTTGTCTCCAGAATAATCATTTCCTAACGCGCTTCCAACAGCGTCGACAGACATTGTGTCGATGTAGGGTGAAAGCCCGCCGAAAAGCGAAACCTACAACGTTTTCCCGCGAATGGTGTCGCTGTTCATTGGTACGACAAACATAGAATCTCTGCTCTCAGCTATTCACAAGCAAGAAATATAAATATAGTAGCATGATACAATAATTTAGTTGGCAGTGCTCTTTATGGTTTATGTTAGTGTAGCTTAAGCTGTCACATAGAAGTAGATAATTTACGTCAGACAAGCCGCAGGCAAGACAAGCGGAGACACTTGCCCATCCGGCCCTTGCCATTGCAGACGGTTGTGTTCATAAATGTGAGTAAACGCTACCAGTCGGTTTAATGAAAATTTTTAACTATGTCAGCTCTGCTGAGTAACGTATTGTCTTTGAACAAACCTTTAACGTATCAGCTAATACGGGCATTAAGCTCCGACGAGCTCTGGAGAAGTTTACGATCGGTTATTCCAGACACCTACCTCAGTGCAACGTTCTCGCCGGCTTCAGCCGATGATCTCGTGCTTGCATTGCAGAACAGTTTCGTCTCACTTCATGATCTCGTAAGGTGGCTGGAACTCGTAAATGCGTTCGACGCATTGCTTCTTCTGAAACCCGATGAGCCGGTCGTCATTCGAGAGAATCCTCAGCCGCGTCTCGAGTTGGAAGCGCGGGCCGACGTTGTGCTCCGGCTGACATGCCGTGCCTCGTCATTTCCCCCGCCAAATTACCAGTGGTTTTACAACGGTGAGCCACTTGTCTGTAACCAGTCGACTTGCACAGGCCCTGTCCTCGAGATCCGCAGCCCTACTCCAGCACATTCGGGAAATTACACATGCCGGGCCTGGAGCGTACGGGGCTCTGAAGCTTTCTCTAAACCTTGTAAAGTAATAGTGAAATGCCCTGCTTCATGCGACAATGCTTCGAGAGAGCTGGCACCTATTTCCGCGACCGACAAGGTTGCCTTGATCATTAGCAACTCCAGTTATTCGCTCGGTGAAACGCT
Organism: Dermacentor andersoni; assembly: GCF_023375885.2. Lineage (NCBI taxonomy): Eukaryota > Metazoa > Arthropoda > Arachnida > Ixodida > Ixodidae > Dermacentor > Dermacentor andersoni. The sequence continues at coordinate 90,302,791 of NC_092817.1, read as the reverse complement.
GCCTCTCACAGAAAACGACGCAGAAAGCTTGGGCAAGGCGCTTGCAGCGCTCAATTTCCGCATCATAGCGTTTAAGAATCTGCGCAGAGGCGACATTGTGTACGCGTTAAACATATTCCTGCAATTCCTTAAGCCTGGCTCGTACAGCCTTTTCTACTACGCGGGCCACGGATTCAAAGAAGACGGGCGGGACTACATTCAGCCGGTCGACTGCGATGACAACGCTCCCGCAGAAGACTGCGTCTGCTTCCAGGAGATCGTTGAAGAAATAAGAGCAGCGCCGTGCAGCCTCAACTTGATCATGTTAGACGCTTGTAGAGACACCAGGGAGCAGCCGAGCTCATCAACTGTCGGGTCGACTTCACGAACTAGTGGGATCAAACCGCAACATGTTCGAAGAAGCACTATCGTCGTTTATGCAACGTCGCCGAGCACTTCGGCCGTCGAAGTTGATGGTCATCCGAATGGCCTCTTTATGGAGCATTTCAGCAAACATGTGGGCAAGTCAGCCAGTGTTCATGAGGTGATCCTCCAAAGTTTGAAGGATTTTGAAAAGCACAAGCTTGCCAGCATGCAAGTGCCGGTGGTTAAGTACGACATTCCAGGTGACCACTCCCTTAGTGACGACATCCTGGACAGCTCAGTGTACCACCAAAACAACAAGCTGTGGTTATCTATCAGCAGTCTGCCATCAAACAAGGAGTTTCAGATTGGTGACACAGAGCACACATTACGCATTGAATTTTCGTGCGAAAAAGAGGTGTTTTGCAACAGCATGGTGGTGGTTGCATCTATTGTGCCTTACATGCCAAATGTCCATGTAGACTTGCAAGCAATAGAATGTTGTGGTGGCACTGTGCTGCATCGCTCAAGTTCTGTTGTAGTTGTCTGTGACTTGCAGAATGTGATGTCACAGGTGCATTTAAAAGTTGCTCTAAGAGATCTAAACTCAACACGAACCCTGTACCATAGGAACATTAACTGTGGCTGGCCTCTGGTTACTTCTTGGCGTTTTTGTAATGAAATAACTTGTGCTGACTGAGATTATTCGTTTAATGTTCATGCAAAATGACTGCAATCATTTTCACTTGTTTAGTTATTGTATTGTTGTTACTTTATTGACTTTACGCAATTGCAGAAATTGCGGAACATACCATTTTGTAGCTTTTTTTTTGTTTCTACTATAGTCATTTAACTGACCACAAATGTTTGCGAAAACTGATTCCCTGCCGGATTGTACTCATACCACTTCACATAATCATTTATTCATATGGCTGCTTGCTTTAAGCTTGTTCTTTAATGAAACGTATGCTGTTCTGTATGTTGTATGTATGCATGATTCCAAAGAATGTACGCACTGTTCGCTTGACTTTGCTGAGTGCTGGTAGCCTTTGCCTTATGGGGGTATGAACCATTGCATACCCCCGTAACAGTCCAGCTTTGTATAATTTTGGTGAGTCTGACTCTGAGTCAGGCCGGTTGAGTAGAATTTTGGTGAGTCTGAGTGCGATTGAGGGGGCCTTAGTCAAAAAATAAATTTTCTGGGTGAGTCCAAGTGAATTCTGTTTATTTTATCGACGTATGGTTATTTAAAACAAAAAAACATAGCTAAAATTGTGGCAATGATGCCAACGTGAAGTTTATCCAAGCGGAGCGCATTGTGCGTGAAACGATTGTAAAAGAAGAAAAGAAAGAGACCCAGCATGGAACCATGTGGTCGCCATGTTGTCAGCAGCACAACACCCGGATCTACTCTGCAACCTCAACTTCACTGCACCCTCAATGCACCCCAACCTCAATGCGACTTACTTAATCATGTCATGTGCCACACATAAATAAACACGTACTGTGCTGGCTTTTATTCATTGTGAACAAGGTTCCCATAGGGGAGCCTGAACGTTAAAATGAATTTAAACACGAGCTATAGCGAACGTGAAGGACTGCCTGGACAAGGACAAGTTCCCAGGCATCGTATGCGTCTTACCTTGTGCAGATTGCTCGTAGGTCTACAATGGCGAGACTGGAAATTTCAGGAGGCGCCTTCAACAGCACAGGAACGATGTCAATAAACAACACATTGTGTGTCCTGGCCAAGCACTGTAGAAGTACATGTGACTGCCAAGGAGAATTGTTCATCCAAAGCACACCACCCACCCTTAGTCGTAATGACAGCACTCTTCCAAGCTAGTGCATGCCAGATGCCTTAATGATGTCATGCGCCTTACATAAAAACTGTGCAGTGTGCCGGTTTTCAGTCATTGTGATCCTGTGGGGAAGCCGCAACATTAAAACACTTTAAAATATATTGGTGCGCGTCCTGGCCCCTTCCTTTTTTACTATGTATCATACTGACAAGACGGGTTTCAGTCACACACTCAAGTTTGTGATATTACGGAATGTGTGCGATGATCCCAGAGATTGTGCAATACCCGGAATGTGATCCCAGGGTGGAGGGAGGGGGGAATACCCTGGCCGGCTTACGTCCATATAGGCGACAGGAATGTGTGCGCCGATCCCAGAGATAGTGCACCACCGGGAATGCGTTCCCAGGGTGGGGGGGAGGGAGGGATACCCTGGCCCGCTTACGTCTGTATAGGCGACAGGAATGTGTGCACCGATCCCGGAGATAGCGCAATACCCCGGACAAAAAGGATGCTCAACCACCATGCCTCATCGAAACGGAGGGTGGATTCCTAATTTGCTGTGGTCGTCTTGAGTGGTTACCAGTCTGGCAGGTGCACCGCAGTACTTACAGGACCCTTCGTGTGTGTGCATGTCTAAGCGAAACGAAGAATGGACTCCTAATTTGCTATGGTTGTCTCGAGTGGATGCCGGTCTAGCGGACGGGCCGCAGTGTTCACAGGCCCCTTTTTGTGTGTGCGTGAAAACCCTTTCCGCGAACTGTCAAACTCTAGCGGAGAACGCTTTCCGCAAACCAGACAGAACGCCCGGGCTGCCGCCAGTGGAGGCACGCTTGTGAAGACGTCAACTGGGAGAATGGATCAGCTGCCCATCCACAACCAGACGTCCTTTCCGCGTACGAACGACGCACGTAAGAGAAGGGATCAGCTGCCTACGATCCCCAGGACCCGCGGGTTACCACTAGCGGAGGCACGCACGTGAAGACGTCAACTGGAAGAATGGATGAGCCGCCCATCCACAACCATTAAAAAAAAAAAGATGGCCAGGCTTAGCTTGGTTAAGCCAAGAATGCGTTGCATATTGTGTTGGGACCCAGCTTTTCCTCCGGCTGTCGTGACGTCACGTCACGTGGTTGCGCTAAAGGTCAATGGTGGCTGCCCGGCCGCGCCCAAGGGCTGAACTGAGTGATTGCAATATGCAACGCATAAAAATGCCAAGTGAGAATTTACGGAGTGAGCTTGTCGCGGAGACGGTGCCCCGGGCGATAAGTATCCCCGCTGCAGCGTTTGCGAAGTGTGGATGCTCCCTTGCACTCGTAGTACCGTTTATGGCTCATACCCCCAATGGTGGCTGCCCGGCCGCGCCCAAGGGCTGAACTGAGTGATTGCAATATGCAACGCATAAAAATAAGATTATGGGGTTTTACGTGCCAAAAACACTTTCTGATTATAAGGCACGCCGTAATGGGGGACTCAGGAAATTTCGACCACCTAGGATTCTTTAACGTGCACCTAAATCTAAGTACACGGGTGTTTTCGCATTTCGCCCCATCGAGATGTGGCCGCCGTGGCCGGGATTCGATCCCGCGACCTCGTACTCAGCAGCTCAACACCATAGCCACTAAGCAACCACGGCGGGTCCATCCACAACCAGACGCCCTTTCCGCAAACCAACGACGCGTGAAAGGGAAGGGATCAGCTGTCTACGATCCCCAGGACCCGTGAGTTGCCACCAGCGGAAGCAAGCTCGGAAAACGTCGTCCTGGGAAAGTGGGTGCCGCCGCCAAGCACCGTGGGATTCGGTGCATGTCACGTGACGTTGACGTGAGCAAGATCCCGCCTACGATTTTAGTGCGCCTATTTAAAGGGCCCCGCAGTGTACTTTTTCACTTCATTCGCTTCTTATCTTTCACCAACTATTGAATAAACCGTGCAAGTTTCGCACTAGAAATCATCTAGTCCCTGCCTGATCGCCATGGTCTACCGGACGCCTGCAGTCCGCCGACAACGCCACGCTACCCAGTAGTAACGTCGCTCGAGATTCGAGAAACGGGCGTGGCAACAACTGGTCGGCAGCGGTGAGGTACGCTACCCTGAAGAACGCAACAGTTCCCAGGGCAGTTGAATCCAGGAGATAGTGCTATAAAGGGCATGTGGTCCCAGGGTGGTTGGAGCGGGGAATACCCTGGCCGGCTTACGTCCGTTTAGGCGACAGGAATGTGTGCGCCGATCCCGGAGATAATGCGGTACCGGGCATGCGTTCCCAGGGTTGGGGGAGGGGGAATATACCCAGGCAACACCACCTTATAGACAAGAGAAGGCCTGAGCGCTCGGCGAGTGACGTCACGGAGAAGAGGCCGGCGGTGTGCTCGGGGATAAGGGTAGAATTACGGTATCGCGCCCTTATGGGCAACGCTAGCCAGAGCACAGTTATTGTTTTTAGGTATAGTTGAGCAGATGGCCCGCAGAGAACAGAGGGTGCTCCAAGACTATTTGATTTATGCAAAACTATTTGCACGCTGCATTATTAAAAAGCCCGTCCATAAAAAAATGAAATGGTTCAACCTTAGGGCTGAGAACGAATTTCGGGTAAATGATGACAGGGAGCGTGGCTTATATTTAAAAGTCACAGTGCTGCCCTCTTCTTTAGAGTTGCTTCTTTGCCTTGAGTTATCGTCGGCATCAAAGAGTTTGCCGTTCATGGGACCACAAAAGTTCAACAAAATGTTATCACAGCACCGTAACACATATCTCATGACAACTTCACTGGTGTGCCCTTCTTCACATTCGGGACACATGTATTTATTCCAGTCTAGATTAGGCTCTAAACTAATAATTTCGCTTTCGAGGCATTATTACATACAGTACCGCAGTCCACATATTTACAACACCTCAAATGAGTTAGCAATGAAGATACAAAACATTCGTGCAACTATTTACAAAGAAACAGCTGCCTTATTCCGCAGAATACCACCATTTCTCTTCTTTACCTTAGCATTGGCACCCAATATTCTGTCATTGATCCTGCGGAAACATGAACGCATGATTGATTTTTCGGCCCCGATTTGTAATTACTCCAGCCATTGGGCACGCAGCACTTATTAGGCATATCCTGGCATGAACGTAATCCACATTCCGCGGCAATCAAGGCTTGCCGGACACACAACCGCAATCGCAGAATAAGCGCAGATACTACATGCACGGTTCACGTCCAGAAAAAAGGTGCGCTCGGAAGCATGTCGAAACATGCCAGGACTTTTCTAACCGCGAAGCTATCCAACGAGTGGCAGGGTTCCCGGAAATAATCGAATTGTTATCGCCGTCGTCGCCCACTCGGTCTTCCGCGTCTCATTATCAACACGGGTGCGTCGCTCGTAGGTTCGTAGCACGCTGCACGGAACTTCTATGTGGGCCTCTTTTGCGTGACGTAGCTCAAGGAGAAAGGGTACAGCCAGAAGGCCTTAAGTTCTCTATGATGTGTTGACCCAGGCCGGCTTACGTCCGTATAGGCGACACGAATGTGTGCGCCGATCCCGGAGATAGTGCGATGCCGGGCATGCGTTCCCAGGGTGGGGTAGGGGGAGATACCCTGGCCGGCTTGCATCCGTATAGGCGACAGGAATGTGTGCGCCGATCCCGGGGAGATAGTGCAATACCGGGTGTGCGTTCCCAGGGGGGTTCCCTGGCCGGCTTGCGTCCGTATCACGGCGCGTGAACAGGAATGCGTGGGCCGATCCCAGAGATAGTGCAATACCAGGCCAACCCGCGGTGGAGGTGAAGCAGGCTTCAAGCAGTCCGCCAACTTCCAAAAATAAGTCTAATACCTTGGGTCCAAATAGAACCACACGTTCGGTGTTGTAGAAGAAACGCTAAATATATAACGTAAAACTATTCCAATATGTTTTGTTCCAATCTCCTGACGTCAAATTTGCGTAACCGCTGACGCAATCATCGGGCGGTGACTCGCAGGGTTGCCTGAACAGACCAATCAAACGCTCTCCTCGTTTATAAGAGGTCACTTCTGTTTGCTTTAAAAACGAATAACATTGCTTATTAAGCGGCTTGTCTTACCTAAATGGCTGACAAGAGGCGAGGAGCACGCTCAAGTGCAGAGGGATTCGATGGGGCCGAGCCAGTACACTGAAAATCGATGACCGATGAAGAGGGTGGTGCCGACGTCTGCGATTGGTCCGCTTTCCCTTACTTAGGTTGAGGTGGCTGGTCAAAAATCGTGGCGGAAGGTTAAGAATACTGCTAAAGCGGATCTTCAGCTAAGAAGAGTTGGCAGAGCGAGGTCGTAAGCGTGCCGAAACAGCTCGAAAACTTTACACGGCCACGCACAAAATTTTATTGTACGCAGATAAACCCATGCTCTCCTGCAGGTGCGAGTAGCCAGTGCCTGAGCAATCGGTGGTAGCCATCTTTTATTCCTTTCGGAACGGAGTACCCTGTGGCTATTCAGAAGAAGAAGAAACTTTATTAAAGAATAGTCCGGCAGTTCTTGCTGTGGTGGCCTCAGGTGACGGCTCGAAGTCCTTGGACTCGAGCGGCATCTTCGGCTTGCCGGACGGCCCAAAGCTGGTCTGCCAGCTCTGAACTTCTGATAGCCGCCTCCCAGCGGCGGCGACGCCTACGGAGAAGGTCCCCGGCGGTTCCCGCATCCGGGGCGGCGTCGGGAAGAAGCGAGCTCGAGCCTTCTCCTACTCTGGCAACGGCCGCGATTATGGACGCGTCGCGAACGTAGCTGGTTTGATAACCGTTGTTGCCGGCACACTCCCAGAGCATGTGTCGCAGCGTTGCTCTCTGTCGGCATGTTTTACACGCGTCTGTTGGATATAAACGCGGATAGCAGTGGTGTAGGATATCGGGGCTAGGGTAGGTGTGTGTCTGGAGCAAGCGTAAAGTTACGGCCTCGTTCCTGTTCAATTTATCGTGCGGTGGCGGGAATGTGAGTCTTTCGAGTCTGTATATAGTGTTGGGTGAGGTCTCTGAACGTGGTTAGGTGATCCCCCCACGCCTAGCGTGTTCTTGTTGCTGTGTTTCTGTTGTAGTGTCCCGATCCGGCAGATCCGATGCCCCGCTCTCGGGGGCGGAGGCGGCCACTTAATCAGCGGCGGCTCGGCGTGTGAGACCTCGAGCCGTGGCGTGGGCCGCCTCGTTGCCCGCGAGCGGTACATCGGTGTGTGCCGGGGTCCAGAGGAGGAAGACCGTATAATTTTGGGGTTGCGAGGGCGATGACGAGTCGTCGTCGTCAGAAATTTGGAGTATGCGGGCCGCTTCCCGCGAGACACGACCGCGCGCGAAGCCGCGGATTGCCGCCTGCGAGTCGCTGATCACGATCGCAGCGTTCGGCACCGCGACGAGTGCTAGGGCTATCGCGGCTTCTTCCGCCGCCTCCGTGTGTCCCGTGGTCACCGTGGCGCTCGCGAGGCACTTACCCGAGCGGTATACAACCGCTATCGCGTGTGCGCTTCTCCCTCCTTCATATCGCGCCTCGTCTACGTACACCGCCTCGTTGCTGTTACCAAACTTCTTCTGAAGGTCGCTTGCTCGTTAGAGAAAAAAAAAAAAATGTTTCGTTCGGCATATTAATGCACCTTTAACGCGTACACGTCACTTTGACGCGGTGAGTTTTCGCGGTTTTGTGACGTAGTGTGACAAGCGGGTGAAGCCCGAAAACTTTTGACCAATAGCCGAGGGATAATGGCGAGAAGGCGTCGAATCAGAAATAACTATTTTTCTTTTGTTCGGTCCAATCACGCATAACCATTGTGTACGCGTCATATCAGATGGGGAGCTGTCACTGTTTTCGTGACGTCAGGTGACAGACAGGCGAAGTGGGAATGGTTCAAAAAAGTTTTCGACTAATGGCGGAGGGCTGATTGCAGAATTGGAATAGAAAAATTTGGAATAGCTTTACGTTATAGACGCCCATATCTCAGAAAGTGCACTTAGTGTAGCAATTAAGTTGGTCTCCATGAGCTTTATTTGTTTTAAATCCTGTTTGACGAATAATGAGAGGGGGAAAGAGTGTGGCGACGGCGTGCACGTTGCCTGGGCTTCTGTGGTTATGACGTCACGTGCGTCGGAGGTGCCAGCGCGGCTGCAGCAGCGGTTGCGGCATATGCATGAGAGGTGCGGTGACCGCGGCGGCGCTTGTGTCGGCGTAGTGACGGAGCATATTTTATTACAATGTGCACACGTCTACCCAGCGGTCGATTTAGGCACCACTGGCCTCCTTGAAGCCCTTGGGTTCAGCGGGAGCAGTGATAAAGCAAACAGGTCCGCAATAGACATTAGTAAGAGGCGATTGGAGGATTGGTGGAAGAAAAGTAGGGAAACGACAAAAGACGGAGACGTACAAAAGCACAATTCGCAATAGGGGATCAGAAAGTTTGGACGTGGTAGTTCATAGTGTCTTTTTTTTTTTCATTGGTTAACCTAGGTAGGATATTAGGCAGCATAGTAGCAAGAGCTTGGTGGCGCAACCCACCGCCCCGTTCCAAAGGGGACGCTCATAACATCCATCCATCCATCCATCCTGTGGTACCGTATAAAAAAAGAATTATGATTCATAATGTATGCAGCCCATGTGTGCAGCCATGTATATGCAGCCTAAACAGCTTCGCTGATAATCCGTCCCCACATGAATATTGCGGCCCCATGAATTTTTATTTTTTCGCCAATATCAGCATGTGTGCTGCAACGAACATTGGATATAACAAAAATATTTTAGTGTCGGACCCATTGCCTCGACTGTGTTTAACGTATGAAAACCTGATTATTACGAGGGTTTCTCGCGAAAAAAGAAAACTCACAGAGCGCAACCATGTTAACTGCAGCGGGATCATTACAAGTATAGTAATTATAAGCTTTGTTTCATTGCATTTTTGCACCACGGCCAGGTCCCATTTGAAGTCGAAAGACAGTTAGCAAACACATATCACAAAGCTTAAATAATTTTGTGACAAAATTATTTCGGAAATTGCTTGCGGAAATGTTTTCATACGCAGAAGCTGCATTAAATAACGCTAGATTTTTGCAGGCTGCGCTAGGATATATTCGCGGTTTGAATGAATTCTTGGGTTTTACGTGCCAGAACCACGATTTGACTATGAGGCACGTCGTAGTGGGGGACTCGGCATTAACTTTGACTACCTGGGGATCTTTAACGTGCCCACAATGCACGAGACATGGGCGTTTTTGCATTTCGCCCTCAACGAAATACGGCCGCCGCGGCCGTATTCGATCCCGCGACCTCGTGCTTAGCAGCGCTAAGCCACCAAAGCCGCTAAACCACCACGGCGGGTGTTAGCCGCTTTTCTCGGCCAACGTTGGTCTTCTCAAATATTGGTCTCGCCCGCCGCGGCAAGCAGTGATAGTTACTCTTTTCTTGGAAAAAGTTGCCCGGTCGCGCCTTAAGACATTCCATTCTTAGCAAAAAGTCGCCAAGTGATGATGACGACTAGCTCAAAATTTTCTTTCTTCACATTTTAAATGTTCCAAGATTCGTTATTCGTTCCAATATTCGTAATTATTTTCAAACTATAGCTTTAGATAACCTCTTACGGTGGCGAGTCAGCGGTAGGAATGTAAAAAGGGAAAGACAATTAACCCCTTATTTTATGAAACGGTATCAGACCTCAAGATTGTCCATTGCCTAAGAAAGCAGCTTCGGCGCATCCACGCCAGCGCTGGGTGATGAAAACACGTTTCGTGTGGTCACCACAGCGTTTCCGCGAATTTATGGCTCGGTGCACCGCGATACTTACGTTATGTATTATGTATCACTATTAAATTGCACTAAATTTTAATAATTTTTATGGAGCATGCTGTAACTACAGAATTGTAGTCGGCCAGCAGCCATAGCGCAGAGTTGTGCTGTAAGCTCCCTGTCTAGCAATATTTCCGAGAAATAAGTACTTTAAATGTTTGCAGCGAAATGTACTATCCACTGCTGTTCCAATTTGTGTTTGCGCACTGTGTGAAATTGGTGTTACTATAGGCACAGAGTTTCTAGCCAAAGGTTATGCTTTAAATTACAGCATGCCCCTGAAAGCCATTAATAAAATTTTCAGTGAGATTTCCTTAGACTCATTTGTGATTGTAACGCAAATCGTTATCCGCCGCAGCTGTGAAACCTGGACAGCAAAAGTTATCATTTTGACTCAAATATACTATTTTTATTATTCTAAAACTGTTCTCCCGGAAAGACGCGGTATACAAAGTATGTTCTGTAAAGCGATGGAAACAAAAGCGAGTTTCTCCAGGTTTGTGGAAAAGCCAGCTTCGGTAAGACCTCGACATTTTTCACCCCACAAAGCACAAACACCATTCCATCAAAGAAATTTAAAGCAAATTGTCCATATTTACATCTGGCCATGGAGACTACAATCCTACAAAAATGAATAAAAGTGATAATTCACTACTAATTACTGTGATAATTAATTAGCAATAAGCTTTCTGAACTATATCCAACTGAACGCGCCCTTCAGCATTTCAAAAAGAAAAACAAATATGGGCTTTGTGTTTAGTTTACAACGCCTAAGTCAGTATTTTGAGGTATCAGAATTGGCATTTCAATAATGACACATTGGACTTTGTGTGGCAACAGGGACCCTGGACCACCTTTAATGCGATAGCGTTAAGGGCGCCCCGTATCTTAAAAAAAAAAATCCGGTGTCAACGATGGACGTCGTTTCGCAAAAAAAAAAAAAAAAAAAATCATTCCGAACCACAACCACGCAGGCCCTCCGCATGGCGCAGGGGCATTGGCGAACCAATTGAATTTCTCAATGTAACATGCGTCAGAAAAATCATGATGTACTTACGTACGACCTAAACACAACCTACAGACATAATAGCGTCGGTTTGTAATTTGAATATACCAGAAAACATAATTCTGTAACGCGGCAACTCTAACCCAACCCCTTTTCCAGCGTTTCTGCCAGTCATAGAGCGGCGCGGCCCGCTAGGTTCCTTGTAACAACACCATCCAGATGGCGTTCCCTTCCGCGCATCCACAAGAACGCTGCGGTTGCCGGGAAGCGTGACAAACAGTCTCGAACCTTTGCATGCTATCGCGTTCCACTCTTAAAGGCGAAGCTTACGCGTCCTCAATTTTTTTTTTTATCGCAGTGGAGAAAGGCATTTGAAGTGAAAGTAGGCTATTTCACAAATACTTTGGCGCAAAAAAGAGCTTTAATGCGTTCATCAGATGCGGAGTTATTGGCAATCAAACACGGCCTCCGCTGTGCTCCCGTTCCGTCTTCAATGCCTTGCACTGCGAAGGTTACGGTGGAGTGTGGCGTGCCCACAACGTTCCGCCCTCTAAATGACACCGTGGCGCACAGTTCAAATGTCATTTTGGATGTTAACGTAGACGCCACGACTTCCGATTTTGGTGCCTACGACGCGCTAAACGTAAGCCAAACGCGATTGTTCTCAGCGAGCCACAGTGCGCTTAACCAGTGGACTCGTGGCGGCACCCCGCGGCGGCCACGGTACCTACGCTACGTAGCAGACCCCAGCTATCAATAGCAGCCGCGTATGGGAATACGCTTTATTACGAAATAAATTAAGCATCCAGAAGAGAATGAGGAGCAGGCTTCTCTTGAAAAGAGAGCGCTTGAAAGAAAGGTTACTTCGCGCTCCGCTTGCGAGTTTCACGCACCGCGTGCGACATCGAAACTTGGCTGTGATGTTCACAGCAGCGTATGCTACCTGCGTACTATGTTATTTCACCAAGCTCTAGGTATGGTTCAGGGCCCCTTTAATGAGCTATGCATGCTCATGGCATCGTCATTCAAAGCGAATTCATGTACCCTACACAGGGTGCTTTTTTTTTTTACAGTGGAGTTGTCTTAGGTTAGTTTGCAGCGTTTCGTGATGCGCTTAGACAAAAACGATGGCGGCGTCTATAGAGCTAAAATATCTTTTTCCCCCTTTTTATTGACATGACTGAATAAAAAGATATTGGTGTCAAGATATGGTACCAGATAGTCATTACATATGAAAAACATGCAGAAACAAACAACAGAACATCAAAAGGCAGTAGAAGCGCGTCATAAATGGTATGAAGACAACAGAGAATCAGACCAAGATATGTCACAGCAGAGGAAGAAGTACAGCTGAAAAGGTCGCAAACAGGGCAGATATTTAAAACACAAAATGTCGTATCGAGAATTGAGAGAAAATCGACTGTTATCGCTGATTCAAAACGAAAGGGATGTATAGCACACAAAGACATTAACCGTACCAGGATTTTACTTTCACTTGTTATCCTTGTATTGGTAAACTATGTGAGTGGCCTCCAAGAGCTCTTTTGTGTGCAACAACGATAGCACGCTTTTTTGGTAGCCCATGGCCACTAGCCAAACAGATTATTCGTGCTATAGTTAGTCTCCAGTCAATATTAATTATTTGGACACCAGTTAACTCATTTATTCAAAGTGGTTGCTGTGCTCTAAATGATGATGTTCTACGTCCCCATCTGTGTTGCCACATTCGTAGTGAGAGTTTTCAGAACGACTAGAGCGATGGAGCGCTGTGCTGCTGAACGAAGAAATACTTATTTGAGGCCAGATGCACAGTTTAAAGATAGTGATAAAACTCAAGGAAAGCCGCACGAATCGAGTACCATACCTTGAACGTACACAAGGAGAAAATGGGGTATCGAGGTTAGTCCTTTTGGGGAGTAACTGACCTACCACAATCATCCGTCCTTTCGGGGTCTAACTGTGAGGAGATGTACCGTTACTCCTCATGCTGTTACTTCAAAGACTAACAGTTGCTCTTTTTCTATGCTCCTCAAGGCAGCAACGGTCATTCTTTCCGATGCCCCTCTAAGGAGCAATAACGACATTAACCATTGATACGATCATTAAAAAAAAACATCGAGCACAAAAAAATGTTCCCCAGAGTAGGCTTCGAACTCACGTCTTCACGGTGGTAATTCAGGTACTCTAACCACTCAAAAACAAGGAACCTACGCCAGCCCGGTTGAAGGGGACAAATATTGGAAGCATGTTGAGCGAGTGTAGCAATACAAAAAAAGACTCGGCACTCTGTGTATGCTCTGCGAAGTGGGTCTGGCGTTGCGTGTACTTGGGCAACCATAGGTGACTGGCAAAAAGAAAGCTGCCCTATTATCCTTTGAACGATTTAACTATGAGATAGACTACGTGATGTACGTGTAGCGCAAACGGGGCACGCAAGACGACAGAGAAAACTAACTTATCTGTCGCTTAGGGTGCCACGTTTTGTAATCTCCTTGGAACGAAGTAACTTGGATACCATTGCTCAAGAACTTCTGCCTGTCCATCAATGACTTGCGCGTTTGACGTGTCTCGGTCAGTTATAAAAGGGAAAGTACTGGCCTGCATGTAGTTCAATAGACAGAGCACAAACTTCAAATTACTTACGTTTTCTGGATTTATACAGACAATACCGTTTCTGCCGCTTCGTTTGGCGACACAGGGGAAAAAAGTGGAGCGCGTGAGGAGTAACTGTTGCCGTTCATCCTCTCGTTGCTCTCTTTCCGACTTACCCTCCGAAATCTGCACATGGCACGCATAGTCCTGCAATTGGTCCCTTGTGGGACGAAAGTGCCCTTTTTGGGACTAGTTATCCAGTTTCTGTTGTTTTGCCGGGAACTTTTCTTAGAGTGATAGAGAATGCTAGGAGGTTACGGTTTCTTTCCTTTACGGCGCGAGTCTACAGCGCTCCAGACAGCCGTGACGGAGGCTTAAACGTTACATCGCCTCATTACGCCGGGGTTCGTTCCGATCGCGGGTTTCGAAGCGCTGTTTTACGCCAGAAGGAGCGCTGCTCGCCTGTGGAGTCGGCTGAGCGCTCTGAATCTGTCATTGGAATTTTACATTAGAAAGTCCAGCAAACGCTGATGTGCAAGAAGCATGGAAACTTGAGCAAAGCAATGAATTCCGCGTAGTTAGAAGGCACCTGTGCCGGAAACGGGCGTGTCGACTTGCGCAAGTTTCACGTGCGCTATTTGGCGGGAAAAAGGCTCGCCTTCGGGAGTCGTGCTCTTGCGAACTGAACACGAACTGTTGCATCGCCTATAATACGAATGGTGATGATTTCACTAGATATAGTCCTAAAGGTATAGGCAGCCGAGAGACAAAGGAAAGTTAGAAAGGGTCGTTTACGAGATGGCGACATCGCCGAGAAACAAAGAAGACACTCGTGTACCTGTGCTTTCAAGACTCAAGTCTGTAAATACCATTTGCTTAGATTGAGAAATTTTACAGCCGACTATAGAATCCTTAACGGGGAATTGATAAGCCCATCTGAATCCTGAATAATACCTTTGAATGCGTGGGTTACCTTCAAGGAATATATTACCTAAGGAATTTTTTACAAAGACATACGGTATACGAAGGGAGATACGAGCGCAATGTTTACCTCTCCCATTCACCCTCAACAACCTTCGTTCAGGAGGAGCTGGGCGGCGTGTAAATTTGACGTGGACGTCGCACTGTGTGTCGAAGTCAAGCGCATTATCAGAGTTATGTGGGCATTCGGTGACAAGACCTCGCGCAGTAAAGGGCAACTTGATAAGTCGACAAGTTCGCTGCGCTGCATATTCCGTTCTGGAGTGTGTTAGCCTAGCACGTTGGCATTCCGCATTCTGATTCCGTTAGTTCCGTCGTTACGCAACGATTTGCATGCACACGTGCTCGAGCTGTAGCGATTCACACGCACAGAGCAGATGCGCACGCACAGAGCTGCTCTCACTCTCTCGGACGAGCACACGTGGCGCATTCTCGGCCGCCGCATTTGAAACGCGCGAGCCCGCGGTGACTCGATATATTCGTACGTCAATCAGGAAAGCAATGTGGCGGCCACGCATGTGCCACACGTTGTATACCCACGCGTGCTCCCGGGAAACAAAGAAAGGGAATGCGATGGCGCTAGGCTCAAACTCGCTAGTAAAATGCCTGGGTCCTGAAGCTTCGGTGCAGGAAGAGCGGATTGAACGGCCCGAGCGCCTCTTCGGCGGAGCTCTTCCAGTCGGACGAGTCGAAGTAGCCATACTGCGGCGCCCCGGACGGTCTCCGGAGCGCGACGAGTCCGCCGGCGGCGGTGCTCACGCGGGGGTCCTTCAAGACCTCCCAGATGGACCGCTGCTTGGCGCAGCGCTTGTCCTCGTTGGCGCGCGCGGCCTGGATCGCCTTGTTGGCGTGCCTCTGCCACGCCACAGTGCTCGCCGCGGCTTCCGCTGGCCGCGGCGCGACCGGCGCGCGCCGCCTTCGGTAGAGATAGATGAACCAGCGCACGAATATCTCCAAAATCTCGAAGATGACCAGGAACGAGAGGCCCAAGTACATCCCCATGAAGCCCCCGACGTTGCTCAGTGTGGTCGCGTCCTGCAAGCGCGGCAAAGGGTAGCAGATAACGTAACCGTTTGCACAATGATTCCACGCGGAACCGTTGCGAACGCTCATCTATCCGCCAGCATGCATGTATAGATTAAGCGAGTTCATTTGTGCGCGCAGGGAATGGATGCGCGCCTTTCGCCGGCACCTGGATGTCCGTTGCGCTTTGATGTTTCCTTTAGGAAATTTGCACGCGCCGGTCGACCAGCGATTGCGGGCAAGCATTCGTAATTAGACCCTTGGGCAAAGCCCCTTTAATAAATTAGACTCGCTCACTGAACGCGCGTCGTTGTACCTTTGCGGCGATTCCCCAATGTTGGTCTAGCTCCATCAGCTATATATGGATCGATAAACTACAGCTCCCACTCGATAAATTCCCTCTAACTCGCCGCCAGTAGCACGTGGTAGGAACTTCGCGTAGAATATATATTTTAAACAACAATCGCCATTTGGATGTTCATATTCACTGCACCTTCGATCGTTACCGAAGCCTCGCTAAGCACACGGCCCAGCAACAGCTGCGGTTACGAGCGCATGCAGCACCTTGCAGCATGCAGCTTAGATGGCAATTTCGAACAGACGCAATAGAAAAAAAAAGTTTTTCCGCCCACTTCCGATAGCTGGCTGCCAGGCGAATGCTTCTTAGCCTTAACTATTTCCAAATCTAAAATTGTAGAGAATGCAGAATGGTCAATTCAGTTTGTCGCTAAACGCACTCGTGCAATGCAGCTCGTGCTCGTGCTGAGTGCAAGCACTGCTTACATAAAGACGGCCACGTGCGCATACGCGTAGTTTCGCGTCGCCAACCGCTGGTGTCAGCGACCTCTTGGCACCACGCACCTCCTTAATGAGTTCACCGACACCGATGGTTCGTCACGCGAATCGCTGCACATGGTGGCCCTCCTTTGACGCAGTGGCCGTTCTCGGGCTGGCGTCTCTAGCGCAGCGAAAGCTCCTTCAGCAAGCAAAAGTCGGTGACGCAATGACGGGGCAAGAGACGGTGGTTGACCTCTGCCCCTCCGCTAAGAGAGAACGCAAATGTGTATCGCAGCGCTATAGGGCATATGTATATATATATGACTGAGAATGACGGAGAATTTCTAAATGTGCCACTCGCGTCGATGTCATGAAGGGTGCCAAAAAAAAAAAAGAAAAACGCGAGCCAGAGCACACGGTGTACCTTTAGCTTTTGCTCATTTTATAGTACGGTGCGCCAAAGCTTGCTTGTCATTACAGCCTATATAAGCGGGCCACAATTGGGCAACCAGTATGTGGGGTTGACGCTCCCGCAAAGGCGTCTCCTCCTCTCCTTCCGCGCCCACGCACGTACGTGGTTCTCGGAGAGGACAGTCGCCATAACTGCAAGTAACAATACAACATGCACGGCTAATGCACCACCGCGACACTGCTTTCATCAAGCGCATTTCGTTTAAGCTGCTGGAAGAGAACTATAGTCCTGGCTCCCAGAGCTTTAGCGGATCACACGGCAGGCCGCGTGGAAAATTAATTGCGGCGACAGTCAGATGTTCCGGCCCGTTGTCCTCACTCTGTGGCTCTTAGGCCAAGTTCGCGCGGGAAACGACGAGTTGAGCTGGCGGCTCAGCGAGCTGTTAGAGAGACAGCGCTAATGGAATGGAAGAGAAGCGTGCAGTTCGGCGGATAGATCGCCTAATCGAGTATAATCGGGAAATAGTTTAAAGGTGATCTTC
Organism: Dermacentor andersoni; assembly: GCF_023375885.2. Taxonomy (NCBI): domain Eukaryota; kingdom Metazoa; phylum Arthropoda; class Arachnida; order Ixodida; family Ixodidae; genus Dermacentor; species Dermacentor andersoni. Next base: position 90,285,544 of record NC_092817.1, on the reverse strand, counting down.
GTCGGAACTAGCGAGACAATCTAGGGCAATGGTTAGGCGTAAAGCGCTTGCGTATGTACGGCAAGTTCTTCTTTGCTAAAGGTGACGTATAACGTCGCTCTTAATTATATTTGCGTTTTTCTTTCTCTAAGAAGAATAACTCCGAAGGAGTGACAGTATATACAAAACTTGCGTTTCAAAGAGTGGGACGGCTTCGGCGGCGTTTGCTGCATGGTACTCGACGGATGCCTTTTACTCATGAAAGCATAGTGCGTCGTGATGAGCTGACTTTCATGCAGTAGAGAATGTAAAACAGCATGTATGTAACAAGGGCGCTTTTGCAAGCATGGTCTCTTATTCGTTATGACGCAATGAAGTTAGAAAAAGAGCCGCACAAACGATGATTAGTTTAAACCGCACACGTGCGCATGTCGAAGCGGACGACATTTTAATTAATAATTATGAGACATAGCTTGACTTGATAAAGAAACTGAATTTCAATGGTTAACGTAATCGGATCGTGTGAGTGAGTGAGTGAGTGAGTGAGTGAGTGAGTGAGTGAGTGAGTGCTCCCTCGCGCTTGTAATACAGAGCATTCAGAATGATCACCAGTACGTCCGAACAAACGTAACTTATATGTGTAGACGATTGGGGGCAAATTATACATCGTCCACCATATTTTTCACCTGTTTATAGTTGCAGCGACGGTCTTCGAGAGTAGAGGGACGCACGCTTGTAACAATCTAGTGTAGGTTTCAACAATACCATATTTTTGTTTCTTGCCACCGAAAATTAGCATCTACGGAAAAGAACATCTACAGACACGAACATCTACGGAACAGCAACACAGTCATAGTAACGCAATAATGGTAACGCAATAGCGGTCGCGGTTTTGTTTCGTTGTCAGGTTTTACCCCTGTCTACTTACGCTGAGTTCCGGAACTTGTGTGATTTTTTCCACGATGATCGACTCGAAGTAGATGACGGCTTTGACCAGTGCTCTGGCAACAAGTACGAAAAAGAAAACGAACGGAAATCGTTGAGCGCTCCGTAGAACTTCGTCACTCAATAGAATGAGAATTTCTTCGCGTATAATTTTGAAACACTGCAAAAGTAACTTTTCTGCTCTACCTGTTTTGTAGCTTGTCTCTTCTAACTCCAGGCTGCTCAGGCCGCTGAAAATGAAGAAACTGCCATGACACATTTCGTCTTATTTCTTTTTCTTTTCCTAGTATAAGACTATCATAAAACGTTTAGACGCATAACAACACATAAGTATGGTACTTCGCTTTCGATCGGGTAAAACCAGATGACTTCCAATTTTCGAATACCGAACAAAATTTATGAAAATCGAGTTAAACTTGATTTTGCCACAAACTTTACCGTTTCGTAAAAAAAAAACCCTAATGAACGCTGCCCATCCTTTGTTGACAAGTGGTATGTGTGTGTTAGCAAGCGACACACACACACACACACACACACACACACACACACACACACACACACACACACACACACACACACACACACACACACACACACACACACACACACACACACACACACACACACGCACGCACGCACGCACGCACGCACGCACGCACGCACGCACGCACGCACGCACGCACGCACACACACACACACACACACACACACACGTTGCTCTGCATTGCGAGCGGTAGCTGTGAAGTTGAGAATTTGTTTACCCAACTACGTTACATCCAAAAAATGGTAATTCATTGCGCACCAATCAACCTTGGTCATTCATTAGTGTTGTTGCAAGATGGTATATTGAAAACCAGTAAAAACAGAACGATAACTGACAAGGACTAAAAGCCCGACAGGTCAAGGATGTACACGGAAATGCTCCCAGTGCATATTATAAAGCATACTTCAACAAGGTTTTGGTAGATAGTAAAAGGTATCACACCTCTTGCGAAGCATGTCTGTGTGCACTAATATGTGTAGTTTTTTTCTTTCGTTAAAAAAATCAGAGAAAAAATCAAGGAAGGGATATCACCCGGTTTTTACCTCGCGAACTTGAGGGGACAAATATGTAAAACCCTAAAGCGAAGGACCCGGCTTACATACATGTAACTGTTTTTCCATGAGTAAGGCAATTAAAAAGCAATGGACTGTTGATTACGCGTTTATTGCAGGTGTTTCCGTGTTGAAAACTACAAACTTTGTTTCCTGTGAAAGAAAGGAGTAAGGAAAGAAGAGCATCTCTCCTTGTTCGTCTGTTTCTTCTATAAAACCTCTACTTCTATATTGTACAGTTAGCCATGTCTGTAACGACCCCAACTCTATCGATCTGTTGTCTGCTTTTTCCCTGAACAATACTCTAAATGTATCTTGCTTATCTCAACCACTGATCAGTTAATGTTTCCATCCGCTTTGAATCCCAGGGCTTTGGGAAGGTGGACATTCCCTGCGGGTCTCGATGGATGAATACCCTGGCATTCCATTACGATGTGCCGAGTTGTTTCCGAACCTTCTTTTTTTTTTTTTTTTTGCAGCACATACATGCCTCATCCTGTGGTGCATATTCTGACGGGTATGTAATTGTCCTCAGGAAGCCGGCCCGGGTCTCCAATAGCGAGGTACTGCCCGTTGCGTTATCATACAAATTTCCGCTCCTGATTCCTTTCTTGCCTTCTTGTATATCTGCGTGGTCGTTTTTATTTCCTTCCTTTGCATCCGATTTACGGTCTCTGTTTCTGTCACTTTCTTTTTTATGCCTGCTGGTTTTGTACCTACAGTTTCAATTACCCTGTAATGATGATTGTAAATCTATTTTACCCATTGTGTTCCAATGCGAGTGCTACGTACCTGACGGCATAAAGCATTTCCATCGAGGAACTATTCCTTCCGTGTACTTAGGCTAGCTGGAATTCTTGCATAACAGGAGCAAGAAATGTCCTATATGTGTCTACACTACGGCGTCTTTTTTTCTTCTTTTTTTTGCTTTTTTGTTACCAAGAATACTCTTCAACCCCATGAAGTACCATAACGAAGCGGCGGTGACGATTAGGCAGAAGTACGGGAGCACTTTTTCGCTTATTCGGTGAGAAAAGACGCTCCAACGGGACCACGGAAAAGTCTCAGGAGATTGTCCTAGTAATTTCATCTGCGTTTGTCGAGGTATCCGCCGTTTCCTCCTATTAGTGGCGCATGATTGATGGCGTGCACGTGGTGAACTGTTTGTGTAGATGAACCTGTTTTCTCGGTACTATCACCATCACTCTTGAAGTTATAAATATCTACTAGCGCTTCCACGCCACGTATCCAGCTCCGGCAGGCCCGAGAGTCGTCTAGACTCATAATTTGAGATCGCAATACACTGCATTGCACAACGTGTAGGAGAGTGGTCGAACAAGGGATGCCGCTGGAGACAAACCCGACGAACACGAGTCCCCTTGTCGAGACATTGGCTCCAGAGACATTCCTTGTTCCATTACCTAATGATTGCTTCATCTCTCCATATTACTGTGTACCTTCGTGTGGCGAGGTGCATTAGTGTTGCAAGACTATCGTATATCGTGCGTTAAAGATACGCTAATGGCCAATACTCAATAAGATTAGGTTAGTGAATGTTTTATTAGACCGTGGCTTCCTTTATTTGGCAGGAAAAAGTTACTATAGCATAGAAAGCGAATGCGAAAGTTTTAATTTCCGAACTTCGCGCACAGACCGTGGCGTCAGTAGATCAGTGAGACATTATATATATTACAGTACTTTTGCATGTTTCAGATTTTTGTGTGCGGACAGAGTTCTGGAAATTTGCTAAGTGTAGTACTTTTTAGCTCCTGTAGGAAGTGATGCAAGCTTTGTTTATCGATAAAATGTTAACTGGTTCCTCACACATGCTATCAATGTCTTGAGGTCACGGGGGTTTAGTGCAGGTACACTTCAAGACACTCCTCTTTCGTTGTTGCGTCTTTAACGGCTCACGATATTTCCGCGGACGGCAATAGTTGTGCTTTCTGTAGCCCAGAAGTGTAATTAAAAAAAATGACGGAATATTTAACTTTTATGTTCTTTTAGAGAGAGACTTACGAGACGCTGAGCCCACCCAGTCCTTGATATAGACGTCTTGTAAATTTCTTGGCTGTAGGATATAGACAGAGTGAAGAAAAGCAGAAAGGTTAACCAGAGTAGGGGCCTGGTTGGCTGCTCCATACATAGGGGGTGGCGAAAGGGGCAGGGAAAGGTGGTAACGTGATTAAAACGCACAATTAAGGAGATATGAAAAGTGATTTTAGGTAGTGCGTTAGAATCACGAACAAGTAAACTTTGCTACAAAGCGAACAAGATACACGTTCCAGTATAATAAATAAACACACGCGAGAACTGGAATCTATAAGCACTTAATGAAATTTTAGCGAGCAGAAATTCAACGCTGCAGAAATCATTTGAACAAGACTGATTCTGGCAATATTGGAATTGACGGTGTAGTCTGAAAATGAACAAAATACATGCTTACCAGAGTAATAGTAAAAATAATTACGGCAGAGCTCAACTCACGATGACTATCGATGGTAATGCGATTAACATCCAAGCAATGAAACAACACGCTGAATTTCGGAATTCACGGCGATTTAACAGCTGTAGTGGTCATTCTGAGACTTTCATTGCTTCGGCTATATGCGGCACACTCCGGTATCGTACCACTTGGCTATGACAGTCGCTTGCCAAGTTTAACCGTGAGCATGGCGGCATGACGACGACGACGGAATTACGAAGAAAGAATGTCGCCGATGAAACGACAAAGGCGGTGTGATGACGTTGGAATGATAACAAGATGATTATTCCTAAATGATGGTGACGGCATAACTGTGACAGCCTAATGGCGTCGGCATGAGACGAATGGGATGACGCCGATGACACGACGTGACGTGACGGTATGACAACGCATGCGTGATGGCGCGCGGCTGACGACGCAAGGACAACGATGGCATGGCAACGGTGACGTAATCTCGATTGAATCAAGATAGTATGATTAGGATAAAATGAAGAAATAATGACGCCGACGGGTTGACGAAGGCGGTATGACTACGACGGCATGTGGACAATGGGATGACGACAATGAGATGACGTTCCTGAAGGGATGAGGATGGCAGATGAAAGCGCGACGACCACGGCACGACGACAATCGTATGACCACGACGGTACGGCGAGAGTGGGATGTCAAAGTTAGAATCACGACGATCCAACAACCGCGACGGCGTCACCACCATCGACCTTATGACAACAATGCGTCACGACGATGAAATGACGACGATGGCATAACAATGGCATGAGGACAATGGGATGAGTACGAGTGCATGAGGATAATGGCGTTACGATGACTGTACCACAAATCTTGAATGATGATTATAGTGTGACGATGACTTCGTCAAGACGACGACAGGATGAAGCTCTAGTAACGACGATTTCACGACCATTGCGGCATGACGACGCCAGTGTGTCAACGAATGCATGATAGCGACTGCCTGTCGACGACGCAATGACAACGATGGCATGGCAACAGCGGCATAACAACGCTCGAATGACGACAGCATGATTACGATATGTCATAATTTATGGATTGAAATCGATGAAACGGCAAAGGCGTTATAACGACGACAGCATGAAGACAATGCGAAGACATTACTGAAGTGACGACGATGGTAAAACGACAGCGTGAGAACGGCATCACCACAACAGTATGGTGGCCACTGTGCGATCACGACCGCATGACGAGTGTCGGGTGACGATGTTAGAGTGACGATGTTGCACTGACCGTGATGACATCATGATGACATCGCGGTCGCGGTGATGACATCGCGGTGATGACGTCGCGATGACATCATGACAAGGAATATATGACGACGACTGTATAGAGGCGGTACAATGACGACGATAGCATGAGAGTGGTATGAGAACAATGGCGTGGCGACGACTGTATCACGAAGCCTGTATGAAGACGATAGTGTGACGACGACGCCATGACGAGAGTTAGATGACGACGGTGAAGCGGACGACGATGAAACGACCACGAAGGCATCACGACGATGGTGTGACAACGATGCGTGACGACTGTACGACGACGATGGTGTGACGATGATGGCGTGACGGCGACGGCATGATGCGAGTCGGATGACAAAGCTGAAATGACGACGATTCAGCGACCACGACTGCATCACGACCACGAGCGCACACCTAGTCACTCAAGGTATAGTAGACGACTTGGGCGACTGGGTCAGCCTAGAACGCGTGACGACGACTGCATGAGGAGAGTCGTATCAAGAAGCTGGAATGATGACGATATAACGACCACGACGACATCCCGATCATGGGCACACGCCCAGTGCCCAAGATGGTATACAATTTGGGTCACCAGGCCGGCGTAAGAGGACGGACGGACAAGATAGATAGGATCAAAACGACTATGTAGACAACTAATGCTAATCGCAATAAAAAGTGTGAGCCTGAAAGTATTCCTTGAGGATACTTGCACATTCCTTGCACATATCGAAGTTCTCAAAATAAATAAATAGTTCTTGTAACACATGATTATTACTTAACGCCGCTCAAAACAAAAGGCTAGGAAAAAGAAAAAAAAACGAAAAGAAACCTCCGGAGTGCTTGAATGAAAAGAATTGACAGGTGCTGAGAAGTGAAGTGGTTGAAATCACCTGCACTTCAAAGGGCAGTCGCATTTCTTGAGGCTTCTGTAAGACGTGTCTGCCAATATCTCTTCGGAGCACATTCTACCTGTCGAAAAAAAAAAGCAGAAGAAGAAGAAGAGGAAATGACCAGAAGTGATAAACTTGCAGCAGTCATGACTGAATGCAATGAGAGACGAAGACGAAATGGCTTAATCAACGGAAGTTGCATAAAGGTAGTTAACGGAGTTAACATTTTTTAGAAATAAATTAATAGATTCCAGCACTCCATATCTGGAGACCGGATGCCGCGTAGACTGTGGAAATAAGTGAGCATTGGCGCGCGTTTCAACCGGATCTAGGGAAGCCACAGCAATACTGTTATCATTATTATGTCGCTCAACAGAGGCGTGCAACACGCCCTTGACGACCACTGATATGGTGATATGGGTGAAATTATATGCAGAATTGACCGCATATTGACAGCATAGAATTGAGTCAAACAATGGTTGGGGGAGCAAATAGGCAGACAAAAAGAAAATAAAAACAATAGAAAGACGATTGTGATGTGTGAAATACACTGGGGTATTGTACGGTGGCTGATTTAATACGCCGGGTATGTTCGTATCTGGATATTCAGTCTCCTTTATTCTTTTACATTTAGATATCTTCAAAAAGATGATGATGATGATTTTTTGACATCCCCTTTGAAACTGGGTGGTGAGAAATAACATAGCCTGCTTGAGTTAATCAGGTATGCATGCTATACATGCTCTTCACTCTAGCATTTTGTCTACATCTCCTCAAGCTTTTTCAAATGCGTAAGCATTTCTATGCTTGTCCAACGAGAAAGCCGTCCGTCCTTTCGTGTTGTCTCTCGCTTCAACGACAACGAAGCGGCGAGAAGACAGCGCTCACTGAGCTCTCAGCACACGCCGCAATCTTCCACTTTCGCAGATCGTTTTCAGGATACGGGAACGCGCGTCTCTCTTCAACGCTAAGTGGCGAAGACCCAGCGCGCGAAGCCATCAGCAGTCGGCACTCTTTGTCGGCATCGCAGATCGCTTTCAAGGTACGGTCCGCGCGGCGGTGCCGTACGAAGCCGTCGCCTGAGTACGTTTGATCACGGTTCATATTGGTTCGACGCGAATGGATAAGGCGCTAAAGAGCGATAACGGCTTATAATGATCGGAACGTCATCAGCGCACCTGTCGCCGCCACATGCAGTACTTTGCTTGCGTCATCAATGCTTCTTGCGGCGCCGTCCGCACTAGTTCGTGTCGCCGCAGCGCTGTTGTTTGTGCTGTCTAGACCAAGTTTCTTAACTTTCATAATGACACCGGGCCGCGTGGAGATGTGCAAGTGGTACAGTGCTTACGCACACTTTGACAACTCCGAGAGGAGTTTCTGCGTGAATTTTTCTCTTCTTCAAAAATGCTCCATCTACCTTATACCATTACCTATGACTGTAACAGATCCTGCCGTATAAGTCTCTTCGTGTTTTTGTTCCACCAATACTTTAATAAACGTATCTTGCTTATCTCGGCTGTTGACCGCTTGATTATCCGTCCACTTCAAATCCAAGCACTTCCGGAAGGTGTGCGGTACCAACAGGTCTCACTGGGTGAATCCGTTCGCATCTCATTAGGATGTGCTGTCTCCGGATTTTCGCTGCAGCATACACATGCTCATCTTGTTTCGAATATTTGCTCCAATATGTCCTTTTCCTTTGGCAACTAGCTCCAGCCTCAAATAGCAAGGCAGTGCCCTGCGTGTTATCGTACAAATTTTTCCTTGTATTTTTTCTTCTTCCCATTCTTGTAAATCTCCATAGTCTATGTTGTTTGCATTCGTGACATCCGATTCACTCTCTCTGCTTCTCTCACTTTCTTTTTGATTACTCCTGGTAGTCTTTGTACACTTTCAATTACCCTGTACTTGGTTGCGAACTTTTTTTGACCTCTTCCTCTTTCGTCTTTAGAGTAATGACACGCGCTACCATGCGGCCGTGTTGCATATATGCAGGTGTGCAATCCGTTTCTTTAGTGCTCGCTGCTATGCATCGAGAACGGAAAGCTGGTACGTATGCTGTAGTTGAAGAGGACGCTGGACGGTCTCCGTGACAGTCCACCTACAAAGACCTATTGCCACTTCTGTAACCGCATAATCTCTGGCACCGGAGGGTGCACCGACGTCAACGCTTTTGTAAAGACGCACGCATAATCGAGCGATTGCATTGTAGTTACAATGACCGCGATTTTGCATCAGTAACATCCTGATTGTTATGTCAACGATGGGTGGAGCGAAGCGTTTCAACAGCGCCAACCACAGCCATGACTTTGAAAAGGAAAATAATATTTCCAGAGACATCCCATAAGCGAAGTCATACTACTAGCTCATACTTCAGCTTGCAAACAGCGCAAAAACGATCATTTAAGAGAAGTGAATAATGTATATAGGACGGTGTCTTCGTTGTACAAACAGCGTTTTTAACGCAGCAGTGCCCGTAGTGAAAGCACTTCTTTTTTTATTTAGTCACTGCTGGTGTAGGTATACAATGTATTTTTTTAGCTGCAACAAAATTTTAAAATTTGCCCGTGGCAAAAAGCACAGTTCAAACCCTTGAACTAAATTACTCGATGAGACTAGCATCACTTATACCAAAAATCAAAACGCCTAACCAAATAATCACCATAATTAACATAATTACTATAATGAATTATTTAATTAAATTCTTTACGGCACATATTCCAATTTACAAAATTTCAGTCGGTGAGTTCGGAAGGCGTATCCACTTGGAATTAATTTTCAAGATGACACCAATTTCTAGATATTGTCACATTGTCTGAGGAAATACATTGCTGTTCCAGTTACATTTGTCTTCAATTCATAAAAACAGCATCTTCTTTAAAAAACAAGTGGAAGAACAGTGTATATTTACCGCAAGTAATGAAGGTGCGTAACTCGAAACCGGTGTGCCATCTTCAGCATTCGTTCCAAGTCGGTATGCCTTGCCAGCTCACTAGCTAGAATTCGTAAATTGCAATATGTGCTCTAAATAAAATAGCAAATTGCTTAATAAGTGCAATTTTGTTAATGAGTCAATTGGGTATTTGATTTAGCGTGGAAGTACTGACCGCCTCATCGACTTCAAAGGTTATAATTGTGCATCTGCCACAAGTGATTTTCTTTGTTATTTTGGTGCAGCTAAAAAGAGGGACCCTATATGATACACACCAATTATAGTGTCGTGCGCCTGCTCGGTTTTGTATTGTGTTTGTACAGTAGTCGAGTGCTCATCGTCTTTGTAAGTGAAATTATATATAAAAAAAAACGCGCATGTTGTGCATCGGACAGTGAGCGCTTAGCTCACTGTGTGATTTCTTCATTCCACTTTATCCTCATGCACTGTTTTCCGCTTACCCCTTCTCTTATGCCCCTACTGTAGAGCCAAATGCACTTCAGAGGCCAAATACATCATCCTCCGGCTAACACCTCTAATAACTTTATTCTTACTCTCTCCTAACAAGGCGGCACTTTGCTTTAATGAGTGAAGCGGCCAGGAAAGGAGATCGCGGAATGTCATAAGTTGAACGCAAAAGACACTGGGCGTATGCGCTCAGTGGTGTTCAGTATGTTAGTCCTATACATATTTCTTGATGACTGCTCAGCGTGGTATTTTTAATAGCGACATACGTCCACAAACTCGTGAGCCCACTCACTCAGGCTCACTCAGAGCCAACCGTGAGCCTTAGTGAGTCGAAATGCGTCCGAGCGGTCGTGAGTCCGAGTGAGCTGAGGTAAGCGTCAGCTATAACTTATAGATCAGGGTATATGCAGGTTAAATGTATAGTTTGTGTGATTCTGAGTGAGCTCAAGTAAGCCCGAATCATATGCGATTGCAATCGGCTTTGAGTCCACCAGACTTCGTGCTAGGCTGAGTTTACGTGACTGTTAGGGAATCTGAGTCTTCAGAAGAGTATATGCTTGGGCTGGTTGGTAATACATAGTTACACTAGAAGCATAGCGCGGAAAGGACGATCGACAAAGTCTGCATATCTGAATCTGCGTATCCACAGTAGCAGGGTAAGGCCCCTGACTGCGTGTGTCTTAGTGATCCATATAGTGATCATGAGTCAATGAGCCTTAGTCTGATTTTCGCGAGTCCGCGGGAGTTTGACGGAGTATGATTTTTGGTCAGTTTGATTCCCCGTGTAGCCCAGCTGATTCTAATTTTGGGGGAGTCTGAGTGAGCTTTAACATTTAGCTAAAGGTAATCTTTGGTGCGTGAGCCTAAGTGCGTTCTTTTTATTTTGCCAACCCATAGTTAGATACGACCCCGTTCGCCCGTATGTACTTGTAGTTCAAGTCAGCCGTGGGCAAAGTAAGAGGTGACACGCACGTGTTTTCAAAACACTCCATTGGTTTCCTATAACACATCTGCACTGCATCCTCGCGGGGGAGGCCCACCGATCACCACGATGCGCTTAAGGCCGCGCCTGCTTACTTTGTTCGTCGTTCCTGCACATTACGTTGGACGATCCCGTGACATTGCGAAGCTGCGGGAGTTCCTCGCTCATGCAGCCACATTTGTTACGGATGAGAACTTGCGAGCATATCGAGAAGCACATCTAGAAAGAAAGAAAGAGATAAAGTCAGCGAAAATGATCGATCGTGGAAGCAGTTTGAAGCGATGAGGTGTATAAACCACATCTGTCGTTACGCAGGTGTTTATGTGAACAACTCTAGTAATTCATCGATGATGTAATTTAATACGTTAAGAAAGCATCGACGACCGTATCATGTACTGAAGAAGTGGCTAGTGTGTTTTCAGAATGGAATAATCTGTTCCTTGTTCTTGAAGCGGACGGACGTGGTGTTGCTTTTCTGAGAACCGCCTTGCTGGTTTTACTTTTTGTTTCTATTCTCGGCGGTGCCTGCATTCCCACGCTTCGCTGTGCTTCCTTTTGCCGCTATTCGTCTTCACCGGATTGTAGCTGTTATCAGTTTATCACTCGGCGCAAGATGCGCCTTGGCATCCAAAATTTTTTCGCCAGTTCCACAGCCAAGGAAGCGTGTATGATCAAGAGAGAGAGAGAGAGATAAATGAGATGCGAAAGGCAGGGAGGTTAACCGGAAGATAGATCTCCAGTATGCTACCCTGCACTGGGGAAGGGACAAGGGGAGAAAGATATATAAAGAAGAAAATGACACTCAACGTAAGGGAGGAGGATGAGAAAAAAAAATTTGTGCGCTTCACCAATAGTGTCGTGAATTCTCGAATGTGCGAGAACGCCAGCGATTACTCTGGAATGTGCAGCTGCAACGGAAAAGGATTAGCACAAGTGAGCGCGACGAGTGCAGCAGGGAAATCGCGGCACGCGGCGCTCTTGTTTCAGAGTACGCCGGCAACGAGAGTACCAGCCCGATGCACAGCTCAGAGCTGGGGATGGCTGGGGTGTTCGGCACTCTCGTTATCCGCGTGCTCGTACGTATGGATGGAATGGATGGATGGATATTATGAGCGTTCCCTTTGGAACGGGGCGGTGGGTTGCGCCACCAAGCTCTTGCTACTATACTGCCTAATATCCTACCTAGGTTAAACAATGAAAAAAGAGAAAAAAAAACACTATGAACTACCACGCCCAAATTTTCTGATCCCCTATTGCGAACTGTGCTTTTGTACGTCTCCGTCTTTTGTCGTTTCCCTACTTTTCTTCCACCAATCCTCCGGTCGCCTCTTACTAATGTCTATTGCGGACATGTTTGCTTTACCACTGCTCCCTCTGAACCCAAGGGCTTCAAGGAGGCCAGTGGTGCCTAAATCGACCGCTGGGTAGACGTCTTCACATTCTAATAAAACATGCTCCGTAGTTTCCCTAGCTTTACCACAGCAAGCACACGCTTATTCTTCCTTCTTATATCTCGCTTTATAGGTGCGCGTTCTAAGGCATCCCGATCTCGCTTCGAAAAGTAATGAGCTTCCCTTTGAGTTATCATAAATGGTTTCTTGCTCGGGAACAAGAGCGCCGCCTGCCGCGATTTCTCCGCTCGGGTCATCGGCAACTTGTGCTAACACTTTTTCCGTTGCAGCTGTACGGTGAGACATGCAGAAATTATGGACGCACTCGATCCGTGTAATTGAGATGGACAGCCGGCGACTGTGCTCGCCGCTATCACTGTGATAAAAGTGTTGCTTGTCTTTCTGAGCGTAAGGTCGCCCAATAAATATTTTGATTTCTAACTCGCACTCTTGGCTGTGTCTGGTTCTTCACCGTCACTACAACGCGACAGTATGATTTTGTAATATAAACACTGTAATAACGCTCTCATGCGGCTCTTAGACCATTTGAGCCACCGGCTGACAGCGGAAGCGATGCATCCATCGCTGTACGCGTGTGAAATAGATATCTACATGGTGTGGTTATTTATGATCATCAGCCTATTTTATGTCCGCTGCAGGACGAAGGCCTCTCCCTGCGATCTCTATGCAATTACCCTTGTCCTGCGCCAACCGATTCCAACTTGCGCCTGCGAATTTCTTAATTTCATCACCACATCTAGTCTTCTGCTATCCTCGACTGTGCCTCCCTTCTCTTGGAACCCATTCCGTAACCCTAATCGTCCGCCGGTATCTAACCTACGCATTATGTGACCTGCCCAGCTCCATTTCTTTCTGTTAATTCAATTAAGATATCGGCTATCCCCGTTGGCTCTCATATCCACACCGCTCTCTTCTTGTTTCTCAATGTAACGTCTAACATTCTTCGTTCCATCGCTCTTTGTGCGGTCCTTAACTTGCTCTCGAGCTTCTTTGTCAGTCTCCAATTTTCTGCCCCATATGTTAGCACCGGTAGAATGCACTGATTGTACACTTTTTTTTTTAATGATAACAGTAAGCTTCCAGTCAGGATGCACTGATTGCACACCTCTCTATTTAATGATAGTAGTAAGCTTCCAATCAGGCTCTGACAATGTCTGCCGTATGCGCTACAACCCATTTTTATTCTTCTGTAAATTTCCTTCTGGTGATCACGGTCCCCTGTGAGTAATTGACCTAGGTAAACATATTCCTTCACAGACCCTAGAGGCTCACTGGCGATCCTGAACTCTTGTTCCCTTGCCCGGCTATTCATGATTATCTTTGTTTTCTACTTATTATTCTTTAGCCCGACCTTTAAATTCTCTCTTTTAAGGTCCTTAATCATTTGTTGCAACTCGTCTGCATTGTTGCTGAATAGAACAATGTCATCGGCAAACCGAAGGTCGCTGAGATATTCGCCGTTGATCCTTACTTCTAAGCCTTCCCAGTTTAATAGCGTGAAAGCTTCTTCAAAGCATGCATTGGAGAGATTGTGTCTCCTTGTCTGACCCCTTTCTTTATAGGTATCTTTCTATTTTTCTTGTGGAGAATTAAGGTAGCTGTGGAATGTCTGCAGACATTTTCCAAGGTATTTACGTAAGTGGCCTGTACTCCTTGATTACATTGCCTCTATAACTGCTGGTATCTCTACTGAATTAAATGCCTTTTCGTAATCTATGAAAGCCATATAAAGAAGCTGATTGTACACTGCGGATTTCTCGATTACCTGATTAATGACATGGATGTGATCCATTGTAGAGAATCTCTTCCTGAAACGTGCCTGTTCCCTTGGTTGACTAAAGTCCAGTGTTGCCCTTATTCTATTAGAAATGATCTTGGTGAATATTTTATATAATATTGGAAGTATGCTAATGGCCTATACCTTTTCAATTCTTTAACCTCTGCCTTTTTGTGGATTAGTATAACGTTGGCATTCTGCCAGATCTTTGGGTCTCTTGAAGTCGTGAGACATTTCGTATAAAGAGCCGCAAGCTTTTCAAGCATGCGGTCTCCTTCATCTTTGATTAAATCGACTTTTATTCCGTCTTCTCCTGCCGCTTTTCCTTGTTTCATGTCTTGTAAGTCCCTTCTAACTTCATCGCTAGTTATAGAAGGAGCCTCTGTAACCTTTTCATTACTACTACGAATGCATGTAGCGTTGCTGCTCTAGGTATTGTACAGGTCAGTATAGAACTATTTCGCTGCTTTTACTATATCTTCGAAATAGCTGATGATATTACCCTGCTTATCTTTCAGTGCGTACATCTTGCCTTATCCTGCGCCAAGTTTTCTTCTCACTGATTTCATGCTGCGTCCATTTTTCACTGCTTCCTCAGTCTTACGTTATAATTTCGAATATCCTTTATTTTCTCCTTGTTGATCAGTTTTGACAATTCCGCGAATTCTATCTGATCTCTTGTGTTGGACACTTTCATTCTTTGTCGTTTCTTTATTAGGTCCTTCGTTGCTTCGGAGAACTTACCTACTGGTTGCCTTGGTGCCTTACCTCCCAATTCAATTGCTGCTTCTGAAGCCAGCCTATAGTTACGGTTTCATCCATTGCCTCTATGTCATATTCATCTCGCTGTTCTAAGACTGCATATTTGTTTGCAAGCACGAGCCTGAATTGGTCTGCTTTTACCCTTACTTCATGTAGGTTGGCCTGTTTCTTCTTGACCAATTTTACTCTATATCTCTTCAAATTGAGGTGAATCCTAGACCTCACTAAGCTATGATCACTGCACCCCTCCACCTTTACCCTACCTAACATTTCTACAACGTCTACTATGCTGGGATCGGCAAAAAGTATGAAATCAATTTCATTTCTTGTTTCACCTTTAGGGCTTTTGCAGGTCCACTTTTTGTTGCTGCGCTTTCTGAGAAAGGTGTTGATTATTCGCAGCTTATTCTTTTCCGCGAATTCTACCAACATGTCTCCTCTAGTGTTTCTAGAATCGACGCCGTAGTTACCAACTGCTTGTTCACCAGCCTGCTTTCCCCCCACTTTTGCATTGAAGTCGCCCATTACTACAGTATACTGAGTTTGCACTTTTCTCATCGCTAATTGCACATCTTCATAAATCTTATGTACTTATCACTAGAGGTTGGAGCGTAGGCTTGTTACTACCTTTAATCTATACCTCTTATTAACTGCAGCAGAACTGATAAATTGGGCTAGTTGGTAAGTATTCATGGTGAAATTATTAAGTGAATTATTAACCTCCTAAGTTTTATTACGACTACTGCTGCCCTCTCATTAATGCTGTAGAATTCTTCAATGTTGCCCGCTATGTCCTTATGAATTAGGATCGAATGCTGCTATTTATGCTTTTCCCCAATAAGAAGAACGAAAGTGCTGTATACTGACCTGCTGGAAATAAGTCTGGTCTGGTGCGACGTACTTCTGCCACATCGCAGGCCACATGGTGACGCAACGGTCTTTGTACGGGGCTGGAAGGCGCTCCATCATCCTCTGCGTCCGCGAAAACATAGTTGCAGGTTATTGTAAGGGTGTAGAGCTTCTGAATTCAAAGTTAAAAATGGGGCTCAGGAAGACTACACTTTTTCATCCCTGAGACGACTGCCCTTGGTATTTCATTTCCTTTGGCAAAAGGCATGCAGTTCACGAAAAAAAAAAAAAAAAAGCGGACTGAATGAGGGTTTGTGAGTACAAACTTCAAGGGTCATGCGACCATATATTATTGACATTGACAGTGTAGCTGTGTCCGCCAGATAGCCTAAATTATCGCAGTCCTTTGTTCTTCGACGGATATGCTGGCGTGCTCGGTGTTTATTTACGAGCTGCTGATTGTATAATGCAAGACAGCGCGAAAACACAGATACGCGCGGGAAACGGTTACTCGGCCTGCCCGTTCCTTCATGCCCTCCCGTATCAAGCGTATTTACAATTACGCACGTTTTCTACGTTTTCCTCTTACGCAAAACTTCCTCGTGTTTTCCCTCAATGTTTTCCCCCCTTCAATTTAATCGTTATACATATAGGTGCGTCCCGATCACCGCGACCGCTGCGAGGCTCACCATTTCGATGCCGATGTAGGTGGTCATGTAGGGAGACAGATACATGCCGTCTTCGTTGGGGTCGGGGCTTACGCCGCGTCTGTGCACCATTATGATCATGCCCATCTCGCTGCTGGAGCGCAGGTATTCGTCTCTCTCGATGTCCACAACCAGAGTCAAACCTGAAGAACGAAGTTTAACAGCTCGACGTCATACTGTTCCCGATGCCAGTTACGTTGGCGCGTTCTCATACGTAATACGTATGCCTCATTTTTCTTTTCGGAAAACTTTTTTTTTATTGAAATGGGTAAATGGAGATGCTGGCGCCTGGAAAATGACGTTACCGTTTGTTGGTGAAATAGTTGTTTTTGATCACCCTTAGTGCGAAAACACACGCTGCTTTCCGCTCTTTGAGCGTGCGGCCGCTTTAGGCTGGTCTTTTGTAAGTTGACGCGAGAATCGCGGTTGTCATACAGAATTGCGAAAATGAAGAACGCGTGGGTGAACATGGCTTCTGTGATGTTCACAGATGATGCGCAATGGTGATTACGCTGGGACCAGGCGGGTACGATTATAAAGCTATTTCTGTTTAGCGAGGAGCCTTGAGCTAGAGAGAACAGCCATGCGTTGAAGCAAGCAAGCAAGCAAGCAAGCGTGCGTGCGTGCGTGCGTGCGTGCGTGCGTGCGTGCGTTCGTTGAACTGCTGAATTCTTTTTTTTAATTTTCATGCATCCTATTTGCACTGTCTGTATCGTACGCTTGTAAAAATAAGTGAAGTTAAAAGTTCAGTGCTCGTGTGCGTTGCCTTCTTGACCAACTTGTAATTCGTCTCTTCGTGCGTCTAGACGTTTAAATGGGGCCGACTATACCGTCTACTCGAACAATAGTATTTTAGTTAACACGCTTCATATTTTTCACAAGGAATCGTATATTTATCACCACAGTAAATATTTTTTTCACAGCTAGTGCGATACTTATTAACGGAAACGGTAAAAGCAACAGCGTAAGAGGATACAGACGCAATTTGCAAAAATGACTTCTTTACACAAAGAAGTATGCGGATGAAAAACGTTACACTTATGTATAGCTGAATTAATTACGCATGGACAAGTGCAGATAAAGGTGCGTTTTGTAATATAAACCAAAAATACAACTTGTGCCTAGAGCTTTTTTTTTTTTTTTCAGAGCAATTACCAGTGCTCTTGCAAAGCGTTTGTTTGCCACTTAAAAAAAAATAAGCTTTACCTAAGGAGCTTGTATCTAAATACATAGGAAAGGAGAAATCATTTTTGTCGGTAACCACTGCACCAATTTTATTATTTAAAAGTAAACGTTAAGAGATATCCACTGTAGGGAGTAGATTGCTGATTTGGACCATCAGAGTTTAACGAAAATTCTTGAATATCGTAACATTTAGGAAAGCTGAACATGAAACTTTACAATTCAGTAATAAAACAAATACGATACAATTCTGCAAAATGTACCTTTTCAGTCATCCAAGGTGGTCAGAATCGATGTACTATATATACCTGTCTGAAATGTATCACCAGTCCGTGAGCAGGAATTTCGCAAAACCCTCGTGAGCATTTTAACGATTTCATGTAAAGTGTAAACTTATGTATGAGGTTTGCCCACTTTAAACCCTCTAATATATACACTTTACAGAACTGTGATACCTGTCTTTGGTGCAGAGTTACAAATTTATAACCTTCTTGCTTCATTTTTTTTTCATCTTATCGATTTTCTGCAATGTTGTTTAAAAAAAATGCAGGCTTTATATAGATATTCTGCTTGCTATACATTAGGTAGATTTAGGTCTGTTCTCTTAAATACAACGAATTTAGTTCAAGTCAGTTTAGCGGTTGTATAATTAATGCTAGCACTTCAACTTACGCTTACTTGAATAGGTGGAATCGGCGTTGGGCAGGAGTTAAAGCTTACACTTAATCAGCAACTAACTGCAGGCTCAAGAACCTGCGGTCAGTATACCTTTAGCTCACAGGCTTGTCATCGTTAGGTTTTGAGAGCTATGGCTTACCTAACCTTTCAAACACACAAATAAGAGGCGTGATTAGTACAAGTTTGCTCATTGAAGCATGTTTTGAGTCGGCTGTGTCGTTTCCTTGATTATGTGAGCAACAGACGCTTTCTCAATGGGCAGTTCGTTATGCGTACGCAATACCTCCCAGCTTCATTGCATTGTTCACTACAACAAGATATTTACTCTGTCGGAAACAAAGGAAAAGAAGGGTGCTTCTTAGATTATAGCGCTGTGTTGCAATGAGAGTCGGCAGCAAACACCAGCCGTGAGGCACCATGTCTGTAATTTTTTTTTATTTCTTGACTCGTCATTTCTTTCTCCAACTGTGCCGCTGTAACGATGAGATCGTCAAGGCAGGATCTGCTCACCGTCGACAGGCAAGTTGCTTGCTTGATAGGAGATCTTCGAGGCGTTGTAGTTTGAGCAGAAGATGCAGTAGCACAGGCCGAAGGTGGGGTTCGTGCTAGGTTCGTACATGCTGCAAGACAAGGGCGCGAAAAGTGCGACTGTTATGATAGTGCTATCGACACATGAGCTTTGACAAAAAACAGTGGAGACGAGAAGCTCGTCATGGCAAGACGCACTGATTCGTAGCCTAATTGGATATGCAGTAACTGTCTTTTTTTTTTCCTGTTCGCGTTTAAGTTCCTCGCGTGTGGTACAAATCAATGCGTTCAGCTACCTAAAGCACACACATGTAACGCCTTTGGTCATACGAGGCACAAATTTTGACCAAGCAGCCAGTGTTCAATCTCTCACGATGTCTCCAACTTAGGAACCCGGTTCTGTAAAAGTTCAAGGCACAAATATAGCGAAGCCGTGCACGATACCAAAGCGAGTACGCCTGGCCATAATTTTTGAAACAAGAGATTAGCATATGTCCCACACTCTTTTATACATTAATATTTAGAGCGCAGCTCTTAGGCGCCCGTTTCTGCGTTGAGCGCCAGCGTCCCTCGGCGTCCTCGGCGTAACGAGCACAGCGAACAATGAAAGAGCGAACGCGGAGCGCAGCGGGGGGATGAAAGACGGCGATAGCAAAGAGGCCGCGAGGAGGAAAGCGTAGGAGGAGGGTGCAGCCGAAATATGAAGAGTAAAACGGAGGAGAAGAGTATAGGCGAAAGGGTGAGGAGGAAAGCGGAGTACCGCACCAGCCGTGCTCCACGGCTGCGACCAGGCATGCGGCGAGCGCGTCCGCCGATACCATATATGGAAACAAAGAAAGCGCTGGCATGGGTTTCGGACCCACTGCGCCGCCGCCGCAAGAGAATGCGCTCAGCGCGAGCCACGCGTTCCGTGGTTCACGCTTTCTTTCTGAACAATGAGTGACGCAACCGGTGGAAATGCTTCGTCTTACGCTGCTGCTAAACGAGCTGCCCAACCATAGGCTTAGCGCCGTCTCCGAGAGGAGACGGCGCCGTTCAGAATCAAATTATTTGCCACAATATATAACGAATTCAAAACACCTAAACGGCTGCGCTCAAAATTCTCATTAAGGGGTATCGTATGATATGACAATATATATATATGTATATATATATATATATATATATATTATATGCTAGGCTAGTACGTACCAAAGCCACGTTCTGATTATTATGAGGGACGCCGTAGGGGACTCCGGATTACTTTTGACCACCTGGGCTTCTTTAACGTCCACCCAATGCATGGTATAAGAGCGTCATTGCATTCCGCACCTCCGTCGGAATACGGCCGCCGCGGCTGGTATCTAACCCGTCAGCTCGAGTTCAACAACGCAGCGCCATAACCACTAACTACTGTGGCGGCTAAACGTACTGATTGTATACCGGAAGAATATATATTATTTCTGTTAGTTGCAAAGTGCGTTCCAAATCCAAATTGTAGGTCGCACGCGGGGATATGAAAAAGTTTTTATCATTTGGTATAATTATTAGAGCTACATGAAAGAATTTTCGCCAGTATAATTACTGAGGCATGTCTACCTAATAGTGTAATTACCGTGCTAATATGCCTTTTACTTTTTGCATGCAGTGATCGAAGTTAGTGACCCGGATGATGGATGAAAACTGAGGCTCGCAGAGAGAGAGAGAGAGAGAGAGAGAGAGAGAGGATATAAGGAAGGCAGGGATGTTAAACAGTCAAGAGTGTGGTTGGCTACCCTACGCTGGTGAAAGGGAGAAGGGAAATATATAGAACGGAGAGAGAAAGGGTATAGAGACGTGCACAGATAGTCATTGAGTAAAAGCCGCTCGTGCAAACAAGACGTTCTCACAAAGCACAAAAGTGCCTTCACTGCCTTCTGAGCTGATGTTCGGTGGGGACGGTGCTCTAGTACTGTCTGTTCACTCAGAGGACAATCATTTAGTCTCCTCAATGTGTTGGACAAAGATTTGTCTTTGTGCTTGAAATTGAGGACAGTGGCACAATAAGGGGTCAATGTTCTCCTCGTGTGCACAAATATCACATGCAGGACTATCATCTATTCTAATTATTGTTGAGTATAAGCTTTCGTGAAGGCAACTCCCAGCCACAACCGACACAGAAAAGACGCTTCGCGTCGGTGCAGTCCGGCCGGAGGTCTGAGTTGCAGTGAAGGGTTTAGTCTGTGCAGTCTGGTGCGCCTTGTATGTGCGGTATTCCACTCTGCTAAGGAGAGCGTATGTGTTAGAATGCGAAGTTGTTTTGCAGCGTCCGTCCTTGAGAGAGGAATGGGGACGCAGCGGTCTTCTCTGTTTGACGTCCGAGCTGCTGTATCTGCGTCATCATTTCCAATGATACCGCAATGACCTGGTATCCATTGAAATAAGATATCATGGCTTTCTTCTCTCAAGTGATGGAAAACTTCTACGATTTCATACGTGAGCTGATCGTGAGTTCCATGTCGAAGAAACGACTGCACACATTGTAAGGCCGGCCTTGAATCGCAGAAGACTGCCCATTTTCGAGGACTTTCAGCATTTATCACATGAAGCGCGTCGCGGAGGGCCGCGAGCTCTGCAGCTGTAGACGTAGTGATATGGGAAGTTTTTAACCGCTGGGTTGTTCCTATTGTTGGTATAACTACAGCGCCACCGGAACTGGTTGATGTAGTTGAGCCATCAGTATAGACGTGTGTGCAGTCGCTGTATTTCTCGTACAAGAGGAGTAAAGTAAGTTGCTTGAGTGCTGATGCTGGCAAATCCGGCTTTTTCTGAAGTCCTGGGATTGTAAAGGTTACTTGAGTACGGCTCACACACCATGGAGGAATCGAAGGTCTTGCCGCAGGTGTGTAACCTGACCTGAGAAAGGCACGGTGCGCGAAGACAGTTGCACTGAATGTCGTGCAGGGCCTTTCTACTGGGAGACTTGCGAGGTCGTGGTTAGGGGTATGGGTGAAGTGTCCTTTGTGCAGATGCATTGTTTCAGTGGTAATGTGCGTTCTAATAGTGTAATCTTGAGCGACTGCAATAACTTCAGTCGTTGACACACTCCGCGGTATAGGCCAGGACATATATTGAGTGCTTGGGCTCGGATGCTCTGTATTATATTCAGGTTAGTTCTGCATGTGTCGGAGATCACCAGTAGGCTGTACCGCAGGAATCCAATAAAAAGGACTCTGTACAGTTGCAGCATAGATTGTATTGACACTCCCCAGGACTTTCCTCCTAGAAACCCAAACATATGTCAGATTCCTGGCAGGAGTTTTTTCACCTAATTCCCATGAGGGTTCAGGAGAGATTTCTGTCAATGACCACCCCCAAGAATCTTTGACTTGTGCTGTACCAGATCAGCCGTCCGTTGACAGATATCACGTATGGAGACATTGATTTTCCGGTAAATGCCGCCACTGCACACTTTTCACATGATAATAGAAGTCCTTGTTCTCGAAGGTAGGATGATGTAAAGTGGCTGCCTTCTGAAGCCGCGCGCGAAACTGCAGTCGCGTCACACCCGTCGCCCAAATACAAGTGTCGTCGGCATAGATGGAGAGCCTAAAGGTGCATGGAAGTGTGTCGGAGAGCCCAGTGAGTGGTAGATTGAAGAGCGTTGGGCTCAGTACTCCACACCCCGAGGCATACAACGGATACTGTGACGCTGGGAGGTTGGGCCATCCTCGGTAAGTATGAAAAAAGATCTCATATGTAGATAGCTACTAATCCAAAAATAGAACTTGCCGCCAAGTCCTATTGCCTCTAACGCGTTGAATATCGGTTCGTGCGTTACGTTACTGTATGCTCCTTTAACATCCAGAAACAGGGCAGGAAATAGTCATTTGCAGGACTCTTGGTGCTCTACGTACGTCACCAAGCGGATAACGTTGTCTATGGAAGAACGGAAGAAGTTGGTAATAGCGCCCAGCAACATGGCTATAGCGGCCAGCAAATTTATCATGAAATGAAGACTGTATGTGGTGATGATTGTCCATCATATGTCACTGTTGTGAGGCAGAAACTAAATATCTAAGATGGTCACATATCCCTCACTGAGGATCCTAGAGCTGTACGAACCTCTTTCCCTGATGCATGGGGCCGCCACAGTGAAGAAACTGAAAGTATTCATTCTGCAAGATCGACGTGTCACCATTGAAATGATGATGCATGGAACAGGTTTAAGCTACCGTAGCGTGCGGAGCATAATTCAAGACAAACTGCATAATTCTAAGATAATTCTAAGATGTCTGCACTACATAGACAGCTAACTTCTTTCCGCCAGACACGATGCGACCTGTCAAGGCAGATGCTAACTCTTTTGGAGCACGACGAAGATGACTTGTCTAGTCGCTTGCTATCTATGGACGAATGTTGGATCTACTTCTATGATTCAGAGACTGAAGATATGACACCATGATTCCGCTCCGCCTAAAAACGCCATCGTACAAATGTCTGTTGTCAGGTCATGACAAGGTAGGGTCATGTTGGTGTTATGAGTTTGCAGTGGAGTAATCGTGACAGACAACAGCACATATTACTGCGCACTAATGCGTGCACAGTACTACATGGTGTGAAGCAAAAGCCCCGTTGTATGCTCTGCAAATGTGTCCGTCGTCTCGCTGATCATGCACTTGCACACTCATCTCAGTCTGCTGAGAGCAAAACAATGTGGCTATGAAACATCGCCCCATCCACCTTATTCTCCTGATTTCGCACCAAGTGAAAATTGCTCCAAGAAATGAAAAATTCAGTGCATAGTGGTCGATTTGATGATACAGGTGAAGCCATTCAAGAGGTCGAACGGTGTATTTCCGTGTTATCTTATAAAACGGAGGACTAAAAAACGCTGACAGGAAATGTGTCGATTTGAATGATGACTGTGCAGAGAAGTCTTAGTAACTGAAAAGTAAAATAAAGAGTTTCGTATATTTATTTCTTGGCGATTATCAGAGCTTTTTTATACCCCTCGTATGTCTACGCTGCCATCTTTCGTACTCACGTCCGCTTCGCCCGTGCTGCTGTGCAGGACAAAGCCTCTCGCACAGTCAGCTGCAGTTGCCGCGCACGGCTTCTACTGCTGTTGTCATGGACGTCGAGATCGTGGCGTTTCGTGCTGGTGCCTCATTTCGATGGAGACACCCGTGGGAACTCAAGGGACGTCAAGGGCACGTCAGGCAACGACAAGTTGTCAGGATTAGTTGGAAGCGCATACTATAAGCAGTCTTCCATATTATGTATGTTGATTTCAAAACCAGAGCTTCACACGCACATCTCGTATGCTTAAATCACTGCTTCAACATGCTTTTTTTCTCGCCTGCTATATCCGCGGCTAACACGTTTACCCAAAGGACGTATTATCGTTGCAACAAGAAGTGCTGGGCAGTGAACTGTAGCAGTGGTGAGTATGCTGCAAGAATTTACAAGGTTACGTTATCTTGGGTGGTGTGCAAAGCTGCTCTCCTACGTGGTATATGGGAAAAGACACTTAAACAGCACGCAAGTGGAGCTGAGGACGCGTACATGCTTGATATCAGCCACTGCCTCCGCCGGAATTATTCGACCAGCCATCTGCGCAGAATACGCAAAAATTAAATCGAACTTGCCGCTGTTATTGCCATGTCTGGGCCTTCCACATATGTGGAGGTTTCCTAGCCAGACGGCCGCAAGCCGCCTCCTTACCTCCTCACTAAAAGGAGTAGGAGAATGTAGGGATTGAGATCATCTGAAGGACATGTCGGCTACCATCCAGTGCTCTGTGGTAGAAAATTGAAGACTAGGAACTTTTGAGTGCTCAGTGACCGTTTTTTTTTTCTTTCTCTTTAGTGCGCCATCCGGTCCCTGCCATCTTGCCTTTAGTGCAGTTAGGGGTCCTGTCGGTAGGTGAGGAGGCGGTATGCGGCCGTCCGGCTAGGAGACCTCCAGATGTGCGGAACGCCCAGACAATGCAATAACGTCAGCATGTTTGATGCAATTTTTTGCGTATTCCGCGCAGATGGCGAGCCTTGCGAAGAATTCCGGCGGCGGCTGTGGCTGATATGGAGCATGCACGCGTCCTCAGCTTTACTTACATGCCGTTGGAGCGTCTTTGCTCGGTACAGATGGTGCAAGAAACAAACAAACAAACAATCAAACAATCAAAGACCGGTCCAGTGCCATTGAGCCCTCAAAAGTTCCTATTCTTCAATTTTCTATCACAGAGCACTTGGTGGCAGCCGGCATATTCTTCAGATGATATCAATCCCTACATTATTCTACTCTTTTTCTTTTTGCTTTTTGTACGCTTTTGTAACTAACTCCCTTTGTGACAAATACCGTCTGATATCTGCGATTACGTGTTCTGAAGCATTCTGAAGAATTCAGTTCGCTAGAGATTGTTTCCCTACGTTGCTTACAAAGCCCGACGTTTTACTTCAAGGACCGGTAAACAAAGAGGAGTACTCGGAATAGTTGAAATACACCGAGATACTCTAAATAGACGCTGGAATTCTCAAAGTCGTATAAACAAACGACTCTCTGAAAAGCGCGTGATGGAAAGGTTGCCGAGTTCAAAGGAGCTCTACGGTGTTGAAGCGCCTCTTGGAAAACATGTTTTCGTGCCCCCCCCCCCCCCCCCCCCTCCTCCCATCACCCACCTCCCACAATTTGATGCCAAAAATGAAGACCTTCAAAGAACCATGGCAGCGGCCGGTAAAAGAACAGCGGGATACGATGTTGCCTGGGCACAAGAAGCTCTCTTGAAAAGGTGCCGCTCCTTGGAAATATCCCATTCTTCACAACCTAAAAACATAGCTTTGACCCGGGCGTTTGGCAAGAGGCGAGTCCCTTTGAAAACGAGCGCGACTTGGTCAGCGCTACTTGCTTGTAATTAGAGTTACTGTACATGCTCCTTTTAAGGAGCCAGAGTTGCGCCACTGTTTCCCGCGCGCCACTCGCACCGCCTCCAGCGATTCTAGCTCCGCTTAGAGTTACTGTATATATGCTCCCTATCCCTTGCCATCTTCCGGACTGGCATTAACGCAGCTTTCTTTCTTTCTTTCTTTCTTTCTTTCTTTCTTTTGATTCTGTGCACTTCTCACAGACCGGCCGCGTCAAATGACAGCTGACATGAGTGAGAACGCGGGGCGCTGCTCGAGCCGATGACGATGGGCGAAAGGAATAGGTTTGGAGTCAAAGTAGCATAGATTCGTTTAGTTATTGCGGTCATGGCAGCCCTTTTAGTTTCGTCAGCGTGGACGCCGAGGGCGCGTGATGACACCCGATCCGCACGGGGAAGCTGTCGTTATCTGACGTTGCCTCACTTTTCCTCCTCCTAGGTCGTCGCGTCGCCTGATGCAGTTGCGCTGTTCTTCCGTTGGCCAGCTGCGACTCCAACGACCCCTTTCTAGCCCGCGGGTCACGGCCTTCATTGGGGGCGTTCTGACTGTTGTGATCTTGGGCGCCGCTAATCGCCTCCTCACGATAGCGCGTGTTACACGTTTTCCGCGTCTGTATAGCTCTATCGGCGTTGGCGTTAGCCTCGTGTCCTCTGTAACTGGCGGTGGGCGGGCAGTCATTAGCCACTCAAGTCAGCACGTGCTCCCCCCCCCCCCCTCCCTTCTGCCCCCGCCCGCACTCCTTCACCCTTCCCTCGGTCGCTTCCGTAATTCGACGCTCCACGTATAACGCGTCACAATTGCGGCGCTCAGCGCTCGCGCGACCGGTGCTACGACTATGAGCAGAATCTTGGTTTGAGCTTGGTTCTTGTTTCACGGGACTGAAATTAAGCGCGAAATGGCGATCGTGTGAGACCAACGTAAACACAAAAGGCGCTCCGTCATGTGTGCTCCACGTTTATCCGCGTTTTCAGTGATCGTCGTTTCGCGCGGTCTTAAGAACGTAGGCCCGTATTCGCAAAATGCTCTTACGCACGAATATTTCGTAGGAGAAAAATTCCGCCAATCCTGATGCTGGACGCATTATAAGTGAGAGCGGCCATCCGATAACAAAGAGCACTTACGAACGAGAAAATTTGTCAATAGGGCCTGCGGTCGGTTGGAAGTTCGGCCAGCGGATGCGTTAAAAGGCTGCAGAAAGACGACGGCCGCGAGCATTCCAAAAAATCCAGAGGCTCATAGTTCGCTTATACGCACAACCTCGACGTTATTTGAGAGAAAGATAGGTGTTATAGATTATTTACAGTGATGCAGAGAGGTCGGCCTGCGCTGGCTTGCTGTGGCCTGCTACTGGGGAAGGGAACAGGAAACGAAAGCAGTGATGACTGATGACGATGAAGAGAAGGGAGTGTGCATATAGGATTTGCCGCACTATACGTGGCGGCATCTATATATAATACATTTATATAAGCATTGCGTACATGCCTAACTTGTGGCTCGCACTCCTGCGCTAATTAGGAAGTAACTAAGGGGAATCATACAAAGCGAGAAGCAAAATGTGCGAGATGATGCTTGCTTGCTCAGTACGTATACTGTAGTAGTACTCAGTAGTCGTGCGAATGCAATTTCCATCTAGAAAAAAAGCAGTTGACGATTTAAGAAACAAATGTACGCAGAAGTGGCTGATCTTGTTCCCACCTGTCATCCAGGCAGCTCTCTCCCTTGACGGTGCAGTTCAGGACCATCCTCTGCTTAGTGTGTCCAAGAGTGAACAGTGTCTGGCTGTTGTTGTATTTCCGAGCGACGTTTAAAAACGGGTACAGCTCCTCGGTCGTGAAGTTATGTACTGCGGCAATGTCCTGAAGGGAGGCGCACCGAATAGACAGTAAAGGCATGCGACATCGCGTACGAGACGGCGATAAGCATCGAGGAAATACAGTTCTGAAAATTAACGGTCAATTAAGACTTGCACTCAAGCGCTTGCAAGTGCTTTTTTTTTCCTTCTTACGTTTTGAACACACGAGACATGTACTAGCGTGTACCAGCGAGTACCAGCGTGAAAATTTACTTTTTTATCAGCTATATTTAGTACATTCGCTGCTCCGTACCATTTTAGCTGTACTTCGATATCATACATTACCAAGCAATTCATTGCAAGGTTCGTAACAGCGCAACACAAGACACGGACAAAAGAGAGAAAGAACCCTTTAATGAAAGGCACAGATTTTAGTTGGCGTACAGACATCGCTGACATGCTATTCTGCGTGGGGAAGGGAATCGGGGAAAGAAAGTGTATGCACCGTCCCACAATGAGGTGACAGAATTCGCTGTGTGAAATGTGCATGAGGGTGACAGAGTAGAACTAAAGTTTGTCGAGTTGACCAATGTTTTCTAAATATGTGAATAAAAAGTTCATCACACGCCTCTGTTATGTAAGGCAGGCTAAAGGGCCTAAGAGACAGTCAAATGACAAAGGTCTATTTGTAAGCGAATGCATGCAATGTTCATAGAACGCACGCTCATCAGCATACGCTCGACACTCGAACAGCATATGCTCCGCGGTTTCAATTGAGCCACAGTTGTTGCAGTGTGGACTTGTCACTTGACCGAAGCGGTACCGTAAGCCGTTTCCATAGGCGGTGTTCAGGCGAAGACGATGATATAGAGTTTCCAAATGGCGAGGAATGTTGGATGGGAGTCTGTATCTGAGATCTGGGTCGATTGAGTGAAGGAAAGGGTAATGCTGGGTCGGCAAGCTCCACAGCCGGTCCTCTTCTTCAGAAGCAAATCTTTAGCTAGTTGGGAAGCATAAGATCTAGTGAAATAGATCCGTTTATAGTTTTGGTGTTGAAGACCTTTACGTGCCGCTTAATCTGCTTTTTCGTTGGCCAGAATACCACAATGAGCAGGTATCCACGACGACACGGCGCCGTGTCGTCGTTACTACCTTCCTTTTGTCCGTGTCTTGTGTTGCGCTGTTACGAACCTTGCAATGAATCCTAACCAACTGGCCCAGTTTGCCGTCTTGATCCATTACCAAGCAAATTGAGTATTTTCACTAAGTTTAATTCACTCGTAATGCGATCAGTTCGATTCCCTACATGCATAAGAGGCTGCAAAGTGTGGCCAAGAACCCTGAACATTGTTGACGAAGTAGTTCGTACGCTACCGAGGTTCGTAAGGACAGGTGCCGGCCAGTGGGGATAGGCAGCATATTACTTCAAATTCAAAGTGCTTAAGAGAGCCTGATCATGAGACTCACGATTCACAGATGCATTAGGTCCACAAAAACTCTTTCCTGAAATAGCTACAATAAATGACAAGCCGAAATACATATATGGAACGCTTGTCTTGTATTGTCACTGCCAGTTCACTTTTACACATTGGCTTCAATAGGGGAACGGTTTGAACGTTGAAGGAAGTCGTTTTTTTATTAATTTTTTTTTATTTTCAATACTGTTAAGCCCTTACGGACTGTTACAGAGTGGGAGAACATTTTAAACACATTTACACAAAAAGCATTTCCAGCCTCTGCTGAAACATTTTGGCTGAATGGCATCCTGTGAAGACATTGGCGTCGAGTCTGTTCCATTCAACAATGGCTTGAATGAGACATGGAAATTTGAATGTGTCAACCCTTGGCGTGTAAGGCTGAATGGCATGAGGGTGATTTATACGAGCTGACACTCATACTGGACGTCGTAGATATAGATCTGGATTTATTTTCAAGTTTTTATTATAAAGTTCATATAGGAATTTCAGTCGCGCTATTTTTCTTCGTTGAGACAAGGGTTTTAGATAGGCCCCGTCAAGGAGCGCAATTACGGATTGTTTTCTGTCGTAGCTCGAAAAAATGAAGCTCTCCGCTAGCCTCTGGACTCCTTCTAATTTGCTAATTTTGGTTTGACTGTGAGAGTCCCAAACGATACCTGCATATTCCAGTGCTGGCCTTACTATAGTTCTATATGCCATGAGTTTGACATCAGGAGTGGCATTTCGTAGCCTCCTTTCTAGAAAACCAACCTTACATTGCGCAGATCCGCAAATGTACTCAATATGTTTGCCCCACCTCAAATTATCGGTAATATATATAGGGATTTCGAGATATTTTACATGCTTGGAACGCTTGATTTCTTTCTGGTTAATGGTGTATGAATATTGCAGGGGGGGGGGGGGGGGGGTTCTTATTTGTAACTGTCATACAGGTAGTTTTCTCAAAATTAATTTTCATGTCCCATGTCATTGATAACTTTCAAAGATTCATTCAAAATTATTTGGTCACTGACACTTTTCACATAACAAAACAAAACGCAGCCATCGGCGAACAATCTCGCATCAACCATTGGATCGACACCAACTGCAATGTCATTAATAAGCTATAAAAATAAGACAGGCCCCAAAATTGACCCTTGCGGCACACCAGACGACAATTGTTGTCTGGTGTGCCGACAATTGTTGTCTATGCATGCATGCAGAAGAGAAAAGATGGACAGCTGATCTGAACAATGCTTTAAGCAGTGCTCATATGCGAGGAGTTATTTCCGCACTTACGCACCATGGGTCCTGTCTGATCGCAGAGGATGTTTCTTATGGTACCATTGATCAGTCCCAGTGTGTCCGGCGAGCACACAGCCGAGGCCCTGAGCGGGTTCAGGTTGCAGAACGTGACGGCGGGGAGTTGAAGGCTGTTGCCTTCGGTCATTGATATGGACACGATGTCGCGGTATTCGAAGTGGTTTTGAAGCGTTTTTCCTGTAAGGCAACACATGCGCATTGGGAATTAGACCATTTTGTGTTCGTGCTAGCCGGAACGCGATCTAATAATACCGCGCAAGTATCCATCCCGTTTTCTCGACCGTAGACTAATGCTCTAGTGTGTACGAAAACACTAGAGCATACTGGATGCTGCCGAGTCACCGTCATCGACGCCTTCACGGACTCTGCCAAGCATATAAGTGAAATTACCGCCCACGTTCCGAAGAAGTTATGCAAGCTTGCTACACATGTTACAATTATAGTGCGGCGTTCACTCGGTGATACCCACACCTTGTTGGACGTGCAGATAGTCCGGACTGCGAGGAGTGCAAGGTACCCGAGACAACAGAGCACGTCTTGTGCTGATATGTGATATGTTGTGCGACGACAATCATTGGTTTGCCAATCAAACTTTGTCTGAAAAGGTTCTATTTGGACCTTGGTCGGATTCTTGTCGGCGGGATTTAAAAGCGCTAATCAAATGCTTGCACGAGAGCGATCTAGATTTGAGACTTTGAAGAGTCTTTGGTGTTCAAGTTCACTCACCACCATCTTCACTCTCATCAACACCACATCTCTCCCACCCTCTCTTTTTAATGCCTTCTCCCTTCCTCAATGCTGAGTAGCAGGTCACAACTTTGATTCAGGCCGACCTCTCAGCTTTTCTACCATAATAAATCTCTCTCTCTCTCTTTTGAGGTGGAATTGCGAACATTAGGACGCGACGTTCATACCCAACATTTAGACCAATGAAGAACAGATACGCCTCTAAGACGCGTGATTGCGCTAACCTACGAACGCTTTGTGGCACCAGCATCTAAAAGGCTGAATGTGGCAACTAGGCCAACGATGCTCGCAAGGAAAAGCTTAATCACAAATAATCGCCTAATGGAACGCCACATTTGCGTTGTAATGGAGTTAACTACGCTCTACGTTCGTTTGTGACGACAGATCGTAACATTTCACCTGCTTTATATAGTGTATACGAGGATCAAGCTCATCCTCAAATTATATGCGCGGTGTTAAAGTAATTCGCGGCTTCGTGAAGCCGCGTTTAATTGGACCCTGTCAAATTCAAGTGACTTACATAAAGTCTTTGACAAAGATTTCGCAGGCGTTTCACGTGAGTATAACTGTATCGTCTAGCCGCTTACCGTGGCCCTCGTATAGCACTCGTTACTCAAAAAACACAAAATACAAGCGTTAAAAAGGGCAGCACTTGTATTCTCTCTCATGAACTTCGAAGCGCAGGTCGTGCTACAATATCCCTGTGCCAAAGCCAAGCGACGGGTCTTGCCCACAGTGCATAATAAAAACACTATTGCTACACCATGTTATTGTCTTTTTAGCGGCGGCTTCTAAACGTTTGACAAATATAGTGTAAGTAGCGTTCATTCTTTCCATATGTATCTGATTGAAATTTGAAACCCTTTGTATACGCAAGGGCGTTAATAAAAAGGCGTCACTACAACTTTTCGATGACTGCGCTGATAACGTTGGCACTATAACGTGAAACTGTTCCATTCTGGTTTTATTCCAATCTCCTGACATCAAAGTTACGTAACCGCTGATGAAAGCATCGGGCGGTGACCCGCCGAGTTGCTTGCACAGACCAAACAGACACTCTCCTTGTTTATAGGAGGCCACTTTTGTTCGCTCTGAAACCAAATATCGTTGCCTAGTTTCAAAGGTTCTTCTTATCTAATTGACTGACAAAAGACGAAGAGCACGCAGAAGTGGAGACCGTTTCGGTGGGACCGAACTTGCGCAGTGAAAGCAGATAACCGGACAAGAAGGGCGG
Source organism: Dermacentor andersoni (assembly GCF_023375885.2). Taxonomy (NCBI): domain Eukaryota; kingdom Metazoa; phylum Arthropoda; class Arachnida; order Ixodida; family Ixodidae; genus Dermacentor; species Dermacentor andersoni. The sequence continues at coordinate 90,253,174 of NC_092817.1, read as the reverse complement.
TGCCGGCGTCTGTGATTGGTCCGTTTTTCATTGCTTAGCTTGTGGTGGCTGGTCGAAAATTGCGGGGGCATGTGACGGTGAGTTAAATATTCCGCTAAAATGGGTCATCAGCGAAGAAGAATTGGCAGAGCGATGTCATATACGTACCAGAAACGCTCGGCAGCTTTATACTGCCACGCGAACATTTTTGTTACACGCAAAGAAACGCATCCCCACCGCCAGCTCCGAGTAGCCAGAGAATGAGCGATAGGCGGGCAGCCATCTTTAATGCCTTTCGAAACGGGGCTGTGTCCGGCTATTTCAGAAGAAGTATCCGGCTATTAATGCATCTTTAGTGCCAACACGTCACTTTCACTTGGTGAGTTTTCGCGGTTTTGCAACATCGCGTGTCAGATAAGAGAGGCGGGCGCAGTTAGGAAAGTTTTGACCAGTAGCGGAGGGCTAATGGCAAAAAAAGGCGTAGAATCGGAAATAATTATTTTTCTTTTGTTCGGCCTAATCATGCATAATCAATGTGTGCATGTCATATAAGCTAGGGAGTTTTCGCTGTTTTCGTGACATCGCACGACAGACAAGCGAAGTGGGGGCGGACAAAAGATATTTGCCCAGTCATCGAGAGCTAGAGGTAGAAACGGAATGGAAACAGAATGAATAGCTTTACGTTATAGCGCCCCTATTAACAGCTTTCGCTGGGCCGCCGGAGGTAACGATCAGCAGTTCATCGTGCCGGCTGCACGAGACTATATAAATGGCTTGCACTGGCGTCATGGTAGCCGCCATGTTGGTGCACCGGCGCGGTGAGCAGCAGGGTTCGTCACGTCACGTGAAAGATATCAATATGTCGACCTCAATGAGGTCAATGCATGCAGAAAAAAAAAAAAGACTTTCCCTAGGGGCCAAAGTGTGCCGCACTGAGAGTGACAGCTTGCGCAACTCCGCGGAGACCTGCTGCTGCGAATCCTCCGGCTTTCCTTGGTTTCAGTTAGTGCATGCACCAACAGACCCCTAATGACACTGGGACGGCTGCGCAGGTTGTGCAACGGAGACTGATAGTTCACATGGACGACGCTTAGCGGCTACTCTGCGCAAGCATCCTAAAATGCATAAATTACGAACCAAGAGCGGTGGTTCAGCAGTAGGCGCTATAACGTATACATGCAAGCCTATCTGTATTGAAGCGTTACAACCATGGAGGAAGTAAACAAACTAGGAGGGAAAATCACGTCATGCAACCAACCTTCACAAGCCAACTCTCTCAAATCTAGTGGCTGTTGTAAGCAGATTATTTATTTAGGCCGTCGATTTCTTTATAAAGGTTGTTGAAAATCGCAATTCTCAGATCATCAAGTTTACAACTCTGTAACTCAGCAACGAAAAAACGATATTACAATCTTATCAATTGCCTCTAATAATACATCTAAAGAGGTGATAATTGATGTACTATACATGGTTTTCAGATACACCACTAATATGTGAGTAGAACTCTTGCAAAACTTTCGTAAACATAGTAGCAAATTCACGTGAAATATAAAATAATGTATGAAATTTGTCTGCTTTGAATGTTCTGACGTATGCAACTTAAAGAACTGCGATATATCTCATTTTGATGCTCAGTTGCGGATTTGTGAACTTCGTGCGTCTATCTTTCCCAAACTTACCGATTTTTGTGATTTTCTTAAAAGAAAGTTCAAGCCTCAAATCAAAATTCCATTTACTACAGTCAGTACAACTTAACGTTCTCTCCTAAATGCAACAAACTTATTTGAAATTAGCTCAGTGAATACCTTCGTTTTACATGTATTTGAATAGACGGCGTCCGAGTTGGACCCGGGATGAAGCATCCTCTTGGTGCAAAATTTGCAGAGTATACCAAACTTCATGGTCGTTGTTGAGCGGAGCATACGCAGAACGTGCCTGTGGTGCGTATTCCTCCCGTCGCTGACGACCCTGCCACCGGCAGAGCGCCGAAGGAGCACTGCGCAGCGGCAATCCGTATGTTACGTGCGCCTCAGTGACACGGGCCAGCCACTGACGACAAAAAACTGACGATTCGCCGTTAAGAACTCTGTATCGACCGCTACGACCCCAATTGGATGGAAGTATAAGCGGCAGGTAAATGGGAGCAAGTCGTGTCGTCCCAAAGGCACATTTAAAAGCAAGGTTCCCACAGCAATGAAGTCCTCAGATCTAGAAAAAAGACTCCAGTGAAAGTCCCCATACCTGTCTCTGGTGAGCTTTCTGGCTCAGGTAAATACAAGAAAAAAATTTTTGGGCTCCAATCCACGCTGTGAATGTGGTCGGCCAGCGAAGCTGTGATATCACCTGATCCGATAGACCAATGTGGCGTAGCCTTGAACGACTCAGCAATGCACTACATGAAATGATCGACATGTAAGACAATTAAATTGTCTGGCCTGTGCACGTCGCTATTGTGCATATTGACGTTGCTGTTCCGGTCGCCGCTCATCGTGTTCACGCTGCTCTTCGGGAGTCCTAACTATGCGTGGCTTTCATATATAGCGCTATCACAAGACAAATGAAATCATTTGCTAGGCGGGTTCTTCTTTTACCTATGAAAGTGTAGTGACGTCACTCCCTGCTTCGTATGCTACAGTTTCCGCTTCGCGGCATCGGCAGCTTATGCAACCGTAATCTTTACCGGGAAACGAATGAGGCGAACGCTACGTGCTTCGCATTGTTCGAACTCGCCTTATAATATATAAAGTGGTTTTTGACACTTTTTAGAGCTTTTCTTTAATCGTGGAATGGTCTTCTGTCGACTGTTCTGTCGACGGAGACGAAGAAATCCCGGGATCCGAGTCGTATACAGCGTCGCTGTAAAAAGCTTCCGTTGTACCAACCGCTCTGTGCACGTTTTCTCCCCATACGCCAATTGTGCAAGCTCCGTCGTTTATTGGAACGTATACATTTATAGCCTTCCTTGCAAAGTGCAACTGTGACTGCCGCAAGCTGCTGCCACGCTCGGTGTCCTTTCGGCAGAGCGCAACTAGCGCTGCTACTGTGAACTGTTGCGCTGCAGTGTATGGGCACTAAAGCTCACCGTGACTCGATCGCGTGTTCGGCCGACTTTTCTCGACTTCAGTTTTATCCCATGACGCTCCCTCGCATTCCTTTCCTTCCTCCATGGTTACAACAGGCAACTACGATGACTTCTAACACGTCCCAGTGACTCAAGAAATCACAACAGCCGTCGATCGCTTCAAAACGCGCGCACACAGCGCCTGCGCGCACGGGGCGGTGACGCGCCGTCTCAGGAAGTGGCTCACCGATGCTGATGACGGTGACGACGAAGAAGACGACATATACGGTGCAGAATATCCAGAAGCGCCAGCGGTTCTCGATGACCACCAGCCGGTCGATGCCCGTAGTGGACTCGGCGAACAGCTCTTTGAGCTTCTCCAGGGGCTGCTTTTCGTGTGCCTTGAGCCGGCACAGCCGCGCAGCCAGCCGGAACCGCAGCAGCAGGCGCCGCCGGCGTTCCTGGGCCGCCGCGTGGACCTGGCTGCTGTCGTTGCATTATTATTATTATTATTATTATTATTATTATTATTATTATTATTATTATTATTATTATTATTATTATTATTATTATTATTGCGTAAAAAATAGCTTAGAAAGTACTACCGGCACTTCATGCTAAAGGTGACTCGCTGTCTTCTCAAAGCAGAATTCTTCAAGCTGACGAAGACCGTCTCTGACTTTGAAGACCCACGTAAATTTCTTGCCAAAGCAGTACGAGAGCACACGCGAACAGCTCAAGTTGTCTGAAGATGCCGCAAGGACCAGAGACAAAGAAATTCAGAAGCTAAATCAGGCTGTCCACGCTCAGGCTGAGATATAGCAACGATTACAGCATGATCAAAATGGATCTGAACAGCACAGCAGAAAAGCAAATCTGAAAATTCGTGGTTTGCCGGTTGCCGATAAGGAAGATTTGAAGAAAATACTGAATGATCTTGCTCGGAAAATTGATTTGCCTTAATTTTCTGTTGATGCTGACGTCGTTGCTGTCCACAGACTTTAGGGCAATATAGACACTATCCCTACGGTCTTAGTTCGTTTCTCAAAGGTAAACATGAAAGAAAACTGGATCAAAGCTCGTGGAAAACTTCGACAGCTCTGTGAATCGAAACTGCTTCCGAAGCTCTATTTCGATGACAATCTAACCAAGGCAAATCGGCATCTGTTCTGGCTTGCAAGGGCCGCAGGCAAGCTACACAAGTACAAGTTCGCTTGGGTGAGAGGAGGAAAACTCTTCGCTAAGAAGGACGAAGATTCTCCACTCATTCGCAATAGCAATGAAACGGATGTTCAAAACATCCAGTGAATATGACTCCGTACATTTTACTTGATTTTTCGAACTTTGGAACTTTTAAGGACAGCTTCGGTCCGAATTCTGAATTAGACTTTACTTTGGTCAATATAAATATTCGCAGTGTACGTAAATACTGGGATGAGTTTAGAAATATTACATAAAATGCAACAAATTTTGTAGCTGTACTTATTCTAACCGAAATAAATATTCCCGAATCAAGCGCGCAGTTCTTTGTAATAAAAGGTTACAGTGCAGAATTCGTGACTCGTTCGCACCGTCGATGGGGTGCAATTGCAGTTTTTGTGAACAAAAAATACACAGTATCATGCATTGATGTAGGTTTTACTCATGCGGAAGGCCTGTGTTTAAATCTAAGGTTTTTTTCAGATCACTTTTACTTTGTTAGCGATCTAACGGCCTCCTGCAAACAATGTCAGTCGTTTCGTACTAGAATTAGAAACTGTTTTGAAGGATTTCGGTTATGAGGAGGTGCTTTGCCTCACCGGTGATCTAAATATTGACATATTATGCCCAGGCAAAACTAAGTGTCGGATTATTTATCTGCCCTTTCTGTTTTTGGCCTCGAAAGCATGGTCACCACCTTCACACGCGAAGAAGTTGTGAATGGCCGAACAACGCATTCTTGCTTAGACCACATCGCCGTACGGGCGCCTAATCACGATCGGCATTCATGCGTGATCATGCAGCGCTTAGCAGATAACTTCTTCACTGTCTGTCATTTTAGTTTGAGGCGCCTTTTTAACACACCTCATGGTTGGAAAGTAAATAGCTCAGATAGACGAACGCGCGTTGCCTTTGTTGATCAACGCAAATTGGATGAGATGATTGGCAGGTTCGATTGGTGTTCACTGATTGTTTCCAGACGCCAGTGTTGATTTATGAACAATTTTGTTCGCAAATACGCAGCTTTCAAGAAGCCTGTACTCGAATTGTTATAACTAAACAGAGAAGAAATCACAACCGGCTTAACTAACCGTGGATATCACGAATGCAATCGCCGACCGAGATTTGCAGCAGAAACGGCTTAAGCGAACTCCAAGCAATGCTAAGCTTCGCGCTAGCTGCAGAATCGCAAGGAATGAAGTCGACGCCCATATACGATGCGCAAAACGACGCCGCTATTTTCAACGTTAGTTTCAATTATCTGTTCGAAAACCGGAGAAAACGTGGTCACTCATAAACCACCTACGCGGTAGAGACACTACCAGTTCAAAGCTAGCCGACGCTTTCCCAGATTATCTTGCGCAGACAGCCACAATCTTCAATCAACATATCGCACGCAATTCGGGAGCAACCTCAACGATGCCAGTTGGCCGATCTGGAAAATAAAAAGTCATATCAGTCTCCGCGTTCTTACCGACGATCACGTTTTACGTACCCGCAAGAATAGTTGCTGGGTTTAGGCCACATAAATCAGCTGGCATAGACAATATATCGGTATCTTTGCTCCAACGAACCGCATTCCTAGACACAGCTACGATGCCGGTGGAATTAAAAGCGGTCATTGTAACGCCATTATTTAAAGGAGGAAAGAAAGGTGATGTGGACAGCTACCGACCTATTTCGATGTTACCAATCATGTCACAAATAATAGAAAAATTTCTCTTAGAAACCATGACTTCATTTCTAGATATGCTTTCAGTCATATCGAGCAGTCAGTTTGGTTTTGTCGCGGGGCGGGGCACCATTGGCTCTGCTCGAGGAATTTTCAGACGAATTAAACGCAGCTTGAGAACAAAGCATGTTTGCATGTGCATTGTTTCCCGATAGTTCTAAAGCATTCGGTACTGTGAACCACGAACTTCTGCTTGAAAAACTATACCTGCTCAGTTTCAGGGGGCAATTTTACCAGTTCCTAAAAACTATTTTTACGGCCGCTCGCAGGTGATATCTTCAGACAAGTTGTGAAAGCTGACAAATTACCTGTGAAAGCTGGAGTTTCTGAGGGCTATATTTTGTCTCCTCTTTATTTTAACATATCTATAAATGATTTTTCGTCAGCTGTATCGAGGTGTATGATATTTCAGTATGCAGATAATGCTGTCCTTTTAACTAAACATGTATGTTACTTAAAAGCAGTTGCGTTACTTCAAGAGAGTGTGTACGATGCGATAACCTGGTTTGCTGTCTTTTAGAAACCCAAAACAACCGTTACAAATATATAACTGTTTCTGCACTGTCCTAATTGCCAATCGTATCAGTGTGCCCCCGCAGAATATGTAAACTCTATTAAATACCTTGAGAAAAGACGGGGAATCCGGGAGATGGCAATTCAAGGCGATGAGCAAAACGTGAACAAGGTGAATGCAGGAGCCAACGTTTCGACAAGTGGACTTGTCTTCTTCAAGGCGACATATGCTTTCCTCGCCACAGTATATATAGGTGGGGTTATTCTAAAGGGGAGGGGGTGTGAGGCGGGAGGGCGCGGAAACGAGGGAAAGTGTGTTAGCGTGTCGAATTAGTAAAGGAACGCTGTGTACAAGGTCAAAGCCAGGACCCCCCCTCCCCTCACCCTAGTCTGTCAACCCACGCGCGTTAGCCGGCGTGTCAAGGGCGTCTGACACCTATATATACTGTGGCGAGGAAAGCATATGTCGCCTTGAAGAAGACAAGTCCACTTGTCGAAACGTTGGCTCCTGCATTCACCTTGTTCACGTTTTGCTCATCGCATTAAATACCTTGGTGGTTTCTTTCACGGTGACCTCTCACGGAAGGATCATATGACATGTATTTGCGGCAGGTTCAGAAGTGTGTTATCGCTACTTTTTAACATCAAATTCATTGTTCCAATGCCTGTAAAATCACTATCATGCATGCCTTAGCATACAGTGTCTTACGTTATGGCATTACGTTGTTCGGTTCCTGCTCTTCTCGGTGGCAATGTCAAATTGATAGAATTCTAAAAAGTATGTTGAAGTCCATTGCGTATAATTCTTCCTCGGCTGTCAATGTAAAGTTGTTTACACGTCTGGGTCTTCCGTCATTCAAAACTCTGTTCACTGAAATGGTTGTGGTCAGAATTTTTGGGAACCCCGATTTCAAACAGGACTATATTGCTCCCCGTGCTCTACGGAAAACACTGCGATTTATACTGCCATACTGCAACACAAGATTTGGTAAAGTTAGTAGGTATGCCTATGTCCGAAGAATATTCAATGACCTACCTGATCATATATTTACTGCAACCACGAAACGAAACTGGAAAAAAATTGTTGAAGGCACTATAAGCTACGTGTAATAGTAAATAATGTTCCGTTTTTCTCATTTCTTCTGTTTCGGTTGTCACTGATTTCAGCTGAGTTTCTGTTTCATTTTGCTGTTGTGATGAGATTCACCAGCTTTTCATTGCTGTACATGTTGCCGATTTGTCTTTGCCGACGTGCCGGGCCAAGACACGCAAGCCACTTCCTTGGCTTTGACGGACCTGCCTTCTGATCTACTGGGATTGTAAAATGGCAATAATAATAATAATAATAATAATAATAATAATAATAATAATAATAATAATAATAATAATAATAATAATAATAACAACAACAACAACAATAATATTATGCGCCGGATATATTTAACAAATGGCCAGATGAATTTTTTAATGCGACATCGAAAAGTACACTGAAAGAAATATTAAAGCAGAGATGGTGAAATTAACCTCCCGAACGTTTTAGCATCCTAATATTTACTTCAACTTCCTTCGTTTTAAGTAGTGTAAAGAAATGTTGTCTTGTTCTTCTCCATTTTTTTCATTAATTTTTGTTTTACATGTTTCGTCAATTCATGCATTTTTTTAGCCATGTGTATCATATTCATAGGCACGGTCCTACCAGCCAACTGAGGCTTAGACCGGCCTGTTTATGTTCCTTTGTGTTTTTGATGGCAATAAACATTATTATTATTATTATTATTATTATTATTATTATTATTATTATTATTATTATTATTATTATTATTATTATATTATTATTATTATTATTATTATTATTATTATTGTTATTATTAGACGCCGAGCATTGCGTCTGTGTATTAGTGAAGAACTTATCGCCAAATGCATTCGCAGCGCAAAACCATCGCTTTCATGTGACCCTGATGGGATTCCTGTGGCTATAATAAAATCATTTAGCGATGTACTTAGTATAATACTAACGTGCATATACAACGTTTGCCTCAAAACACGAACATTTATTTCCTATACCATAGGAAATGTCTCGCTTCATTCACATCCACAAACCTGGCTCGAAAACAGACGTGCCAAACTACAGAACGATACCCCTTCCCTGCTTTGCCTCGAAATATCTTTGAGTCTGCCCTGCGGACACCCACACAGAATGAAATAAACAAGACCAGGGAGCAGTGGGAGACCGCGTTGCTCAGCTGTGCACCGGAAGACCAATTCAAGGCAATCTAGCAGGCCGAAGATGCCGCCAGGGCACAAGGGCTCGAGGCCGTCATCTAGGTAGAGAGGCCTACGTCTCAATCCTGCTGTCCACAAATAAAGTTTATTCCTCCTCTGTCCTGCATGCACCAATCACACGAAGCGTGTGGAACATCCTAATATCTTATAAACATGAGTGTTATGGGAACACCGTCATGATGAACGCCATTGGAGCCAGCTGTGCGGAAGACGGCGACAACGGACGCGGGAGCGGTGGCACAAGACGCGGCGAGACGCTCTTGGGCGCGGCTGGCCAGGACTTGGGCCTGCTGGAGTCGACTGCAGGACCGCGCCGTTGTTACAGTTTATACCGTGTCGTTCAACAAGAAACCTCTTACGACCCGCGTCGGAAACGATTGAGAACAAGAGTCAAGTGGACGCCATTTACTGTGACATAAGCAAGGCGTTTGGTGGTCAGTCGTGTATACCCTATGTGGCTCCCAAAACTCTACGAAAGTGGCGCTTTCGCATCTGCAGTGCCTTGGCTGCAAGACTACCTGTCATGCAGACAATGCTGTCACCTGGAACGGACAGTCCTCAAGCACGTGGTCCACGTGCACCAATGGTGTGCCACGAGGCTTTGAACCACTTCTCATTCTGTCTGTTTGTAAATGATGCATCCAAAGTCATAAAGAAATCATCGTTCTTGCTTCATGCACTCGACATAAATATATTCAAAGAAATTCACAACCTTCGAGGCTGCATTCTACTTCGACAAAACATATCAGCCTTTGCCGATTGTTGCGGGCAAAACGCACTGGTGTCAGACGGCCCAAAGACGAAAGTGGTGTTATATACACTCAAGACAGATGAGCTCCGTTTCCCTTACCACCTGGGCGAAGCTGCACTCCCTCCCCAGTGCGAAGTTCCTGACATTGGAATAATCTTTAATTTCAAGCTAACCTTCTCGCCTCAGTTAACACGGCCTGCACACCCTGGACACAGCTAGTCAATTATAGAGGGAGTTTAGAAACCCAGGTGTATTTCTTAAGCTCTACACGTCCCTTTGCCGGCGTCTGCTGGAATATGCCGCTGTCGTTTGTAACAGCACTCACCCGTCTAACAAAGACACAGCAGACAGAATTCGTGGAAAATTTGTCTCTATACAGCGATATAGAAGCTCCAGGCACGTCGGCCTTGAACAACAGTCTCGTTCTCAGTCCTCGCTCAGTCTAGAAGACCTGGACTGCAGACGCACCAAAGCTGACTTATACTGTTTAGTCAATCTTGTAAATGGTATAGGTATAAAAATAACTATAGGATGTCTCGACCTCTTCGTGCCTACTTCTGGCGCCTCAAAGAATCCCTTGGCCCGGATTCTGCAGGCCTGCAACGAACTCGCACGAAATTGACCTATTTCACAAACATTTGCGCACTTTCCGAGCCGCACTCAAATCAATTTCATAACCTATTTCCAGAATTGTAAATGTTTGTTTTCGATGTTACATACGAGGACGCATCAGCAAGTATCTGCCCCCCCTTTTTATTAGCCAGAACAAGGTACATACAGGTAAATACAAATATACATACTATTCTACGTACCTTACACTTTTTACACATAATCCCCACACCGGTTCAGACTGTTGTCCCATCGCAGCACTAAATTAGAGATGCCCCTATAGTAGAATTCGTTCTAACGCGGCCTCTCCGAACGCTCATTGTCATGCATGTCTTCAAGGCCTTTTGCGAACTCAAAACACCACCACCTCACACTTCTCAAAGCGAAACACCTTTTCCTATACGTGGGCTGCATTTCCTTGTGAATTTCAATGGGCGTTAGTCCTTTGCTCCATAGAAAACGAATCACACTTCGTTGCTCGTACGCCGTGAACGTGTGAAGTACAACCACCATATTCAATAACGGACAGCAGCGCCGTGCCACGGAGGTACCGTCAGATAAGGCCGGGTTTGTCCAAGAAAGGTCCACCGCTGGGAATGGATATGTTGGCTTCACATTTACAGCCGTAATTTTGCTAAAAAGAAATAGGGGCAAATACTTTCCGATTGGCCTTAGATATACGAATTAGATATAAATGAGATATACGAATCACTAAACCGCCAACGCTACAGGATTCTGTGGATATGAATATACTAACGTTACGTTTACGTTACACGAACTCGCCATGCAGTAGGCAAGCTGAAATTCGTAAACTCTCGCCTGCCAAGAGATTACTTCACCGTTTCAGGAAGTTCTGACACAAAAGCCATTAAATAAGGCATTGCATATCTATTATACCACACATATTCATACAGTGAACAGGCAATATCTGCTTGTTATAACACTTCACCGACCAACAGCACGGCTCAAAAGGTACATCGGCTAGATACGCCTTGGAGAAGAGGCTGAAGCAACCGTTACCTTATAACGCGTGTACTCTTTCTTTCTGTTAGTTGATGTATATACCATATTTACGACGTAACTTGTGCCAAATTTCAAAATATACAGGTGCCATGTACGTAGCTGGACAGAACTAAGGTAATGTTGCTTGCCGTCGCTTGATGCAAGTCAGACTTCTTTTTGTATTTAGACTAATTACATGTTTTTTAATTGTTAATTAATCAACATCTCAAATATTAGTATATTGAGAGCGAAAGTGTCAATCAGAAAATCGTAGATCATCCTGAAATGTTATCGATCGAGCTTCCTGTTGCTCAATACGTGCCACACAAACGTTTTTCCGAGCCTGGAAGAAAACTCGCAAAACACGAGAAAGTAGTTGCGCGGCACGTATTTTGTAGAGATTAAGCTAATTTTTTAGGATGGCGATTAAGAAGATGTAAATTTGTATGTCACGGAACCCTCAGTCTATGTTGCAAGTTTGTACAACATACATTATTCCTAAAGCACATACAACATGTAAGAACGTGTAGATAAATAACGCAACATCAAAACTGTTGTTTGTGATGAAAACATGTTATTCTTGATTTAGTAATGACTAGTAAGAGGAGAACGGAAGAAAGCTGAGAACTCTGTCCATGCCAGAGTTCTTCTCTGGAAAATACACGAACTGCTGCAATTGCAGTAAATATTCGTAACGCTGAGTCGACCCTCCAACGAGTCGGCTATAAACTTTGATATAGAAAGTACATTCGTGGAAAGCGAAGCGAAGGCACGGAGTGTTACAGCGTATATTTGGACCCAGAAGCACGAAAAAATAAATAAAAAGCGATTGCTATATCTTCATAAAGAAGTCGGATTCGCGAAAAGAATTCAGATGTTTCACTTAAGAACGAAGTTTTTCGACGAAGGTTCATCCGGTTGAAAACAACGAAAGAAAAAATAAGTTAATAGCGCATATTAAAAGAGAATGAGAAAGAAATGAAGGTGCGGTCAGTGGCAGGATGAAAAATGGTGTTTCGGTCCTGAAACGTAATTTTTCTTCCCTGACTTGGTAAGTCACCTTTCTTTTACAGTTACGCCTCTGCCTCCTATACCCCGTGCAGTCCTGAGGGTGATTTAAGTGACAGCGCGCACACCTTCCTTCTGTGCCATATGTGAAGCTGAAGGGAAGTGGCCGGGGAAAATGATGAGTAAATATGTGTTGCAGAAGCGGCAAGGTGTGTTGCTAGCTTATATTTCCTTGTTTGTTTGTCATTCCACTTCTTCTTACTTCCGCGCGAGCCCGATGAATCAGCTACACGACTATAGGTGCAAGTGATACGACCTCCGGCACAGCTTGATTGCTGAACTTACCTCAACTACTGAAATACCCGGTTCCCCGACGTCCCATTCCATAACATCAGCCGGTGTGAAAAATTGAGGCACCAATGCCAACGAATTACAGTCGCTCAAGTGTATAACGAGACCCTGTGAGATGTTTCTTTCCTTTATTTATTATTATTATTATTATTATTATTATTATTATTATTATTATTACTATTATTATTATTATTATCCTCTCCGTCTGGCCTGTTTTCCGTGCGGCTGTTCGAATGCTTACACAGCTCGGTATCCCTGCTCGCCTCAACTAAAGCGCAGACACTTTCTGGATTTCGGATACTGTTGTTCAACCGTCATATGCAGCGGCATAAACCGTCGCACGAAATCTGAAAACAAGTGGTAGCAGTGCATCAACAGGCAGCAATCCCAAATCTTTTCTGGACGTCTTTGAATCTCGATGCGGCTTGAACGGTGCTTGACGATGTATACAACTGTCGGCAGTGACCATTTGCCAAATTTTCAGTTGCGGCTTCTCGCAAGAAATGAGATATAAGAATCACTAAACTGCCAACGCTACAGGATTCTGTGGATATGAATATACTAACGTTACGATTACGTTACACGAACTCGCCATGAAGTAGGCAAGCTGAAATTCGTGATGTCTCGCCTGCCAAGAGATTACTTCAACGTTTCAGGAAGTTCTGACACAAAAGCCATTAAATCAGGCATTGCATATCTATATACCACACATATTCATATAGTGAACAGGCAATGTCTGCTTGTCATAACACTTCACCGACCAACAGCACGGCTCAAAAGCTACATCGCCTAGATACGCCTTGGAGAACAGGTTGAAGAAAATTAGGGCACGCATCCACTGGACGTACAGACGCGGCCACTGCTAGCGGGAACACGAGAGCTCGTAGCAGCCCTTCGCGGATTGCCGCCAACTGCGCCTCTCGAAGTCTTGACAGACGACTCGCCATAGTAACTGACAACTCGCCGGGCTTTTCGCTTTGATTGCGCATGCACCTCAACTCTTCGTGTGGTGGGGCTCTCCGCAGAGCGATGCCACGGCTACCGTGTTCCCGCTAGCAGTGGCCGCTACTGTACATGGTCAGTCACCGTGGAGTAAAGGGTGGTACGTTGAGTGTCAGCTAGACTGGCACGGGAGAAAGTTCCAGAAACACTAAGTCGCTTAGATTGACGTACACCACTGCATCCTATTATATATACGACCATCTTGAGAATGTGGCAGGGGCGCGCATGAGACACCGTCTAGAACTCGCCGAAACACACACCGAAATCCACAACGATTCCAACGATGCTCTCCCGGGCAAGCAGCCGTTCGCCTCGGCCGTCTGCTCACGGGGGCTGTCACTACACCGACCTGGTATTATAGGGTTGGCATACGATCCCAGAGAACGGTAGCGAATATTCTCAAAGCAGAAAACGTCTGAGCTGGCCTAAGTTCACTGCTCTGGACCTGTCCTGGGCTGCAACAGAACCGGCACAGAGTCCTGAGTAGCCTTGCCAGCGAGACAAACCCACGGACATTCTCTCATGTCTACCTTCCATCTGGCTCTGACATCCAGGAAAAGTTGTATGCTCATGAGCGATCTTGTTCACGAACCCCCAACCTCCTTATTGCACCCCACCCCTTTCCTCTTTCATCCACGGATATAGCGCGAAAACCGAGGAATGATGGTACAAAGGTAAGAAATAATTATGTTAAGCTTGCGAGCAAGCAATCTTCCATAGTGCTGCACGGTATTCGCGGCGTAAGTTACGAACGATTATTTACCTCTGTGATGCCCAGACTTCGTGGATACCCTTGCGGGGGCGAACGGCGCCATCGTAGTACCAATCCGCCTGCGCGCCAGGGTAAGCCATTATCCTCTGAGAACACAAGAAGCAAACCAAGATTTCTCGGTTCCCGCTGCTGTCGTCCGGCTGACCGTTCTACATCGGTGACCGAGAAGACGGCGCCCAAGCAAAGGCCGCTCGATGAAACGTGTCACGTTTCCGAGGTCGCGCCGAAGGCGTGGCTGAGTGCGCGATTGCGGCCGATCAATATAAAAAGACCGTATAAACATTTACTGCGCATACTGGTTTGAAACGCAGCCCATGCCTTCATTGATCTGACCCTGCAGGCGGCCGCCGGAAGAAAAAGGCTAGTGCAGCTTTATGGATTTCCCGCCTTCTCTGCCTTCTCTGGTACCTTGTGGTTTCTGCTCTAGTCTCATTTCCTTGAAGTTCATCGCGTGTTGCGAGCGAACGCGCACCGAATCAAGCCCCATTAACGCAACTGTTATACCTCCCACTGCCGGCGTTGTGTATACCGCGCCCGGCGCGAAAAGTGCACTGTGTTCGATGCACTGCGCGCTTGTCTCCGTGCGGCGGCGGAAGTTGTTTCTGGCATAGGCAACGAAGTGAGCGATGGCGACAAAGATGTTTAAAACAATAGCTCATATTGACGTGAATTCGCGGCAATGTCAAATAGCTAAACTGTGCGCAACGCAGCGAACGCTACGGCTTCCGTGAGCCATGGCATGTTACGAACGAGAACGAGCAGCGCGACCAAGGGCTCGCCCACTGTTCAGCGCTAATTGTTCCACGGTACTTTGATTCATTCAAGTGGCGTCGCGCAAGGGAGGAGTGCCGGAAGATAGTCGGCGAGGCGAGAGATAAACACTTTACGGTCAAATGCTTTTACGACTAACGATCTGCTTGGGACCAAAAAATGCTCCGTTATACAAGACCATGTAAAGCCAACAAGCATTGAAGCCAATGAAAGCATAGCCTATGCTTTCCTGATGGGGTAATTAGCTGTGGTTTAAATTGAAATGTAGAAAATGATGAAGGGAAAAAGAAAAATGAAAGCAGATTAATTAAATTATGGGGTTTTGCATGCCAAGACCACGATCTGATTATGAGGCACGCCATAAAAAGCGACTCCGGAATAATTTGAAGCACCAGGGGTTACTTAACGTGCATTTAAATCTAAGCACGCGGGTGTTTTCGCATTTCGCCCCCATCGAAATGCGGCTGCCGTGGCGGGCATTTGACCCCGCGACCTCATGCATAGCAGCCGAACACCATAGCCACTAAGCAACCATGGCGGTTAATGAAAGTGGATGAAAAGACAGCTTGTCCTTTCTGACCTGCAGCGACGACTTCAGTGCTGTATATATTCTGGTACCGCCGTGTTGAGGCCGTTGACTGACCACACTGCGTTCTTCCCATTAACCAATGTTCAGGGCAGAAATAATGCTTTGTTTGATCACTTTGCCTCCACAGTCATACATTTCCGAGACACAAAATGGCACGCCAAGTGCAAAGTGCGCCTTCTTATAGAAGAAAAGCAGCCTGGCAGTCCCATGCGCCAACTTTCCAAATGGTGTCCTAAGCCGCCGAAACACCTGCAGTTGCCGAGCCGAGCACCAGGCAGGAAGCGCGCTTGCACTTATTTTGCCGGTAGGGAACTCGGCGGCACCACCGTGTGCCTCCCAAAGCAGCGGCATATATGCTCGACTATTGCACCAAAACTGTGGTGGGGGAGAGGAGGAAAACAGGCGCCCAGAGAGAGACACTCGCAAATATCTATAGGCCCCCTTTCGAGATGAGAGCCCACATAAATAACCGAGCGCCAGGCCATGGTACATCTCTACCCATTAGAAGAAACGAGCGGGTTTCCAGTGGCACAGGGATTCGAACCTACTCCCGCGTATTTCCAACTGCTCGTAGGTACAACGGGGCGTGGAACTTGCGGAGACGACGGACGTTTGCGCGCATGCGCGAGTGAGAGCGGGTGCGAGAGAGGAAATGTGGGGAGTTTTGATTCTTGAAAATACGACTCTGCCTAGGTACTACGGAGGAGTCCCTTGGGGCGCGGTGTATGCGCTTGTCCCTAGGCGCGCCGTGCCGGCAGAAGTCGCGGGGCGCGGTTGTGCTGAACTTAGCATCGCAAGTTGGCGGCTCGACGCAATCATATTTAATCGATCATGTTTTGACTAATGAAAACAACGTGTCATTATTTCGCATTATTGGCGGCGCCTCCAGGACACCAAAGCGGCAACGGGGATATCAAAGCTAGAAGCCGGACTGGTCCGTGGGTTGGGGCTCGCAGAGGCCTGCGCGTGCCAGGGGAGTATAAGATCGGCTGTCCGCTATCGCGGACAGCCAATGTTTTATGCGAACACCCCCAGGCACGCTTCGGCCTCTGCGGCCCCAACCCACGGGCCGCCCGGCTTCCAGCTTTGATCCCCCCGCTACCGCTTGGGTGCCCCGGAGATCCTGCGCCGCCTGCTTTAATATAACCTCAGGTGCTCTCCTGAGGCCTCCGTTTGCCGGTTACATGTGCCCTCCTGGAGCAGTGCTTGTAAAAAATCCGATCTATCGTCGCGACGAAAAATTCGACCCGTGACTTATAAAACACCAGTCAGAACATTGTCCCTTCAGACACAGCGATCACCAAGCGGCGTCCGCGCCCACTGCCTCACCGCGCGGGCAGCCAGCGGCGGAGCGTATAAACCAACTCGACCGAACTCCGCAATGCCGGCATGTCAGGGGACAAACGAATACAACGCAATCTAAGAAACCTCCTCCGTAGTGCCTAGGCTGAGTCATATTCAAGGAGCAAAAGCCCCCAGATTTTCTCTCTCGCGCCCGCTCTTACTCGCGCCTGCGCAGAAACGTCGAGCTCCGTCAAAAGTGGCACGCCCCGTTGTAGCTGCTAGCGGATGAAAATACGCCTCCCGGAAGAGTACGAGGCAGACGCTCTACCATTTCACCACTGCTGCGGTACATTACCCTTATGCTTTCCTTGACTTCATTGCCTATTGGCTCTATATGGTCGTGATTAACAAAAAGCGAGCACCTTTATTTCTCTTTTATTCATATAGAGGGTCCCGAATGTGGCAGCATTGATGCCATTAAGTAGCATACGAATGTTTATTAGTCACGTGCCTGCTCTCCTAGGTTAACGTTTTACGTGATGCCATCGGGCAAAAAAGAACGCCCGCCATGGCCCTGAGTGGCACTGGCTCACTCCTAGGTAGAATAGGTGAACATAAGGCAAAATAAGAAGGGCTTGGCGGCGCAACCCACAGAACCGTTTCAAAGGGGACGCTCATAGCATCCACCCACCCATCCAAGGCTAAATCTCGGACACATAAATATCCAAGGTAGTGGACGGTTCGACAGGCGCCGCCGCGCAGCACAACTGGCAAGTGCAACGCACGCGTAATGCAAGATTGCGGGTTCCTCTCCCACCGGCGACAAGTTATCTTTTCGTACACTTTCATTTTCCTTTCTTGTCATTATTTTCTACATTTCAATTTCAGCCATAGCTAATTACCTCTATGCTTTGCTTGGCTTCATTGCATGTTGGCTTTGTATGGTCGTGATTTACAAAATATCACCACCCAAACGCTCCGTACAGATGGTTAACCAGCGAACTGAAACGTGCGGTCCCAGTGTATCGCTGGGTTAATACCGACTGTTCATTAAACGACGGCTTGGTAGGCTGCCGGATCCTCGGTACGCAGTTGCTGCTTGCGCTCGGCTGCAGGAGCCTGTTCTTGTGCCCGAGCTGCAGCATCGGCCCAGCGTAGACGTGCTCGTTCCCGGTTTTGCTCGCGGCGATGCTGATCGAAAGCTGCCTGCTCCTCAGGAGTACGTATGACGCGTGACCTACCCATTTCAGAGCCGGAGAGAAACTGCTGCGCGTGCGCTCGGCTGCAACAGAGAGCAACGACGTCACTAGTGGCGCAGCCGATCGCGCGCCTTCTTTTTTTTTTTCGCGCATGCGCATTTGGTTACGCCGGAGGAGTTTTCGGCGTACAGGCGACAGATGGAAGGACGGACGAATCGACTAGTCATAGACAGCTTCGCTCTAAAACAGTGCAGCCGTTCACATCCCGCACACCGCGTTAGGCGCCTGCCGTAGTTCACTTCGTAATTCGTGTTTATAACACTGGACTTTTCGGCGCTTCCGGGAAGTGGCCGGCAGGCGCGCGGCCATTCCCGGTTGTCGTCGCTGCCGGCAACGACGGCCGGAGCGGCTGTATTTAGTGTATTAGAATACGGTTGATCGGGCCGAGCGGCGCGGTGCTCCCTAGCTGAGATGCAAAACAACGAAAAGTAGGCCGAGGGCGCTGCGAACGAGCTAGATATTATTGGGGGGGGGGGGGGGGGGGCTGCAGCGGGTTCAACGGGCAGGGGTCTCTGCAGTGGCGTAGCAACGGGGGGGGGGGGGGGGCGCCGTGGGACCCGAGTGCACGGGGCCAGTAGGGGGGGGGGGGTGTAATATACGTCTGAAGACACCCGAAAATTGTCGATAGCCTCGCCTTCCTCGACTAAACCCGGGGGGGGGGGGGGGGGTGACAGAAGAGCTAAGGGTCCCGGGTGCCAGACGACCTAGCTACGCCATTGGGTCTCTGTCCCCAAGGCCTGTATAATGCAAAACTCTTCCAATCTGCTTTAACGCGATAGCATTGAGGGTCCCGCGTCTCAGAAAATCCGGCGCCGGCGTTCCACGTCGACCGTCGTTTCTGCAAAAATAATTTCGAACCACGCATACCAAACCACGCAGGCCCTCCATATAGCGGAAGGAAATTACTGAATTGAATTTCTCAAGGTAAAATACGCCAGAAAAATCGTTAAGTACGACTTACACACAACCTACAGACATGATAGCGTCGGACTGTAATTTGAATATACGAGAAAACATAATTCTGTTACGCGGAAACTGAAAACACAAACCCCTTTTCCAGCGTTTTCTCAAAGGCTATAAATCGGCGCGCCGGGTTCCTTGTAACAAACACCTCCATAAAGCTCGCCCTCGTGCATAGCGTTCGCCGCCACCGTTTCCCGGCAAAATTTCGGTTACATAAGCTGCAGTTGCCGGCAAGCGTGAGGAGCAGTCGAGGATCTTTGAATGCTATCGCGTGCCACTCTTAAAGGCGAAGCTTAAGCGCCCTCCAAAATTTTTTATGCCCGCATTGGGCGAGGCCCGAGTCATTTTGACCTACCACGAAGGGATAATGGCAGATTTGGAATAAAAACAGATTGGAAAAGTTTTACATTATACCAGAAAGTTAAGCATTAGGTGCTTTGGATTCGCCCTGGCCTGTTATGTAAAAATGGCTTTCAAGAAAAGTCGCAGTTTCGTCTGAAAAGCGAAGCATCGATTGCGATAGCAATTTAGCGCACAGCTATACGAGTATAGTAGTCTTATCGGTCGTATGAACTTGTAATCACTCGCTTACTAACTAAATTAACAAGCATGGTGTCACGCGCGCACAACCAAACGAACACTTATCCCTCGTCACCCCGCGCACTCGCTTAAAAACGCTGAAATGAGAAAGCGCGGCAGCAGCAGCGGGAGAATCGATTTTCGCGCTGCCTCTCGCTTCAACGCGAACTAAGCGGCGAAAACACAGCGCACACGAAGCTATCAGCACTCGGCGCAGGCACTCTGTCCCCATCGCAGATCGCTTTCAATATAGGGGCCGCGCCATTCGCAGTAGCCGCCAAAGTAAAACGCACCCCCCCCCCCCCTCCACCTCGTTGCCTTGCGCGCAACGGAACACCGCGCGAGCGAGGTTGAGCCACCATCGTCGGCTCACCCTAGCACGCTTTCACTCGCACATGCAGTACATATACGGCGCGCGACGACGAAGTTATCACCCTTCGACTTCATACAGATCACGGCGACGCCGGCATAAATGCACCTGGAGGGCCCATATAATTGTTATCGCAATACTTAGCTACAGTATTTCAGAACTCTGACTTCTTCATACGGTCTGTTGGTGAAGCGCATTTCACCCACACTGTCGAGACATTGTCGAGACAGTTGCACCGTTGCAAGCACTGTATACGCTGCTCGTGCTGTTTGGACAAAGCGTATTGAGCTCCGAAAGTGCTTACATGTCCTTTGAAGTTGTGTGTCGTCCGCTTCGTGTGTCGTCCGTCCAATCACCATCTACGATATCTGCCAAAACAGAGGTTTGCAGAGCCGCACCGGCATCATGTACACCCATTGTAAACACAGAGGCAGCCGAGGCAAGCAATGGACGCGTCTCCACGTGATCAAAGATGGCAGCGCCCACGGGATCGCTGTGAAAAGGGTCAATAGGATATGTGCAATGTCTAAAACATTGTCCTATGGACATCTATGGAACATAAATGGTTATCTGGGTATTAGCTTCATGCATTGTCATCCTTTCAGGAGATCATACATATACGCATATAACGTTTTCGCACGCTGAAACCAACGCTACTGCGCCGATGGGTGGGATAGCGGTGGACGGGCAATCGGCTGCTGTCACGAGGCTTACGCTGCAAAACTTGCACACTTTCGCGTGCGCGTGCCGCGACATGGTCACCGACTTTCACTGCATTGCGCAACACCTATGGCGGTGAGCAGACGACACGGCACGGTTGAACACATCTCGAGGGGCATTTGGTCTTCCTGCTGGCGAAGGAGTCCTGCAGCTTTCAGTGCTACAGACGACTTGAGAGATGAGTTTAGGCACAGAATGCAACCACAAACACACATCAACTTGGCCACCAGGGTGACGCAGTTACAAAAACGGCTGTGGGTCCGTTACTTTAGCACCTGCATTTATTACACGCCGCACGCTGAATGACTCAGTACTTCGCCTCATTTTGAATGGTTACCTGTAACTATTGTAAAAGATGAGTTACAGGCAGAAGTCTCTTACATATGTTAACACACAATATGCATCCACTAAGTTGTCACTATATCATGATAATTTAAGATTCCCTTCTTCGTCAGTAACTCTGGTTTGATGTGTTTTTGACCGGCATAACATAATAAGGAATGACGACAAATTTGCTGCTTCATTTGCTGAAGAAATCAACAGTGCCAGAAATTCAGAAACAAGCTCGTGCAACAAAGGCACAAGTAGGTATACTGTTACACAAGCAGTGCCTGCGGCAAAAAAAGCTTTATTCACATAATTTGCCTAGGAAACACATAGGAACACAGATTCAAGTGCGTAACACAATGCTGAGTAACACAGGTTCACGACTTTATTGTTATATTTTTGGCTCCACACAGCAGATGAAGGCACTTTGTATGTATACATCAGGAAAAAAATACCGAATTGTTGAGCACGCACAATTTTGACTCTTCCGAGCAGCACAACACAGGCAGATCCCAAATTTTCTTATCTAAGAAAGAAACTGTGATGGCCAAGCTTTAAATTTAAGTGACATACTTAACATGAAAGTTGACGGCCTTGTAAGCAAATGCATAAAGCCCAAACAAAATGTCCAGCAATTTTAGCTGCAGGAAAAACATGCACCGCAATGCAGATATGCTACACCTAGCACACAAATGTGACAAGGTTGAATCCACTTGCTCTCGTACAAAACACTCACACCACAAATGCAATGAGTGTACACGTCCAGTTCAGAGAAATAACAGTGAAAAATCTGTCATAGGTACACACTGAACATGCACCAGCTAGTGCTGTAACACCTGCATTCACAGCTCTTCACTAATGTGCAAGACAGAGTATGAAACTTTGCATACATTAATACACAACCTCACTTAATATCATATTTTGCAGCGTTACAAAATGCTATTTTTCACTCAACCTCCAATGGGCATTATTTATGCAATCAAGTACGATGTTACAGAAACATGAATCCAAGAAAGTATGATGCACCATGGACAGGTAGAAGAAAAAGAAAATCTAGTAAGTGGTTGCATAGAAAGAAATATATAGCGTGCCTACACAGTTTTTGTACCCATATGTGAAAATAGACAGTATTAGCTGCCAAAAACAGCTTATTTGGGATTCAGCTTTAATACTAGGACATGATAAAGGGAGAAAGGAAATGTCCAAAAGAGTTGCCTCGGTGCCATAGCACTAAAAGGTTGTAGAACAGAAATGAGGTTACAACAATAGATGTTATAGATCAGAAAAATGCAAGGAGGTTGTCAGCAGAGCAGAAAGCAAACAAAGAAATGGAAGGGACACTTTCAGTGAAACAAGTTGCTTGTATATTAATAGCACATGTAAAGCTGCTTTCAGAAGACTAAACGTGTAAATGTCATATATATGACTCATAGAAAAATATACTATATAGTACATACACCCCCTGAATATTAGCAGTACAGCACTGCACGCACAGCATGCACAATGATAATGTAATCAAATAAGCAGCAGAGAGATGAGCAACAGTGTGAGCTTATGACACCAATGACTTGTGAGATAAGTAAATCTCTGCAACAGTAATGTAGGAAAAGGTACTGTACAGAAAGGAGTTTGCTGTAAAGTTTCTCCGAAAGGAGCTATTCAGAGACAATATAACAACAAATACAATACGAAAAAGAATTTGCTGTATATCATTACTTATATTAAGTCTCACTACCTATGCTGTACACGGAACCGTACATCTGTGTGCCTGACCCCCACAGAAGCAAGCGACATGTATGTAGTCCAGTGATGCTTCTCACTGCATTAAAAACACACGTGCTTATGCACACGTAACCATACCACTTCTTTGCATTTTTTGATCCCACATTTACACAAACACAAACACGTCAGAAATCTAACACCAGGCAACATGCTGATGAGTCAATGCCACTTGTATCGCACAGCGTTCAGGTGGTACCAGTGTGTGCTTTCCCTTGTCAAATCCATACATGACAAGTCTATGATGGCAGCTCCCAGAAACTCATTTTCCTGGACTCTGTCATGGTCCCATGCAGACACCTCTAACACTCGTTCAGCTATGAACGCATGTGGGTAGTTGTACTCAAGCAGCTCCATAAAGGTAGGGTGGTTGTTCTTGAACACCACTTTGGTCTTCCTTTTTGTTACCTTCTCTGGGTCCGGGTGCAGGTATGTCTTAATGTAGCAGTCTGGCAAAGACTTCCGTACACAAGCTAGGTTCTCTGCATGCATTACCATGATGGAGAGGGTGCTCGCCTTGTAAACAATGGAGAGCTTTATTCGGCCAACAATGCCCTTGGATAGGTTGACTCTCTGGCTAATTTGACGCAGGTTGTCACACTCATTCTCATCCTCTGCCATACCTTCTTGATCACGCAGAAGAGGGTGGAAAAAGGTGTACACCAGGCTGCAATGGGACACCTCCTCAGCCATTTTGATCAGGGACATAAGGAATGCATTCAGCTCCTGCATTCTTCTCTGTGCCACTTCTCGTGTGTTGCTGCGGCCCACCAGTGAGCCCTTGGGCAGAGGATAGAACTTGGCCAATGGGAACACTCGGACTAGCTTTTGGTAGAGCTCCAGGAATTCGGGGTAGGTTCGAACGACCTGCATAGGCTCTGCCTGGCATTCGCGGCCAACACGCACAACATAGGTGTAATGCTTTTCCGGCTCGTAGCACTTTCGGTAGCAAACCACATTTAGGGACACAATCCTGCCATCCGAATCCTTTGTGAAAGTCCGAGGGACAAAGGAGAGCAGCAGTCCATCATTGTGGTCCCCAGTGAATCGAAGTTGGGCTATGTTGTGAATAAAGAAGTTCAGCTGTGTAAACCGTGAACGCAGGCTCTCTTCAATAAGCCTGGTGAAATGTGCAGTTGCTTCGCCTTCCGAGCTGCCAAGCAATAATGATTTCTGGACAAAGTTCACAGCATCTGCAGTGACTCCAGGGACTCCAGATGTGACCATTAGCTCGAAGAGTGTGATGAAAATGTTGCTGTTACGGCGAACAATATTAAACGCTTCACAGCACAAGTCAATGAAAATCTGGAACTTCTTGGAAGGTTTCTCGCCGCCGTTGATGACATACACCATGTCAGAAGTAAGGACAAATGGTGCCCTATCACGTTTGAAGTTGCCAAACATCTGTGAGTCACCAAGAAACTTTCCAAAATCAATGTGAAACATGTGTCCAGATGTTTTCAGCATGATATTGTCATTGTGGCGATCACAGATGCCAAGGATGTATGTGGCTACACAATAGCCGGCACACGACAGCGTAAAGTTTTCGACAGCTTGCTGGTACTCTAGTTCAGATGTGTTGTGCCGTTGCAACCACTCAGCAATAGGCCTGTCCTTGAATGAACCTGTGAGCCCATGCTCTGTTTGGATTCTCCTCAGTGTTTCGGCTTCGGTAACCATTTCCACCATGCCCTTACGCTTGCCAGTAGCGACACAGTTGAAAGTTATAATTTTCAAGTCCAGGCCTTCCTTCAACCAGAATTTATCCATTATTCGTATCATCTGAAGTGTCAACATGTCCTGCCTGAGATCATCTCCTACCTTGTAGATTACATCAATAGGCTTTGCCCCTTGCTCTGAACTTTTATACACTATCCTGAGCGGAAGTGTATTGGATGTGAAGTAGGAGCAAGATTTGACATCCACACCACACACTTCCATTGCTGGGTTGAGTGGAAGGCAAGACGGGCTGTCCTCAATCATACTGTGTATCTGTGCCAAGTCTTGCAAAAGCTTGTCCAGACGAAGCGACTCACGCGTGTCTTTTATGCCTTCTGCGATGATGCAAAGCTGGTTTAGATGCTCTTCTTGCTTCTCTATAATGTCTCTGAAAGACCTGCCAACAATGACTAGCAATGTCTGAATCACAAGCTTCATTCGCTTAAGTGTGAGCGGATTGTCAAGGTTTTGTCTCAGCAACCAGAACATCTGGTGGGCAACACGCACACTAGTCAGAGAGCGTTCCAAGAGGAACCATGTGATGGGTGCATCTTCCCATGTCTCAAAGCGCAATGCTTGGATTAATTGTGGAAGGTGATCACAGAGCTCATCACTGCCAATGTTCTTGATCCACTTGACTGCCGTCTTACGCACTTCGTAGTCAGGAAACAGTGGCAGCAACAATGTTAGTGCATTAATGGGGGAAGCAGGACGCCATTCTGTCAGGAGAAAGTACAGGTCAGGCAGAAAAGGCCAACTCCAGCTGTGCGCAGACAGAAGCACTTTCGGAAGGAGGTGCGGAACTTCAAGGATGTAATGACGATGCTCCCAGAAAAACTTTTTCTCCTCGGGGTTAGGCACAGTGAGAGGGTCCTTTTCAAGTACATCTGTGAGCTCTTGGATCACCACACTATCAAGAGCATATGTTGTTGCCTTACAAGTAGTGATGCTATCCCTTGGTACTTCCGGAAACAATACAGTGCAGTCAAATTCAGGGAATTGCAGACGAAGAACCGGACAGGTAACTGCATCATTGCTCTGGGGTGGACCACTGTTCTCGTCCACTTCTGGTGACCAAAAACCAAGAAAGAGACTCCCCTGAAGCAGCTCACGCTGACTGTTAAACAGTGGTTGCCCAGTCCATGCTAAGAGTACTCGTTCAGGTGCTGGTGTCTCTGGTGGCCTGTTTTCAGTTGATGGTTTCACACCAAACAGCGCAAAGTATATGGCAGTCTCCCGTGGAAGGTTCCTCATGAATATGCTCATCTCAATCCACTCATCAAAAACGACGAGTTCAAAGAAGTTTCGACTTGCTTTTACACTCCGACTTTCTCCTTGGCACAAGATGTGTAAGCCATAACGAAGCTCACAAGATATAATGAACTGTTCATAGTCTGAAACCCAGTGTGGCCTCAGTTGATGAACGCTGCCAATGTTTACAAGAAAGGTGTCATGAAAAGTAGTGACTGGCCGTATTGCACTTTGTGGTCGGCTTTCATTAGCAGGAGTCAAAACAAAGTCGACACAAAAGCTGCGGCAATAGATTTTTACAAGTGTACGCAGTGCAGTTTGCAACTGTAGTAAGGAGTAGAACACGACTTCTGCCACACGGTCACAATTCATAGGTACTGGGCTTGGCGTGTCTTCTGCCTTGAGATAGTTGTCATGAAACCCGTTCACCTCAGGCATCTGACTGCAAATGTGCTTCAACCCTTCAACAGCATGCAGAATTTCCAGTATTTCAATCCTTGAAAGTGTGGAACAAATAGCTTTCACAGCCTGAATAGCTCCATTTGGTTGCAAGCAACCAGCAGATGCTCCTAACTGTACCTTCTTAGCTTCCTTGTGGAAAGTTTCAAGTAATATGGACACTGAATCAAAAGAAACTTGGCCAGATGGCTGAGGAAGCAGGCTTGATGCCTTGACTTCAAAAAACTCACTGTCATCCCTTAATGTTCGTGCCCACGGTTTACCAAGGTCTCGGACATCCATCAAGGTCAAGCAAACTGGCTTCATAAACTTGCAGCACTGGTGAACATATTCATACTCTTTCAATGTAGAGTCAGGGGTAAAATATTCTGCAAGCCCTTTGACTTTCAGTACATAACTTTCTAATACAGTGTCAGATAAATCGTCCTTTAGGGAGCAAACAGTGTTGCTAATTACGTGCTCTACACTGGTTCCTACATCACATGTGAAGCAGAATGGCCTCTCCGAAAAGCTCGTTGTGATTTCCACCTTTATGCTAAGGCTTTTCCCCCACTTGTTTTCCAATGTAGGACTGACAACAAGACCAGCATTGGTATGGTGATCATCAAACGTGAACTCTGACCTTAGCTGCTTGGCCTTAGCCCAGAATGCTTCAATCTCCTCCCCTTGAGAAACTTCATGACGAACCACTTTCAAAGTGCCAAGGTCCATGCTTGGCCCTTGGCACTGAGCATTCTCTACAGGAACAGGCTTTTCAATTGCAGAACTTCTACTTGCAGGCAAAGATGGTGGCTGTGTTTGTGCAAGTCCTCCATGTTTTGGAGGGATCTGGGGTGGTGTCTCCATTACTTCAGTCTTTCCCTCTGGAGGATCTCTAGGTGGGGACTCTTCAGGAGAAAAGATTTCTTCAGGCTCATTCTCTCGTAGTGGATCAAACAGATCGAGTAGGTCATCTAGCGAGTCCCCAGCCTTTCTGAGGGTTTCACGCTTTCTTGCCAGCTCTGCGTCTCCACTCAGGTCAATTAGGTTGTTGTCCTGCTTCTTTCGAAGCATGCTGAACATACTCTTCTCAATCTCTGTTCGCGAAAGCACCGATGAGCTTTGACTAGCTGTGTGGATAGGCGAGGGGCTACAGCTGGAAGACAGATGGTTGAAGTTGGGTGCAGAGTTGCTGTGTGTCATCTCCGTGCCAACAAGTGAGCCAATGCGGCCTGGCAGCTGACCAGCAGCTACGAACGGGAATGGCTGAGAGAGAACTTGAGTGGACACAACCGAACTTGTTGTGAGCGAATGATGCCGGAGTGTGGTGCTCCTAGAGCTCACATCCTCAAGAAAAAGGGCTTCTATTGACTTTATGCTAGTTTTTGTGTCTCCTTCTCCGCCTCGTTGGTGCATAAGCCTAAGAAAATCTGAGCTTGTCCAAGTTGATGTGGAAGATGGAGCTGGAGGAACAGACGACAGGTCACCAGGGCCGTTGCATTTGTCAAAGAAGACACTTCGGCGTGGTGGCAATGGAGGTGGTTCTGGAATAAAAAGAATAAGGAGTTTTCATTGAAAAAATGTCGTTGTGAAACTCACTGCATGTCACTGATGGCATCAGGCATAAGAGCAGATTGCAACATTAAAATTTATGCCCATATTCATGCATTTATATAACCAGAACTCAACCTGCAGAACTGCCCTTGTGGGCCAATGCAAAGATGACATATGTGGGCCACTAATACAGTGTTCTTGTGAATATCTCGGAAAGCAAATGTGTATTAAATATAATCTGGTTAAAAAATTATGCAACTTTCTACTTCAGCTATAAACAGCAGGTCAAAGTCACCAATGACAAATACATATGCTAGCTACAAAATACAATGCCGGTGTGAAGACAATGAATACCCCAGCCATGTTCAGCAATATTTATGTTGATTACTGCTTCACCCCTGCATAATACAATGCCATGCAGGAAATTGTGGCAATTATAGCAAAATTTTCAGCTGCGCCTAGTTTTGCAATTGCTCTGAATATCACCCCGACAACATGAGCTCATTAATGAGATGATAAAGACCAGGGCTGGAGAAAACAGGCACGACATAAACTATACACGCACACAAAAAGGCAAGCTGTTTTCTCTCACACACAGACGTATTGCTTTCCCACCTATTCAAAAAGCCAGCAACCTTCAGGAGAACTTTACTGTCATGTTCAGAGCTATCACATCGTTCTGGCAATTACGGTTTAGAAGCTTTCTAGATTCCCATCTCTTACTGCCTTTTTATGCCGATGACGTGTTTCAATATTACACGGACAAGTATGATGGTAAATGACAATCAACAAAGGGCAAGTAAATAATGAGCAATGTGCAAGTAAAAATTACTTTTTGACAGCATTAGCTTACTGCTAAAATAAGCTTCTGAGATGAGTGAGCACAGTGCAGCAGCGTGCCAAAGAAATTTCTTTTTCACCACTGGCTACGGCTAAAGTTGGATTGTTATACTTCCTGGCTTCTGTGCTTTACCATACATGTGCAAGGACTTTGAACTATATAGTGTTATTCAGGCAATCCTCTCCTTTTTTTTATGATATGAAGTGATTAGCACTTGAAAAAGCGTACTGCATCATTTAAATGCACAGCACACCAACCTGACCAGCGTTAACCCCTACTACTTCATTTATCAGACCTTTTCCCAGCCTATAAACGCTTACAAAATATTTACCTAATTTCCTATTGCTCAACTGAAAATTGTCACCAGCCACCAATTACCAAAGCAATTCAGCTGTAAAAGTTTTAAAGCTGGTAATTTTCTTGCTCCTGCCAGAAGAACAGTTTGTGTCATTTGTTCTTTGAACCTCAATATTGCTTCGAGACTTTGCATTATAAACACTGTTAAGGAGCACTTTAACAGAACTTTCAATGTTCCATTGCAGCGGTTCTCTTGAGCACTGGGGAAAACACCAGGTGGTGTTATCTGATAAGGAAAGCTAATACATGCCACAGTGTATGTATTGATGTGCAGTTGTGTTTGTAATGTTGAATGTCTTCTTGCCGTTGCTGAGGATGCATCAGTCAAGAATCCATGGCTGCGCTGGTAGCAGCATTAGGTGGTTACAAAATAAAATTAAGCAGATCCAACCAGTATGTCTGACTGCAAAGCAATACTTTTGTGAAGTAGTTAAATGCTTAAAACTAAATGCAATGCACGCTTTAATTGTATGCAAATTGTAATTTCATGCAACATTTATGCCCCACACTGGTCACAGCCTGCTGTGGTTATCTGGTTGACCAACATTCTTCCTATTTACTGTCCTGCACCAACTAGCCCAATATGCATTTCTTTTACAACTTTAATGCCATTCAAAATTTTCAAAATTTTAGGCTCATGCACTGCGCTGTTAAATTTCGCCGAATTCCAAACAGTAGATGCACGTTGCAAGATGTGGGCACGCAAAGTCACGAGGATGAAAGCAATGTGTGGTAATTGTTGTGGGAAGAGTGACGATCAGAGCTGTATGCAGAAAGAAGTACGATACATTTAGGGCATTGGGTACAGACAATGTGTCACATACCTAGTGGCCTAAAAACAGTGTAAGCCAAATACAGTTGACTTTCGTTAATTAGACCTTGGCGGGCAAGACAAAATTGATCAAATTAAACAAGATGCACAAGAAATGTCACAACACACCGCTGATTCATTGGCAGTACTTTTACGAATCTAACACGCCCTAGAACCAAACGCATGCCGACTTTCTAAGTGTCCGAATAGAAAAATTACGTAGAAATTACATTAAAGCTTTTAAGCAAAGTAGAAACATAACGTGCAGCCGATTTTTTATCAAGAAAAATGGTCTAAATACGTGTAGCACGACGGCGGCTGGTTTCCTAAAGTTGACTTTCCCGCAATACAGGTGTCGTGAGGTGAAGCACACAAACACCGTGAAGGCAATTTTGGTACTGTGTCTGATTGCACATGGCAGGCAATTCCATGCAGAATTTATTTTGAAAAAAGAAAATGCGCGTGTTAGAATCAGCTAAATACCGTAATCATACACTGTGAGGTACGCTTATTGCTTGAAAATCTTCCCAGGAGAGGCCGAAAATAGAGGTTTTCAATGGCAGATGATGTGTGTTCTACGCATTCACTGACCCCTAAGCTCTGGCGAGAGACGCTGCCACTTAAGGGGTCGCTATTGGGGTCTCCACAGGAGTCAGGCGCACGAGTACGGACTGGTCAAGTTCGAAATATTCGGCGAAGGTCAATTCTAGGATCGAAATAACAAAAGTTAGGGCCCATAGAAATGCATACGCATTGGCCACAACCTTCGGTAGGGATCGAATTAACCGGAACTTCGAATTAACAGGAGTCGAATTAAAGGAAGTCAACTGCACAAGAAGTTTAAAACCCCTGAAAATCATGCGGCATGTTATCAAAAAGTTCTATGCACCTTAGAGATACCCATGAGCTGAAATTATACATACAGGTTTTGTTTAGTAATTTATTCTTTGGGTACACCAATCAGAGATGCACACACTGGCACTCCAGTAAAACCTCAGTAATTTGAACTTAGTTGTTTGTGAATCGCGCATAACATTTAGAACTATTATGGTCTCTCATTTTTTCATGTAAATTCAACTGGATAATTCGAGCTGTGAACATGCAGATTCCCAATTCCCAAACTTGGCTGCAACTTCTGAGCAGTGAAACCGGTCTTCTAATGATGGAGGCTCTGCCTCCAACTGACTTCACAAGTGCCACGTGGCACTACTTGCTATCCTGCTTCAGTTACAAATACGAAAAATGACTGTGTACTGTTCCTGATCCAGATGACTGCTTACTGCATCATTCTCGTCGGGTGTTATATGCATGGAGGAAAATGCGGCTATGATGTGTTTGCACCTCTTGCAATCCCTTCCTGTGCATGCAGTACAGGAAAGCATGGCTTTCATTATATTTTTCTTCTGCTCTGATGGTATGTTGCTGGGAGTGCAATTTCAACAGCAGCAATGTAAGTAGAAAATTGAAACAGCCAAGACCACTCGCCGAAAACTGCCTACTTCGTGAAACGCCAACTACCATCCTGTTTTACCGTCGCTGAACTGCCTAATGGGAACAGCATGCGGAGAGCAATTTTTAGCTGCCGGAACTACTAGCAACAGTGACACAGCACAGCAGTTTGGAGCATAGTTCAGTGTGACCGAAGGGAGCTGACTGGGCTGGCGGCTACACAAGAAAATCCTTTTTGTGTAGAGTGGGAAGGTAGTTCCCTAGGCTCCAAGAATGAGGCCTTCCCAGAAATTGAGAAGGACTTGGCAATCTACAGACAGAGGCCGTGCTCTGAATCTTGCGGTGAACGTAGAGCAACAGCAGCAAAATGTGATGGAGATTGCTATTCAGAAACACTATATAAACAGCGTAGTGTAGGTGGACATGTATGATTTGGCTGTTTCAGTGAACACTTTCAAAAATCTTTAAAAGTTGCCTGTGGCAGATATCACACTTCTAGTTCATGAGCTGATCTGCTCGAAGCGGCGGACTATACTTGCACAAAAAATTGAAATGCAAACTCAACTAATTAATAAAAGATTACTATTTAGGGTTCTAATTAATTATATTATGGCCCATATTGCGATTTACAAATTCTAGCTATGGTGTTCGCAAGGCAGATCCACTTGGAACGAATTTCCAAAATGACACCAGTTTTGAGATATAGTTCCCTAACTTTACGGAGAAATGCATTGGCGTTCCAGTTAATTTGTTAACAAAACGTCATTTCATGCACTGAAGCACACTAGTAATTGTAACACCAATGCATTTCTCCGCAAAGTTCGGGAATTTATATCTCGAAACTGGTGTCGTCATGAGAATTCGTTCCAAGTGGATCCGCCAAGCAAAGTCCACTGCTAGAATGTGTAAATTGCAATTTGGGTCATAAGATAATTAGTTTAAATGTTATTTAGTGAATTCTTGTTAATTAGTTGATTTTGCATTTCATTTTTTTGTGCAAGTGTTTTGTGCATTTCATTTTTCGAGCAGACTGGCTCTTAAACTAGCATTGAGCTATCTGCCATAGGCAACCTTTAAAAAACTTTGAAAGTGTTCGCTGAAACACCCTGTATAACAATGATATATGCATTGTTACACAATTTCATCTGCATTGATTCCTGCTGGCAGCTGCTCGTGTGTTCCTTTTGTTCATTGCAAGTGAGCTACTTCCAGCACGTTTTCAGTACTAATGATATGGAATGTATGCAATGCACACATTTTACTGCAATCTTGGTGTGCTTGTTCTAATAGAACATTACAGCATTGCGATTCGTGCCTAAAGCTGGTAGGCACTGGATTATCTCTTTTATGAGCTGCAATGTCTTTCCATTACGTTGGCACACCTTTAAAGGGCCCCTTGCCAGTCCCTATAGCAAATTTTGGTTATATGATGGAAGTTGTTACGTGTCCTCTAAGAATTGTTCAGCTGCAAGAATTTTTCAAGTTAGTTTCTTAAAACCCGAGAGAGAAATATTTCAGTGCCGCTAACCCATGATTTCAGCAGGGGGGCTCCACTGAAAAGCAAGATGCTCTCTCCACTCGCCCCGTCTAGCCTACACAAGTGAAATTCCTTCCCTGCATTCTCCCATACTGGACTTCGAGGATCGTGTGACTCACACATCACAAGCCCTGCCTTCATTTTCTTTTTTCCTCGCTTTTTTTTTTTTTGCTGCACGGCACACTTCAGCTAACTGCGCTGTGCAGAACCTGTTCTGCTTGTCTTGTTACGTGCAGCGCACGATTGTGCACGCTGTGCTTGAGAACACCTGACTAGCAGTAGAAGTCAGTGCTACACAAACATTGAGGCAGACACAAGCGGATCACAGAGCAAGACTGCGCAATGGAACATGGTAGAAAATAGCATAGTTTCGGTGTCAGCGTGTGCGACTTCAAGACATGGGAACAAGCAGATGAAACGGTAGAACATCTCTCCTGCTGGGGTGCGTAGTAAAACAAAAAAACACGCAGACATTCCTTTTGTCTCTTTTATTATTTCTCTAAACCTTAATTTGTCTACCGATGCAACAAATTACACAAATAACAGATGTTGAATTGATTGATTATCGAAGTCACGAGTCACTAAGAGCGATGTCACAGCAAAAACACATGTACGTAGGCGCACTAGCACGTATACGTCATCCCTCCGGCTTGGAGCACGGTGCCCGCGAAGAGAAGGGCAAATGGCGTTCGGTCTGAAATTGCAGTTCTTTCCGTGGCGCGTAGTGATGTAAAACTTAGCAGACATGATCATTAGCGTACATTGTATGCACGGCGCTTGCCAGCTTAAAATGGCCAGACCTGGTGAGCAAATGGTGGAATACCTGGTGGAATAGCAAATGCTCTAGACAGCACAGATCAGTCACCCTGGTTGGTCCTCTCTCGCAACCACAGAGGATTCTCTAGCCTTCATTGTGTTGCCAGTTCTGGATGAAATGCAGTACAGCAAGCCTGTCATTTTCAGCACATGCATGCTACATAGTGAATTATTTAGCAAGAGTGCATTGGGTTACTTTTAAAAGCTGTCTCCTCTCAGGAATGTTTTCCAGTTTGAATCATTAGGCGTTTGACCAAGCAATGAGTTATTGAGTGAAAAACTATAGACAATTTTAAGACACAGGAGTGTGGCAATATGGGCTATCAAGCAAATGGGTGTACCTGCTATTCTAGTACAGGCAAACTCAATCAGCATGATTGATAACTTTTCAACATGTTGTTCCGATGTTCCTATGTCTACACTACTTTGACAATGCTTTACGCATCAGCACATGCTCAGAAGTCCACATCATTTTATTATCTTCAAAAAGTATCCGAGTTCAACTTTACTTTCTTTCGCACAGTGGGCTGCTTTGATCCATTAGTGTTTCGACAGCGTATGTGCTACTTATTATAAAACAATCTTTCTGATTAGGTGGAGTTTTCGCTCTCACAAGAGCATGTAGTAATTTTAGACCAATGTTCTACCGAAACCTCAGGGAAGAGTTAAGAGGAAGAATGGCACTAAGCAGGTCATACACAGTAACCTCCCATTCTCGAAGTTGTAAAAATAGGACAAAATTTTGAGTAAAGCGAAGTTTCGAAATCAGTGAAATTGCAAAGACAGAAGCCCTCAAGCCACACATAGACGACACGGA
This sequence comes from Dermacentor andersoni, assembly GCF_023375885.2. Lineage (NCBI taxonomy): Eukaryota > Metazoa > Arthropoda > Arachnida > Ixodida > Ixodidae > Dermacentor > Dermacentor andersoni. The sequence continues at coordinate 90,218,680 of NC_092817.1, read as the reverse complement.
GCCTTTCCAAAATACCGCTAGTTATATTTTTTATCACTTTTGTGTGCATCGGCACCGGAGACGGTGTCTCTGCACTGTGCCAAGAGAGCATTCTTTGCAGTGAGTCAAGACGATTGATCTTAATGATGTATATGCAGTCGGTCATCCAAGCATATCCGTTTTAAGGCGTCCAAAAACCTGACGCTGCTACTTTGTGCATTGTAATAAATTCCAGACAATTTAATTTCGAAAACTGAAACTACGGAAGAGTCAAGCCTTTGGCAGACGCCCATGAGTGATGTGGTATTTAAGCCTCACCGTTGCAGGAGCCTTTACAGCTGTGGGAGCATGAAGCGGGCGTCCTTATCGAGCTGCCATCTACCTGGACAGCTTTGAGCTCGCATGCAGGCTTCTTTTGGCTGCAACGCGCGGGCTGATTGAGCCTGCTCGAAAGTGCCGATTATCTTGCCCAAGGTTATTAATACATGGTGACCACATTGATGCGTCACTGTCAGCATCCTAAATGAGATTTAAAAAAAAATAAATACAAGAGGTCACAGCAAACTGGCAGCGAGATGCCGAGGAAGTGCATGTGAGCAATGATAGATAGAAAGAAGAGGGAAAGACAAGCGGAGAGCGATATATCAAAGTATCAGTTAACTAGAATTTACAGTAATATGTTCTGAGCACAGATAACCAGTGGCTTATGAGCATATCAGAATAGGCACCATGGGAAGAGAAATGCCATTGAAGATGGCAGAGGTGTCGTGATGAGGTTAGGAAATTTGCAGGAACAGGATGGAGCCGGCTGACAACAAACTAGGATAGTGGGCATTTTCTGGGAGAGGACTTTGTTCACCGGTGGGCATAAACCAGGCTGATGACTGCAATGAAAATGTGGCAATTCCGTCCTGATTATGTGCCACTGAAGTCGGCAACAAAGTGAGGCAAGTATCAGACAATTACAATGGAAGCTGCTACATTGTGGGGTTGGCTGGAAATTTGGTGTTTTGAAGCAAACTGTAGAAAGCAAATTGAATACCATGGAGGCTGTAAAGAAATCTCCAGCATAGTAAAAAAACTTCAATCAGAACAGCCAGTAGAGCTTAAAGAGGCTCTCGGCATGTGGCTGAACACATTGGTGGAGCAGACGCTGGTACTAGTACCTGGTGGCCTTCTCAAACTAGCACTATGGATAAACGTAGGCACCACAGCCCACTGAAGAGTTGGAAAGAGTGGTAGTTTGCACTTATGGCAAAGTTGTACAAAAGCAGGCTATACTTGCTGCTACGTGAGTACTCTCTGGACAGCACAATTAATTGGGGGCTTGACAGGTCTGTTACAAAAATGCGGTATGACAAGATGATTCCTCTGTCTAGTGACACCTGCCAAGGCGAAAAGCACAGCAAGGTAGTGACTTGTACACAGTAGCATGCCGTATAGAGAGACTATGTTGCTCAATATTGAAGCAATGACGTCACCAGTTTTACTTGTACAAGACAAACAGCAATGTGCGGGTAACACAACAGCTGCTTAATAGCTATGTCCAAAAGCGTGATCAAACGCCCAAACTTCAGAAGTGTAAAGTACCAATGTTCACTGATAATCATGATGCACACGGCCTCGTCAATGTTTTTAAGGCTTAAACCAAAACTGCTGTTTAGTCTCCTACTAAACTACCCTTACTGACATCCTCTACAGCAGTAGTGTCATAGCGGGATCTGCCATGGGTTCAATTTTCGCCATGAAACACTGTGATCATCTATCAACCCATGGATCAGTATCTGGTCATGTACTTGCAGCTTCTGAACTAATTCTATCTCCCGGTCACCTAATAACAGCACATAAAATGGTGAGGGATGTAACAGAGAATACAAATACACAGCACTTTTCTATGTTACGTCCCTTGTTTTACGTGCTATATAATACCACCATAAATAACTTACTAGTCCAAATTTCCATTCTAGTGTTTCCTGGGCAACATGCAGCTGCATTGCATACTGACACTCACAAAAGCGTTGCTGTACATTTACTCTTGACCATCGGTGATCTAATGGATGCTGATGATAACAGCAGACATGACCCGCAGATGCTCTCACCACGCAGGCTAAATTCTACATGGCTAGCGGAGCCTAGTGGAGCAGAACCACATGCCGGATGCACTGCCTGCTGCAAGCATAAGACATCATCGGAGACTTGCAAACATAAATCCAATTATTTTTTATCACCAGATATGAACACAAGCCACAAGGAAATTGCCTGCTGTTGAAGCAGACTCTAGAAAACAAACCGCAACCAGAAAAATATGAATTAGGTTCAGCCTTTGACAGTACTTTGCAAAGCTTGCTTCATGCTATATTCAGGTGGACAAAAATTGTGCGTTTCATTAATCTTCTTCCACCTTAGAAATTTCTGCAAAACCAAATGCCACATTTAGTGTCTCTGTGCTTCGAATGCTCGATTATTTTAGCCTTGCTCTACAATCTACTAGGCCCCCGGGGGGAGCCTAGTAGATTGCAGTGTAGTGGGAGCCATGCTAGTATGATGTAGCTACTATGATGCTGCTAGTATGATGTAGTATGCTAGTAGTGGGAGCCATGCTAATATGTCTAACCAGTGCCTCCCCTATAAAAATCTGTGTCGGGCACACCACCTTCGGCGGCTGTCGAACGCCTGTTCTCGCCGCCGCCACTAGGGGCGCTGGGCAAACAGGGTCTGCGCTGCCGCTGCCGTCTCCGTGTAGCCGCATTGGTCGTGAGCCTCAGTCTTCTTTATTCTATACCTCAGTTGCGTTCAACCGTGCTCCACTTCGCTGTGTGGGATAGCTTCCTACAAGTACGCGCATAGCATGCCTTACAATGGCCTACTGTTGTGTGCCATTATGTAAATCGGACAAGGAAAAAAAAAAAAAAGGCTGTCCTTTCCTTTCATGAAATACCCGCTGACACGGACGCATGAGCACAATGGCTTGCCGCAATATGATGAGACAAGTGGTCGCCGAATACTACCTCATGCTACACCAAAGTGTGCAGTCGACATTTCAAAGAAGAGGACTTCATAGAAGGCAAGCGACGACATCTAAAGAAAGGGGCTGTGCCGTCTGTTTTTGAAGAATACCCGTCCCATCTCCAGCCGAAATAAACGCCGGCGCGAAATACAGGAAGCATCGACAAAAGAGTGAGTGCTACAATGGCGTGAAACGACTCTGCGAGCGGCACAGTGATGGAACAGTCGCTGCCAGCAGCAGCGCCTACTTCATCTGTAGAGGATATGTCTGATTGCTGCTCCATGGACACATCAACGGCAGCCAACTCGTGCGATCAAAGCATCCAGGTAAACATCAGGTCAACTTCAAGCGTGCTTGTTACTGAGAGAGCGAAGTGGATAAGGAAAGAAAAGGGCTTGAGGAGCCAGTTGCTTCGACTGCAACAGACCGTCGACAAGCACAAAATGGAATTGAAAATGCTACACGAAGATGCCCTAGCGGCGGATGTTTCTTACATCAAGGAAAGGGCGGAAGAAAAGGAACCTGCAGCTCGATTTTTTATTGATCAAATCCAGAACTTCAGAAAGAAGAGGCCAAGTTGGTGTGAGGAGACAACCCGACGTTGTGCAGTATTAAGGCATCTGTCGGCAAGGGCATATGAACACATTCGCGGTGAAATGCTTCTGAAGCTTCCTTGCAGGAAGGCTTTGAGCAACTATTTCGGAACCACTAGTGGAGAAACAGGCTTCAGCAAACTTGCCGAAGATCGCCTTAGAGTAGAAGCTGAGAGCTTGAGTGTACCACAGTCGAGAGTGTGCTCACTCATTGTCGATGAAATGAAGATCAAGGAAAAGCTGCAGTACAACAAAGAGCAGGACTGCTTTGTGGGGCACGCCAACGTCTCTTTGGAACAGCAGAGTGGTGACCTCACCTTAGCGAACTCTCTTCTCTGCTTCCTAATCACTGGACTCTCGACATCGTATCGCATTCCAGTGGCCTACTATTTTACCAAAAGGTTAGCAGGCCCATAATTTCACAAGTTGTTGATTTTTGTGCTTGAGAAAGCAGAGGCCCGTGGTTTCAGGGTAGTTCTTTTAGTGAGTGATAACCACAAAGTGAATGTCGATGCCATGAAACTTCTTGGAGATAGTCTTCTTACGTACAGGATAACACATCCCTGCGACTGTGACAGGCTCCTCTTTCTAAGTTTCGATCCATGCCATGTTTTAAAAATTGTTCGCTCGCAGATTTGGCACATGACTTCGGTCCGAAAGGAGAGGTCTCGTCCTGCTACATCAAGAAGCTCTACGAACTACAGAAGGACCTGGTTGTAAAGCCTGTCCGCTACCTCAGCCGCAAACATGTTTACCCGAATAATATAGAAAAAATGAATGTCGCACGGGCAATTCAGGTTCTGTCGCCTGATGTTACTGCGGCCCTGGAGCATCTCAGGAACCAAGCTGGGCACACATCAAGTTTCTCATTCGCGGATGCAGGCCAGACCATCATTTTCATGCAGAACATGTACCGCTGGTTTGTGCTGCATGACAGGAGTAATACGACCCCAGCACATCCACAAAAAATGGCCCGACACTCGGCAATTCGACGATGCCGAAGATTCTAGACTGGAGTGGCTTGAGGTAACACTGCCCATGTACTTGGGACAAACTGAAGAAAAGGTGGGGAGATAAAAAGGAATTTTTTACGAAAGAAACGTATGAAGCATTGCTTCTGACCATGTATTCCACAGTTGCCTGCATCAAGTACTTGCTCACAGAGGAGAAGTTCCTGTTTGTTCTCACTCGCAAGTTTAATAGTGACCCGATCGAGTCGCTGTTTGGCACATTGCGAATGTCCGCTGGTTGCAATGACACGCCTAATGTTCGCTCTGTTTTGTCAGGCCTGGAGAAGGTTCTGAAAACTGGAATTGCAGCATCCAGTGTGACATCAAATGTTGCTCACAGTGAATGTGCACAAATGTCGACAGGTACCCTGCACACTGAAGCTTCTCCTTCGCCAGCACAGCAGCTTCCTCAGCTACAGAGAGCTGCATGTGTTTTGCAACGGCTCAACACGACAGTCTTGCCGCAGCAGTTGCCTTTGCTTGAAATTTCGGCAACTGCTTACGTTGGGGGCTATATTACCCATGTAATAAACGAGCACATACGTTGTGAAAGTTGCACTTCAGTCTGCACGAAGCCTGCAAGCAATCAACCTATCTTGCAGTTCACAAGCAGCCAGGACTGCGGTGGGCTGCTTTACCCGTCATACCAGTTGCTGTTTGCTAAGTTGATGTGCTACCAGTTGATGTGCTAAGGACATTTGCTGATCGTGCCCTGAAGGACAACCCTACTCTGCAAGAGCCATTGTCAACACTGGTGAAGTATGCTGTGCCAGCCCTGTGTGCTCAAACCTGCTCAAGTGCAAAGAGAGTGATGCCATTCACAGAGTTAAGCTCATGGAGCTGATATCTGTTCGGTTTTTGTGGCCACTGCTAGTGAACTATGCATTCAACGTCAGTGACAAGCATGATGCATTCAAATACTTTGCAAAAAAGCTCCTGTCCAGGAAATATGTGAAGCTGTAAGTGCTTAGGGGCTACTGAAAGTACAGGTGCTTACAGATAAATGTTCTTTTTTTTTTTTCATTAAATATGTGTATTCAAATCGCATCAAATGTGTTAATTTTCTAGAGTATAGAGCCACCATGCATGACAAGTCAATGGTGGGACTGTATGCAGATCATGTCCACGCGTAGGTGTGTGTGTACGCGGCATCTAAAGGGCGCTATGTCGATGCTTCCTCGGGTAGAAGCTGGAGCTAAGCTTTACTTGTCGTATATTGAAGCTGGCCCAACGTCCTTGTAAATAACGACGAATAGGCGTTTTTGATGCAGTGAGGCACGCGTTCACATGCTTTTGTTAAGTCAACCTATCGGTTTGTCTGCTAATGAATGTAGGTCATTGAACGCTATGTTTTTAGTACTCATTTAGCGTGGTGTTCTTCGCTTACGGTTAGTGCGTGAAAGCTGGCAGCTAGCGCATTGAAACACTCAGTAACATCATTCAGTGATCGTACCAGCTATATTGACCCTGCGTGGGCACTGTGGGCGTAGCACGCGGACGCCGTTCGAGGTTTGAGCGCAGAACATTGAGGATTTAATCGGTTTTGTTTTGAGCACGGCGCCAGACCCACAGCGGCTGCGGCGCACAGCGAACTCCGTTACCCTATTTAGGTGGAGGCACCTGGCGGCAATGCGTTGTACTATTGCCGACGGCAGCGGGCTATTGTCCTCCGCTCTTTTTGCCGGGCACTGAAAGTATAGAGGAGGCACTGGTCTAACTTAATCTTCTACCTATATTTGGCAATTTCTTGTGATGGCGACATACTGCAGGCTAAATATTATATTAACGACTACAAACTGCATAAGTTTTGAATGGTAGAAAAGGGAAATGTGCAACATGCGTGTGCCCATTGCACTGTATAAAGTATAAACTGATGTTAGTCATGCGAGTGATGTTGCAGTGAAAGGTGATTTAAGGGTATGGAATGCTGGTCTATGATAATCAAGTACCCGAAGATTGCGCTATAAGGGCTCTTTTACACACAGCATGCGTAAATAGTATACACACAGTATGCACATACTAGTAAAATAGTAATAGGCATAGTATACGTACCACGCATGCTGCACACACACTCACATGCAGTGGCACAGATACCCACGAAGCCTTCTCTAGCAGCTGAAGTATGCAGCCTACTTACAGCTACCACTACTCATTGCTACAGACAGAAGGCACCGAGATAGAAAAGGTCACTGCACACACGAAAAGAAAACTTACTTTTCGAGCAAAGTTGTCACAACTGGTTATAGTGGATGCTGTAGCTTAACGCAATCTCCGATTGCTAGTCACAATGCTAGGCCTAGGATAGACGATCTGCGAAGTGCTGATTGCATCTGAAACAAGCCTCCTGCAATGAGATGTGGTTGTGGTCACTCGAGGCAGTGCCAGTGCAAGCTAGGTGTGAAAGGAACGTGCACTTTACAAGGGACACCAAAGAGAAACTCTTAAATCATTTTAGACTGATAAGCTACTCTGTTTATCTTCGTTCATTTTATGGTAAGAGGTTGATTTAAAAAAAAAAAAAAGATATGAAGGTCGAAGTTAAATTTTTCTAATTTCACCCGGAAACAGCAGCACCAGTAGCCTGTGAGTCATGAGTTTTAAGGTATTTTCCTATATTAAGGATGCTGAGACACAGTAAAGGTTCTTGAAACTTGCTAAGTTCAGTTTTCAGCTCATTCAGAATAAAATGCAGTCCATCTTTAATGGGACACAATCAACTAGGCCTGAGGCAGATGTCAAAATCCATGATGTTACAATGAGCTGATGTGAGAACTTGAAGGGGTTGTTCGCACCTCTCTTTCGTTTTTACGTCTCTTTCGGCCTTACGAGGCCTCCAGTCATGGTAAGAGTGCCTTTCTTGGTATTGTAGAAGCGTAATTTATTAATAATGCTGAACTTATTTTTCTCTTTAGTGCCCCTTTATGGGGGCAGGATGATGCATATTTGCTTGCAAATGGAATCATGCCTACCATTCAATATAGGCAATGATTCGAAATTATTTGGCTATGATATAAACAGGCTTGAATGTGCTACCTTAAAGGGGGTCTGCAATACGCCAGGGAAAGCTGGTTGAGTGGGACTGATGGCCTTGCCTTGATCCAGCAATTTGGTATACTTTGTAGACAGAACATGATGGAAGAGAGTGGTGCCATGATGATTGGTTAGATGTGCAATGTGTGATTTACGTTAGCACGATATTGTGGGTACTGCAAAAAAAGCTACAGCACTATGTTTTACAACCATTTTGAGTGTCGCAGAGCCATGGGTGAGGTGTTGCAACCGTGGGAATGATGCATCATGTGCTGAGCACTTTGGCGAGCCAATGGCCACCTAGCAGAAGCTGTTGTAACAATAAAAGTGATGCCATGAAATGCCATCAACAGACTGAGCAGGCTTGGCAACCGTGGTGTGTCTACTTTCACTAACGCCCTGCTTCTATTGGGTGGCACCATATGATGTCATGAGAATGAAATGTGCCCCTTAACGCCGCAAGAATTCGAGTGGAAGCAACTCTAATTTCGCTTGTATTTGAATTTTCTTGGACCGATGACTTTATTAAGCTATCAAGAAAACATGTCGAGGCAGCTTGTCAATCTAATGCCAAAATAGTATTGCAAATTTGGAACCAGCTTGTAAATGTGCAGTTCATGTATTTCACGAGATAGAAAACGCAGACATGGTTCTATGATGAAGCCTTGTGCATTAGACAAACACCAGTAGGCACAGTTTTTGCACTATGCATTCATAAGAACGACAACTAGTCCTCCCATTAACCAGGCAGATGCACAATGCTCTCCCCACTTTCCACCTCTCAGAGAATAGCACTTTCAGATATAGTAAACTGACTTGTTAACCAATTGTCGTAGAAGTGCCAAGGTCTGGGGACACTTTAGAGTACCCAATCCCTGGCCCAGAGCAAACTCTGATTGTGGACATTAACTCTGAAACTGCTGACAAAGGCAGTACATGTAATTGGCAACAAGCATTGACTGCAGCACATTTTGTGTGTACATTTGTATAAGACAGTCATTGTTGCTTGTAATAATAATAATAGTAAAGATGAGTAAAGGTGCCAGGTTTTATGGAAAGCAAAACTGCATGGGCAAACATATCACCAAAAACAAGAAAAGTACAACTTAATAAGGATGTTTTGAAATGTCCAGTGGTCATGACAGTGATTTGTTGGCACTTACATCCAAGTTTAGCAACATACACTGGATTTGCAAGCGTCTATGTTATTCCTGACCTTTTCCTTATTATGCCGTAATAAATGCATAAATCTGAACAATGGTTGTCAATCGTGGTGCATCAGCTAATGTGTAGCATGGACTCTGCACTTTCTGTTTTGGGTATCTCTGTTGTCTTGCAGAACTTGCGGAACCATAGGAATAACAATATTTTATCAGAAAGCAGCAAATTGTATCAACAAGCATAAACGCCAGTGTCTATTATGCCAGGGCAAGTTATATCCATTAGGTACCAAAACACATAGCACAAACCATGTGCACTTCAGTCACCTTTGCTATTTAACTTTTAATGTGAAAGCATTATATGCTCCATTACACGAAAATCCGTTGTAGTCAGAGGTGTAAGCGAATGATGGTACCAAAGATGGCTGATGGCGTAAACATTAAAAACACGTAAAAAGGTGCTTGACCTGATGTAAAATTTCTCATGGAAGCAAGTAAATTAATCTAATTAATACCATTGAAAAGAAAATTTGGTATATTTCGGTCTGCGTGAGAACTCGGGCCTTCGAGGTGTGAGACGAGCGCGCTTCCCCGACGATGTACTTAGTGCATGTGTCATTGTACAAGTTACGACGCAGCCATCTGGCTTTCTAAATGTGTGGCCTAGTGCATGCATCGTTGGGCACGTGACGGCACAGCCAATGGGGAGGAGGTGGTGCCATGTCATGAGTGTACAAAATAAGAAGCATTAATGTCCAATTAGAGTTATGAACTCCTTACAGGCAAGTGAGCGTGTTGAGATGCTTGGCGCATTTGGTTTGGCCTTACTGAGGCACAGTTAGAACGCAGTCTAGAGCTTGCGTGAACAGGGAGAAGAAAAAAAAGGAAAGAACAAACTTCGCCAAGGCGACTATAATGCTTTCACATTCCTACAAGTAAGCAATCTTATGCGACTACTTGGATTTTTTTTTTCTTTTCCCTTTGAGCTACAACTACTCTACCCCATTACCGAGGCCTGTAAAATCGGCATGTGCTTAGGGCAGGCATCCTTCTGGTTTTGTGTCACTGTGACATAAAATGCGCACCTCATCTTCATTCCCAGCTAATTCTCGGACAACGCATTTACAAGGTATTTCTGGATGCAGCCTTTCATTGAAGGTCTTTTGCATGGAATGGTTAGCCTGATCACTTCAGACTGCCCCTCGGCATTGATTCATATAAAATTTGCTCTTCTTTACTTTTCATTGCAACAACGATGTCGGTGTGAGAAGTTGCATTCTTTATTACAAGGATCCATCATCCAGCAGCTGCTCAGCTAGCTCAAAGTGCCCAACTACATTAGCCTGCTTCAAGACAGAAGCTTGTCCAGTGAATAGTTTAATTCTGCCCAACTCATGCCCTCCAGACACAGCATGAAGGAATGCAGAACAAAGCTGGACGGTGTGCTGAGAGAGAGAAATGGAGGAAAGACAGGGAGGTCAACCAGAAAAAGAAGTATGGTTAGCTACCCTGCACTAAGCAAAGGGTAATAGGGAGAGATGGAAGGGAGAAAAATAAGCAGGGAAATGAAAATTGGCACACGCCGCTATCACAGTCTATCTCACAGATACGTAGAGTGTTAGTGGTGAGAGATAGCGGCAGTAAAATTGGAGTGAATATTTTATGCATGATCAGTGAAGTATACCTGCTGTTCAGATTCACAGAGTGGCTTTTCAATACATGATGCAGTCACCCCAGTGATCAACTTAATTGCAGGACAACTGCAAGAAATCCTTAAGCTGTGTAAAAAGCAAGGTTTGAGAACGCGTAAATATACAGCAGCCCTTGCTAAAAAAAAATTTACATTCAAAATACAAGTTAATCTGCTACAAAAGCTTGCAGAAATAGACATTTCTGATAGAAAGAACAAAGGCATCGCCATTACTACTTTTTGGGAATGACGCACAACCCAGAATGTTGAGAACTAGTGCGACTCTTCGTCATGACTTTCCCGATCTGCAATACGATGACCAATCTCAGAGGCCGCGTTCTGGCATTTGTGTCATATCTGCTAGCCACCAAGCGCAAGCGCTGTCTGCTTGCATGCTATTTAGAGGCTGTTAAAAGGAAAGCTGGACAATGACCATCCTGCAGCCTTGCCAAGATTGCTTCGGTGGTATATACTACTTACTTGCAACCGATTTAGCCAAAGTAAAATGTGGCAGTTAGTCTTTAGTTGTCCAAAAATTAAAATAAACCTTACATGGGCAATACCTGGTAAAACAAAAATGAACATCTCAGTTCATGCTATGAATGCTTGCTCTAAACCTTTATCCCACAGACACAACTTTTTCACAGTTGGTGCAGTGCTTTCATTTCAACAAAACAACAAAGCTACACATGAGTAACTACGATACAACGAACTGAAAATATCAGCATTGAAAGAGGATGATGAAATAACAACTAGGTGGTTTATTGTTTGGAAAAATGCCAATATATACAACCCACATGCTATCATCGCATCTGTCACAAAATTCGTACTGTCTGCTGTATGTGTATTATTCATCGCACCTTTCTATTTGTGTGGTGTTTGCACTACGCCACTGATCGAATATATTGGTGCTTTAACAGGCAATGAGCTATTTGGTCGTCAGTGCGTCGTCCTGGTGTTCTCACTGCTGTCTCGTTTCAGTGCTGTTGTTTTGAGTACCAATGCATGATGAAATATGCACAATTTTAAAAGTAGTGCTTGCATTATGCGGTATAATTAATGCTCATAGAAAAACAAAATCAATGACCACTGATCGGTAAGTGTTTTCACTGTAGTAATGACGGAGTAGTTATCTGATGCAAAGACAATGTGGAGAGTATTGTGCCAATGAAAACACCAATTTTTTTCAGGGCATTAGCATATAGTTTAGAAGCAGCCATGCACAATAACATTAAGTGGTGCTTGGCTGTGTGCTATGGTTAAATTAAACTTGAATTAACTCAGCCACATCATATTAACCTTTATTGTGGCTTCAATGTAGGGCTGACTTAACATGAGCAGCAGTATATATATATATATATAGATTATAGTGCACATTCAGATGTAAGCATCTTGAAACACAACTGCATGAAGCTAGCTTTATAATGGCCATCCACACACAAAGGACAGCAGCTGTGTATATTTGTACAATAAGTGCATTGTGAATGCAAACATATGACCGATAAATGAGCTTGATTGGCCATAATAAATGAAATTGGTTCTGGACCAAGATAATTGTTCTGACTGTGAAGCTTTCCTTGTAAGGAAATCATCTTGGCTTTCGATGTAGCTAGCACAGCTTTTGGGTCGAAGACCAATCTTTCCTTTTATGATACTCCCTTCACCTTGCGAAATTTTTCATACAGGTGTCGCATGGCGCATTTCTGATTGCGATCAAGCCCGATCCGGATCGAATTTTTCTTGGTCGCGATTGGCTCCGTTACGCAAACTGCAGGAGGGAGCCAATTGCGGTCGAGAATTTCAATTCGGATCGGGCTCGATTGTGATCGAAAGTGGCTGTGTGACACTGACATAACATACGATTCGCTCTAACATTAGCTGATCCATGAACAACGAAGAAAAATTAAAATTTGGCTGTGCATTATCGACTAGATGAAGGTCAGCACACATTGTAAAATGAAATTATGTTTCCGCAACCGCTTTAATGCGCCAAGGCATTACTTCCGTATATGTCACTTTGGAAAAACGTTTTGGGCATCACTGTCACGCGATGTAAATGCTCAGACACACGATTGGTGCGTAAAATCTTGTTGACAGCAGTCATTGCTAACGTTTGTAGCCACAGCTCCACAGCAAATGCCACAGGCCGTAGGCACGTAACCGACAAGTGTTATCGTGTACGCTCGAGAGGCGCAACACGTCGGCGCGCAGTGCGAGAGCAACAATGCGGTCCCAACAATGCGAGCATACCGCTGCCACGTGAGCACAGCTGTCATGCTGCCACGGCGAAACGACACTGAACGGACGACTCACCCGTAAGCGAAAACATTGCCGATGTCCTCGACCCCCCGAGATTGACGGAGAACGCCTTCGGTGGGAGGTTCGGCACAGGAAAATCTCGACCCCCGTCAGCCATGGCATCGGTGTCGCGGACTCACATAACGAACGCCATGGCTCGTCCCTGCCTAGAGAAAAGCAAGATACAGCCGACTTCAACGCGAGTTTACACACAAGTTTACACGCAGCTAGTAGTCAATAAAGTTTAAACCGCAGCGAACGACTGCCTGAAACTTTATTAATTTGTTGTTTTACACATCTACAGGCGTTAAAACCGATAAAGAGCACATTTGACGACGCCGCGTCAGTAATTAATAAAACCACACAGGTGACATCTGAAGGTAACCCCTGGGATTCGCATCAGGGTGCCCACTAGTGTAAGGTTTCTCACGAGATTGCTAATTGAATGAAAGACGCATTAACAATAAACTGACACGGAATCGAGCGGTGTTTCGCTTGAAGCACAACAGGCTTCAATACCGTGACAGGCCATATAAACCCGCAGTGAGAAACTCTGCTGATGAGATACATTTAGGATCGACGCGTTGTAGTAAGTGTGATGAAATAAAGAATGCCCGCGAATCTCCGTGCGTAAGTATATTTTGAATACCGAAAAGCTTAGGCTTACACCATACCAGAAGCGGTCCTCCGCTAACAGAAGACGCGGTTTGCCTGCCGCGTAACTCTGGGGACACGTTAGTCAACAGCTCCGTTCATCGCGAGTAGATCACATGTCCATTCATATGTCGATGCGGCTCCAAGTGATCTTGATTCAAAAGCCTTGTAACACACCAACCAACCAACCCCACAACCAAAACACTCCCCACAAAGCGATGCTGCGGACTGAAAACTTGCAAACACGACAAAGAAAAAATAACCCGTGCACATTGTGGCCAGCGTAGCTTCTGATTTTCGCTAAAAGAGCCTGCAAACTTGATTGAACCCTTTGGGGAGAAAGTTGCACTGAAGGATTGAGCACGCTCTCGTACTCGTTCTTCTCGAAAATTTTCAGTTGTCAAAATGGGAGTGAACACATAACAGGGGACGTGGCGGAAGGAAAATTTCGGCCAGAAAGCCGCATTTTGATTGGAAACAGCGTTTGCGAAAGGGTATGGCACATTATTGTTTTCGTTTGCTTGTGTTTTGAAGTTGTAAGTTGAATAACGTTTCTCTTCGACTTTACGTTGCAACCTCTCAGCATAGTATTGAAACGTCTGCTGTTTTGTGTGTTGTATGGGTGATTTCAATGACTGTATGCACTGTTCGCTTCAATTTGCTGACCTCTTGCAGACTCAGCCTTGCGGCCGGGGCTATAACCCATCGAATTTTTTTTTGCTTGCTTACAGGGGCATGAGCCAATGCTTGCGAGGGTATGAGCCATTGAGAAAGTCAGTTTTTTTTTGTACCGCTCGCCTAGATGCCGCTTTTCTGTACGTTGTATGGATGATTACCATGAGTGTATGCACTGTACGCTTTACTTTGATGAGTACTTGTAGCCTCTGCATTACGAAAGGAATGAGCCATTTTTTGCTTGCTTAGGGGGTAGGAGCCATCGCTGCTGATGATAGTTTTTGTACCATTGGGCCGGACGACGCGTTTTTTTCAAGGCCATTGGGAGTATGAGCCACTTAAGACTTTCGCCTTAAAAATTTTGCTGATGATTACGATATTCTCTAACACGAAATTTGAGCGCAGCTCTATACGTGAAAAAAGTATGCGCGTCAATTTTTGTATTATGGTTATATAGGTTTACATTAGCAAGAGATCGCTGAGAGTAGCGTGGCTGACGCGGACAGTCTGTCTCGTGCGACACGGAGTGAAGTGTGGCGCGATGCCTCGCTAATAGGGAGACAGCGAGGCAGCGCGTGGGTGACGCGTGGGAGGATTCACAGCAGCCGCCGCATACAGATCTCCGCCCATGCAGCGCTTTGTTTCGATTTATGGTATCGGTGGCATCATCGGTGAACAGACGACGCGCGCTACTCTGGCGCCATCTCGTAGCCATCGTCACCGCAAAGCACGTTTTGCAAGGCACTACGCTTTTCTTCTCACGCTTTCACCATACCCTCCTCCTCCGCTTTCCTCCTCGCGGTCTCTTAGCTATCGCCGTCTTTCATCCCCTGCTGCGCTCCGCGTTTTCTCTTTCATCCTTCGCTGTGCTCGTTCGCTCGGTTACGCCGAGGACGCCGACGCTAAATGCAGGAACGGGTGTCTAAGGGCTGCGCTCTAAAAGCCAGGTCGCTTCGCGCCAGTGGGCTGCCACGTATGGCCAGAGAGCGTGCGGCGTGCACAATATTGTGTTCGCCTTGTTCAAGCAAACTGGTTTCTTATTCGATGGTTCAAGCCTGGAAGCAGCGTCGTTGCCCCGCGTGGTCTCTGCTTCGACGCTGCTGGTGTGACGCGGATGGCACGTCCGAGCTTTGGTGTCTTCAAAGAAAATCATGGGGTGGCTCCAATGTAGCTTGATATGAAGGCTGTGCAGGCTGCGCGAATCTCTTAGTGGGCCTCGTGAGCTGTTATAATGGCGCTGTTTCAAAGCAACAATGAAACAGAATAATGGAAATGAATTCTTTTTCTTGAAAATGGAAAGGAGTAATGGTGCCAGTGCGAATAACGTTCGCAAATGCCGTTCTGCGCTTAAAATCGAACATCTTGTCGGCGTTAGAAGTTGACCAAAGGTCGGTAGGGTAGTTGGCCTTGGGGGCCCGCGGTAAAACCACAATTGAGGTAGTGCAGGGGGACATGGGCTGGGCCTCTTTTGAAGCCACAGAAGCGCAGAGCAAAATTAGTTTTAAAGAAAGTTCCAGGAGCATGTATGAAAATAAATGGGTGGCTAAAGTTCGCAAATATTTTTACCTCAAAAGCGTGAGCACATATGGGAGGAAGAGGTCAAGAAGAATGACAGCAAAGTACAGGGTGATTGAAAATGTGCATATATACAACCAGGGGTGCTATTCAGGACATTGTGAAATTCCGCCATATTGTCAGATTTGGTAATGGTGATAGTATAGGTCAATCAAAGGGGCCGTAGCAGCCCTCTGGATCTCTCTAATTGGTTCAAAATGCCGCCATTACAGAATTCGACATGGTGGAATTTGACAATGTCCAGTATGGTACTTCAGGAGTCATCCAAAAGAAAGTGAAGGAAACAGAGACAGTAAATTTGGTGCGAAGGTTGGGAATAAAGGCCACAGAGATGCACAAAAATGGCGGTAGGTTGGATAAAAAAATCAGCACTACAACATAAATGACAGTGCCTTGATATATAAGGCCCGAGCTGGCTACCTAAGGATAGAAACCTACCGGCGCAAATATTCGCAACAAGATAAGACATGTGCTTGCTGCAGCAAAAATCTGGAGACAACTCAGAATATCCTTATGGAACGCGACGGTATTCATCCAGCGAGAGTAAGCGAGACCTGCAGTAAACATCCACCTTTCAAAAGCGCTTATCCGGTTATCAATCGTTACAAGCATATGTATAACGGTACAAGGCAGATATAGAGGTTTTAAGGAAGAGAGAAAAAGAATACTAGATACTAGACTGATATATATATATATATATATATATATATATATATATATATTACTAGTCATCTAGCCAGCACAAGCAGGCTACGTGACTATTTTTGTTCAGCCTTGTTTCGAAGGGGGATGCCAACAATAGATCATTATTGGGGGTGGTGGTGATGATGATAATTCATTGGCACACCGTCTGAAACGGGGCGGTGACAAATGTTCACCTAGCCTGCCTGAGCTAAGCAGGCATGCTATACATGCTTTTCAATCTAGCATTTTACCTACATCTCCTTGATCTTTTTTCTTTAATGAGGGAAGAGCGTGCCCGGTGTTAACGCAGATCGAACTCAGTGTAGAACAATTGAGCGCTACTAGATGTACTTTTCAAACGTATTTTACTTTGAACCTGCTCCACTACGCTTCTTTCACGTGCTTCGATCGCGCTAGATATCGTCAATGCAGATCGACCTCTGTGGATTGACTTCAACCAAGATCGAAGCTATCCGCGGGACAGGGTCGAAACGTACGGTTGCATTTTTTCTTAGTCTAAACATGGTAAAAGAAATCAGGACGTCAGTTCTTATGGTCTCTGAATGCCAGAAAGTATTCATGGAATTGACGTAAGTTGGTCAGGGTAGTTTCAGTCTGCTTCCACGAACAGTAGCAGGTCGTTATGTCACAGTATGTAAATCGAAACTACAGTATAAATTTAATGAAGATGAAATTGACCACTATTCAAAACGTTAAATATTTATGCCTCCTCGCAGAAAGGTTATCCGGAGCAAACCCTATTTAATCTTCTTTAATATTTCTAGTTTCAGCATGAAACTTCGAACTATGAACGTCGTTACTAAGCTATAGACTGTACTTAAGGTGTTCTCTGAAATTAAATTTAGTGAGGAATGTCGCGTCGTGAACTCAGATTTCAGCACCTTCCATGCTGAAATATTAAAATCTTTGAGGAGGGGAACTGGTACGTGTCAATGTCGCTTGTATTCTTTTTTTTTTTGGAAAGTACTGGTAACTCCCGTGTAGCGTATAAAGGGCC
This sequence comes from Dermacentor andersoni, assembly GCF_023375885.2. Classification (NCBI taxonomy): domain Eukaryota; kingdom Metazoa; phylum Arthropoda; class Arachnida; order Ixodida; family Ixodidae; genus Dermacentor; species Dermacentor andersoni. The sequence goes on along the minus strand of NC_092817.1, from coordinate 90,201,307 downwards.
TTCCTGAGAGATCCTGTGACATAAATATTGTATACGTTCCTTTATTTTCCAGGCGATATCTTGGAGCGCATTCCAGCGATAATTGGGGCGCAGCTCTATTCGTGTTTTCTTTTCGCGATATATACTGGCTGGCGCGGACAATCTGTCTCGTGCGGACTGATGTCCCTGTATATGCTCCCATCTGCGGGACCATATACAGGAACACTAATGCGGACCTCCCAGACAACGCACGCTACTCTGGCGCCATCTCGTAGCCATCGTCGCCGCACTGCGCTTTTCTTCTCACGCTTTCGCCAAACCTTCCTCCTCCGCTTTCCGCCTCATGGTTCAGCTGTACCCTACTCATCCGCTTCCCTCCTCGCGTCTTTCATTCTCCGCTGCACTATGCGTTCGCTATTTCATCCTTCGCTGAGCCCGTTCGCTCGGTTACGCCGACGCCGACGCGCGCCGCAGGAAAGGGTGCCTAAGAGTTGGGCTCTAAAAACGACACGCAGTGCGTGTCAGGCAAGTAGAGCCGTGGAAATGAGGGAACATAATTATTGTGGGGGACAGGCGGACTTCGCGCTGCAGGGTGTTGCGGTGTCTCGATTTGCTTCTTTTTGTTTGCCTCATGCTTGTATGCGCAACTTGAATACTCAAGTTATAAACTTAACTTCATTAGTTTTGGGAGTATAACTTGCTAACTTATAATTATTTTATTTATATTATTTATAACTAATTATTTTATCTATATTATTTATAACTTTTTTGTCGGTAACATGCACTCATGAAGTGAATTTATTTGTGGGATTCACAGCAAGTGCGCGCGCGGTGTTTGCGGCCCGCCAGAGCCTTCTGTAGTATGCCATGTATCGTGAATAGGTTGTTGAGATACAAAAATTACATGCTGTGCCGGAGCTCAAATTAAAAGAAAAGGAGTAAAAAAAGTCTAAATAAAAATATGCGGATACCACGCACTGTGGGAATCGATGTAAGCGGAGCTTTGTATGCTGTTTGCTTTGATTGACGATCATTAGCGGTGATGTTTGCTGCGAATGTGTAATTTCTTCAACGTTTTGTCCAATACGATAGTGGTGAGTTGATGTTAAACGTTGCCTTGTATGTACCACAGCTGCTTGTCTGCGTAGTCCACAGAACACACAGGGAGACGTCCTTGCTTGAGGCGCTCTTGTGCGTCATTTGTCATAATCTCTGAGAGGGTTGAGCATTGCCTCACGTGGCACATTGCATCGTGGCAGAAGTGTTAAGCTTTAATTGAATTATGGGGCTGTACGTAATTTAAATAATTATTATAAAATTCTATGCATACATTGTATACATACATTGGTGGTCTGCACCCCGTTTCGCTGCCTAGCGAAGACGCTCCTGTTCCGCGCGACGCTTATTTCGGGTCTGGGTCTCCTCGACGCTGAGTGCACGCTTTGGAGCCATTCTGCTGGCGCGTGTTTACGCGCTCCTTCTCCATACGTGACCAGCACGTTGTCGAGACGCCATCTCCAAGCGCTCTCTTCAGGCTATGGGTGATTGCAATGTTTACACTATCGCATCCCAGCTCGCGACCTGCACAGCGCAGCGCCTGTATTTTCTGTCGCATAGGAAAGCAAGCACAACACGTGCCATACGCACAAACTACGCATCCCGGCCCGCGGCGGCGCCGGCCGGGATGGATGGATGGATGGATGTTGTGAGCGTCCCCTTTGTAACGGGGTGCTGGGTTGCGCCATCAAGATCTTGCTATTATACTGCCTAATGTCCTACCTAGGTTAATTAAACAATAAAAAAAAACCCCACTAACTCCCACAACCAAATTTTCTGATCCCCTATTGCGAACTTTGCTTTGGCACGTCTCCGTTTTTTTGTTTTTTCCCAACTTTTCTTCCACCAATCCTCCAATCGCCTCTTACTAATCCCTATTGCGGACATGTTTACTTTACCACTGCTCTCGCTGGACCTAAGGGCTTCAACGAGGCCAGTGGTGCCTAAATCGATAGCTGGGCAGACGCTTCACATTCTAATAAAACATGCTCCATAGTTTCCCTAGCTTTACCGCCGCAGGCACATGCTTCTTCTTCATTCTTATATATCACTTTATAGGTGCGTGTTCTAAGGCATCCCGATCTCGCTTCGAAAAGTAATGAGCTTCCCTTTGAGTTATCATAAATTGTTTCTTTCCTGATTTCGTTTTTTTTCCTCTTGAGTAGTTACTCGCAGATGCGCGGAGGCGAGCTCCATCTGGTGGTGCTTCAAGAAACCCAGCGGCACGTGCGGCTAGACCATAAAAGCTGCAGCAGCACCTGGAAAGTCGGGAGAAGAGGCAAAGAAAGCTTCGCTTTAAAATGTGTGCATTACAAAGGCTAAGTGTTGTGTAGGGCCGATACTTTCCGATTGTACCAACGCCGATCGGCTGCATGTGTTGACGCTTGAAATTTATAGGAACCTATGCTCGCAAATAAAATGTTAAATAATTGGTATACATCTCCGATCACCACTGCCTTCGGCTATGCATAATGCTATGCTCTTTCTTTTTTTTTGCCGTCCGATCTTACCTTTTTGATTCTTTGTGGTCGAAAAGAAGTAGTATGTGTGTGGTGTAAAGTGTCCCTTAGCAACTACCAGCATGGATTTCGCAGTGGCCTGCATCACCATTACGCAAACGTCTGAATGTGCTATGACATCTGTCATGCACTAGACCTAGGTCTTCAAATCGATGCCACATTTGTTGACTTTTCCAAAACCATTGATACAGTTGTACATTCGAAGCTTTTGCATAAACTATACATAATATTTTAAATAACCCTATAGGTTACCTGGATCATTAGTTTTCTCTCAGATAGGTCGCAATACGTCTGCTGCAATTCTGCCAAATCACATACGGCGGCCGTTATCTCTGGTGTTACGCAGGGTTCAGTTTTAGGCCTGCTTCTCTTCCTCCTGTATGTAAATGACCTTCCTGGCAACGTACTATCAACTAAAATCTGTCTTTACGCCGATGGCTGCGTTATCTATCACACAATTACCAGTCATGAAGATCATATTGTTCTGAACAGAGCATTTTTCAACTTTTGTACTTGGTGTAACAAATGGCAGATGAACATTAATTTTCGCAATACTGTCTCTAGGTCCTTCTCGACACGTACTGCACAATTGTGCCTTCCTTATTGTTTCAATGGCCTTCTTCTGGAAAAAGGTTTCTCAGTATAAGTACCTTGGCATTCCATTGACACGCGATTTATCACGGTCCAAACACATTGAAGCAACATAGACATGCCCTCAGTGTTGCTCAGTGGCTATGGTGTTGGGCTGCTGAGCACGAGGTCGCGGGATCGAATCACGGCCACGGCGGCCGCATTTGGATGGGGGCGAAATGCGAACACACCTGTGTGCTTAGATTTAGGTGCACGCTAAAGAAACCCAGGTGGTCGAAATTCCCGCAGTCCTCCACTACGGCGTGCCTCATAATCAGAAAGTGGTTTTGGCACGTTAAACACCATAATCTAATTAAAAATACGGCGACGACGATAGTCTGACGGCGGCGGCATGACGGCAGATTTTTCGTTCTCTGGCGAAGAAACATTACAGCCTGTTCTGTCGCCAGCTGGGGCGATGCCGAAGGCGGCACAGTGTGGAAGAGCGTCTACTTAGCGCCATAGCGGCTACGAGGAAACGACTGGGGAATGTGGGCCGATACAGTCTAGCACAGCGTCTCAAACCACTAGATGCCACAAGCGAAGAATGCGGGAAACTGGAAGGCACGCGAAAGGCAGTGCGATGGCTATTCGCTTTCATTCCTGTCTGTGTGGCCGAGTGGAAACTGGCGCGCAAGCACGTGCTTGCGCACCAGCCGTCTGAAAAAGTGTCTATATTTCAGCGAGAGAAGCATGCGTGCGATTGTAGCCTAATTTAGTGCTTGCTCGCACAAGAAAAAAAAAAAACGAAGTCGCCTAATGGTCATGCTCACGACGTCGTGCAAGAGCTGCATCGAGACGAGTGCTGAGAGCAGGAAGTAGTGCACTTCCTCGGCGTCCTCCGCGACGTACATCCACTCAAGTCTGAGCGTGCCGCCGGCGTATACGTTGACCAATTGCGATGCCAAGGAGGCGGCGATCCAGAAGATGCCGGCGGCGTAGACGGCGTGCAACCGGCCCGTGATGCGCTTCTTGGCGACGTTCCAGACGTCGGTAGGGGTCAGCTGCAGGAAGACCTTCTCGACGAGCGACTGAAACTGCTCGTTCTCGTGCGAACGCATGTGAATCAAGGCGATGACGTACGCCATGACCTGCATCACAGCAGGCAGGAGGTAAACGGCAAACCAGCTGCTGCCACACTTCTGCAACACAGAAACAGGTATAGTCATGGTGAAACAGTTATGCCGAACACAAAATAATTGTGGAAGCAGCGATGTTCACCCATCTATACGTTTTGAATCCTACTCTGCCAGCATGTAGCGAGTTGTCATTACCTAACTCCGATTTAGATCTACCATCCACACCACAGTTCATTTCTAGAGATCTTAAACACATGCTGCGTGAATGATATGATGGTACACGGGTGTATTTGAGTTATCGTAATGCACTTTTCTTGGCTTGGTGTCGCAGGGGTGGACATTCGAATGAAGCAGAGTATAGGCAGGCGTAAATACTCTCTCGCAGTAGTAAAACTACGAAACCTTTGTCCTAACGTCGGCCATTGGTTTGCCTTTTCAGCCATTTGGATAGGTTGATTTTCATTCATGAAAGTCTGCGTTTTCGGCAGACGTTGCTTTCCTGATATCTCATCTTTCTTTGACAGCTAGACACACAGATACTGTTAATCCTACCACAGTAAGAACATACTTTATACCCGGATGCCTTTAGTCACCTCATAAAATACCTGCCATGCCATGTCGAACACATTAAAATTAAATACGAGAGAGTGGTTCGCAGGAAGACGAAGGCTTGAAGTTAATTGCAGTGATAGAACAAGGAATGTTGTTGAAGCCAACGTTTCGGCAAAGGCTCTTGTGTTGGTCAGGCTCTGGCGAAGACAAGATCCCTTGACGAAACGCGGGCTTAGGCAGCATTTCTTGTTCTACCCCTGTCAATCGCGCTCCACTTAAGACTTCTGATAACGAGCGAACTACACGACGTCTGACAACAACGAATAAGATGCGCACAATACGACTACAAGCGGTTGTGGAGTCAACTGTGCTTTTCCTCCTGTGACGTCATCTTTTATGTGATGCGCTCGTTATGTCACGTCTAACAAACTACTTTGTTGCCTTTTGCTGAGGAACAGGAAGCTGCCATAATCACCATGTTTTTTCCGTGGACCAATCCGTTGTGCTTGACGGCTGCGGGCGAGTGGATTGCTTGCGACCCGTAGCTTACGATGCCGTCCCTTCGGAAACAGGACGTGTATTGAAGCACGTGCCCGAGTACGAGGATGACGAAGACGACGACGTTGTGCATGACGTTGAGCGTCTGCAGCGCGGGCTGGCAGCGCACGTGCTCGCTGGTGTCCACAAGGGGCAGCCAGCCGACAATGGCGAGAAGCCGGAAGTAGTGGCGGAGCACGTTTTCCTCGCAGAACCTGAGCACCACCGACGTGGACACCTCCATGGGAGCGTGCAGGTCCAGGAAGACGCTCGTACGCGTGCGCGCGTAGTCCGTGTTGCTGCACACAGCCGGTGGCGGTGGCGACGGCGGCGGCGAAGCGCGGCTGGAGTCCGAGGAGTGTCGCGTCTCGTCCTTTAGCTCCTGTCCCTCTTTCGTGGGCGTGTCCTCGGCAGGCGTCACGACAATCTCCATGGGTTCTAACACGTCAGAAGAAACCAATGAATGAAATAATAAGCTGCTTGAATTCGGGAAACGACACCTAAATTTAAAGCGAGAGAGGGATCAAGAAATGGAGAAGAGGAGCGACACTGCTGGGGGGGCGGAATTGTGCTCATGATGACAAATGTACACGACGCAGCTTAAATGGCGGGTTGTGAGGTGGATTATGGAATGAGGATGAAGGATGACGCTATAAATTTCTGGTGGCACGGATCTTCTTAGATGTGGCAAAGCATTGCAAAACAGCTCTTCTGGAGGAAATTGTACCAGCGCAGTGTGGCTTTGGTCATGCAGATTGTATCGCCTTATTGCTAAGGTTCTGTGTTTGCGAAGTCTACTCTAGAGAAAAAAAAAAGATGTATCGGAGGCTGCTTTTCGGAGTCCTTTTCAAACGGAAAATTTATAGTTCTATTCGACATTTTTTATGTAGTGTTTTTCCGTTAATAACTATCACTATATCTGTGAGTGGAATTTAGAGAATAAATCTTCATTCGATTCCACATATTGATAGGCGAAATAGAGACAGCGACATCTTTAGCGTCCAACCTGCATACCCAAAGCGACAATAATTTTGGGATCAGACACGGTGACCGAGAAGGCGCAGGTCGCCCGTATGAAGACGTTCAGGTAAATGAGAAAGGCTGCGATATGCAGTACAATTTCAGACGAAAACGAAATGCAACGAGGCGGTTTACATGATTTGACATGAGAATCCATAAACCGGAGTTTTTCGGATAAAGTCGAGTCCGCTAAATTGCTGTTCAAGATGAATTAAACACACAGCATTGTTGGCTTAGAATATAGCAGTCAACGTAGCCGTGGTGCCTTTGAAGTGGTGGGCGAGTAGTTCGCACCGAACTCTCTGTGTCTATATATAGCAAAGCTCATCGCAGGGCGAGTTGGCGCTTAGATGCCGTGGTATAGCCGGCACGAAGAAATAGGACAAGGACAATAACAGTAACTGAAGCGAACAAATGGAGTTTGTTCATGTCAGTTATCGTTAGTGTCCTTGTGCCCTTTCTTCGCGCCGGCTATACCATGGCATCTGTTACATACGCTTACAGATATTACTCAACTATCCTGACGTCATGAGAGATTGCATTTAGACGCGCTCCGTCTTCTGCTGTTCTCTTGCTTCTTGCTTCTATCTTTCGGTCCACTAGCCCCATTTCCCCTTGAAGGGTAGCCAACCTGGCGTCCGTCTGGTTAATCCCACTGCCTTTCTTTCTTTCTTTCTTTCTTTCTTTCTTTCTTTCTTTCTTTCTTTCTTTCTTTCTTTCTTTCTTTCTTTCTTTGTTTCTTTCTTTCTTTCTTTTCTTTCTTTCTTGCCTAGGGAAATACTAAAGTGTGGAGCGAGAAACTAGGAATTTGCATCATATTTGTGTCCCGCAGTTGCAGTATTTACAAGACAATTCCTTGAGGCGCGGATTGTAGGCGTAGATACTGCAGATAGGCTTTCTTCCTTTCTACTGTTACTGCTGCCCGCAGAGAAGCGGAGTAGCTGCAGGACTGTCATTCTACCTAGGGGTAGAATACACAGGCGATTGGCAACGTATTTTCTTGCATATCACCGTATTTTATCATTATGTGATGATTGGACAAGTTATTGTTCGTTGAGTAGCCGGCGACACAGTATTTGCAAACATTTCCAATCTCAATAAATCACTCACGCAGGCGGTCCGCAACAGCCTCTTGAAACTTTGTGCGTCCGGCCACAGCATCTCTCTTTGTTTGAGCTCGATGTGCATCGTATCTACCCATCTCCAAATGCAACTTTATTCGACTTTGACAACCCTTCTGCCGCTTCCCGTGTGCTTGAAGTTTGCCTTTACAATTCCTATAACCGTCCGATTCGACACTGCCTGACACGTGCTCTCTTCGACTGTCGTATCTTTAGCACAACTCTTTAAATCGCACCCACTGCCTCAGTACACTGCGCTCTGTCACTTTGATCAGTGTTCAGCATGTGGCATGAAGCATCCTTATGGGAGATACTTTAATCTCGCGCAGGTTGCGGGACTCCTGTACTGCTTAAACTGAACGCTGCACTGATAACAAGCCGCATTCTCTATCAGCTCCCTCTGATACCACCGTCATCGAGTCAATTCGAGCGCTTGGAGGCAGGGCACAGAAAGGGACTTCGCTTGGCGATGGGAGTTCCAACGGCGGCTTGAAACAAGAAAGTCACTAATGAGGCAGAGTCTCTTCCACTCCGCCTCTTGGCATCTCAGGCCTTGCTGATGCAGCTATTAAGGCTGGGCGAGTCACGCGCAGGCACGGCGCTTCTCCGGCGGCTAAGAGCAAGAACTCGCTCACATTTACATGTGGCGCTGAACACCTTCCGATTTTTAGGATTGGAATGGCCTAAACGAAGTCGCCTTGACCCGCCATGGTCTTTTTCGGACGTTACCTGCAACCTCAATGTACCCCACCTACCGACGAAACGCACCATTTCAACTGCCGAAGCAAAGTTTATTGTGCTGGACAACTTGAGCACTGTGTTTTAAAGCCATTTACAAGTGTACACAGACGGTTCGTTGTGCGCACAAACAGATAGCTGTGCAGCGGCATTCTGCATACCATCCCTTGATGTGTCATGGTCTGGCCGACTGGATCGCGTAGTTTCCACTACAACAGTAGAAAGCGCCGCAATCACCGCGGCTTTGCGGAAACTACGGGCCTTTTCTGCACGAGATGTCGTGGTGCTGACGGATTCCAAGTCAGCATTACAGAGATTACATCGGGGCCTACCTCTATAGAGAAATTCACAAGGCAGTCTCTGGCACTGATTGACGACCTAACGAGCAAAGCATTTAACATAAGGTTTCAGTGGATTCCATCACACGTAGGAATTGATGGAAACGAGGAAGCTGACGCCCTTGCACGTCTAGCGCTGACATGTGTCCCAAAAGTGAAAGCTCCAAAAGCTTTTCAATACCTTAAGGATGCAATCCGCCTTCACTTTAGAGAGATGCACAAGAATCCACACGAATCCTGTGTGACTCATGGATTCACACGCGAACAAGCGACGCTTCTATACCGCATCAGGACCGACTCCGCGTACACCCCAGCTTGGTTATTCAAGACTGGGCTTCGCGCTTCCCCACTCTGTGTTTTCTGTGGTGACATTGGCGACATCGAACATTTCATTTGGCTATGCCCGCAGTTTGACACAGAAAGAAAAGCGATGGTCGACAACCTACAAAAGAGCGGTCTTACGCACAGGAGCTTTGAAGACGTTGTTTTTCCCGGAGGGCCCGCGGCATTCAGGAAGAGAGCGCAACGACTACTGATAGCCTTCCTGCGAGACACGGGGCTCATCGACACCTGGTGACACACCCCTGATCTCAATTCGAAGGAGGATCAGGTGGAACAATTGCCGGCTAATCCCGCCTGCTTCAACATCACCACCACCACTACCACCACCACCGCTCCTAGTCCACTGACTATCACTTGTATAGAGCAAACGATGTTACCGCAGCGGGCTTCTCTCAAAGATATTGGGATCATATTGGGAAGAAGCCCGCTTTCAAGGTGAAGCTGCGGTCGTACAGACACATGCGAAATATTCTTTTTGACAGTTCGAAGTACAGGCTGTCGTCTATTAAAGAGAGAGAGAGAGACTGCGCATTTAGATTAGACGTGCGTGGTATTCCATTGAGCTGTGAGCGGGCGTGCTGCACAGCTCGGGCCGTCGGTACCAGCAGCATACGGTGCGGCGGGCGCGGGGGGCAACGATAGCCACAGGAGCCCCGGCCTGAGAGCCCCTCCCAGACGCAAGCAGGAAGACCAGCCGCCTTGCGTCTCTTTTCCTAATTTTCAATAAATTTATAGTTGTGAAAGCCCAATCATCGCTGCTGAGATGAAATGAACGGAAGTGAAAGCCTACAACACATTTAGCCTTCCGTGAAGGAAGCAAATGAGGTAGAAATCGCGACGATTTTGGCCTGAAGAAGGCAGGCTAGGCGCCACGTGTTGGGAAACGACGTTGTTTCCTTTTCATCTTGATGCCGAAACACTCTGGGAGACCTCCATCAAACGTTTATGCGGCAAAATAAATTTATCTGAAATTTGTGGCTGCTGCGAGACCTTTCAGCACCTTATATTTGAGCGTCCCGTTTTCAGTGCGCAGAGCATGTCGCTAGTGAGAGACTACCATCTCCTTGGCCTGCGCTGTAAGACTCTCGACGAATGTTTGTACCCCAGTGGTTGTGCGTCTAAATGTGATCAGGTTCATCACGTTCTACTTACTTTTCTAGAGTTAACTAACTTAGGTTCACGTTTGTAGCGTCGAAACTATTCTATTCAACATTCTGTAGTATCGTGACTTTCAGTGACCGAACCTGCTGTGTGTGATCTGTACTGTGTGTTCTACTTTATTCTTTTGATTTATCCTGTTGCCTTTCCTTTTCCCTCCCTCCCTGCCTTTCTATGCATCCTTCTCTCTCTCTCTCTTTTTTCTTCCCTTCTTCCTACCTTCCATTTCTGTGTTGCTGTCTGACAGTACTGTCTGCCCTTCTGAAGAGTAGGCAGGCGTTGTGCCCTTTCCGGTGGCAGTTGCCAGCCTTCTCCTCGCTTTCCTTTTCCTGTTAATTGTATATATGTGTTCAAAACAAATAATAATAATGATAATGAAATTTTCTTCCTAGTTTTACGTGAACGCATGAAAAGTTTGAAGGTACCGGTGGCTTTTAACGGACGATGCTTCCAAATGTTTTTAAAAGGCAGTGGCCGCTCCCACGGCACGTCCGTACATCCGCTTGAATATTGAAATTTATTCTGAGATGCAACATATCATAGGAAAAAGAAGGGGACGACATTTACGCTCGGTTTCCGTCGTTTTCCATCGTTAACGCATTGTGTCTTGCGATAATGGAACAGTTTAATTCGCGAATATCTTTTAAGCCCCCCGTTACGCATGAAAGTCAGAGAAGCGGCGCTTAGGTGCGTGGCAAGCGATGAGAAGCGTCGCCAATTAGACGATACGGAAAACCACACTGCATTGCCCTTCTGCACGGTGCAGCGTATTGGTTTTCGTAAAAGAAAGAAAGAAAGAAAGAAAGAAAGAAAGAAAGAAAGAAAGAAAGAAAGAAAGAAAGAAAGAGAAACAACCGTAGCCTGAGTAAACACACTCAAATACGCGCACGTACAAGCGTGCCCATACGCGCACACATGAAGGCAAGAAGCACAGCAGCGATGACTCATTTGTCGGAACATCGGAAACTTTAACTCTTCGCAATTTGTTATTGGCAGCAAGCCAGCACTTCACGAAATAAAAACAGTGTCTAAACTTGTTCTCTCAATTACGCGGTTTCCCCGACCTCGCAGGGGCTGCCATTTCCGTGTTTGCACGAAACTGATACGGTCTTATCTGCTCGCTTTCCTTTCTTGAGCTGCAAGGCCTTCGGTATGCAGTTGAAGAGGCAGATATACGCAATGCCAATATCAACGAGGCTCCTGCTCGTCAATTATCGTTCTCCAGCCATATCAACGGAAGTCTTTGGCGCGTGTGGGTTGCCCGCGCTACCATGGCGGCGAGTTTTTGTTACGCCACCCCGGCCAATGACTGAACGACAATCCAAGCTGTTCGTGTGTTACCATGCGTGCCTGCACTCGAAACACCGCCTCAAGTCTACAGATTAAGTCACAGAGGAGGAAACAAACATGGAAGTCGACTTTCTTTGCTCCAAGAAGTGAGCATTACTGAATAGTTGTGTGCACTGCCGTCGTATAGGGTGCCTCGATGTTTCTCTTGCCCGCGTGAGGGTGACATTGAGGCACACAGACGGTTATGATGATGATGGTTTGCAACCACTGGCATGTATTGATTTGATGCTATAGTTGCACACATCCGACCAAATAGGACGCTATCGTCAGTGATGACTAAGCCGGGCAAGTTCTAATGTTGCCTACTCGCTTCACCGACGTACGTAAATCTGACTCAACTTCAGCAGCTCTACCTGTGCTGAATAAAGTATATGAAACAGTTGCGCTTGTGTCTGACTCTTCATGTGTTTTCATTCTCTATATGAGTTCTTGTCTTAATCCTCTATTCACGGGAACACCGACTGGACGCCGCAGTTGTTCGTAACAAATTTGCTGGCCCTGTTCAGGGGGTGAACCCTAGTCCATGTCTGTGGCCTGCAGACATACGCAGTAATAATAATATCCTGCAGACATATGCAGTAACTACCGAATGTCGTCATAGGCTTTCCCCACATCGAGGAAGCAGGTTAGCAAATGGTGCGACTCGCTCCTCGCGATTTATATACATCCACTGGCACAGGACAAGTAGGTTATCAACTAGCCGTCGGTCATGGCGAAATCAATTCTACAATTAAATTATGGGGTTTTACCTGCCAAAATCACTTTCTGATTATGAGGCACGCCGTAGTGGAGGACTCCGGAATTTTCGACCACTTGGGGTTCTTTATCGTGCACCTTTAACACGGGTGTTTTCGCATTTCGCCTCCATCGAAATGCGACCGCCGTGGCCGCGGGATTCGATCCCACGACCTCGTGCTCAGCAGCCCAACACCATAGTCACTGAGTAACCACGGCGGGTGGTAGAATCAGTTCTAAAGTTCTGCGAGATTTTAGAGAGGACACAGCACAGGAAAAACACCGATAAGCGAGGTGTTTGTTCGCTTCCGTCTACGCTCCCACCCGGGCTTTCAGAATCTCTGGAAATAATCAGTACGACACTACCTCGAACGCGTCGAGTGGAGGGCAGCTCCGTCACTATAGACTAAAGAATGGTCGCTGCGGTTCAGTAATAGTGACCTCCAAGAATGTGCGATTTTTGGTTGATCGCGGAGGCCACGCTATAACAGTCCATAGCGATTGCTGCAACGGCGTGTTGCTTGAGAAACATCTCTACAAGGCGCATATAATGTCTACTTTGAAGATGCACCGCAGAACGTGCCTTGGAACTGCGAGAGGTACTTGGACCATGGAGCAGCGCTTCCTGTGGGTCCCACACTGAGAAGGCGCTTCTGACTTTCCTACGGGACAATGGCCTCAACCACGTACTGCGATTAGCTCTGCGAGTGCGTGATTTATTGTGCACGAAATGCGGGTGTTGCGTGTTCAGTCCCGATAATTTCGTACTTTATCGCTTGAATGTACCTAGACTAGCGTGCTAGGCGAGCCACCAGACAATCTTCTAGCGCCGTTTTCTTCTTGCACGCACTGAAAGTACTTGGTCACAAATTTGAAACACAGTAATTGATTCCGCCGAGGGGCAGTAGGGTCCCTCATGCACTCGGCGAAGACCACGAGGAACTTATCTATTGAACTCCGTAGAAATCGCAATGGTTCACATCACGTCCTTCACTGGTGTCTTGCTGTCGCTTGTCATGGCGTCCTTCGCACTGTTCCTGTTCGTGGCGTCCCATAACGAATTTACCTCCTGCTCCGTAAAACTTGTTCGCGAGGCCGCATATTTTGCAAAGGACATAGCGACGGCGTGAAACTCTGACAACTCACGTAAAAAAAAGCAAGCAAGAAAAAGAAGAGAAGAAGAGAACAGACTGTTCGCACTGTGGCAAGAATTCTTTAATACCTTTATGTCCTGAAGTTATAGGGAGCATATAAGTTCGGTGGGTTCTTACCTTCGTAAATTTACAGTACGTGTTGTGACGAAAGGTTTGGCCACTGCAGTAAAAATTAAAATCAGATCTCAAAACGAACGTATCAGGTGCGGTAAACATGTGACATCGGCTGCGAGGCTGCGAACTAAGTTGTTGAGGCTGTATACGGAAGGGTCACAGACTGCAATCGAGGTGAACTTCCGTAGGTGCCGAATCATGATGGTCGCACCGCAGCACTCATGTGAACTTTGATCGTGGTTCATATTGTCAGACCGATAGCTTGTAGGCATTCGACACTGTCTTCCTTGTTTGCGTGGTTAGAAAACGAACTAAACAGAAACCGCGTCTGTTCTTCTTGCTCTCTCTCTCTCTTTCCGCCCTCGCTGCGGGCTTTCTGACTCTAAAATAGCTTTCCGAAGACAGACAACACAAGGATGCGTGTTAGCGACACTGAAGTTTTCTTGAGGCAGATTTGATAGACGCAACCAACAGTGAGTGAGTGAGTGAATAAACTTTGTTATGGATGCCTGCAGAATGGTTAGCCTTCCCCTGTTAGGGAGGCGTCACCGTGACGCGGCCATGACGTCTTCGCGGCGTGTGGCGCCTCTACTTCGGCAGCGGCCGCACTACTTCCTTTGGTCGACCGCGCCTGGCCTTCTTTTGGGGTGGCAGCCTCCCTCCGGTTTCGCTCGGTCGTTGCCTTTCGAGGGCCGCCGAGATCTGCTGGGTGGCCTGGGCTTGGAAATCCTGATCATAGCACCTTCTTGCGGCCTCGAGCCGCGGCGGCATCGTTGCTGTCGTTGCAGCTTCGTGCGGATTTTTAGCACAGTCCCAGAGGATGTGAGCTGCAGTGGCTCTTTCCTTTTGGTACACACAACACTGGTCACTTATATAAACACTTGGACACACTTGCCTCATCAGCACCGGGGTGAATAACGACCCCGTTTGAAGTTGTGGATATAATGTCGATATAATGTAGTAGGCAGTGGTTCATGGTGCAAGCAAGCTTCTATTTACTTGAGGCGCTTTATGTGCGAGCGAAGTGAAATGTTTATTGAAGCGCTATAAATTGGAACAGCAAAGAGCGTTTTGAATCCACATGCAACATCAGCCTTACTACTCCCAGCGAAGTAGCAAGTGAGACAAAGCTTGACCTCTCTGGCTACGCTTAGCGTCTTGCTAGCCTTTTTCATGTTTTCATGTTTCGAAAGGTTAGTACATACGAATAATCCCTTAGCTCGTATATAGTCTCTTCGGATACCAATGTTCGGATACCAATATCGATGATGATAACGGCTTGGTCGCTTGGCTGACAGTGCCTTATTTTATGGCGATAGCAATTCTTTGGACACTTCAGGTACATTTCCGTCGACGTCCGCCGTGAGGTTCTGTATAAAATTTAAAGTACGATGCGATCGCGGCCGCGCGCTGCATGCTGTAGGTGCGAGGGAAAGCTTGCTAAGGTAAGACGAGAACGATGGTGGTTTGATCTCGTGCGCGCTATGGTGGAGGGCGGGAAGGATGCGCGCTGTCGTCTCGCGTGCGCAAATGTGGGAGCAGGGAAATGTGCGCGCTCTAGGAAGTGGGGAGGGGAGACAAGTTAGCGGGCTTCTCCTCTTCTACTCCGGCCGCGGCTGCGTACGGCGCAGCTGAGCTAGGCCGCGCACGCCCTATCCTGGAGGTAATCTGCGGTGGGTGCAAAGAGCGGGTGACCCGAGATAGCTGATGCCTTCGTGTACGCTGGGCTCTCGCACGCCTAAATCGCGTTGAAGCGAGAGACAGCACGAAGGGCAATGCGCTCGCCGCCGCTCAATCACGCCAGCATTCTGACAGCGGGTGGTCATCGAGTTAGATGTGTCCATGTTTGCCATGTGCGCGCGTGACGCTATGCTTGTCAGTGTAGTTAGTAAGCAAATGCTTACAGCTGGTTATACGGCTGATAAAACTACCCACCTTACTTCGTATAGCTCTCTAATAATTTGCTATCGCAATGAAGGGTTGGCCTTTCAGGCGAATTCTTTTTTTGCACTATTCTCACGTTTATTTCCCCTCAAAATTCGGATGCGAAGCAAGAATGTGGTTCGAAAACTCTTGATTTTCACAGTGAGTTCTGGCTAGGGATATTTTTCCTATATTTAATGGCAGTTTCAACAGCACAATCGTCCTACAGATTCGTTAAAAAGGACGTAACGTACATCTGTGTTGATGCAAGGTTAAGCGTACATGACTTCGAAGTGAAAGTAGCAAAGGTACATATAACCTCGATCTGCTGAACGCGTTTGCTGTCGATCGCTGGCTTGGATTAACAAACAAAATGCTCGATCTTCTTGAGCCTGCATGTCTTCCTAGATCGGACGGTGTGCATTTGTTGAACGTAGAAAGGGATGCTCGGGACGTGCCTGTGCTACATATGCTACTAGAACAAGGTATGCCAATAAAAAATAGTGGATTGAGCTATTAACCATGGCGAACGCGATCCCGGAGGCCACCCACACTGTCGCAGTGCGTGTAATTGTGTAGGCGAGGAAACTGTACGCTGTGAGCTGTCGAAAAAGGACTGTTTGTGGACAAAAAGAAATATTTACCTTTACATTCTGATGTTCACAACAGGGAAACATGAAGTAATGACGTATCCGAAGTTCATACCGGTGTTCTTGGCGTGCGTAAGATTGAATGGAAAGCTGCATAACCGCATTACCATGTTACTTGCATGAGAAACGCGACGATAGTGCCGGCGTTTGAGTACATAACGGCAGCGAAAAAGCACTCGACAGACTTTACGTAATGAACTGTACTTACAGAATGACAGAGTTGTCACGAAAAACAGTTTCAAACGTCGGACGATTGCTGATTCCGTGCTTGGTAGAGCGATCGGTGGTACAAATAAGAAGCAGACGAAGCCGTACTGTAGTATGAAACATGTGGACTGGAATCTGAAAACTGTAGCCCTACAGCTCACTAAGTTCTTGTTGGTCCATCCTTGATAGATCGACTAAAAAATCTGATCACGATATGCACAGGATCATAGCGGCTAAAATTGTCGCAACGTATGAAATCGCCGATAGAGGGATTTTTTTTTCGGAAAAAGGCATAGCCGTAAGAATCAAACAAAAGAGTGGCAATATTGGACGGCTTTGTACGTTTCCGTATACAAGGACGCAGCATTGTCGCTAGTGGTGTAGCCTTGAAATGCAATGCAAAGGCACCCTGTCTCGTAGTTGTTTGAGGAAAGCCCCCGGAAATGAGCGTTTTCCATCAACCACAGTGTTGCGTACCCGCATTGCTTTCCCATTTCGCTAAAACACTGAGCAGGAAGGTGTGTTTGTAAGAACGTCGAGGCTGACTTTTTGCGTCAGTTACAAAGGCTGCCTCTCGAGTATAGTGAACTAGTTCCGAGATTTCGCGTAGCCTGACGAAATATGCCTCGGTGATCAAGGGCTACGGTGCTGCCACGGAAACACTTGCCTCTTTCGTAACATCTTTGCCGAGGGAACGAATGACAGTGTTGGCTGCACGCAGGAACGAACACTTTTACGAGGACAATTATACACAGGGCGACGCTATTTAGTTGACTGCCAACAGTGCATGCTCAGTGAATATATGGCGTACTGTTGCCGCTTTCTACATTCCCGGCCGTGACTGCTGCACTCCAATAGAAATGCAGCGCAATAGTTCTCGTGCGCTTCGATTAAGGTGTTTTTTAAGGAAAAATTCAGAGCCATTCCACTCTGTTAAGGTGGATGACCAGCGGAGCTGTATTTATGGTGATGAATATATTGGTAATAAATATGTTGATTGAAAACAAAAGACATACCTCAATGAATTTTGCTTTTTTATAATTTTTTTGTTGTTTTATTGAATTTCATGCTCAATGCTTTTTTTGTATTTTTAACCTTTTGTTTGCTTTTTTGGATTTATTATTTGGTCGCTAAGGTGACTATCGCTTTATGATTGCTATGATATACGGCAAGTGGCTCTGTGGCGACACTGGAAAGGTTCTTGGCCAATGTGAGGTCGACACACGACCGATGACGCGTCGTGGGCACACTGATCTTTGCGTAAAATTGAATGCCGAACGTTTCCAAGAGAAACGCCACGAACCACTTTCCGTCTGGCCAAGACACGTGCATGTTGAAATCGCGCACAATTACGACGGAGTCGGTAGGCGTGACCCAAACAAAGCTGCGTACGGTTGGCGTTTGCGGCACGATCTTCGTCCGCATTACGTGCCGCCCGCCGTCGCCGCGCACATTGCCGCTTGTGTTCACAACCGTGTTCTTCGTACGCGCGCTGTTCCTCCGCAGTCCTCACCGCACGCGGCCAACCCATTGCACGGGTGGAAGGCAACTGAGATAAGATTACGTTCTTCGCTTGTACAGCCCGTGACGTCAAACCGCAATCCATACTATACAGTGTCTATTTATTGTCTTTTTTTTATTGCGATATTTTTTATCACAATACGTTATGAAATTTCTCGCGGGTAAACGCAGCTGGGGAATACGCGGCGATACGCTTTTGCATTATGCTTTAGCTCTTTTAGCTCTGGGGTTTCCGCCATGTTTTTTGCCTAGACCGCCAGAACCTAGCGTATAACAGTTCCGCTGTAAAACCAAATAGACAAAGGTGGTCAAGATGAACCAGAAGCCTTGCACTGCGACGTCCATCATAGCCCGCACTGCAGCTTCTAGAGGCGCGGATAGACTAGTGAAGTTTGCTTAGATCTTGAGCAGGTAAGCGATGTTTCACTTTGGCAGTGACTGTCGGGTGTGTTGAACGTAAGTTGATGTGGCTGACGTACGCGTGTGTGCGTGCGCTAATAACACAGCATGTGCATGATTTGCAATGTGCATGGTATATGCACCCAGCATGCGCATGTCATCGCAGTGCGATATGACGGCAGGTATAGTTCGCAATCGTGAGTGCACTTCACGTGCCGCTCGGGAATAAGAGAAAGAAAACTGGCAATTTCCCGCCCTATGGCGGAAGCACGGACTGCGATAGCAAGGCTTAGCGTTGCGCTCGCTAACCACACGCGGATCCGCCTAACGCGGACGCGACATACGTGGGTGCGCCAATATATTCTGGTAACCTTACAAGCTTTACTATACGCTGCGTAGAACCTGTAAGGACATCGCACAGCTGCCACTCCAGTGCCCGTAAAAAGCCGCGCCAGTTAAATTACGCCACTTTCATGTTTGAGCACTGGTATTGTTTCTTACTGTTGATATATAATTATCTGAGAAAAGTTAAGACACAAGGCACGCGCTGGGAATGTTACGTTTCATGACATTTGTTTGCGGGCTGCCATTCTCAAACTTCTGAGGAATAATTTAGTCAAGAACATAAGGCATGGTATGAGCAACTGTAGCGATAGAATAGTATAGCAGTATATCCTGCATATATATCGTGGATAAGCGTATAGTATTAACGGCGAGGACTTGGAGTGGCGCCCTCTCACGAGTGACGTCACGGCCAGAACGCCGCTCACTCGTGCCCTTCGTGTATGCCTGGGGTACGAGTGGCTCGAGCCGTACTTATCGAAGGGTATGTCGGCTTCTTTCTGCTGCCATGCCTGAACCGCTGCTTTTTCAAAAGCGCGTGAGTCGAGAAAATTTGCGGCTTGGCTATCGCAAGCTATGTAGCGTTGAAGGGGTCTACTGATATTGCAATGCATATATGCACCGTGTCTGTTCATAAATCTTGCGTAAAAAGAATGTCTGCAAATTCAACACGCGAAGTTGTGCGTGATGCTTCACTGAGCACTTACCTTTCCTTTAGCACTTAGCTATGGGACACATTGCATTTTACATAGAAGAAAAATCTTGGTATTTGGTGCAAACATGTTATCCGTGTTAGAAAGACACTTCCCAGCGAAGCTGTCATCATGATTCTTATTACTCTGGTGAGTTGTTCTAGTCTAATTAGGCTACTTTATTAATGCGTAAAAGAAAGAGTTACCCGCCGTGGTTGCTCAGTGGCTATGGTGTTGGGCTGCTGAGCAGGAGGTCGCGGGATCGAATCCCGGCCACGGCGGCCGCATTTCGATAGGGGAGAAATGCGAAAACACCCGTGGGTACTTTGATTTAGGTGCACGTTAAAGAACCCCAGGTGGTCCAGAGTCCTCCACTACGGCGTGCCTCATAATCAGGAAGTGGTTTTGGCACGTAAAACCCCAGAATTTATTTTTTTTTCACTTGAAAAGCATTTGTGTCAGAGCATATTTTTTTTTACACTAGTCCCATTACCTCAGCAACCGCAGATACCAGAACAAAGTGATTGTTTTTACCGCATTTAGCGTGCGAACAGGGACATCTACTGTAGTAGAATTATTGCTTTTGAGTGAATTGTTATTGTTCTACAGGATATTTACTGCCTCATAACGCCTAAAAATTAGGTACAATGAGTAAAATGTTGACAGAAAGAGAGCATGATAATATCAAGTTAACATTTTGCCGCAACAGTAAGAAGACAACACTTTCACTGCAACGATAACGTTATAAGTATGCTAACGCCTGCGGTTACATAGAAAAAGGGTCAACGATGTGGTCTAAAATAGACGGCAGGTATACGGCCTACCATGTTCCCTTCAATGAAGACATAATCTATTATCCCTCTCAAGGTTTGTCTCAACCATTGAACACTAGTCACAACACACTTTGGGAATCGAAGTCGCCGCACTCGCCTCCGGCTAATATTCCGAATGCTTGCGACAAACGCTGGAGAGAGAGAGAGAGAAAACTATTTGGTCCATTAAGGGTTTAGCGTTCGGTATTCGTATTCATTGCTGCAGACGCTTGACCTTCTTAGGAGGGTTAGGCCCCTAGTCCAGGGCTCCACTGAGCCGCGCTGCTTCGCTTGCGTGCTGCACCATTGCCCTTTGGGCGGCGAGCTCGCAGCTGGTGAGCCGGCTCTCCCACTGCTCCGCACTCGGGGTTTTGTGTTGGTGGAATGTGTAGTTGCGTTTACACTCTCAGGTTATATGGTAAAGCGTGGGGGTTGCCCCGCACCACGGGCAAGTGTTCCTAAATTGTATTGGATACATCTTGCTTAGTATATGTAAGTTAGAGAAGGTTCCCGTTTGCAGCCTCCGCCAACTAGCTGCTTCTTGCTGTGTTAAGGCTTTGTGTGGTGGGGAGTATCTAATTCTATTGCCTCTGTGGTAATTCAGCAACTCTGAATAGCCGATCTCCACGGTGAAGTGCTGTCCCAGGGCGTGTGGCCGCTCGACTCGGTACGTGATCTCGCGAGCCAAGCTGTCTGCCCTTTCATTTCCTTTTCATTTCAAACGTTGGAACATTATTGAGATCATCTTATCTTCGTATGTTACTTGGAAGCTCCATGTCTAGGAGTCACTACGTCAACACCTCCCGTCAGGTGTACTGACAATGGTATTCTGCAAAACCGCGGCAACGGCGTTCAATAGAAACTCCATGAAGGAACTAACGATGACTGGGATATAAGAACATGTCGCTATTCACGGCAAGATGCTTTGAGAGCTTGCTGCTCAGAATAGACACAGTGAAAGAAGTGGGGCTTGCAGTGTCCAAGAGGCTGCGATACGGACGCTGAGCGACAGCGTTTAGCTCCCGCTGGTGCTGTACGGCCAGGCTGCGGAAGCTCCGTATACCTACACTGCGGAACGTCGAAATTACGTGCTGTCGCGTACCAGCGCGCCGCGCTAACTCCGCTTTTGTGATTAAAAAGGAACCTGGTGGTCACATGCCGCCAACTTCCCAATAGGTAGGTGTCCTTCCAAGCGTCTGGAACTCCCGCAGTTGCCGAGCACTTGACTGGGAGTGCGCTTGTACTTATTTTCGCCAGCACTTTTCTGCCTCCAGCAGCAGCCCTCGACTATTTCACAAAAGCTGTGGTGGAAGAAGGGTGCTCACAGATCCTCGCAAATTTCTGTAGGGTCACCTTTCATGTTGGGAACCCATATAAACAGCCAAACGCCAGGTCGTAGCACTTCTCTACCCATTAGAAAGCCTGGAAAATCTCAATTGGAATTGTCGTCTCACCGTCCAATAGCACTGGCCAGCTGTGTCGGCAAGGTAAGGGAGAAAATGATCCTTACATGTTTAGAATGGTACTATAAGCTTTACAACGTCTATCCAGAGGTAATGGCAGTTTTCGACGCGGACGTTCGTCAATAGATAGCGTTATTGACCTTGTAACATATGTGCAGCACCAGAAACATTCGAAACGAATCACTGCGGCCTTATTCCTTGATGGTAAAGGTGCGTACGACAGTGTAGACCATCATGCAATTCTGGGCGCCTTAGAAGCTGTAGGGATCGGTGGACACACCTTTCGTTGAATACGTAGCTATTTGAATGGAAGGTCTTTCTTTATTTTGAATGAAGACGAATCAACGCCGTCTAGCTATACCAGTCGCGATGTACCGCAAGGCAGAGTACTCAGACCTAGCCTGTTGGCCGTACTCAGCGGTCGTCTGAGTACGGCCAACAGGCTAGGTCTGAGAACATACCTAGCAAGGCAAGGCCTGGAGCTTTCGCCTGAGGAAAGCGCACTCGTTGCTTTTACTCGCAAAGCGATGGCCCCGTATGCTTTGCGGATTAATGACCACACTGTACGATACAGATGAACGCACGCTGATTTCTTGGCGTCATCATTGATAGAGACTTGTCTTGGAGCCCTCATGTCTCGTACATGACAAAGCGTTTGGCTGCCATTGTGGACCTTCGTGGGTTTCTTGGCGGGAAGTCCTGGGGTGCTACAGTTGGGGTGCTACATCAATGTTGCAACTATATAAAGCACTGTTTTGGGGCTTCCTGCGGTACAGCTTACCTGTACTAGGAAATACTTGCACTACAAATATCCGCTAACTCCAGAGTGTGTAAGTACAAGCACTCAGAACTTGTCTCGGGCTCCCAAAAACTACGTCATCGATTGCGATAGTGGCCATAGCCAGAGACACTCCTTTGACAGTCTACATTGATGCAGATGTCCTGAGAGCACACATACGACACTTGACTCGGATTCCCTTACACCATCTTGCTTGCTTGCCAGCAAGGAGGCCACATTAAGCTTTTGCCGAAAGTATTGTAAGACATCAGTCCTACTTGCCATCACAATTTACGCCTGCTACACAATTATCAGACCCATTGTGGTGTCTGTACCGGCCGCAAGTGCAATGGACAATTCCAGGCATCAGAAACAAAGCTAGAGCGACATTGCAAGCTTTGAAACAAGCAACGTTGGAACACATTCACAACGTGCACAGATTCCGGCATCATGTCTACACAGATGGTTCGGTAAAACTCAACGGTTCTGCTGCTGCAGTCATCATCCCGGCAAAATCGGAAGAAATCAAATTAAAAACTTCATGTGTGACTACATCTACGGGTGCAGAACTTGCAGCACTGCGTGCTTCACTTGATTTCATTAACCAGGAACCACAGCAACAGTGGATAGTCTTTAGTTACTCAGCCCTTCAGTGCATACAATGCCCAATGCGCCACGGACCCAATGAACAACTGCAGCCTCAGAAATTCGACACATATATCATCGCAGCCATGACAAGGGACACAACATAATCTTTCAATGACTTCCAGGACAGTGTAACATCAGCGGGGATTACCACGCCGACGAACCCGTCCGATCTGCACATGAAAGGGATCAACGTGTCTTGATTCAGTTTTCGCGAACAGACTGCGATTGATGTCCCGCGAATGTATTCTGCCCCTGTGGGACTCGAACGTTTTCACCATGTGTCGTTTGAGTTCGTTGTCTCCGGACATACGGATGCACCTACCGTCTGGGTTACCACGACGTGAACAGACCATGCTGTACTGTCTGCGGCTAGGCATTGTATTTACGAACTCATATACTTTCCTTATTGGAATGGTCAACAGCCTATTATTTAATAATGTCACAGCTGCATGTGCGACACATGCAGCTGTGAATAGACGCTCGCGCATATTATCTGTGTCTGCCCGCGATATAGCGTACAGAGACAAGTGATGTGCAGAATACTGGACCAGTTGGACAAGCGTCCACTATCAGAACTCAAAACTTTAGGTCAGTGCTCCCAAAGAACATCCGCGCTGAAGGCCTTACTCGCGTTATTAAGGTTCCTGTGGTCTACGGGGCTTCAAGATAGATCTTAAGAACGCCGCCTCCTACCGCTCTGTAGTGTACGCGGTTTGTTCGTGCTCGTCTCTCTTTCTCTCTATCTTGCCCTTCCACTCTTTTTCTCTTTTTATCCCGGCCCCTTAACCCTTGCCCCCCTGCAGGGTAGCCAACCAGAAACTACTTCTAGTTAACCTCCCTGCCTTTCTATGCATCTTTTTCTCTCTCCCTAGAAAACAAAAATGGTGGGTTTCCGGCGGCACAATGATTAGAAACCATGGTACCTTCCGTATACGAGGCGGACGCTCTACCATTTCATTACGCATGCATCTGCCGAGACATGCTACATGATGACACGTCTCAGCAGTTGCTTACCAACCAAAGCTTTTCGTATCAGTGTCTGCCACGACATGCAGCAATTCAAACTTCGTCGCACTTTTCGTCCCGGGGAGTTTCCGTCTGACGCAACAGTGGGTGTTCCATCCTGGTGCTCCCGGCGCGCTTGGTTTGATATTGTCTGCCTTCCTGGTGCTCCTGGTGTTCTTGGTTTGATATTGCATGGATGAAGTGTTTAAATTCAGTATTGAACATTTCAAATTTGGCGTATTTATCCAGATTTACAAAATGGAGGTGCATTTTTAATGTTTGCCCTAGTTTGCACTCCTAGTTTGCCATGTAAACAACGGCCAGCAAGGTTCTAATAAGAAGTTAATGAACAATTTTTGTTAATTAGTTTGCTCAATCTTACGTTATTAGAGGCAACGTATGTCCAACTCGGATAGCGATTTCTCCGCAAAACCGCCACGTTCACTTCTTCCCATAGCCTTTTATGAAAAGCATGCGTTCTATACGGGGCTTCGCGATATATTTTAAAGGGACACTAAAGCGAAACAATAAATTGGTTTAGACTAATAAAACATTGTTTGAGAACTCTGCAGCTAGTCATTTCAAAATAATAGTTTGATGATTAGATGAGAAAATGAAGGTCCAAGTATCAGTATTTGAATTTCGCACCGAAACCCCAGCGCCGGGACGTCAGTGTGACGTTAGGGATTCCAAAGTATGTTTTCGCATTTGGGCCAGGTTGGCTGAGTAAAGGTTCCCGAAACTTGCCATGTTTAATATCTGGTTCCTTTAGAACACAATGTAGTCAATCTGTACCGCTATATATAATTAGTAGGCCCTAGAAGATGCCATCGAAATCCAAGACGTCACGGCCACCAGGTGAGGGGACGTAAGTAGGCGTCGCCACCCGTATTTCGTTCTTGCGTTTTTTCCGGCTTACCAAGCGTCTTATCGTAGTAAGAGGGGTGTTTTTGGTGTTGTAGAAATGTAATTTACTGACGCAGAAAAAATCATTTTTCCCTTTAGTGTCCCTTTAAGAACGCCGCCCCGTACCGCTCTGTAGTGTACGAGGTTTGTTCGCGCACGTTTCTCTTCCTCTCTATCATCCCTTCCACTCTCTCTTTTTGTCCCAATAACCCTTCCCCCTGTTCAGGGCAGCCAACCGGAACTACCTCTGGTTAACCTCCCTGCCTTTCTATGCACCCTTCTTTCTCTCTGTGTGTGGTATTGAAAGAAAAAAAAAAGAAAACAGGCTCTATAAAAATTGATGTGCATTGCGTTTTGCATTCTTGCAATGTACGCGCAATGCACAGCGCATTTTCTGTTCCGGTGATATTTCCCGACTTACTCGCGTGTGGATCACATAGTTAGTCGAGCACGCTTGCGTTGCTTATCCGCTTATTTCTTTACACGCTGCCGTAACTGCTGCCAGGTACGACACTATCTCGCCCTTCTCACGTAATTCAATATTACTGTGTCTAACCATGCGAAAAGTTACAAAGTTGCTTTCTAGAAATTGTTATATGCCTTATTATGAATATGAAGCTTTAAACAATACCTTCGGAAGCCGTTGTCACAGCTATATAATGAAACTGCGCACTTGACATCTAAGATGCATTAGCAAGCATATAACTAATTGACGTAATAGTTCTTCGGAAACTCGCAAGGGGGAGAGAAGTAAATAATTAAGAAAAAAATGAGATATCCGCCTAATGGTAGAAATTGCTACAAAGGAAACCCACACGGGTTCCTCGAAAGAAGCTCTTGTCTTTGCTTCGAGTTGTTGACAAATTCGACTTCGCCCTGCCATCTGCTAGCCGCCAGGTTAGCTCAGATGGTAGAGCGGCTGCCCCGGAAAGGCGGTGGTTCCGGGTTGGAGTCCCGGACCAGGACGAATTTTCCTTCAACTGCCAAGCTTTTCTTTCGAGGAAGCCGTATGGGCTTCCTTTGTAGAAACTGCTACGATTGGGCGGATGCCTAATTTTCCCTTAATTAACACATAACTGATCGTTACAACGTGATCTGGGAAGGTTTGAATGCTGTTGGATTCAGGAAGAAAGAGCTCAATGGTCAGATGAAGAGTCACGTGTGGTTACGTTTAATGGTGTCTCTTCGACGTGTTCTATCTGAACAAAAGAAACTCAAGCGCTGCCAGATCACCGACCACGCGCCGTCAAGGGAAACTGTCTTGCCCCGTTTTCACTAGATACCACTACCAGGTCTACAAATAAGTAACTCGTGCCCTAGATGGCAGCATCTACGACAAAATCGGCAAGTGTAAGAACCAAGAATATGCAAGTAAATGCAGGTTCTTGTTCTTTTTCTTCGTTCTTTGTCTTTTCTTGGAAGAGATCGAGGCAAGTCTACTACATAACGTGAACAAATTTTGTATGGGCAAATAGCACCCAATGGAGGGTGATACAAGGTCTGCTTGGTGTCAGGCAATTAGAGCTGCTCTCACAGATTCGGTCTGCGGTTACAGCACACGAGACTTCCTCGCCTCGTCTACGGCAGGAAAGAGCCCCTCGCATAATGTGATTGCTGCTTAAATACAAAGCTCAAAGTTTGATCTGGCAACTTGCGAGTGACAGCCCTTCTTTGGTTCTTCGTTAATGTTTTCTGACATCATCCTATCGACTTCACGCCGTCCATCAGCCTTGCCATTTGCCAGGTCTATCGTTGAATTTCTGCTGCATTCCTGTGGTGCAATACTGTAAGGGAGACAGAAACTTCGTGAGGGATGCGCATTTGATCGGTATAACGCCGGACAAAAAGTAAGCAATGGCCATTGGCGCCAAACCTTACAATACCATGCTCGCATCACAGCTTAATTTTCCAGTAAGTTCGATGAAATATGTATTGCGCCGGTACAGTCTTATGTCCCGTGCAACTTTCGTGATTGCGACAAGACCGTGCTCCATATTCTCACCTACAGCCCATCTTTCGATGAAAAAAGGGCAACTATAAAATGCGCGCAAACGTGGCGAAAAGCGACGTGTAGCTGACTTACGCTAGGACACTCGCTCAGACCTGCCGTAGATAGTGATAACATCTTTGCAATACACCGCGATAGATAGAGCGTTGTCGAGGTGCTGCAAAGCTGACGTTTGGGCGAGTTAGTACCACTTCGTTAAGAATTACAGGCAGCGCGATAGACGAGGACGAAGCAGTTTTTGCAATGTCTGCCTTGTTTGTCCTCATCTGTCGAAACGCTTTTTATTCATGACGCGATAACAGTTATTACAGCGGAGCTGTTATACGCTAGGTTCTGGCGGTTTGTGTGCGTAGGCAAAAAGGATCGCGGCCACCCGAGAGCTAAAAGAGCTAAAGCAGAATGCAAAAGCGTATCGCCGGGTATGCCCCAGCTGCGTTTACTCGCGAGATGTATCAAAACGTATTGTGATAAAAAAATACTCTAATAAAAAAGTAAAAGCGGAATAGACACTGGATTGCGGTTTGACGTCATGGGCTGTACAGGCAAATCACGTAATCTTATCTCAGTTGCCTTCCACCCGTGCAATGGGTAGGCCGCGTGCGGTGAGGAATGCGGAAGAACAGCGCTCCTACGACGAACACCGTCGTGAACAGAAGCGGGAATGTGCGCTGCGACGGTGGGTGGCACGTAAAGCGGACGAAGATCGTGCCGCAAACGCCAAGCGTATGCAGATTTGGTTGGGTCACGCCTACCGACGCCACTCCCATCGTAATTGTGCGCGATTTCAACATAGACGTGTCTCGGCAGGACGGAGTGTGGTTCGTGGCGTTTCTCTTGGAAAGGTTCGGCATTCAATGTTACAAATACATCAGTGTGCACACGACGCGTCATCGGTCGTGTATACTCGTAGACCTCACATTGGCCAAAAATCTTTCAGTGTCGCCACAGAGCCACTGGTTGTACATCATAGCGATCATAAAGCGATAGTCACCTTGTTGACCAAAAAATAAATAAATAAACAGTCAAACAAAAAGAACGTTAAAAATCAAAAGGGCATTGATTATGCAATTTAATAAAACAAGAATACTGAGGAAACGAAATTCATTGTGGTATCCGTCTTTTATTTTCAATCAAGATATTTACTATCAACATATCATCACATATACAGCTCCGCCGGTCATCAACCTTCACATAGCGGAATGACTCTGATTTTTTGGGGTCTATTTGCGATTCAGTCCTTCTAGATGAACTTGTCCGTTTGCCGCTTGTGCGATTATACGCCCATAAACGGTCTCACACACGGGCTGTCTTCTTGATGTAAAAAAGAGCTACGGCTTCTGCACAAAGCAAGCTCTACAACCTACGCCATTGCACGCACATGTTCCAACTTGCCGTATGTTTCTTTCTTTCTTTAGCAAACGCGTCTTTCTGCAGCTCAAAGCTCACGGTGCGCACACTGTATCCCATCGCCATTAGCTTACGCATGCCCGCTTTATACTGTATACACAAGGCTGCAGATAGATGGAAACGTGCATGCAACTGCTGGCGCAATCTGCTTTTAATTCTACGAGGGACTCATAGCAAAGCAAAGCAATGTAGGGTGTCGCTGACAGCAGGCACGATACCGTATCTTCTCCCGCAGCAGTCATAACTTCTTCAGGTGCGCGCTAGCCAGAAATGTTCGCTATTTACTTTTCAGACCGCGTAAACCCGAACTGGTGAAGGACCTTTATAATCGAAGCATAGTACTGCCGTTCCCTTGTCGTGTAAACGCCAAAAGAGGGGTGGATAGCCACCGTGGTATCCCAGTGGTTATGGCGTAATAAATAAGAATAAATCTTTATTTTGATATAGTTGGTTTCAATTATCAACTTCTACAGCTTGTCTTCTGCGATCGCTAATAGTAAGGGCATGTCATGCACTGAACACAGCCGCTGTGCTGTCATTGTGTTTGCTTGATTGCTTTTAGTGCCGCTTTTCATACGTCAAACATATTTAAATTTGGTCAGAGGGGGCCGCGTGCTAGAACCGCATGTAACGAAAGCATGCAATGGCATTATCGCTTACATCTTTGCAACTGCACTACCCACGTGCGAGCTTTACTTGGTATCATTGTGCAGAAGAAATAAGCCATTACTCGATCATGCATGTTTCGCGTGCACAGATGACGCTGGTGTCGCGCCACGCACGAAGAAATCGGAACTAAATTTAGGCTCTTGCTTGGCGTTCAGAGAGGCATAACTCGGCGGCGCATTTATCAATTCGAGCAGGAGTGGTCGCGTTTGAGATGGCTCGCTATGCCATATTAGGTCAAGAATGGGGCTGACGGATGGAGCACACACTGTGGTATAAAGATTATAAACAGGGATAAGGTGTTTCAGAACGGCTGGCCAACGTTTTGATTGGAGGACCTATAATTCATCAAACTCAGACAGTTATAAGGCCTACAAATGCGCAATATGTTGCTAAAGCTTAACGCTTACTCCGGCGCCTTCTGCAGTGCTCGCAAGACGTTTCATGTGACTTGTGTATTTGCTTATGTCATTACTCTGCCCTCGTGCCCATACACCTTCTGCAGTGCTCGCAAGACGTTTCATGTGACTTGTGTATTTGCTTATGTCATTCCTGTGCCCTCGTGCCCATACACCTTCTGCAGTGCTCGCAAGACGTCTTATGTGACTTGTGGATTTGCTTATGTCGTTCCTGTGCCCTCGTGCCCATACACCTTCTGCAGTGCTCGCAAGACGTTTCATGTGACTTGTGTATTTGCTTATGTCATTCCTGTGCCCTCGTGCCCATACACCTTCTGCAGTGCTCGCAAGACGTTTTATGTGACTTGTGGATTTGCTTATGTCATTCCTGTGCCCTCGTGCCCATACACCTTCTGCAGTGCTCGCAAGACGTTTCATGTGACTTGTGTATTTGCTTATGTCATTCCTGTGCCCTCGTGCCGATACACCTTCTGCAGTGCTCGCAAGACGTTTCATGTGACTTGTGTATTTGCTTATGTCATTCCTGTGCCCTCGTGCCCATACACCTTCTGCATTGCTCGCAAGACGTTTCATGTGACTTGTGTATTTGCTTATGTCATTCCTGTGCCCTCGTGCCCATACACCTTCTGCATTGCTCGCAAGACGTTTCATGTGACTTGCGTATTTGCTTATGTCATTCCTGTGCCCTCGTGCCCATACACCTTCTGCAGTGCTCGCAAGACGTTTTATGTGACTTGTGGATTTGCTTATGTCGTTCCTGTGCCCTCGTGCCCATACACCTTCTGCAGTGCTCGCAAGACGTTTCATGTGACTTGTGTATTTGCTTATGTCATTCCTGTGCCCTCGTGCCCATACACCTTCTGCAGTGCTCGCAAGACGTTTTATGTGACTTGTGGATTTGCTTATGTCATTCCTGTGCCCTCGTGCCCATACACCTTCTGCAGTGCTCGCAAGACGTTTCATGTGACTTGTGTATTTGCTTATGTCATTCCTATGCACTCGTGCCCATACACCTTCTGCAGTACTCGCAAGACGTTTCATGGGACTTGTGTATTTGCTTATGTCATTCCTGTGCCCTCGTGCCCATACACCTTCTGCAGTGCTCGCAAGACGTTTTATGTGACTTGTGTATTTGCTTATGTCATTACTCTGCTCTCGTGCCCATACACCTTCTGCAGTGCTCGCAAGACGTTTCATGTGACTTGTGTATTTGCTTATGTCATTCCTGTGCCCTCGTGCCCATACACCTTCTGCATTGCTCGCAAGACGTTTCATGTGACTTGTGTATTTGCTTATGTCATTCCTGTGCCCTCGTGCCGATACACCTTCTGCAGTGCTCGCAAGACGTTTCATGTGACTTGTGTATTTGCTTATGTCATTCCTGTGCCCTCGTGCCCATACACCTTCTGCATTGCTCGCAAGACGTTTCATGTGACTTGTGTATTTGCTTATGTCATTCCTGTGCCCTCGTGCCCATACACCTTCTGCATTGCTCGCAAGACGTTTCATGTGACTTGTGTATTTGCTTATGTCATTCCTGTGCCCTCGTGCCCATACACCTTCTGCAGTGCTCGCAAGACGTTTCATGTGACTTGTGTATTTGCTTATGTCATTACTCTGCCCTCGTGCCCATACACCTTCTGCAGTGCTCGCAAGACGTTTCATGTGACTTGTGTATTTGCTTATGTCATTCCTGTGCCCTCGTGCCCATACACCTTCTGCATTGCTCGCAAGACGTTTCATGTGACTTGTGTATTTGCTTATGTCATTCCTGTGCCCTCGTGCCGATACACCTTCTGCAGTGCTCGCAAGACGTTTCATGTGACTTGTGTATTTGCTTGTGTCATTCCTGTGCCCTCGTGCCCATACACCTTCTGCATTGCTCGCAAGACGTTTCATGTGACTTGTGTATTTGCTTATGTCATTCCTGTGCCCTCGTGCCCATACACCTTCTGCATTGCTCGCAAGACGTTTCATGTGACTTGTGTATTTGCTTATGTCATTACTCTGCCCTCGTGCCCATACACCTTCTGCAGTGCTCGCAAGACGTTTCATGTGACTTGTGTATTTGCTTATGTCATTCCTGTGCCTTCGTGCCCATACACCTTCTGCAGTGCTCGCAAGACGTTTCATGTGACTTGTGTATTTGCTTATGTCATTCCTGTGCCCTCGTGCCCATACACCTTCTGCAGTGCTCGCAAGACGTTTCATGTGACTTGTGTATTTGCTTATGTCATTACTCTGCCCTCGTGCCCATACACCTTCTGCAGTGCTCGCAAGACGTTTCATGTGACTTGTGTATTTGCTTATGTCATTTCTGTGCCCTCGTGCTTATGCGCTATCTCCAGCACGAGCAGGACGTTTCACGAACCCCACCGTGGTGGCGTCCCCTGTGCAGCTTACTAGATTTTGATATTTTTAACGTAGGGATGTCCTTTTTTTAATACATGAACTGATATGCATAGAATGTGGGTATTACAAAGGGGGAATAGGATAACTAAATAAGGGTTGGACAGAGTTGTCCTGTGTTTTACAGCTTAGTTGAACTGAGAGCTTTTTATGCGTAGGGTATGTCTAGTTATTTATAAAAAAGAAAAAAAAAACATCAAATCACGGCCATGGCGGCCGGATTTCGGTGCTGACGAAATCTCAAAGCACCCGTGTACCATGCATTAGCTGCATGTTAAAGATCCCAGGTAATCAAAATTAATCCGCAGTCCCGTACTACAGCCTGCCTCGTAATCATATCGTGGTTTTGGCGCATAACGTCTAAGATCTTAAGTAAATAGTTCGGCAAGAAAATCATGATACTTCTGATCAGTAGCGTTAGTGGTGTGTGCTCCAGAACCTTGTCCGTAAAGCGCCGAGCCGCCTGACTGACGCACAACTCTTTAGCTATAGGCGAGATAGTGTGCACAGCAGCAGGAACGCGTTCAACGAACTTGGTTGCCTGATTGCTTGTGCAAAGTCGTGATACGTGCCGTTTACACACCGCGAGGCAACCTTTAACTTAGGCGAGCAGATAGTACCACACTTACTTTGTCTCCCGCTAGCCACTTCATTTTATTAGGTGACAAAGAATGTGCAGACGCGTTATCAACGAGGTGTGCTCATGTTTCTTTGTTTTCCCGTGTACATTTTTTGCACCTATGTGCGCGCTATTGCTTTTTCTATCTGCCTGGCTCAAACACCTCGTATTAGTACAGGCGAGAGAAAGGTTCAGGCGCTACCGCTAAGCTATGCCGTTCTCAGATACACAACATTAAGAACGTGGCTACCCGGAACGAAGTAAATATTTCATTATCTGCTGCGCGCAGAGCAAGCGTGTCTTTAAGGTGATCCGTTGCTTGCAGTCGAGATGTACTCGCTTCGAAAAGAATCGCGCAGTGAAGTTCATTCCCTTCCTTTTTGGAGTTGTGCGGGCAGAGTCAAAAGTGTACAGGTTGCGGGCTTCTTGATAAAGTGGAATAACAACGCGAGTTTGACTTGTAGGCATTAAAAGAGTACAATATGCTGGTAGCGTACACAGTAGTACGTGTGGCACGTTTGAAATCTAGGCTGCCATGCCCAGGCTCGTAAAATATGCTCGTTTTTATCAGATCCCGCATCCCATAAACTTCTGCCCATGCCTGTACATTTGAGGCCGCTCAGCTGCAAGAAAATATGTACGCCGGCCCGCTTGAAGGGTCATTGCTCTAATTACGGCTTTCAGTAGTGCACACTACTGATCAAGATAGACATTAGTAGCCAAATGACAGAACATAGGCTGGTTGCTTGCTGGGCTAGTTGGTTCATCGCAACTTATGTAGCAGTGTGAAGAAATAAGTAAAGCACTATGATAAAGACCGAGTGAGGAGAGGGCTGTTCTCACTCGGTCTCTATCGTCGTCCCTTTCCTACTTTTTCGCACTGTTACATAAGTTATAAGTGGCAGAAAACAGAGCACAGATCTCACTACCTTTCTGCGCTTTTATTAATGTTACTTGATGTGAAAACACACATACATTGGACAGAAAGGAATTAAGGAGGGAGCGCGCTGGCAAATGCCACCGAAAGGGGCACGATGCATGCATACTCTTTGAGAAGGAGGGGAATAGACAGAGAAGTCGAAGTTAGCAAGAACGCCCAATAAAGAGAAGCACACATTTCATGGCAAAGACGAAAGTACAAAACATCAAAAAATTAAACAAATGTTGAAAAAAAAAAAACAAGACAACACAGAAAAGCCTGGACACAGCTCGACAGAGAGGATGTTGATTATGATGATCACGATGATAGCTTGGGGTGAAGCTGGACGGGTTCGTACGACCATAGGCTTGACAAATTCAAATAAAATATTGACGAAACCTGACGCGACACACACGCCACGAACGCACGCCTAAAAAAAGTAGGAAGACGTAAACATGCACACATACTCAATGCTAATTACAAGTTTCTTTCGAGAGCTGCGCTGAACTAACAAAAGTGCACCACATGAAAAGTTGCGTCATGGGTCAACATGCGTCCCACATGCGAAAGGTGTTTCCTGGGGCGTTCCTCTACTCGCGTAGCTTTTATCTGCTCGGTGTGGCGTATTGCACTTCTCGACGCATTTTTCTTTTTTCGCCAGCTTTCGCTTAGTGACTGCAGATATCCGCTCACGAAGGGCGGTCTGCTTTGCGCAATGAATGCGTTTCATATTTGACGCGTGCCACCTCGTGTTCGTCTTTTGTCCTTGTCTCTTCGTGCTACAGTTCAATAATGTCAAGTTGAGCCATGCAATGCGCTTCGTTTTAGCCGTTCCTGCACTTAGCGACTGTGGCAACGTCGATACAAATAGGTCACGAAGCTTCCGGCGGAAAGTGCTTCAAAAGCAGTTGTCGCCGACATCCGTAAGGGTGGCTGTGGGAGCATTGGTTGAAGGACGGCTATATGAGGAGGGAAGAAACATTGAGAAAAAAAAAGCTTTTTTAATTTAAGCGAGAGACAGTTTGATTCATTCAATGAATATAAAATTCCTGGTCAGTTTTATATACGCATGGTGAGGCAAGAAATTATAACTCCATTTTACTCTATCATTAAGTAATTCAGTGTAATTAAATAACTCTCTTTCTGCGCCCAGTATAAATGGAGGCGTTGACGCAATAATCAGCCGCAGTGCAATGAAGCTCTTTAAGTGTACAGCAGGCGCGTTCGTAAAATTCACCTTTTGAATTATGTTGCAATTATGCTACAATTAACGTTGTCCTGTCACACACATTGTGTTGTTTTGCTTTCCAACAATTGTCTGAATTCTGTTGTAACGTGGATGGTTTTGTCGTTTCTTAACGTCTTCATTCAAAAGTAGTGACTTGCGACCATCAGGGAATTGTTTATTTTAGCTGTTATCGTGCGGCTGCACTGGCCGACAGACTTGGCGTCTGACAATGCGACCAGCCTTCTACACCCAAAGCTTTCTTCTGTCTGCAAAGAAACGATATTCGTACATGCGTACGATCTCGACAATTGTACGGCTGACTTTATGCTGCATCGCTTTGCGCGCTGAAAGCTCGAAACGCCCATCGAGTCGAACTGAGGGGCAATTGAAACTGCAACCTCAATGGAAGGCCACCACAACAAATTTCGCGCCTTTCGAGAACAAAAATAATTCATTCAATTATTCATTCATTCACAAAACTTTATTAGTGTCCTGAAGCCCGGTCTTTTCAGACCGAGGCGGGCCGCGTCAACAAAAATAATGTCGCTTCTATTTTTAACGGATATGAGGTCACATTATTTTTTTCTTCCGCCGGAAGTGTTCCCTCGCCACACAGATGGCGCTAATTTCCATGGACCGTCGATGAACCACAATGTTTTATGAAGTTGCTACCACCACTACCACCATGTTTTGAACGTATACGCTTCTATGGAAGCATCGCTACAACGTATACTTACCCTGACTGTAATATAGTGGTTCGTACAGGGTGAGCATATTTCGTTGAGAACACATATGAAAGCCTTTTTCCCCGTTGCAGATGCGATTATGTAATAGCGACGCTGTAGGTATTCTTTCGTAGGCGTCTTTTAATTCAACAAGTGCACGTGTATATGCATGCACTGATCTGGCTTGCGAATTCTGGCGTGTTTGTATTCTAGGTTGTGCATTGCGCAGCAACTGTTTTGTGTGATATGATGGTGTGTATGGATGTGGTTCCCGCGTTTAGCCTGGGACAACGGGATTGCGCATGATGCGCTTGATGCTTTGGTGCTTTTTGTCACAATAAATTTGTTCGCGTCGCCTGGGTTTTCTGTTGCCATTCCTTCGGCTAGTTTCTCGTGCCCAATACAACTGCGAGCGGCATTTGTATTGTTCATTATTGTTCGTAAGCGCCAATTGGCAACAGGCCGTTGAGTGAACAAGTGTTACTGGGCCACTGACATAATATGAACAGAATGGGCCACCAGGACTCTGCCAAGATTTTTGGCAACACAGACGTAAATTCCAGGCTGCGAATTGGTCGTCCAGACACGGATGTGTACATATATTCGCATCCTACTGCCCATCTCCGACGCCTTTTTACCTAACTCCTATACTTCCCTCTGATCGGTGTAGCAGGCTAAGGAACTGTTACACTATGAGGACAACACATAAATTGCTTTTCCTCTTATACATTTCCCCCTCTCTCTCTTTCTCTCTCTCAGCGGGGCCTTTTCCTACATTACATCACTTCATGGAAAACACACATTAGCAACAACGAGTTCTACATGGAATGCGCTGTCATGTTCTTGGTAGTCCCGACGGACCGGCCGTCGAGCACATATTTGCTGACGGCGTTTCGAAAGGCGGGCCAGGCGTCGGCCAGCCGACGCTCCAGCGCGTCCTCCTTGCGCCCGCCCACGCTGGTGGTGACCGTGTGGGTGCCCGAGGACCCCGTCAGCGCCGACAAGAGGTGCATCTTGGCGATGAACAGCAGGCCCAGCATGGGCAGCGCCAGCGCCAGTCCCACGAACAGCGCGACGAGAGGCGCCGCCACCGACATGTCCTTGTTGGTCATGGCGCAGTCCGAGCTTGACGGCCACCTGGACGTCGTGTCGACCTGCGCCCACGAGAGGACCATCTGTGGCAGTACTTGCTTCGCTTTATAACCTCACACGATGGAAGAACAGGCCGCCACACAGGCCGCCACACAGGCCGCCGGACAGGCCGCCGGACAGGCCGCCATTGGAATATGAACCTGGCAACGTTTAACGCTAGAACGTTATCTAGTGAGGCGAGTCTAGCAGTGCTATTGGAAGAATTAGAGGGCAGTAAATGGGATATAATAGGGCTCAGTGAAGTTAGGAGGCCAAAAGAAGCATATACAGTGCTAAAAAGCGGGCACGTCTTGTGCTACCGGGGCTTAGCAGAGAGACGAGAACTAGGAGTCGGATTCCTGATTAATAAGGATATACCTGGTAACATACAGGAATTCTATAGCATTAACGAGAGGGTGGCATGTCTTGTTCTGAAACTTAATAAGAGGTACAAAATGAAAGTTGTACAGGTCTACGCTCCTACATCCAGTCATGATGACCAGGAAGTCGAAAGCTTCTATGAAGACGTGGAATCGGCGATGGGTAGAGTCAAAACAAAATACACTATACTGATGGGCGATTTCAATGACTAGGTAGGCAAGAAGCAGGCTGGAGACAAGGCAGTGGGGGAATACGGCATAGGCACTAGGAATAGCAGGGGAGAGTTATTAGTAGAGCCGAAAGTGGACGTGGAGGAGCCCGAACGGCGAGACTAGAAATGAAATAGACTTCATACTCTGCGCTAACCCTGGCATCATACAAGATGTGGACGTGCTCGGTAAGGTGCGCTGCAGTGACCAAAGGATGGTAAGAACTCGAATTAGCCTAGACTTGAGGAGGGAACAGAAGAAACTGGTACATAAGAAGCCGATCAATGACTTAGCGGTAAGAGGGAAAATAGAGGAATTCCAGATCAAGCTACAGAACAGGTATTCGGCTTTAACTCAGGAAGAGGACCTTAGTGTTGAAGCAATGAACGACAATCTTGTGGACATCATTAAGGAGTGTGCAATAGAAGTCGGCGGTAACTCTGTTAGACAGGATACCAGTAAGCTATCGCAGGAGACGAAAGATCTGATCAAGAAACGCCAATGTATGAAAGCCTCTAACCCTACAGCTAGAATAGAACTGGCAGAACTTTCGAAGTTAATCAACAAACGTAAGACAGCTGACATAAGGAAGTATAATATGGATAGAATTGAACAAGCTCTCAGGAACGGAGGAAGCCTAAAAGCAGAGAAGAAGAAACTAGGAATTGGCAAGAATCAGATGTATGCGTTAAGAGACAAAGCCGGCAATATCATTACTAATATGGATGAGATAGTTCAAGTGGCTGAGGAGTTCTATAGAGATTTATACAGTACGAGTGGAACCCACGATGATAATGGAAGAGAGAATAGTCTAGAGGAATCCGAAATCCCACAAGTAACGCCGGAAGAAGTAAGGAAAGCCTTGGGAGCTATGCAAAGGGGGAAGGCAGCTGGGGAGGATCAGGTAACAGCAGATTTGTTGAAGGATGGTGGGCAGATTGTTCTAGAAAAACTGGCCACCCTGTATACACAATGCCTCATGACCTCGAGCGTACCGGAATCTTGGAAGAACGCTAACATAATCCTAATCCATAAGAAAGGGGACGCCAAAGACTTGAAAAATTATAGACCGATCAGCTTACTGTCCGTTGCCTACAAAGTATTTACTAAGGTAATTGCAAATAGAATCAGGAACACCTTAGACTTCCGTCAACCAAAGGACCAGGCAGGATTTAGGAAAGGCTACTCAACAATAGATCATATTCACACTATCAATCAGGTGATAGAGAAATGTGCGGAATATAACCAACCATTATATATAGCTGTCATTGATTATGAGAAAGCGTTTGATTCAGTCGAAACCTCAGCAGTCATGGAGGCATTGCGGAATCAGGGTGTAGACGAGCCGTACGTAAAAATACTGAAAGATATCTATAGCGGCTCCACAGCCACTGTAGTACTCCATAAAGAAAGCAACAAAATCCCTATAAAGAAAGGCGCCAGGCAGGGAGATACGATCTCTCCAATGCTATTCACAGCATGTTTACAGGAGGTATTCAGAGACCTGGATTGGGAAGAATTGGGGATAAGAGTAAATGGAGAACACCTTAGTAACTTGCACTTCGCTGATGATATTGCCTTGCTTAGTAACTCAGGGGACCAACTGCAATGCATGCTCACTGACCTGGAGAGGCAGAGCAGAAGGGTGGGACTAAAAATTAATCTGCAGAAAACTAAAGTAATGTTTAACAGTCTCGGAAGGGAACAGCAGTTTACGATAGGTAGCGAGGCACTGGAAGT
This sequence comes from Dermacentor andersoni, assembly GCF_023375885.2. NCBI lineage: Eukaryota > Metazoa > Arthropoda > Arachnida > Ixodida > Ixodidae > Dermacentor > Dermacentor andersoni. The sequence continues at coordinate 90,162,677 of NC_092817.1, read as the reverse complement.
GGTAAGGGAATACATCTACTTAGGACAGGTAGTGACTGCTGATCCGGATCATGAGAGTGAAATAATCAGAAGAATAAGAATGGGCTGGGGTGCGTTTGGCAGGCATTCTGAGATCATGAACAGCAGGTTGCCATTATCCCTCAAGAGAAAAATTTATAACAGCTGTGTCTTACCAGTACTCGCGTACGGGGCAGAAACCTGGAGGCTTACGAAAAGGGTTCTGCTTAAATTGAGGACGACGCAACGAGCTATGGAAAGAAGAATGATAGGTGTAACGTTAAGGGATAAGAAAAGAGCAGATTGGGTGAGGGAGCAAACGCGCGTTAATGACATCTTAGTTGAAATCAAGAAAAAGAAATGGGCATGGGCAGGACATGTAATGAGGAGGGAAGATAACCGATGGTCATTAAGGGTTACGTACTGGATTCCGAGGGAAGGGAAGCGTAGCAGGGGGCGACATAAAGTTAGGTGGGCAGATGAGATTAGGAAGTTTGGAGGGTCAACATGGCCACAATTAGTACATGGCCGGGGCAGTTGGAGAAGTATGGGAGAGGCCTTTGCCCTGCAGTGGGCGTAACCAGGCTGATGATGATGATGATGATGATGATGATGATGATGATGATGATGATGGAAGAAGCCGTGTAAATGAAAAGAGAGAAAGAGGGAAGGAAGTCAGAATTGTTAGCTAGGTTTTGGCCAGTTCGCTACCCTTCTCGTCGTAGGGAGATGGGGAGTAAAACAGAGAGAGTGTGTGACAGAAAGAGAGGAGGTAGGAGTTTAGATCTATTACACGCACTGGAAAAGGTACACTGCGTCTACAGTCGGGCACTCAAGTCCCTTGCCTTCAGGTTATACTGTAGAAGGGCTCGTATGGATTTCTGGGCTTATGAGCTGTGAAGGTCACGAACACGAAACCTTTCCTTCTGTATATAATTGGCGTAGTGCTAAAGCAGTACGGGCACTTATATTCTAACTTGTAGAAACTACACCGCAGCCTTATCGCACTTAAAAAGAAGATATTTGGCAAGTATAAGTGTTGATAAACACTTATAAGATCTGTTAATTTATTGCTAGAATTGGCCGCGAAATGCCGTCCTGGCGTCACCGGTATTTGCATGCTGTGAGGAGACAGTGCAAATTTGATGATGTTGTGTAAGCAATAAGGCTAGGTATGAGGATGTTGCTTATGAAAAAGTAAGCGTTAGTGTCGCACGCGTTTATTTCGGCTACGCTGGCGTGTAGACCCGCGCAGATAGCAGGCACGGAGCGAGCGAACGGCGTCATGACAAATCCATCTACTGGGTGCTGTAACCGCAATTGATTGGAAACAAGAAGTTACTTTTAAAATAGTAAATTATTTGGGACGTGCTGACGCTTGCCAATATTTTTTGCCGGGATTTAGGTGGTTTAAACCTTCGTTAAAACGCAATAAAATTGTAATATGGGTACTTTAAGAAAAACGCTAGTATGTATTTCAGATCAAACTTGAGCAGATGGAGCTTAAACTTAAAAGGAGCTTAAAATTATCGAAAAAGAGGAGTTCTCCAGGTGATGTCGCAGAACAGACAGCCTGGCGATGTAATGGCAATAAACAGCAGTCCCAGCATGTGCAGCGCCAGAGACAGTTCCACGCCAAGGAAAGAGGAACGTAATGGAAAAGGCAAACGGTTAGATAGGGTGATGGGATCGAGGGGCAGGGTGGGTTCGATTTACGCAGAGCAGGAGTAACTTGGCATCTCTGCAAGAGGCGTTTTTAATGATGACGATGACGATCAAATCAACCACAAGCGGAGAACTCCGAGACCTAGAGACTGCCAAGTGGCAGGACGAAATTAAGCACTGCGTGTTTCTAAACACCGCCTCGCGTCTTCACTTCGTTTAGCAGCCACTGCACTAGACACACGGCTTTAGAAATCCCAAAATGTGGTGGTCTTGCATACACGCGCTTCCTTATATTCCTGATCGTTACTCATCACTCGTTTTCGTTCCAGTCCCCCTTCCCCAGTGTTGATTAGGCCGCCAGAGCAAACTAAAACTATCGCTTAGGCTGACTTGTCTACTAGCATGCTTGTGGGCGGGAAACAACACAGCCACACAAGGACGCACTGACAGGATAAGTGCAAACTATCAACTAAATTGTCAATCCAGCGCTATGACTTTGTGTACCCTTGCGCCACAAAACGCCATACATCATCACTTTAATTGTTGTCGAGCACATCGAGAAACCACCGGTCGAGTTGTTTCCTGTACAATAATTCTCACGTAGTCGTTTTTTCCGGGTTTCAAAGAAAGCCCGTGAGATATGAAAAAAAAAAGCCACATGACGGAGCGCTTGGCGCAGTGGTATCGCGCTCTCCAGTGTGTGTCTGGTGAGCGAGGTCGGCGGCATCGCGACTGGCGACGGAGATTCGAAAGGACTTTCTTTATCTCTTCGGCAGCGCTCGGCCAGCAGCACGTATTTGCGCCGTTCATTCGACGGGAGCCGCCGGTCCAGCGGCCTACAACGCCCTGCCGCTTCCCCATCGTCAGTCATGATGCAGCCGACATTGTTCACCGAACGCACGCTTGAAAGCAGCACGATGCCATCGCGCAAGCGCTCCGTCACGTGGCGCCCGCGATGGGGCCGGCAGGCTAGATCTGTCAGTCCCGTCGTGGGATTAGCCGGGTGCGCGTTTTATCGCGCTTTGCTGGACCCAGTAAATGTTTATTCACTCACTCACTCACTCACTCACTCACTCACTCACTCACTCACTCACTCACTCACTCACTCACTCACTCACTCACTCACTCACTCACTCACTCACTCACTCACTCACTCACTCACTCACTCACTCACTCACTCACTCCGTCATGTGGCTTTTTTCATATTTCACGGGCTTTCTTTGCAACCCGGAAAAAAGGACAACGTGAGACGCATCCTAAACGGAACAAATCGATCGGTGGTTTCTGAAGATGCTCTACAAATCTGCCTATCATACTTGGAGTCTTCAATCAATAATTAAATAGTGGGGTAAGTAAACTTAATTAATTAGTGAGTGATGGGGAAAACAGAAAGTTGCCTGAGTTACCATAGACCAGCGAGAATAGTATGCGTTCGGTTCAATTCGCTTCCCACGCGCCTTTCATTTTACAAATATTGGCTCAAGTTACGTGGGACACCCTGTGTGTGTGGTATGTATCAGCATAACAAGCTTGGTGAAGCCGCACAGCTATTAATTTCGTAATCTTCTTGTTCGCAGCCTTTAAACTGCATGTAAGCAGCCGACGCGTGCACCTGGTGGGATTGACTATGACGTAATTCCCAGCACGCCGGCTCGGAGATTTTTCACCGTTCTGCGGGCAGCTCGGGCGCCATCTAGACTCGGAGGTCATGGAGAAGCCGTTATGCGTAACTTTCGTAAGAGGTAACCTAAGGGTAATTTCTTTCAGTTTCGGTATCAAAAACGGCTATTCTTGCGCGCCTTTCGTGATGCTTTTCCTTTGCATTTCAAGCTTCAAATTTTGCACGGAGGCCCACTCCTTTATATCTACATAATCTTAAACTAGGTGTTTCACGCGGGCCGAAGTTTGCTTTGCCGCAACTAGCCCTCCTTGTTCTTGCGACCTGTCTTGAATTACCCCTTGCTCTCATTCTTTAATCACCTCTATTCAATATAAATTACAGAATGTAAGGACGATTCAGCTTTAAGCGCTCTTCATTGAATGGTCCGCACGTTCCTGTCGTCCCGACTACGAGCACCAAAGTGTCGACTGACCTGCATCGGGGTGTGCACGATGGCGTGAAGCGGCATCTGCTGCTCGTAAGACTCGCCACCACCTGCCGTTGCGAACGTGTGCAGGCCGATGTTTCCCACGTGATGAACGCCTCCACCGACTGCGCCCCTGTCGTTCGCTTGGTGGTGGTGGTGGTGGATGACCGGCGGTGGTTGCGGGGGTGCGACGGGCCCGAAGCCGCCACCATTGCCGCCTCCGTGGCCGACGCCTCGGCCGCCTCCGTTGTCGGGCAGCAAGTCGATCTGCCAGATTTCGGTCTTCTTGGTGCCCGATGCACTCGTCGGCAACGACGATGAAGACGGTCGAACACCGCCCGTAGCGCAGGAAACCGTCGTCGCCAGGAGGAGAGTTGCCGCTATCAGTTGAAAGAGAGGAGCTGAGGAGCGCCTGCAGTGCTCCAGCCGGCACATCGCTGTTCAAACTCTTGTGCCCTGCAACTGAAAAAAAAGAAATAAATATAGAAACAGAAATGAACAATGACCCGCCCCATGTTTCACGAAGTAATGACATTATAGTGAGAAAAGGTTGCGGCGAGTTGACGAGCGTCCTAGGTGAAAGGGGCGCCGCCATTGGCATTGGCTTTTAATGCGAATAGCATTCTTTGCGTACTTCAGGCGTTTCTAGCCTCCCTGCCAGCCTATCTATCTATCTATCTATCTATCTATCTATCTATCTATCTATCTATCTATCTATCTATCTATCTATCTATCTATCTATCTATCTATCTATCTATCTATCTATCTATCTATCTATCTATCTATCTATCTATCTATCTATCTATCTATCTAATCTATCTATCTATCTATCTATCTATCTATCTATCTATCTATCTATCTATCTATCTATCTATCTATCTATCTATCTATCTATCTATCTATCTATCTATCTATCTATCTATCTATCTATCTATCTATCTATCTGTCCGTCCGTCCGTCCGTCTGTCTGTCTGTCTGTCTGTCTGTCTGTCTGTCTGTCTGTCTGTCAGTCTACTTGCGCCGATCAGGCAGCCTCGTCATTCACCTTTGTGATATCTTACTCTGCAAAGTAGTCAATAGAGCTCTCGGGTTACCCATCAGGACCCATATCGAGGATCTCCTGAAGCTGTGGGTACATAACACCGCCGAGGAGATTGCAGAAGCCCAAGAACGCGCGCCACTCACTCGCCTGACTACCACAGCGGCAGGTAAACGCATCCTCGAAGAGCTGGGTTACCACCCTGCGGGATTCCCGATGGTCAGTAGCTCGATCCCTAGGTGCATTCGAGACAAGTTCGTAGTGGCCCCTGTGCTCCGAAACGTTCATCCCGTCCACAACGAGGGTAGACGCAAGGCCAGAGCAGCAGCCATCCTCAAACAGACCAAGCAACACGACATTAGAGCAAGCTTCGTCGACGCCGTGGAGTATAGCGACGGGAAGACCTTTGCCGTCGTTGTGGTCGACTCCAGCGGCAAGATTTCCAACAGCGCCTCGATTCGCACTTCAGACCCCGGAGTCGCCGAGCAAGACGCTATCGCCCTCGCCCTGCTAGACAGTCGTGGGTCCGAGATCTATAGTGATTCCAAAACGGCAGTTAGGGCTTTTCAGAAGGGTTGCATCGCCAAGCAAGCTGCTAGTCTTAGTGGCTCGAGTCCATATGCTCTCACATATCATTCAATTCACTGGTTTCCCGCTCACGTAGGGTCGGTCGAGGGTGCTCCCCCGAACCTCAATGAGTCTGCTCACGAGGCTGCGCGTGACCTCGCCGACCGCGCTTGCTCTAAGGAGTGCTGAAGCCCTATCTACGGCCACAGGGACGCTCCCGCTACTCACAACGAGATTATTAAATTTTTCTACATGTCTAGAAGGGTCTTTCCACACCCTCACCCCAAGTTGAATAGGGTGCAAGCCGTTTCGCTTAGACTTCTACAGACCAGCACATATCCGTGTCTGTCCGTTCTCCACGAGGCATACCCCGACGTGTATCGCGACGACGCCTACCCATCCTGCGGTCAGACCTCCCCTCTAGCGCACATGCTCTGGGAGTCTGGGTCGACATATCCCAAGTTCATCAAGGAGGAGTGGGACTCACTTCTGCGTGGCCCCGCTATAAAAAAGCATATCCTGGCTGTCCAGCGTACCCGCGACCGGGCCAGTGGGCTAGACCTGCCGGTTCCGACGTGGGACTAGCCGGGTGCGCGAAGAGTTCGCGTCCTCGCCGGACCTGCAATAAGGTTTCTTCGCTCACTCACTCACTCTGGTCACGCCATCGTCGTCACGTATTCGACCCCGACCCAGTGGACCAAGTTGCCCAATAGCTTCGGCCACTAGGTATGGGATCGCGGTTGTGACCGTTGCATTCCAGCTTTGCCATCCGACACTCGTCACGCCATCGTTATCATACAGTCATCATGCATTCGTTTTCACACCGCCATAGTGACGCCATCGTGGTTGTTCAATCTTCTTCATTCCAGCTTCATGATCTTATTCTTGTTATGCTATCGTCGCCACGCCTTCTAAATCGACCCAGAATAGTCCCAGTCGTAAAATAGCTTGATTTACTCAGTATGGGTTTGGGGTGGTGACGCCGTCGTGGTCGCTGCATCGTCGGTCATTCCAGCTTCACCGTCCGACTCTCGTCATGCCTTCGTTATTTCGCCATCTTCGTCACACAGTGGTCGTCATGCCATTATCGTCTCTCTGTTTTTTTTTTCTTATCATCACTCCCTTAACGTTATCCCATCGTGGTCACGCCGTCGTCGTCATATCACCTTCGTTGTTGCATCACCGCCAATCTTTCTTCTTCATTGTCTTGTAATCATACTGTCGTCATTAAATCATGATGACGCCGCCCTTGTCATGCCGTCATTGTCACACAGTCGCTATCACGCCCTCCATTGTCACACTGTCGTCGTAATGCTGTCATAGTCGTGCCATCCATCGTCATTCCATCTCTGTCATCCTACTCTCGTCATGCCGTCGTCGTCACGCCAACGTCTTGACGAATGATGAGCAACGATCGGGACTATAAGGACGCGCGTATATGCAAGTCCATCACGTTGTGTCATTTCTAAAGCGGCGTGTTTAGCGCAGTGGCTGGTAAAAAAGTGAAAAACCACGAGGCGGTGTTTGGAAACGTGCAGGGCTTAGTTTCGTGCTACCACTCGACAGTCTCAAAGGTATCTGAGTTCTTCGCTTGTGGTTGATGTGATCATCAGCGTCTTCACGCCGACGTCGTCATACAGGTTTCGTGATAAAGTCATTGCCACGCCATTGTCATCGTACACTAGCGTTCATCTCATTGTCATCATGCCACCTTCATGCTATCGCCGTGAATGCATCGTCGTTACACAGTCGACGTCATGCATTCGTTTGTCATACTGTCATAGGGATGTCATCGTCGTCAAGCGATCGTTATATCATCGTCATAATTTAAACATCCACATCTCATCTTCGCCAGGCCGCCATCGTTAAACGCCTTTGTCATTCCGTCGATAATGTTCCTTCTTTGTCATCCCGTGGGGTCTCTGCGTCGGAGATATACAGTCGTCGTCATGCCTTCATGCTCGTAGGCGACCTCGGCAAGCGAGTGCCTTAGCAAAGTGGGACGGTATTTGAGCATGCATGTGGCATATAGCTGAAACAACAAAAGTCTCAGAATTACCACTACACGTGCTAAACAAATCTGGCTTCGGCAATATGGCCTGTCGCTACATTGCTCGATTACTATTCGCATTACCGTCGACAACCAGCGTGATGAGGTGAGTTCAATCGTAATTTTTTCCCTACTATTTATACAGTTGGGTTGGACGTATTATTCAACGGAGTGCGTGTTGGTAAAACTTTCTTACTGCAATAAATTAACTGATTATTCTTTTTATTGCTGGTAAAAAGCTCCTCACAGAAGAATCTTTGGAGCTCATACAAGAAGGCTCGTCTTTAGGTGCAAGGCAAATAAACTCAGGTGGTCAAAATTACGACGTGGTTCACAGCCTTAGCGTTGCTTTGAGATTTTAAAACCTACATCGAAATTCAACTGTACAGCGTACAGAGCTTTGTGCACTTGGCCGGCTACGCGTGTCCCAACCAAAGAACAATATTTTTGTTGTTGAGATGCTTGAAAACAGAAGGAAAATATACCATATCACAATACGCGCTCTGTAAACTTAAAGTAGATTTTTTTTTATGTAATCCTTGTACAACTTAAAATGCATGTCCGGCATTAGAGCACAGCGGCATAGATAAATTGAGTAACAAAGTGAGCTTCAGCCCGAAAAGATCTTCCACGCCTGGATTGTATCACTTTCCTGCAGTCTCTCCATTATCACTGCACAAACAGTAACAACATGTACAAAGTGTATACTCTAACCGCGTTATTGGCGTGTCCAATAATTATCCTAATCCATAATTACGAATTCTTTTCTCTCTTCAAAGCAGCTTTGTGTGGCACACGATAAACGAATGTTCGCAATCTCTTCGCGTTCATGAGAACTAAGCTTGGATTCCACGGCTTAGATCCTCGTTGTCTTTGTGTGTCACAACATAATACCGCTCTCGAGAGCCTCTAGAGCAAAAGAGAGTGGTCTTTATAAGCTGTCAGGCTAGCATTAAGGGGCTCATAGAAGCATTATGGTGTTTACTGTAATAAAGATTTAGAGATTACGAGCACAACGACACTACCAAGCTTCAGAACGTTGTCGTGACACTTAATTAAGAATGTTCACTAAGTAATAGCGGTCGCGTAGATTCCTTTGAGTACGAAAAGTTAACGGAAGCCTAAATTCTACCCATACATAACCAACTGCACAATCGCAGTCATCGGTATAATCAGAGTGACGCAGAGAGCTACCTACTAAAAGCCCATGTTACTCGTCTTGTCGCTCTAGTCACTTTTAACTTTTCTTGCCTATTTTTTTCCACGCTTTGTCTAACAACGGCAACTTCTGCCGTTACCGTAAACGTGTTATCATACCAAAACAGGAACTGCAGGTGGAACGCGAAATCGTATCTTTAAATGCAACGCCATGCACAGACGCGATAAAATTTCTTGAACTTTAAGGGTACTTTAGGCTTGTCCCATGACTAACACCATTAAGTTGTTCATCAAAACTGAGAGCAGGAAGAGTTGGTGTGGTTCCATCTTAACAAAAAAACTGCGCGAAAAAGACGTCTACGAGCAAAGAAACGACAAACGCGAGCGCTGAAAATCAGCGCAGTTCTCGAAATCAGCGCCCGTGTTGGTCGTTTCTTTGCTCGTCCACATCTTTTGCGCGCAGTGTTTTGTTAAAATGGAACCATTACGTTGACATGCCAACACCTGAAAAAAGGGGTGTTGCGATCAACACCTTTAAAGAAGGATATTTGGTCGAATTAGGAGTCTAACCTTGCTTTACTTGTTTGTCGGTTTCAGGTGGTTGTGTCTAGCAAAAACTCCAGCCCCTTTGTTCCGCCTCTGATGCTTAATCTGCACTCCAACCCATTCTATTGTTGTGAGAATCTTCTTATAATCCTGGCTCCCTGTGTATACTTGGCTTGAAAAGCGTAGTCCTGCACAGGTTCAAACGGGCGACTACCAAACCAGGATTCTTGTTCCGTTGCTAAGTCATTGGACATTACTTTAGTCTCTTGCATATTAAACTTCGAACGAATTCTTATACCTTGCTGGTTCAAATCTTAAAACAATTGTTGTGAGCATTTGCCAGCGTTGCTTAACACAACAATGTCATATATAAACTGCAGAGGAGGAATTTGCCGTTTATCCTTACACCTAACGCTTATAAATCTGGAATTTTGAGTACTTATTGCAAACACCCAGCGAAAAGCAACCCAGAGATTGTGTCTTCTTTCCTGACGCTCTGTTCAACCTGCATTTTCCTTCGTTTATTGTGACTCATTATAGCGGATGTGGAATAGGAATACATTTCCTAAAAATAACCACGTACGCTTTATCCACTGTTGACCATGCAACTCTTCTATGACTCCTGATGCCTCTACTCAAAAGAACTCCTCTTGTTGGTTCCAAGGAATGCCAAATGTGTTATGTGACCGCGCCACGTCACCGACTAATGACTCCTATTACAATGGCCTGATAGTTTTTGCAGTGAACAGCGGCTGACGTCCACAGTTCCCGTGGTTTGCCACATGTATCGTCATGATGTTATGGTTTGAATTTATTTCATGCATTTACCATCGGAAAGCCACAACTGCATATATGAGAGGCATCGTAGTGGAGAGCTCCGCATTATTTTTGACCCACTAGGATTGTTAAAAGTGTAGCTAAATCTAAGTACATATACCGAGCGTTTGTGCATTTCCACCACATCATATTGCGGCGCCTGCTTTCGGGTGTCGAACCCACGGCCTCTCGCTGAGCACCACAGCGTTGCAGCCATTGGGACACACTATGGGGGGCAATCGCAATATCTCTATGGCAGAAGTAATAGCCAGATATGAAACTCTGTTCCCACGAACGCTTCAACAGTGGGTCCGCGACGCTCGAACTTTCTTGCTGTCGTTGAGCTGTCGTCATTTAGACGACGAAGGCGTTCACTGCAAGCTGAAACCTTAATTGCAGCGTGTACGCCATCAATGCGCAATTGCTGTCGGATTGGTGTGTCCCATCCTGACCTCTGACACGATCTTCTCGCGTCGGATTCACGTAAACGTATGCCAAAGTGAGTGGGCTCAGCATTGATAATGCTGGGTAATGTTTTAGAAATCTGTGAAGAAGGTTGCCACTCTCAGAATCGAATGGCACGCAAATACAGACACCACAGACACCACAAACGCTGAACTACAACTGAAGTTTACTCGACACTGGGCTTAGGTCAGCCAGAAGTCATACCAAAGTGAACTTATACCGTCTATGCGCATATAACTCGTGCACTAACACATTCCAGTTCATTGTTTGCGATATTCCTACAAGCTGTGCTAACGCAGTTGTATCTTTTTTTCTGATGCAACATACTTCAAAGACATCTCTTCTGTCGTGTTTGATATATCTTCTACTTGATGTATTCCACTGTCAAGTAAATGTCATTCGCAGCCCCAGTGGACATGTATTTAGTGCTTGTGGGGTTTAACGGCCAGAAGTCTCAACTTCAGAGGTTATGACAACGACAGACGTCGTGGGACATGTCGTAGAACTCGTCGGGTCCCATTAGATTTTGCGTTGGTAACATGTCTCACAAATCTAGCCACTAGTTAGGCCGTTAAAGTTCTTCATTCGCAGTACTTTTTTTAGATAATGTGAACGGTAAAGATATCGTTTTTACTTTTCTTACCATGGGCTCCGTTATAAGCCTATACCGAACCCTTTTCAGCCTTCGTTATAAGCCTATGCCGAACCCTTTTCAGGCTTCCTGCGGGATAAAGCTCACGCTTCTGACGTCGGAGAGTCGACCTCTCGACCACCGAGCGCGACAAAAAGAAGGAATGCGCAGAGGGACCCGGCTTTGTAAGAGGCGAATGTAGCGACGCCGTAATGCGACCCACATGCGTTGTGCCGCGGGTTTCGCGTGACCTCAATGTAATATCGGGTTACGATGAACAATGGCCGCTGTCGAAAGCGTACACAGAATATACGTCACTGTTGAAGCGAGGAAGGATCAAGGTTGAGCACAGATGTAAAGCGCAGCGCAGCCCAGCCCAGCCTAGCCGCTCGATGTTGGTATACGATGTGACCGTCACGTTCTGGGCGTTATTAAGCAGTCGATGTGTCTTGAGGCTGCTGTTGCGCGTTTGCTGTGGCGCTGTGTCATTAGGAAAAACATCGCGGGTACCGGTCGCCGGGGCAAAATTTTTTATGAGATGATGACGATGGCAATTTCTGAAAAAAAAAAGGAAAGCAGTGTATGTAATCCCCGCATTATGCGATTACTGACCTATGGGGATGAAAGTTTGGTTATGACATAGAAGCTTAAAGTTACACACAATTACGTTAAAATTAAGTCGGCACGAAAAAAAAAAAATAAACTCGAATAAAACAAAAACAAATTAACATAGACTTAATAAATTAAATTAGGCACATAGAAATAAATAGCGAAATAGTGTGCTTTGGTGTGACATATGCATATTGGTGTGTCTGTTAAATATTTATGTTCGGTTTAACTTGAGCTTGGAATTATGTGGCAGTGGTTTTGACATGAATAATCGGATGTATGTCGTTCTTAGTTGATGCTCTTTCTTGCACATATTGGAAGCCGTGAGTCGTCGGTTTATCGTCTTATATGTTGTTTTCCTTGTAAGGAGAGCCTGAACCTGCGTCAAGGAAATTAATTTGTTGTACTGCTCAGGCCTCGATCCATTCCATGGGGGAAAAATAAATAAATAAATAAATAAATAAATAAATAAATAAATAAATAAAAACTTGAAGGCAAGCTAGGAATCACGCAGTGTACGAATACATGGGAACTGATAGGCGAGACGTTTACGGAAGTAGGAAACGATGTCGATTCGAGGTCAAACGTACGAGTTGATAGCTTAAAAATGTAAAATGGAAAGGGGCGGAAAGGTCACGCAGTGCATAGAACAGATAACCGATAACTTTCTTACTTATAGAAGGCCTTATCATCAGCCTACTTTTTTTAATGTCCACTGCCAGGATGAAGGTCTCTCTCCCTGCGCTCTCGAATTATTCCTGTCTTACGCTAGCTCATTCCAACTTGCGCCTGCATCACACCACCTAGTTACCTGCGTAGGAGGGCAACAAAGTACGAGACGGAGGAGAACTGGACGTGTTCATACATCGGTTAGATTCGCGTGATGAAAGACAGGCGCACTTCCAAGTTGATGGTGATAACGAATGTGTATGTCAATATTTTGGGGCGAATCATCTGTAATCTGTAACCCCTCGCTACAAAGCATGGTGCAGCTTTCAGTGCCGTTTGAATGCGCAAGTACGAGAGATATTACCGAGTGCTCATTTTGCCCATACCAGAGCTTTACTTTAAGTTTACCATTTCAAACTTGAGCTACGCCAGTACGGAATGATGCGACATGCCTACGTGTAATGTTCACATTGCGTGTGGTTACTGTTTGGATTTGTACTGAGCCTTGGTAAATCATTTCAACACATATAGTACACGTGGTATTGCCTTGTCATCACTATGTGCCTGAGAAGGCAAATCTGTTTTCATGCGGCAGTACTTGTCAGCCACCATGTACAGACTTTACTGCTCAGATTTTCCCTCAGGCATTTTAGCGTTATGTTGCTGAAGATAATGCAAACTTAATGTAGCCTAAGCTAAACTAACATAACCTAAGCTAATCTATAAGTCGCAAACCTGAAAGAAGGTCAGGGTTCATTTTCCATTTTCGCCATAGCAGCCTTGATAAGACTGCTAGTAAGTGCCAAAAGCTTGGCCTCATGGCAGAAATGTAAAAATGAGGTGTTTTGTCCGTGGAACTGGCAACAATGAGCTGATGCTGCACTATGCACCTCAAAAATTATTTTCTAACATTAGCCATGAGTTACTTCGTGCATCCATGGTATGGGTTGTAACAGCGCACACAAGACAGGGACAACAGAAAGAATTTCTGTTGTCCCTGTCTTGTGTGCGCTATTTTTTCTATTGTCCCTGTCTTGTGTGCGCTATTCTTTCTGTTGTCCCTGTCTTGTGTGCGCTATTCTTTCTGTTGTCCCTGTCTTGTGTGCGCTGTTACAACCCATACCATGAATCCCAACCAACTGGCCCAACTTGCCGTTCTGATGCAGTATACTTCGTGCATCGCTGAAGATTGCCACCTCTCGAAACAAACTGCTGTAAGAATTATTAGAGAAGTTTTCTTTACCTGAATGAAGAGAGATCTGAATGTGTTAGGGGGTCAGGAGCCGAAGAGCAAACTAAAATGAAGGCAACCAAAATGCAACTAATTAAAGAAAAATAAAAGTAACAAGTTGTTTAAAATAAGATAGAGAACATTTCTATTTAGTTACCAATAATCATATTGTGACCTTTCTCTTCGCACGTTTATCACGTTGAGAATAATTAGTTCTTGGTGTTATAATTTCTGAGCCCTTGTCCCGCGTCGTTTTTCATAGTACAGGAGGCCACGCTAGCGGCGAACTGTATTGAGATCGCCTCTTGTATGTACGAATATATCTGTAGTTTTTATGTATATTGCTTGAATAAGTTTGAATTTTATGAAGACAAGGACGGAGAGAAGGCGATAGAGACAGAGAGAGGGAGAGAGACGAATAGCTGCGAAGACGCGAAAGAGTGCTGTACCTTTACAATTCTTCCAAGGCGTCCGTCTTTTGTTCCAGTGGCGCGCAATTTCAGCTCAGCGCAGCGTGCCCTCTACAGTATCTGCAGCTCGCGGTCATTGGAGACGCCGGCGCAGCAAGGTCTCTGTGCACGTTGACCCGAGTGTTGCAGCTGCAATGAATAGTAAACAAAATCAAGATGTGCCATCATTGGAAGCAATAACGTCAACAACAGTGAAAATTAAAAAAAGGACTGTAAAAAGATGGCAAGGACATCTTGACTTGCCGTCCTGGCGAGAGAATGCAAAACCATAAATTAGACGCGTGCGACAGCACCGTCTTCACCGCACTACTTTGCAAGAGCGCAATTAGGAGACGCCAGTGAGCGAGACGCGCAAGTCTTTCTACTCGTGTGTTGTAACTACCGTATTTATTCAGTTGTGACGCGTACTTTTTTTTTTTCCCAAAAAGTTTCGCTAAAGTATGACATGCACGTTAGAATTGAGTACGAAACAAAACCTGGAATATGTGGTGGCCCCAGTCTGTGATCGCAGTTTCTCATCTCGAAGGCTGTGCTTCGTCGTACTGCGGTGCCGAAAGCTGCTGCGAGCACCAGAAGTTTGTCATCATTGGATGCCACCTATGTCCCATACCCAAATCCCAACTCCAGCATCTTCAGAGTAATGAAAATTGATCTGCGATGGCCGCAAAACAATTGCTGTCGTCCAACTTTTCCAGTTGAACCGGGATTGAACCAATTCAATCCAGACGTTGCTGCAGCTGTAAGAGCAGATTTTCAAAATTTGTGCGCGTTACAAGAGGGCGCGTTACAATTGAGCAAAATCGGTATCTCTCTTACGTTTTATTTTGTAACTCTGCACGTTTGTCGTGCTACTTTTCGTCTTGGTTTGACGCCGGTGCGCGTTGCGAGGAGTTCATGTTACTTATTATGTGGACGCAGGAGAGGCGCGAAACCCAATCGCTCTTGGTTTCGCCATTTTGACGTGAGTTTTGCGAAACTCTCTGTTTCGTTGCAGCTGCCTTGAGTGGGTGCTGACAACACGAAGGAACTACGATCCATGCTTCAACTTTGTCGCTTCTCTTGAAGGGTAGGGTGCTGTTTCCAAACAACGCTTTCTCGTCTCCCAACTTTAGTCGGCAGTTTTTGAAATGTTGTTATGCCCGTTTAGTCCATGCAGAAGACCGCCACTTGTACCCCACTTTATAGAACGGACGCTTCGAGGATGCACCGCATGCTGGATGCACCGCCCACCAGTGCACCACATTTGATTGCAATGAAGCACACTTCATACATGCCCGATTCTATTCCCCTGATCCTACCTTAAGCCTTCGATTTCCATCAAGACTGCCCCGAAGGCATGTGACCCTCTTCTGTAGGCTATGATTGGGCGTCGCGTTAACCGATTCCAATGCGTTCCGCATATGGATGGTCGAAACCACAGCTCGAGGCTAATGCGGCGACTACGAAACAATACGTCATGTTCTGCGCCAGTGCCCGTCGCACGGAGACAATCCCTTTTTCTCGTGCCCAACCAGTTGGACGATCGGCCTCTATCGGAAGAAAAAGCTCTTCAGCATCGAAGAGACTTAACATCGCATCAAAAGGCCGTGCAAGCGCTCATGCGCATTTTTTACGATCCACCGGCCTGTGTGAACGCTTCTAATTCGAACGCCCTAGCCATTATGATTATGTTTTCCTTTTTATCTCTCCCTCGTCTTTGTCGCCTTTTCAACCCCTATTTCCGCCACCCCATTGTTAGGTAGCAAACCAGAAGCTCGCATCCGGTTAATCTTTCTTTCTTTCTTTCTTTCTTTCTTTCTTTCTTTCTTTCTTTCTTTCTTTCTTTCTTTCTCCCGCTCTCTTCATTTTCTCTTTTTTGCTTGATGCAGTATACAAATCTCAACTTTATTGCATTGTTTACTGTTATTTATGCAAACAGGAACATACCCAAATCTAAACACACTAAGCAAGATGTTTCCCACCCAGTATAGAGACATTTGCCCCTGGCACGGCGCCAAGCCCACTTTATATCACATTACATGGGGATGCGTTCACAATCAACAATTCCTTCAAATAAAAGACCCGAGTGCGGAGCAGTGGGAGAGCGTGCTCTCCAGCAGCGACCCGAAAGTCCAGCATGGACTAGTAAGGCACGCTCACCGAGTAGCCAACCTCAGGGGTGCCCTGGAATAGGGGCGTCGACCCTGTGCAGATGGGGAAGAAGACCGTGAAGACGGCCGACCGCATCTGCGACCGCTAATTTCTAACCAATTAGAGCAAATAAAGTTTTCCCTCTTCCTCCTACGCGATACTAAAATCATATTGTACCTAAAACCTTACAGTAAACTTGGTTTGCGCATTCCAGGGTACGCACAACTACTGCTCTCTCTCTTCGCTTTCTTTCTCTTTTGATTCTTATATCCAGTTTCCCCAGTGCAGGGTAGCAAACCGAACCTGTATCTGGTGAGCCTCTCTGACTTTCTTCGCTTCTCTCTCTTGCGACCGGACTTCGAGGGCAGACCAGAGCTCTCGTGTTAGTGTTGCCAAATTTATTATTCTGAATTTTAGGTTATACTTACGAAACAGTCAAGAACGAACGAAATTTGACAATCTACACGACAGTGAAATAGGGTGCGATGCACGAAGGGAGGTTTAGAACAAAAGCCTTGTAGCTATAGAGTCCGCTTTTATACCATGTCCAGGTTGCTTTGGCTAGTTCACGTTCAACTGTTTGTTTGGTACGGGATGAGCCAACTATGTGTTACAATGAACTGATGCGTGTAGATCCAGACGTGTATCAATATTTTCTTTCTATACGACTTGCAGATATTTATTAGCCCTTCTCACATTGTGCGAAGCTCAAGCACCATTATCTCTAACACTGATTTCAAGTCTGTATTGTCAACGTATCATTGAATTACATACTTCTAAGTACGCCTTTGCGCGTATTCTTTTACTAGTGCTCATAAATACATGTCATTAAGCAAAGTTGTATCTCCAATTTAATAAAGCAAAACAAGGAAACGGCTAAAATAGAAGTAGCTGAGGTTGAACAGAGAGCGGAACAAAAGTGAGAGTGGCATGTCCTTAAGGGTAATTGCTTAAGCGATATCTCGGATAAGATATACAAGCCTAAAATCATTAACCGTTTGAATGACAAGAAAAATAGCCGCTAAAGGGTAGAAACCTCTTTCTCACTCGCATCAAATCAAATCAACTTTCAGATAACTTCTATTTGAAATCAACAATTACATATATCTAGGGTACAGGCTAAAACCTCGAAGGTTCGGCTTGACGGGGACATGTACTCCGTAAGGTACAAATATTAGATATTGATAACAAAAGTCAGCGTATTATACTCCAAGACTTACTAAAACAGTACAGTTTTGTGAATTTTGACAAAATAAAAACTGGAAATATTATTACCTAAGAAAACCTTAGGTAACCTTAGTATCAATATTCACTTATACTGGGTAAATTACGAATGAATTCTAGAATAAGAAATGAGAACAAATAGATTCTGTGTACCTGACTAAAAACACGTGCTGAGTTTTTCTTGTCATTCTGTTTTATTTTTGTTATCGCCTGTTATTGAAGGTTTTACAATCTCATTATTATGTTATTTTCATCATCATCGTTATAACATTGCGCGGGCACGGTGTCTGCATGTGGAAGAAAGCATGGATTAGCCAAGCTAGCGACTTCCGCCTGATGCAACCACGAACCATGTTTACTGCTGACAAAAATAGACGGACGAGGCTTAGTGTACCAAGGCCATGACGAAAACGCGCAATTATAATAATGTTATCTACTCGCGAGCTAGATTGCTTGGACGCTACCACAACGTGCCTGCCCTTTTACCGCAATAGCGTTTCTCTTTTTAAAAGAGAATTATTCGTTTGAAATGCTCGAAAGTCGCGCTTTACGCTTTATTTTCAGCTTGCTTCTGTTAATCAATATAATTTAACTTGTAACCGTTCGTTAACTGAAAGAAATTAGGCCCCTTGGAAACAGCGTCACGCAGGTGATCCGATGCAGGACGATGGAGGTCAGTTCGCGCTGTTGCGTGTTTAAGCTGTGAACACAGCACCCTTACGCACACAATGCTCTCCGAGGAACGAAAAGTAATGGTTTTCAGTCAGGATTAAGGTCTGTGGAATAGTGGGCAGTTTCGTAGTAAAAATTCCCCGCGCGCCTCTTAAACGCACCATTCGCCGAGTTGCCGATATAGCCGGTGTACTTTGCATTCCGTATCCCTTCACGAGACAGTGTCGGAACTTATAAAAATGACAGCATTCGGTGAGCGTCAGTGTCATTGAAGATGTCTGAGGGAGTGGCTTTCGAAACCTATGCCTTTTGGAGCGGCCGTCCAACTGAAAATGTGCTCCAGGAGACTGCGAAGGCTTTACGAGCACGTTGTGCACAAAACCACTCTCAATTATTACGGTTTTGTTTTCCTCTTAGAATTCATTGTGTCGTATAAGAAAATGCCTGCGATATGAGTTCATTACAGGAGCTTATTTTATGGAAGGCTACCGTCGTGCTCTGCTGTGAGACGTGTAATTAAGTACCCCGTTGCCACAATGAAGTCTTATAATGTTGAAACTGCGAGCGTTTAATCTTTCTTTTTTTATGGAATCCGAGTAAAACAACTCGGAATGTTTGTATAATATTGGTATACTATATCACAGTAGATGAAATTAAAGAAAAAGGAGAGATACAGTGCTGTTGGCTTAAAAGCATGAAGAAAATGAAATGGAGCTTTTCGGGTTAAAAAAACAAAAAAAGAACCTCCTTAAGCATTTGAGGCAATGCATAGTACATTATGCAACGATCAACGTTGCCTTCGGTTTCTTGTTTCGTTTTATCATAACCAACCTTTTCCATATCGCTCTCTATAGAACTGGAAGTATCTTCATTGCCTAACAGAAATGTTCAAACGTGATCATTCGCAGACCTATTGCTGCGCGAGAACTACAAAAGAGAATCTGCAGTGTCACGTGTGATTTTTCTGTTTTATTTCACGACCTGTCGACTTCATATTTGCTGCGACGCCGTATTCAAGGGAGGTGATATGTTACTTTTCCCCTGTCCTCTATGAATGTACATGAATGTACAAGCACGAAGTGCATTGCGCCTTGTAGCAGATAATTGTTTACTTATGCACGGCTAGCTGCTTTTGAGCACTCTTGTGCCGCGGCACGCCAAGAAAGCTAAAACTGAGCATTCTTATATATATATATATATATATATATATATATATATATATATATATATATATATATATATATATATATATATATATATGGAAGGCAAGGGTGTTACGCAGTCAAAAGTCTGATGTACCATAGCAGCTATACAACCAAAGGCTTTGCGTTAGACTGCACAGCTGCAGCTGTGCCATTCCCTTGATCTCACGAAGTGTTGGCAACTTCACGTGTCTCCCACACGCACACAAAACAAAATCCATCAAACAATGTGACTTTGCCTCGTACTGCTCGATGTTTTTCACGCTATGACCGTCTGGCGAATCACAGGCGAGAACCTTACAAAGGGCGCGCATGCATTATTTGCACACGTACACTACACGAATTCCGGTTCCCGCTTGCGAAGGCATCCTTCTAAGCACGTGTCCTTGGCGTCTGTCTCGACTTGGCGCGACTAAATGACGCCCACCGACTGCGAGCCCCCCTCAAAA
Organism: Dermacentor andersoni; assembly: GCF_023375885.2. NCBI lineage: Eukaryota > Metazoa > Arthropoda > Arachnida > Ixodida > Ixodidae > Dermacentor > Dermacentor andersoni. Next base: position 90,143,000 of record NC_092817.1, on the reverse strand, counting down.
AGCCGCCGCGGCAGGCGGCCAAACGCGTGGCATCGCGCTTTTGCGAAAGGGACGCGTATCGCAGCGTTACGCAACGCCTGTATAGTCATCGGCGCTAACGACGCTCCACGGCGCGCGGTGTTCCTCAATTATTCCAGTCGTTGAGCTGACCTACAAGATGTGGGGTACGATTTCATAAAGCTTACTTGGTGCTCAGCCGTTCGTCGTAACATCTTCGCTGTGACGTGCGGCCTATGAGGCGCCTGCTTTTACGGGCCGCTGATGTAGGAACTGTTTTGTAAATCATTAACTCCGCGTGGCCGAGTGAACACTTTTTGCTTGTGGAACTGCTTTTGACTGGCCTGCGCACGAAGATAGCTGAGAAGAGCGAACAGAGGTCCTAGTGTATAGTACGATATATGCAGGATTATATGTAGTTATAGAGTGAAAGAATACAACAGGCTGGCGGTAGTACCCAATGCGAGATGTTGAAGATTCGCAAGGGGTTGCGATATGATGCGAGATGAGGCTGATAATGATATGCAGGCACACAAATGATACACGTATTGAATGATGTAAAGATGAAAAAATACGCGCATATGTATATACAACCGCTGAAAGCAAGCTTGGCTCTTCTTAGCTGACTTGTTTGCTGATTATAAGTGTGACAATTTGCACATCCGCGATGTTGTCCCAGTGGGCGTACAGTTTCAAAACATGGAGCATATACGGGGGGGGTTTTCGCAACAGCGTGACTAAGTGTAAATGTGGTCGGCGCACGTGCGCGTGCACTTACCCTATGGAGTGCGTACCGTCGTCCTCGAAGCCGCGGCCATGCAGCTCGCTGTGTGTCCGAGTCGCTTCTGGGCGCGACATCGCCGAGAGGGCGGCTTTTATGAAAGACAGGCGACTCGCCCCGTGACAATGGCGGGTGGCCGGCCGGCAGGTCGGTCACCACGACACCCGGACCTCGGGCGCAGCGGCCGTGAAAAAGCGTCACGTTGGTGTGCCGCTTGCTTCGCGCACGCACGCGATCGCGAGCCCGAAACGCGAGAGTGAAGGGGAACGGTCCGTGACAAAAGTGAAATAAGCGCGCGCTCTGTTTGCTCTTTACGGCAGCCAGTCAGAAGTTTCACTCGCGTTGGAAGTTTCGCTGCATAAATATTCATTTACATAATCCTGGTCCGATGGCGTCTGCTCCGGGATACTTCTGTAACGAAATCAAATGTGCACACCACTTTTTATTTTGTTTGTAGCTCGGTTTCAAGGCAGAGAAGAAGGTTTCTTTTCTTTTTTTGAACTTTCACTTTGTCGGCTTGGCCTAGGCATATGAGTATACCGGTTATACTGTTCCTTGACGTCACCGCTCTGGGATCCAAACCCACAAAGGCCGTGTCTGGGCTATACAGTTCAACCTAAATTTAACGAAATCGTTCTCCTTAGATTCATTTTGTAGAATCTAGAACTACGTTAAATTGAAACCACCTAGAACACTCATGCGTAGAACATCATGATTGTTAAAGAGCACAACAATTTTCAATTTTCGCCTCTCTGCGCTGTTGCCACACTAGCGAACCCATTGATCTCATGTTGTGTTCCTTCGAGAGAGAGAGAGAGAGAAATATGTATATAAAGAAATGCTGTCTATCTCTCCAGAGAGAGATAACATAGCCGGCCTCTCTCTCTTCCTCTCTCAAACGAGAGAGAGAGAGAGAGACCGGCAACCCTTCTGAACAGTTCAATGGCGTCCGCCACCTGAAGTGAAACTTGGCGTAACCGAACTTCCCCACACTTTATACATATTTCCCCCTAAAACTACGTTACAAATGGCGATGCATTGCGATGATCTTGTTGCTTCAAAGTTTTCAACGTATCAGACTCTGTGAATATGTGTCGGGAAATCGACAACAGCTTGTTAAACAGAAAAGATTCACAAAGTCGGGCTTCGTTAAATCGAAGTTTGACAGTATTTAGTTTACTGCAAGAAGCAAAGTGGTTGCCAGAAAAATGTTTGCTGCTGCTGATCCTCAACATATTCAGATTTCTCTGTGCTCCTATTTATTTAATACAGTTGCTGTCTGTCTCTCTCTGTTTCAATACATCCTCGAATATTTTCTTCTTCTGACTCGAAAGAAATTGTCAGAACTCATCTCACGCTGAAGGTCGATGGTATACTGCGATTAGCATTCGAGCAACGTAGCGACACACCGTATTTATGAAGTCACGTTTACTTACCATGCGTAGAGGTCGTTCTAATACGTCCGTTGCTTCGTCTGTGTACGACATACTCCGGTATTGTCCCGTTTTGCTATGGCACTCGCTTGTCAAAGTTACCCATGAGCAGGGCAGCATGACGACTACTGCATGGCGCCGACGCAATGACGACGGTGGAATAACAAAGAACGATGATGTCGATGGAACGACAAAGGCAGTGAGACGACGATGGCATGACCGCAATGAGAGGACGGTTCTTAAACGATGGCAATGGTACAACGACGACAGTGGGACGGCAACGACACGACGACAATAATATGACGACGACTGTGGGACAACGGTGGTGTGACGATGACCGCATGACGAGAGTTGAATCTCGAAGTAGATAGATAGATAGATAGATAGATAGATAGATAGATAGATAGATAGATAGATAGATAGATAGATAGATAGATAGATAGATAGATAGATAGATAGATAGATAGATAGATAGATAGATAGATAGATAAGCAGGCCGGCAGGCAGGCTCGAAACGGCTAGAATGGGCAAAAAATGGTAATCAAAATTAATATTTTCCCGCGATCTTGCTACGGTACTCGTGCGATACATGCCACCTGTGGCTGATGACAACGATGCCCTCAAATGCAGCGGCACAAGTATCCTATAGAGAACGGCAATACCGTGCTTTCATCCATCGCCTTCTTTACTAGCCGTTTCCTTTTACGCCTCCCTGCGCATACAACTGTTATTTTGCCTCACAAAGAAGTCGCCCTACCCTCGCATAGCTTCAAACATGCGCGCTCTCTGTAATATATATACACGCTCTCTGTAAACAGTTGTCAGGTGAACGAACGTGTTTGTGTAAGGCAAGAAGTGTGTGTGTTCCACGAGCTTCTGTGCGGCGTGAGAAGCTATAGGCGTTGGCGGTAGCGGTAGTATGACGGCTACGGCATGACATAGGATTCGTCTTTATTTCGGCGAGGAAACGTTGCAGCCAACATGGGCCGATACGTAAGGCGGTACGATGTCGCACAGCATCTTCGTAGCATTATCTGTTTAGAGTAAAAGACTAGGGAATGCTGACTGATCTCAAAGGCTCTGTAGTCTGGACGCAGCCGCTCGTGGTGCAGAGAAAATATGCAAAATGGCGCGCACGCACATGCTCTTGCTCGTGCTATCTGACCTGATACAGCGCGAGTCGTTTGGCGAGAGTTCGATCCGACTATCGGACACTTCAATTTTTATTGAAGATACCCAAAACAGGCGGGATCGGAACGTACGTACCTACATACGTATCTACGTACTTACCGAAAAGAACCTGGAGTGAGAGTAAGAATGCTTCACATAAATATATGTCACGTTTCTCGTAGTCTGACGTATTGACTGTAGAAATTAATTTCAGTCGTCAAAAGCATTTCATATGCACCTTTAAGATAGTCATTGCAAACAAGGGAAGACAGCGGGAAAAGATATCAGTTTCATCATAAGGGCGAAGAAATGAATGCGATAGCAGCATGTTAGAAGTGCAAGTCGTAGCTGTAGTGACAGTATGAATTGAAGAAAAACGTAAGCTGACTAAGTAAAAACTAGCTGTTTGGCTAGCGGTCTCTCTTTGAATCATCCCATCGGACAATTTCATTTATGTTTATTAATTAAAGCCAACGTCTTTCTTAGCGACTGTACCACCACATATCCGTATCAGGTGTGTTTCAACCCTTTTTCCAGGGCCGATCCACAGCCGCGTCAATAACCCTACATATTTTCAGGTTTCAGCTCTGTTATGGCTTCGCACTTTTAATGTAGTGCTCTGTCACTGTTTTGTTGGATTGCATTTGTTTGTGTACTGCGATTCTCCAAATTCTGAGAAATAATTTTGTCAAGAATGTAAGACCTGTTATGAGCAACTTTAGTGAAAGAATGGCGTTGCAATGTAATCCGCATATACCGCATGTCATATAGCATGGTATATAGTACACATATACCTTAATATATACGGAAACTCACGGCGACGCTGACGGCAAAAAATCGCTTGGGGTGCCATATAATGGCTATCGCAATAAAGAAAGTTTGAAAGCGATTCAACCTCTAGTCGACGTCGATAAAAGACAACGTCTTCGTGAGCGAGTCGGGGAGTGAGAACTTGGTGTAGGAACCATAGAACTCATTCTGTGGCCCGCAGTGTCTCAAACGAGAGTGTCTTCAACTAGAGGTGAAGCTTCTCAATGACAGCGTCTCGAAACGCTAGCTGTCACGCGGGAAGAATGCGAGGACGCTCTCCTTACCACCGATTCCAATAGATGTGCCACCGGTACCACACGGTGGAACCTCTCATACCACCAATACCGATGCGCTGTTGCGTTGTTGCACGGCACACTTAACTTTTCTATAGTAAAGGGTAGCTTGTCAAGTAAGGTGAGAGTTATTCTCAGAACACGTCTATATGACTCGTATTGAGTATAACTCATTAGGAGGTGTACTAAGTTTGCCCACGAGTGTCAGTATTCGCAACAAGGGTGAACGACGTATACGGTAAAGAAGACTGCCTGTATATGTGACATCTTCCCGAAGCGATGGATCACGGTGTCCATGTCGGGGCTGTCGTCAATATGCACTGGGATGTGTAAATGTGATTCCACTCTATATAAAAGGCAGTTCACTGAATACCATTTGACCACGTCGGCGATAACTCTAACATATGTGCAATCTAGAATTATAACATACCCACCATACCCGTCGTCTAACATGCCCGCCATGAGTGCTAGGCCAAAAAGTTGGCAATATGTGATAAGAACGATAACTTAATTCTATTATATCTGTGTGCGTGGCCACTAAATCATTTTTGCCTTCTCTATAGGTCCCGTTTTATCTGTCGCCAAGCGTAGGGTAGCCAACTGCGAGCCACCATGGTTAATCCTAATCCAAACAAGCTTCGCGCCATACGAATTTCAACGTTGTTTCGATCAGCAAGGTGTTTAATAGTAAGCGTTCTTTGGCGAGTACCCAAGCAAAATGTGTCCGTCCCGCGAAAAGTGTAATGCCTTGTATCTGCATGAAAATGTGTAATTTGCGAAATTAAGACATTTAATCGTCATGATAGCGTAAATTGTAGTGTAGATGTGTAGATAGTGTAGATAGTGTAGATGTGTAGATAGTGTAGATGTGTAGATAGTGTAGATGATTGGTTGATTTATAAGTGATAGGAACCGTTGAAACAGAAAAGCCGCAGTTTCGCCCTAAAGACGAAGCATCGATTACGATATCAAGTAATAGACAGCTATACTAAGTAAGGATAGTAGATTTATCGGGCATATAAACATGCAACCGTTCGCTTACTAACTAAATTAACAAACATCGTCTCAGCGCGCACAGGCAAATGTGAACAGATCACACTCGAAGAGCGCGGACACTCGCTGTCAAAACGCTCGCGTGAGGAAGCGCGGCAGCAGCAGCGAGCGAAGTGCCCTTCGTGCTGTCTCTCGCTTCAACGCAAACTGAGCGGTGAAAACGCAGCACGCAAAAATGGTATGAGCCATCAAGACGCATAGACTGTGTCCTCAACGCGGATCGATCTCAAGATATGGCGTGCGCGGCCGCGGAATACGCGGTACAACGCGCCTCCCCTCCTCCAGAACCTAGCGCGCGATGGAAGACAGCGCGCTTTCTTCCCGCTCTCCTTCCTTGCGCGTGAGAGAATGAGCGTGAATTGTCGGCTCCCCTCGCACTCTTTTACTCGCACATACAGCATACGGCGCGCGGCGACGGTGTTATCACCTTCCGACTTTATACGTAGCACCACGGCGACCACAACGCCGACGGCAAAAATGCGCCTGGAGTGTCCATATAGTTGCTATCGGAATAAGAAGAAATAAAATTAATTAGATATAATACTCATATGATCAGATTTAACCATATCCATAGGGATCCATAGGGCTCAACAGAAAATGCATGCGGAAGCCTATACTAGGGCCAAATGAAATTTGGGGGTGGGCCAACTTGAATTTTGCGACTGGGCCACCTGAAATGGGGGGGTATGCTTATGCATGGTTAGACAACTACAGTGGAGTTTATGTATAATTTTTTTTTACTACAGACCATCCTTTGTTTTTATGGCGCTAGAGGAATGTAAGAGACCTCACTAATCACAGACGTATTTCAAGGGCCTCATTTTGTTATTGTTTTCTTGTTACTGCGGCCTCTAGGAAAGGAGGGACGAACGTTCTCTTTCGTCCGTTCGTAAAACAGTTGTTATTGAGTATAGCCTCCTATATGGATCGATTAGTGAGGTTAGGTGCACATCAGAATTCTACGTAACGAATTGCACGTAAGTAATCACTTGTAATCAATTACGTTCTTTTTTCTAATTTAGTTATTTTTAAATTGATCGACTTTGCTTACTCGGTAACGCTCCCTGTAGTTCAATTACTTTCGAAGTAATCGATTCCTTGTAACGCACTAAGAGTATTCTAGGGCTGAAGAATATGCACCATCATATTAAATTACGTTACAGATTTCGGCACCTCTTCAAGGAACCTGAGCGTCTGTGGGTGTCCGTTACAATTTAATTAGTCGTTTAAGTCTGAATGGGTAACGAGCGAAGGGCACCGAGAAGAGGTCTCCCAGGTGTTGGCCGAAAAATGGAAATGGCTTGATAGCGATGGTCACTTCGTGCGTTAATGCCACGGAGTCGCCTAATACCACTTTTTAGTTCTGCATTGGTCCTGTCGCTAACGCCTTTCCCTAGTCCTAGCAACAATGAAGCGCTGCCCTTTATGGCGAACCCAGAATCGACTATCGTGCATTGAGCAATCACAGTCGTCCGAGAAAGGTGTTCGTATGGTACCACACAGCCGTTCTTTCCAGCGCGCACATTGAGCGAGCTTCCAATGTTACTGCAGATGTGTTCACAAGAAAACGAGGGAAAATTACACAATAATACGTGGTAGAGGAATACTTAGTGAAGATAAACCACGAGTGAAGGGTTACAGAGGACGTATTGAAACAGCCAGACCAGCTCTTTCTATTTGCTTTATTTTTGCAATTTTAACAAAGGTAGCGAGGAAAGTAATGTTAAAATATTTGATTACTCTTTCTCGAAGTTTCAATATTTCCGATTACTTTTTCGAAAATAATCGATTGCTCATTTACATTCTTGGGCAGTAATTAGTAATAGTAATCAATTACCTTTTGAAATAATTAATTGTAATCGGTTACATTTTTTTTCTATAACATGTATAAGCATGGTGCATATATGTCGCCGCGTCGAGTTTCGTGTCGCTCGTTACGCTATGGCTCGTGGTGCTCGGAAGGTCGCTTCATTGCTCTGTACTGCGTCTTCACTGCACCACAGAACGCCATGCAGCGAAGGCCAAAAGCGTACGGATAACGGCCGAAACGTAATTTGACGGCGAACAGTGGTCAAGAAAAGGGTTTAATGTTAAGTGCGTGAGCATTTGTATGCTTACCCAACGAGGAAACCCGTTCGTCCATCCGTCCGCCCATCCGTCACGTAAGACGATCGCTTTCAAGATAGAGGCCGCAGAAGCGAGCGAATTGACGCGGCTGGACAAGACGCTAAAGAGCGATAACGGCCTTTAATGATTGGAACGTCATCAGCCCACCTGGCGCCGCTACCTGCAGTAGTTTGCTTGCGTCAATTCACCTTGCGCCGCCGTCTACAGCGGTTCGTGTCGTCTCAGCGCTGTCGTTTATGCTGGTCGGATCAAGTTTCATAATATTGATAGTGACACTGAGCTGCGTAGAGATCAATAAGTGGCACAATGCTTACGCATACTCAGACAACTCTCAGAGGACTTTCTGCCTGAATTTTTTGTTTGTTTGTCTGTTCGCAAGAATCTTCGGCCCTGCCGTCGCGTCGCGACTCGTGACGTCAGAAGTACGTTGCTTGAAGCCGCAGAGATTTCCGGGGGTATGCAGAATGATAGTAAGTGTGCGAAGAGGGCGAGGAGCAGCCTACGGGAAGAGATTTCCTACCCTTGGAAAACATCAGGCTATCGCTGAACCTTGAAAAAGAGCGGTAGTTAAGTACTAGAAAATTGTGAACGCGTTCATACGGTATTGTTTCTTAAATACTTTAGGAGTTTGTTCCATCCTGACCGTTTGAAAGGTTTTCTAGTATGGGTGGGTGATTGTGGTCATTGAATTAAAATTACAATTTAAAATAGTTTTTTTTTTAATAGAGTTTCGATAATAAAAAAGAATACCAGTCTGTTTTATTGCGATAACAATTATATGGACACTCCAGGCGCATTTCCGCCACCGCCGTCGCCGTAATGTTCCCTATAAAGTTCAAGTGCGATAACAACGCGTGGCCGCGCGCCGTATGGTGTAGGCGCGAGTGAAAGTACGCGAAGGTGAGCCGAGAATGGTGGCTTGATGTCGCACGCGCAAGGAAGGAAGCGTGCCGTTTTCTACCACCCGCAAGGCACTAGGGGTGGGGGGGAGGGGTTGTTCTACTCTAGCGGCGACGGCGTATGGTGCAGCTGAGTGGACCCTATAGTGAAAGCAATCTGCGATGAGTAGAGAATGTAGCTGCGCCGAGTGCTGATAGCCTCACGTACGCTGCATTCTCGCCGCTTAAATTGCGTTGAAGCGAGAGGCAGCACGAAGATCAATTCCCTCGCTGCTGCTGCTTGCTCTCCCTCAGGCCAGTGTCTTGGCAGCGAGTGTCCGCGTTCATCGAGGGAGATGTGTTCATGTTTGCCTGTGCAGGCGTGGCACCATGCTTTTTAATTTACACTCATAAGATGCAGCCCTTGGGACTTGTCCCACAACAATAATGGCCATTCATCTTGCCCATATTTTCTTTATTTAATTCTGCGAGTCCGGTGCTTCCAGGTCACGAACGGCATGCGCGTTATCAGCGTGACATGGCATTCTCGATAGGAAAGTAGCGAGGGCGGAGTTTTCAAGACAGAAACTGAAGGCAAGGTAGATAACGATTCTTGCTATGGGACCAAGACACGCCCCAAAGGGTGCACATATTTTAATAGTGTAGTTAGTAAGCAAATGTACGACCGATAAAACTGCTATCCCTACTTCGTATAGCTGTCTACTAATTTGCTATCGCAATCGATGCTTCTGCTATCGGGCGAAATTGCGAATTGTTTCGTCTATTTCTTCCTTTCTCTTCTATATTGAAGTGATGGCCGACTATTATAACCACTGCAACACTTTCGCTCTTCAATTCTTCTTATTCTCATTTACTGCTTGAATGAATGGAAACATGACGGAAGTACCGCGAAAAGTTGGAAGAAAGAAGAGACGCGAATACTTACAACTTGCATATTTTACTTCGACAGATCACACGTTTAAAGTGGGAACATTCGCACAGCATTTTAATTCCAGTATCGACGGGCAGGTCACAGTAGCCCAGCAAGGGATTCTGTTAGAATGGAAACATCTTTATTACACGAAAGGAATAAACTGGTATATCATGCGGCGTGAAATTTGGTGGACACCGCTTTTATTGAAAAGTAAAGCTGCTTGCTCTTGGTGCTGAGAACTGCGTAAAGGACGCAATCTTCGAGGATGCATTGCACGCGTCTCACACCGTGTATAATCAATTACAGAGAAAGGAGAGGCCTACCAGACCGATGTCCTGTGAGATAAAGAAATGTAAAGGGCTGAGGCAAGAGGAAAGTGACCGAATTCACTAAGATATCCATCTGTAAGAGTATATTCATTTATTCGTTAATGCAAAAGTATCAACTGGCCCATTAAGTGAAAAAGACGGCGTCTGTCGTCTGTAGCAGCGAAGCGGCACCTGTATTCCAGTTGGCTGCGACGCCACGTCACGAGCGCGCCTCGACGGAGTTCTCATTGGCTGCAACGTTACTTCACGTGCGCGCCTCGACGGAGTTCTCATTGGCTGCAACGCTACGTCACGTGCGCGCCTCGACGGAGCAGAGTGGGCGATAGGCAACACCTGCTGGCGCGCTGGCGCGCCAGGCCAACGCCTCCTAGATAGCAAAAGGCCTGTGCACTTCGATCAATGACGTCACGATACCTTGCCTGACTGCCATAGAATCTCATGGGGAGGTTCCCCAGTAAGCCGCGGGGATTTTGACGTCGCCGCTTTCGTCACGCCGGTCTTGACGGTGGAAGTCTCGGTCCAAGTAGCATGACGTCGTAAAGCAGATTGCACAGGCCTGCTATCTAGGAGCCGCTGGCCAGGTGTAGTGTGAGAGGAGAGGACATCGGCCAAGACGCCACGTTACCCTCGCTCTCAGAAGCCTGTGTTATCCGCGCTATGCTCGTCCGCACAAGCTCTCGCCTGCGTTCTAACTTCGCCTCAGTAATCGCTATAAAGAATTTAGCAAGGTAAAGTTGCCGGCCAGTCGGTGAGACTTTGTGAATAAAACCGCTACACACACAGGATGGAGGGACACGACAACACTGAAAAACAACAGGACAAGAAAACCACCCTGTGTTGTCGTCTTCCTCCGTCCTGTGTCTGTAGCAGTGTTATTCACAATGGCTATAAATAAAGTAAATAATATATATAAAAAACATAATAATCTCGACAAGCGAGAGCCCCCTCCTTTCCCCCACTTTTTGGCTCTGTTTTGTGACGGGTCGTCTTACGATATATTGAATTGAACGAATAAATTCTGGGGTTACGTGCGAAAACCACGATCTGATAATGAGGACACCGTAGTTTGGGTTTCGAATTATTTTGACCACCTGGGGTTCCTTAACGTGGACTCAATGCGCGATACACGAGCGATCTTTTTTTTGCGTTCTGCCCCCCTCCGAATGCAGCCACAGCGGCTGGGATCGAACCCGCAACTTCGAGCTCAGTAGCGCAATGCTTTAGTCACACTTGAACTGATTAAATAGATTAGCGCAGGCCTGCTGCGTGCACTACCTGGATCACTGCTCGAGTGTGCTTGAGTGTAAACCGAATGATTCTAGCTGTGAATGCACCGCTGCATGGATCTTCAGCGACACGATGACTCCTGAGGGACGATTGCTCAAGCTCGTTTTCTCGAGCGCACGAGTTCCAAATCATGCAAACGTCTGATCTTATTTCAAGATATTTGCGTCGTTAGACAGCTTTAGTTTAACGTTAGCGTAATAAAGGGAGTTAAGGGAAATGGCGTTACCGTTCCGCAAACTCGCTTTACAGAAAGGGAGTTTTAGTGTAGTGTGATAGCGTAGATTACGTGCGGGACATTATTGAATTACGCTTTATGTTTTCCCTACATAGTGCACCTAAGTGATTCTGTCTATTCGCCATGCTTTGCGTGTACATCCGAAAAGTGCGAGAGGCAGCGCAATGAAAGGCGGGAGCTCGTTTTATTTCCGCTTTCTTATACCCGCCATTCGTCGGCGAAATCAGTACTAGCCTGTCGCCCACGGCCTCCGAGATCTCCCAGTCTCAAGAGGCTATATGCCGCCGCGCCTACTTCTCGACTTTGCTGACAGGTGGCGCAGCCACCCCGGAAGTTTCTCTCGTTAGGCCTGGAGACGTTCGAAACGAAAGGCTATCTCAAAAAAAATCCGCAAGGTTATTCATAATACTCTGCCCTACAAAGCGGCCTGAGTCTACGCGAGAGTCGTTTATACAGTAGTTTGCTACGAATGCTACACTCTACAAAAGCAACGCCAAACAACGCAAAGGCGGTAACAGGTCCGCACTCCACAAACACTATAACCCACAAAGCCAATGAGACTGTAGCTTTTCGGCCAGCGTGTACACTACGACAAGGGCACTCCAGCTCCTCTCTCAGACCAACACAACGACGATCCACAGCCACGGCGGTCGTCGGCGACGCGGGGAAGCGCCGTCTCGCATCACTGTGCGCAAACAAAACGGCACGCTCGCGCTGGCCGCACTCTTTTTGACAACGCGGTCGTCGACGCCGCCGCCGCCGCAAACCGTTATTCGGGGGAAGGGCAGCGCGTTTCTCCTTCTCTCTCCATGTGTCGCTTTCAGCCGCGGCACCGAAAGTTGTCGTGCCGACTGAAATGCGCCCGCACGCACCCGCGAGGCCCGGCGCATGCATGCCTGTGTGCCCGATGTGCCCGTAGCTCGGCACGCCACCGCGCTGTCCTTTTCGTCGGACAAGCGTCTCCCTGTCGCTCTCGTTCTCGCCGGGAGTCGGCGCATCTTGGGCGCGTTGTGCGCGTGCCGCTGCTCCAGCGCCCGCTTCATTCTAAGCCCCTCCCCCGTCTCTATTTATTTTCTTGCTTTAATCTGAGGTATTTCGCGACAGCGGTCTTTCGTCCTATGCAGCAGCATTGGCTGCGAGCGGCGTCCGGGTGGCGTATAAGTGCTGCAGGGTATACCGACCTGCTGGCGGAATAGCCTTCGTGCGATGATTTGTATATATATTTTTTTGTCTCTTTCTGCAAGCGGTGGTTAATCCAGCGCGCTTGCCAGTGCAGAGAAAAAGACGGCACGCGAGCAGGAAGCAGCGCGACAAACGCTGGCCCAACGATGAGCGAGCGCTTTCTCGGTGTGCTCTTTTCAGGCCCTATATAGTACTCTTTCTAGCTTTTCGTCCTTTCCACGATCATAAGCATGATTTAAAATCAGCCCAACTTCAGCCAACATGACAGCGCAAAGCGTAGACGGGACAGGATACGAGAAGACGACACCACAAGCCATTTGTTTTGTCTTAGATTTGCCTACGTTTTGCGCTGTTAACACCAGGATGGAAAACCAACAAGCCGAAGCTGCTTTGGGCCAACCGCTCCATTCATCCCTTTTGAAGTGTTGTTATTAGCTTCAAATTTTTATAGGATCACGGTAGTTTTAGGCGAGGCTTGAGATTCGCTTGGAGGAGTACTTTTTTTTCAGCACCTTCTGTAGAAAGAGGGCATAAGTGACACATCAACAAACAAGAAAGAAAGAAAAGAAATTACAGCCCATGCACTCTCGCCGCTGCCTCACGGGCGTGCTGGGTCGCCCAAGTTTGGTCGTCGAGGGCGGAGCTGCGCAGAGCCTCGTGCTGGGTTAATTCCGGCGTTTTATTGAACTCTTTCTCAATTATTGGTTACGTCTCTGTGTTTCTTAATGAGGTTACGCACATGTTTGGACCGGTTTATCACATTGTTTATTTGAAATGCCACACATTTCATGCCACACATCATGCAGGGTGCAATGGGCGGTTCATTCTGTTAATTTAGCGGGTTCATCAAAGTATTTCTGAATTATGTAACGCATTTGTGTTTCGTAATGCGTTAATCATAGTGGTGATGACTCGGTTACGCACTGTAGTTACGAAGTGACACACAGGGGCCGCACATTTCATTTAATTAAGAACATCGACACATTTTTGAACCTATTGCGAAGTCGGGGATAGACTGCATGAACTTAAGCAAAGTATTACTGAACAAAGACGAACGTTGAAATAGGCAGCTTGCAGCCACTAAACTATTTCTATGCCTACCCAACGAGAAATTTGTCCGTCCGTCACGTAAGACGAATGCGATGGCTCATACCCCGCAGTAGGGTTTCTGTGGTCGGACGACGAGCGTTTCTCCTAGGCATATACAGCTTTTCTGTAGTAGAAGCAGCAGTAAGAAACATTTTGAGGAAGCTTCAACGAAAGGATTGAGAGAGAAAGCAAGCAAGCAAGCAAGCAAGCAAGCAAGCAAGCAAGCTAGCAAGCAAGCAAGCAAGCAAGCAAGCAAGCAAGCAAGCAAGCAAGCATGCAAGCAAGCAAGCATGTAATCAAGCGAGCACGTAATTAAGCAACCATGTGATCTAGTAAGCATGTAAGCAAGCACGGAAGCAAGCACGACAGAAAGCCGAAAAAAAAGAGATGACGTTTAGTTAGGCACGAAGGTTAAAAAGGGGCAGTTCTCGTTGGCTAGCCTGAACTGCGGGAGGATGTAAGGCGACCGCGAAATAAAAAAGTGATAAGAACAATACACGCAAAGTTCAGACATAATTTAGTGGCAACTTCTAATCAGTAGGTTGATTCGTGCGGCACCTCCAGGTGGTCTCATTATTTGTGCCGCCAGCCAGCCGCCAGCAGCCAGCCGCAATGCCATTGCTCGTCGCGGTGAAAGTGAAGTTAGGTTAGAAACACAAATGGGCGGACGGCTTTGTTTTTTTCGTGGCTTTGATGCACAACGATACATATAGGTCGAGCAATGGATCACGGTATACAAGTTGCGAAACCATTTTAAAAGGAAGTAACGAGCTGGCCGACCAACGACCGCACGCGCCGCGACTGCGGCAGACGGCAAGCGGCAGCAACAATATCGCGGCAACAACGTCGGGTCGGATCAGCAGAAACCGAAGCGGCAGCGATAGAAGCAGCAGGAACAGAAACAGCAGTCAGCGGTGAAAGTGGATCCTGGCTGCCGTGTGCACCGCTCGACTGCATCTGTTTGTCCCCTCATGCGGATTCCGTATACGGTCATTCGCGATGAAAACCGGTCAGCCCCCGCGCGTAACCGCCGTTCTCCCGTGTATACGCATTGCTTTCTTTCTTTTTTGTTTTGTTTTGCGAGCCCGCACAGGTCCGCGGTGGCAGGTAGAGAGCCCGCGTATTGCGGCTCGGTCACGCATGCAGCGGACGGGGTTGGGGGGGGGGGGGAGGGGGGCGGCGTCGGTATGGTGTTCGCCGGAGCGAAAAGCCCGGTCCCTTCTCCTCGGCCACGAGCCTTTCTTCTTTTCTATAACCACGCGACGCAGCCCGTCCGTATATGAGCAGTGTCGTCAACCTGCGGCCTCGCTGGGAACAGGCTGTAGCAATCGGCGTGCTCTGATACGGAGAGGTCGCGTTCAAGCTCGGGTTTTCCAAAATCAAGATCCTCGTACAACAATTCAAGCCTAGGAAAGAGACAGCCATCTTTGAAAAGCAGCGCCTATTTTGTAAAAACAGTGAGGAAGTACCTCTGTGCACTTAACTGATTATTGTCGTTATGAGGTAGACGTGCGCTTGCCTAGTCACATAGTAGTTGTTGCCGTTGACGGGGGAGACTGTTTAGCTTGCCAACATGATTACGTGCGATTAAAATTGTCAACCATCGGTTTTGTGCTCAGGGCTGGATCGAAAGTAGACTTAAGGAGGTAAGGGGAGGGGTGGCGTTTTCATTAAGCAGTAAACCGGGATAGGGATTGGGGGGGAGACTGCTCCAAGGTCTCGCTCTAAATTGTGTACTCTTCTGGAGATCTGGCTGTCATTAATCCCATTATTCCATGACTGCTGTATAACCTTGCGTGCAAGGGGCTAGGTTTTCTCTCACATAGGTAGATTTTGGGTGCCATTCCGGCTCATCCACAACAGAAGCACATCTCTGAGTATACTACGAAGTTTTTAAAGGGAAAGCTCGTGGAAGGTTCTGCGAATTCATACATAGTTAATTTTCTCCCTTTGTGTGAATGTGCTCGTGGGTGAGTGTGCGCGCGTGAGTGGCGTGCGAGGGTGTTTGTTTCACACACACACACACACACACACACACACACACACACACACACACACACACACACACACACACTGAACCCGCCGTGGTTGCTCAGGGGCTATGGTGTTAGGCTGCTGAGCAAGAGGTCGCGGGATCGAATCCCGGCTTCGGCGGCCGCATTTGGATGGGGGCGAAATGCGAAAAACCCGTGTACTTAGATTTAGGTGCACGTTAAAGAACGCCAGGTGGTCTAAATTTCCGGAGTCTTCCACTATGGCGTGCCTCATAATCAGAAAATGGTTTTGGCATGCACAACCCCATAATTCAATTTTTAATATATATTGAGAGAGAGAGAGAGTTCTACGTGGAAGTTAGCGTTAACCCTGCGTCTATTCTACTGCTCGCGCTTATTAGCCTTAGGCAGTACATTAAATTAAGGGGCTTTACGTACCAGAACCACTTTCTGATTATGAGGCACGCCGTAGTGGAGGACTCCGGAGATTTCTACCACCTGGGGTTCTTTAACGTGCACCTAAATCTGAGTACACGGGTGTTTTCGCATTTCGCCCCCATCGAAATGCGGCCGCCGTGGCCGGGATTCGATCCCGCGACCTCGTGCTCAGCAGCCCAACACCATAGCCACTGAGCAACCACGGCGGGTAGGCCGCACATTCATCGGAATGATCAAGCCAATCACGGAGTCACTGCGACGTATGTCCAGATAATTCGAAGAAAATGCTTGATAGAATGCTATGAAGCGTAATGCAGCTTGATGATGACTGGCTTAATCTATTCATCAACATACAAGTGATGTTGAGCAATTAAAATTATTAATTTGCAATTTTCTCTAGTTGTCCGTCTGCATGCACAAGTTATTCTGAACCTAATGTGTGCCTTGCGGAACGATATGTCTATGAGGGTAGGTTTGCGTTAGGAGCACTAGTTTGTTTTACAGCCATCGTTTTATGGACTCGCCATCCCAGTCCTATTGAAGTCGTCCGCTTTCGCCGATGCTTGTCGCAGGAATCCGACAGTGCTTTTCGAGAAGTTTATCAAGAACTAAAGAAAAAGTGCCCTGTCTCATAGAGTGGCAGTCCGAGGATTTTACCTCTCAGCCACAGTTTTCTTTATTGGGAGGAAATACTGCCTACATCGTCGGGTCACTCTTTCTCATTGATTTTATTTTTTCATGAATTATGTAGCGAATGTAACATTGCATCCGCGAATTACACAAGTACAATGCATCACACTTCAAAAGCCTTAGGAATGTTGTTCACGTAAAGGACATATACCAAACAGTTTCAAACGGAATGGTTCCCTTTCTTGATTGTGACATTATTGAATGCAGCGCGATGCACCTAAATGGGGAATAAAATGTTTACTTCCCGCATTTCGTACATTGTTTTGCCCTGCATTTTCGTTATGAACTTAGTTCAACCCGTTTAGATGGCTATCTCGTCCTTTATTAATTAGTTTTCCGTGGTTCCCTCCCTCTAAGGGGCAACAACGTCTGTTTCGTTTATTCCTCCTATCAGCGTATGACACACGACAGAAAAATACTGCACCTGCAGGGTATGATTGCGCCGCTAGCTGCTCTGATTGGCTGATGCTACGCTCCGCACCTACCCTGTATAAACCAGCACCGAGGTGAAAAAAGTCAAGTTACGACAGCGGTAAAATGTGAAAAGCAGGATAACACGCACTGTACCATGCAAAAGAAAAGTAAAAAAAAGTAGCACGCATTTTGAAGAACTTCGCCCAGGGTACACACCTTCTGTGCCATACGTACGCACTAGTACTTTTGAACAGTGTCTTTAGAAAAGTACAAAATCCTAGACTCTATTTGATAGATAATTGCAGAGTATAATGAAGGTTCTGCGTCAGAAAAAGCTGCTGAATGTTACGGTAAAATACATCCTCGTTCAGAGCGCAATATTTGAACCTCACATGTGCACTACTTAGTTTTTAAGAGAGAATGCTAAAACCGATGTGACCCCCTTCAGGGTAGTAAAGATGGTAACGCTGCCCTGTGTGCCAGCTATTCGGCAGGCTAGCAGCAACCGCGGCACCCACCCAGCCAGCGGCCACGGTCAGGAAAGTCTGGGACGGCTGGCAAAGAAAGCTTCGCTTGAACAGTACGCCAACCCAACGCGCAGGTTTGTATTGACGAATAAGCCAGGCTGCATTTTGACCTTTACCCTATAATGATCCCTCCCGTGTGTTTAGTATACAGCGTTGGTCCTGTGTGTACGTGGCTCTCGGTCTTGTAAGGTAGCCAACCGCGCGCGACCTTAACTTCTCTGAGGTTCCTCCGTTTTATATACATATACAGCTTTCTTCGTCTTCTCGTTCTCTTTAAACTTGCAACATAAGCGAAGCATTCGCTAAACGGTAAGCGATGAATTAATTGACTGATTGTCATATCAGGTATAATTTTTTAGTGTCTTGTGATTGTCGCTATGATTGTGTTTTACTGTCCTATGAATGTCGTTAGATTGTATTAGGGTGTCCTATGTAAATCACTATGCTCGTATTTTCGAGTGTCCTTTGATTGCTGTTACGATTTTGTTTTAAATATAGAGAGTTTCAATTTTTCTTTTTCGAGTATTATTAGGCCAAACTAGGAATGTGCCATTTTTTTCATTTTTTTTTTCACTCTAGATTTTGCCGCAGTCCATAGCAGGCTCGTTCGACAACACCACCTTGAGTTAATGGAGTCGCATGTCTCTGTCACGTGAAAATGATGCCGACATTACTGCGCGCTGAAGGTTGAAAAACGCCGTTGTTTCCAAATTTTCTCTCATAGATATGAAAAACAGCACAGCTTGCGTTTTACTTTATAGAAAAAAATTTGCTGGCGTGGAAAAGAATGACCGTATCGTGAAATGCACTTCAGTTTACCGTGGCATGTTCAGATGATATCGAATACCAGTACTAGAAAAAGTGTCTGCCTTGCATATCAAGTCGAAGACCAAACATACTTGTAGGGATTCTAAAGGAAAGAGAAATGTGGACTGTAAATGTGGCATAAGACTGTAGAGATAATACCTGTTCTTCTATAGACACCGCGGTTACTTGAAATCGATCAAGCTGGGCTGACTGTGCGTGAGCAAGAATTGAATTATCACCATAGTTTGTCGTTGGTTCATTTAAAATGGCAGGTTGATAACAGGCAGAAAGCTTTTTACATGGAAGGCAGACTTCATCTTTGCAACCCCGCTGACTTTTTGCCATAATAAAATGCGCTCAAAGATATTATTTTACAATTCAATAGTTCTTATCGAAACAGGAAGTGTCTGATTCGTACTTGAACTTTAGAATATTCGCACATCCAAGCTTGAAAACGAACTCGTATCCCACCAATACACAGACTTCCGTATATATCATGTGTATAAAATTTATTTACGTGCCGAAAAGAATTTCGCCTTGGAAATATCCCTTCTGAAAATTTAGATTCATGCAATAACATTAAAACATTCTGGGGAATTTTGGTGAACCAAGTTGCGTCCTCTAGAAAAACGTTTTCATGGCTGAGAGTGTTAGGCATACGTGAAACAGGAAGTAGTGCAAAACTAGACACAGTCACATGGGAGTGCTTCTAGCACTTCTTGTTCGTACCCTCTCATGCGATTGTGTCTATTTTTGCTCCACTGTTTGTTACAACTTGCATACATTTGCATAAACTTTATACAACTTTATACATTCGTATAAAAATAACCTTCATGATTATATTGCGCTTAGTGTTACACTAAGTGTAACACTAAGCGCAATATAATCATGAACGTTCAACAACTAGCCTCCTTCTATTGCTTTCCTAAAAAATAACCTAAACCAGGGATGCACCGCTCAGGACTTTATCTTGATTACACACTTTCGGTTACGTCACACTGTTAGCGTAACGTGGTACACTTTTTTAAGACCTTCAAGCATCGCATTACTTTGTTGGTCTGTTTCGATTGCTTCGTATGAGCAGAACGTTCCAGTAGAAAAGAAAAACAAAGCTAGAAGACCGTGCTGATAAAATAGGTCTAAGGAGGTTGTATTATTCTTTGACAATATATTTTGCGCAGTTTATGAGTTCTCCTTATCCTGCCTTACAAGTAAGTAATGTAGTGACTTCCGACATTGATAAATTAATCCGGAGTCCCCCACTACGGCGTGCATAATCAAATCGTGGTTTCGGCACGTAAAACCACAGATTTCACTCATAAACCGATAAACGAATATTTCTGTTCGCAACTGACAATGCAGACAAAGCGACAAAGACAAAGTGACAAAGAAAACGACAAAGCTGCTCGCGTGCACGGTTGCGCGAGTCAGCCTTTTACGACGAGCTTTCGTGTTCCAAGAGGCTCCTCGACGTGTCTTCTCCATTCGCTGTGGGTTGCGCCGATCCCGGTCTGCCTGACCTAACACACAACAAGACACCTTCGCGGCATGGATTCAAACGCCGCCAAAGGAAATGAGCCTTCGCTCGAAGCTAAGAAGGCCCCACCACCGCCAACGACGATGGAATCGCGGAAGCCGGTGTCCCAATCCAGCGCACGCTCTGATCGCGGGAGGGGTACCTCAGGGACCGCGTCGCCATCAAAGCCTCTCTCGAGTGCCGAGCATGACAACGCCGTGTGCCGAGCATCCCCGGTCCAGGGTGGTGGCAGCCCGCAGCCTGGACCTAATGGAACTCCGGTGGCTCACGCGGATGGCGCGAGCACGGGAACTCCGAAGGCCGCCCGAGCTGCGCACCACAGGCCCGCCGGCGGTGGTCACATCGCCTTCCAAGCCCTCGGACCGGAAGACCTGGTCGCCGCGTCTCGAACGTGCCTCGAGCAAGTGCAGGACGAGCTGAACATTGTCACATCGTCGACCGTCGGCGGCTGCGGCGCGGAAGCCAGCGATTCGGGCGCCTCGAAGCCGTCGCCGTCGACGACGCCGCTCGGACACTTGGACCGTCGCGTCTGCTTCGGCGCGACGTCCGTCTCCGGAGCGCAGAACTCGTCGACGGACGTGCCCCAGGAAACGAGTCTCGGCGGATCGCTCGCGTCGGCAGGCGCCGCTTCGGGCGCTGCGGACTCCGTCGACACCAGTCACCCGGGAGTCAGGAAGCCGCCAAAGGTCCGGCCGCTGGCCACGTACGACGATTTCGATTCCTCCGTGAATGAGGAGGTCGACACACTGCCGGACGAGGAAGAAGACACGCTGGATCCCGAAGCGCGCATCCGGCGTCGCAATTCCTCGACGGCCTCTTGCACCTCCGTCATCAGCGACGAACTGGATGCGCCTCTGTTCGCCGGCAGGGTGAAGCCGGCGCTGGGAACGCTCTCCGCGACGCTGTCGCCGCCGGCAGAGGATCAGCTCGTGGCCGTTGCCTCTGCGAGGGAGGATGACGCGTGGAGGGAACTGGACGCCGCCGACGCTAGATCCAATACCGGAGGCTCATCGGCGGACGCGGGCAGAACCACTGAGAGGAGAAGGTCGATCCTTGCCTCACCAAAGAGAGGTAATAGCACCCTGAAAGCGGTCACGCCTCCTCCGGGTGATGAAGGCGAGCGGTCCCGCAAACAGTCGACACTTGGGACCGTGAGCCCTTCGTCGAGTACCTGTAAACACGAGCCTCAAGGCGATCAGGTCAAGAATGGTTAGAACCTGTTTCTGGGAAGCGATGTACCGACGAAATCGAAATAAGGCCGCTATACTGCGAGCGGATGTGACGCTTCTTTGCGTGGAGGGAGAAAGTCTGAACGGCTTTCCATTGCGACCGCACAGCTTAGCTCAGCGAATTCTTCGGACGTATAAAATTTGCACAATAAATTCTTTTACACATAGTTTCTTGGAATAGCTTTTGTTTAACACTGGAATCAAACTACAACGAGGAGAACGTTTCAGCCACAACTGAGCAATCGCGATTGGAATACATCTCCAAGGAACGGCGATGTACAGTGGTTAGCTGCCCTTGAGCTCTAGGTATAGAGAAGGCATTCCAGAGCCAGCGCTCCTTAAGTTCCAGGCGGTCCAACCGCTCTTTGGAACGTCCTACGGCGGAGCTTGGATGAATGTGAATAGAAGGAATTACACGCCTGAGGCAAACGGGGGGGGGGGGGGGGAGAAGGGGGAGGGGATAGTATCCCAAGAGAATGGAAGCAGAGAACTTGATTGGGCATTCGTTTGTGATAGTTTCTGAAGGTGAACGTCAGCGTAGAATCTGTCAATAATCAATGAACGAGATCGGCAATTTTCTGACGTCCTCGTTTTGCACGGGCACGCTAACTGCGGTCGAAGTGTACCTTACGTGCAATATACTGAAGTTTGCTGACGTACAAGCAAATCTAATGAAATTAATTGTACTCGGTTATTATTTGTAATAAAATAACGCTTGTTTATAAATTTGTGTAACTGCGGTGTGCCATAACTGAGGTCCAGCGTAACGTTTTCAAATGTGCGTCTGTGTAAAAGTACAAGGTAATTTCCGTAAAACTTACAGATGTGTATATTACAGTCGAGAGATCGTGACTCTACAGAGTGGTAACGCATATTTTGCTTCTTGCAAACGGCGAAAGTGACGTTCTCAGAAGCCTAAGAGAGTACATTCTAGTTTTTAATATACAGTAGACGGTAGAATGCTACTTGATTATTTGTTTGAACCACACGAATATCCAATAGTCAAGATTAAGAACTCAATGTAGTTACAGATCAGATCATTCGCTGAAGAAATAACAGTTCGTTTATTAGGAGGACAAAATGATTACTAACGCAAAAAAAAAATACAGTTTGCTTTAGTTGAAACGACGAGGCAGGAACATTTATGTGCATAAGTTAGGTTCTCTTAACGGAGAGCTGGACAATAAGATCTTTAGAAGAGGCCTTCGTCATGCCGTGGAATTAATAGGGTTGACGATGAATAGACACAATTACCGACCAGCAGATTCACGTATGCTCCTCGCTTCGCCAGGTTGATTCTGTATCTGGTCAAGAGAAAAATGAATTTTGGGCATGCTACTTTATTGTGTTTTCAACAGAGAAACCAGCCAGTGAAACTGCGCCACCTCTACCAGAATTTTTCTTGCCCAATCCCGTGTCACCTGGCATAAATGTCCGTCTATACCTTGGCGTGACGCTCATGCCAACCTTACAAAACTGCTTACCACAGTCTTTCTTGAAACGTTTGTCGGTTGAAATTATCGGCACATGTTTTTGCTTTCGTTTATGTGCGTGCTCGTAGCCTAAAACACTATTCGTTAAATTTGATATGCTGCTGAGCAGTGGCACGAAAAAGGCATTGCGACGAAAGGTGCACTTGCTTCGTCGAACATCTTCGGCGCAACTCAGGCTATAACGTTTATGACCGCAACTCTTTTTAAGCCTTCTGGTGGAATATAAGTGGCTCTATTGAGTTCTATAGGCCGGTAAAATCGCAAGCATACTCAGGTAATGTGTGGGTTCGCGCTCTTGGTAACAGTCCCTTTGTCGAAAAGCTTGCTGCAGCAGGATTTCTAGTTCAACTACTGATGACTAGAAAGCGTGGGGGAAAGTCGAGGATACAGTAAGCGACGCGAACAGCACTGACCGCCAACTGCTGTACTTCCGGATCGTCGTGGTAATCTGTTAAATGAACATGAAAAAAAGAAAACAATACGCAAAAGAAGGTAATGACAATCACAATGATCACAAAAGTCTGTTTAAAGTCAACGTCACTCCTGTCGCTCCCTGTGTCCCTGTGTTTCGCTTGCGTTGGTAATTTTTTACACTCACTTATACTCCCTCACTCATTTCCGAGGAGTGCGCATTAGCCTGAATGAGTGACGGTAGCTGTGAGCTGCCAAGAACTGAGTGCCTACGAGCGTGAGCGAACGGGAATACGAAGGGTAGCTGCATGTGAGCGTGAAGTGCAGATGAGCGAGAGTGGACACGAGTGCGAGTGTGAGTGCAAAGCCTGAAACAAAACGTTGGTGGGTGAGTGTGAGTGATCCTCAACTTATATTGGCGACCTATGCCGTTGACTTAACCTGAGGATCCGCAACTTGAGGAGGAGGCTAGTCTCCACCATACAGTGCGACGGATATGTAATGCATGCCCCATGTACAAATCTGAGGCTGCTTTTATGGCACTTTGAGTGGCCTGGGATATGCTTTGAGCATATACGGGGCACAATTATGGCGCATGTAAAGGCGGTCCACACTGCGTGATGCACGCATGATGTAAATTTTCATCGCCACTATCTCAGTGGTTAGGTGCATGGTTTCTGAGCTGGGTGAACTTGATCTTTGCTTTATATCACCGTCGTTGTTACACTATCATGCGCGATGAGATGACTTCGTATCAGTTTGTTTTTGTCTTCACTTCCCTCTAGAAACTGCAGAACAGCCGCACGGTCAGGATCAAGGCTCTCAGAATGCCGACGACGAACTGCGCGACGAAATAGCTGTCGAAGCAGCGCCGGATGTTCTCGGAAGCCGAGCACTCCAGTCGGAGATGTCCACGCCACCGCAAGTAGACTCGCTGCCCGATTACTTCAGCTCACCCATGATAGGCTCCGTCGGATCGGAAGAACCGGCAGCGATCAGAGGCATAGGCTCTATCGGATCGGAGGAACCCATGCGTGAGTTGTTCAGCAGCCGCTTCACGCAGTCCCTGTCGGCGATTTTCCGCAACGCGATTGTCGCTGCCACGTCGCGTCGGTTTTACATGCTGGCCATATACTGCGTCGCGTCTCTCGTCAACGGATTCCAGTGGATCGAGTACGCCATCATCGCGAGCGTCATTCAGGACTACTACGGAGTCTCGGAGGTCGCCGTGGCCTGGACGTCCCTCGTTTACCACATCGGATGCGTGGCACTCGCCCTGCCCTCCTCCTGGATCATGGAAAATATGGGTCTTCGTGCCTCCGTGATCCTCGGCGCGGTGGGTACTTCCATAGGGTCCTGCGTCAAGGTCTTCAGCGTGCGTCCTGACAGGTTTGGCTACGTGCTAGTCGGTCAGACGTTCCCAGCCTTCTCGCTGGCCTTCTTCGTCGCCGTTCCGTCGCGTCTCGCCTCCACCTGGTTTAGGTACGAAGAGGTGTCCACCGCCTGCTCGGTCGGGGTTCTCGGAAGCCAAGTCGGCATTGCGCTGGGCTTTTTCATCCCGCCCTACGTCGTGGACCCGAATAACGTACAGATGACCCTGACTACGCTGTGTGTGGCGGTCGCTGTCGTCAGCGTCGCGTGCCTGCTCGTCGCGATCGTGGCTTTCGAGGACAAACCCGAGCATCCTCCAAGCTTCTGCGAGATGCTGAACCGCTACACCGAAAGAAAGCCCACGTTCGTCGAGGCCCTGAGTCAGCTTATGGCAGACCGGGACTTCCGCTTGCTTCTCCTTTCGTACGGAATCAACACGGGCGCCTTCTACTCCATCTCGACTCTTCTCAATCCCGTTGTGATGCGCTACTTTCCCGGAGAAGAGAATTTTGCCGGTCTGCTGGGTGTCACCCTCGTCGTATCGGGCCTGCTGGGCTCTTGGGCTGCCGGCTGGGTTTTAGACAGGACTGGCAAGTACAAGGAGGTCTCCGTGGTCACGTACGCCTTCTCGACGCTGGGCCTGATCGCGTACACGTTTGTGTTGTCGCTGCGCTCGCGATGGCTCACCGGGATCGCATGCTTCTTCCTGGGCTTCTTCCTAGCCGGCTACATACCGGTTGGCCTGCAGCTGGGAGCCGAGATCACGTACCCACTGCCCGTGGGAACATCGGCCAGCGTGCTGAACATGGCGGCCGAATCGTTCGGCTTCGTGCTCATCCTGTCCTCGTCAAACGTGCTGGGCGCATATGGAGACAGAGTGTCCAACTTGGCGCTGTCGGGTTTGCTGCTAGTCGGCTGCGCCTGCATCGTCGCTCTTCGCGCCACACTCAAGAGGAAGTTGGCCACGCTACGAGTGCAGCGCAAGCGCTTGCCATCGCCTGGCGGTGGCCTCCGGGGGTAGCTGAGGTTGCCAGTTTTAACGGCGACAAGTTAAACCGCTTGAGCCATTGTCACTAATTTAGCACCGATCCTTTGTTTTATCCTTTATTTTCATTCCGTTTCTGCGACTTCCGCTCAGGCTATGGACTGCGCTGGTTCACCTGTTTTGTAATAAGGGTTTGTTTTTAATTGGACACTATCGTAAAGGGTGTATAGCGTTTTGTTCACGTTGTTTTATCGCTACAAGGCAAATTTCTGTATTACGGGATAAGTGTAGACGGCGGCCACCTACAGCTTACGCGCCACTGATGTATCCTCTCGCAATGTGATAGTCGTCACTTAAGCGTTGCTGGTGTACGGAGTCCACGCCATGCGTGTATGTTCGTTTGGCACAAGATCTCGCGTTTATTTTCTAGTATGCTGTATTCTCTAGATAAGCACGACACTGTAAATGCCTCTGTTCCCCCTTAGCGCTAGTGAGGGAAAACAGCCTATGCGCATAGGCATAAATGGACGCCGTTCGTCGCTTGTCGATTGAAGGACTACGTTTATGCATAGTTAGTTTTGATTGAGCGAGAACATAACCACACTCATGAGCTCTGCGCCGGTGTGTAATGGGTAATAACACAGCTGATAGGAACAGCTTACAATTTACTTTTTTCTTTGTGTTCGGAGGTAGATCTCTGTCCTTCATTAAATAAGTATTGCGGGAACTCTCAAAGTGTTCCTCCATAAGATAATATTACGATGGTCCTTTAAGGCGGTGGCCCGTGGGTCGTTCGCTTCTGACATGGTGGAATTCTGAGCTGCAACGCGAGGCTGCAGACTGGTTGGGAATAAGACACACTTGACACACTAATCTACGTGATTGTGTACCACTTCTTTTTCTTACTCTGTACTTCGTGTGCGCTTTGCGTCTTTTCAAATCCTGACTGTGGGCTCATGCTGCAACACAGTGTTTCATGTATCTTAATCATCATCGTAGATTTAATATATGCCAGGACCTTAACTTCTTGGCAGTCTCGCCTGGGACTACCGCCAAATGGTGTTGCTGTCTTACCGAACCAAGCCGTAGTTTGCAGATATAAGCGCAAGCAGAATGAGCCGAACACCTCGAACGGTGCGTGGTGGACAGTATAAAAAGATTCCAGATGAAATACTGCTGCTATCATAGTGGTAGCGAATAGTGGTACCCTCAGCTCTAGCGTTAGCGAACTACTCTGTAGTCGTAGAGGTTTCTACTAAAATTACCAGAGGGTAAGCAGCAGTCACGTGCACCGCCTGTACAGAGCCTCATGCTTCACAGGTGTTAGGTGGTGCACACATTTATCAAAACATCGTACTTCTGGCTTCAAACAGCCATCTAGTTTCTCGTTAATATTTCAATCTCAGATTTGCAGCGTGATAATGATTGGGGCCATTCTCTCTCCGAGTTCTATAATCGCTTTGTTTTCCGAATATCGCAAATAAAAACTCTAGAAAAAGTGACTCGCCATCCCGACCCTGCGAAAGTGGGTGTCCAGCGAAGCTGTTGCAAAACCATCACTACAACTGCTGAGGGGGGTATGCAATGCTTTATTGATGGTTCGGATGCTTGTTTTGAGGTTG
This sequence comes from Dermacentor andersoni, assembly GCF_023375885.2. NCBI lineage: Eukaryota > Metazoa > Arthropoda > Arachnida > Ixodida > Ixodidae > Dermacentor > Dermacentor andersoni. Next base: position 90,115,884 of record NC_092817.1, on the reverse strand, counting down.
TCCTCTATTGAAACGTAAGCTGTTCTGTACGTTGCATGCATGATTTCAATGAATGTATGCACTGTTCGCTTCACTTTACTGAATGCGTGTATAGCCTTTGCATAACGAGGGGCATGAATCATGCTTGCTTAGGAAGGTATGAGCCATTGCTAGTGATAGTTTTTGTTGACGGACGGACGCGAGAAATGCCGACCACCGAGAGGCTAACGGCTTCGCTGTAATACATTTAAAATGGTCATCATCGAGAGTGGTGCTATCTAAAAGCGATTGAGGTCTAGCGACGCGCATATTCTGGAATGTTGAAACTTAACTATGCAGCCGAAATCGCACAACAAAATGGTAAAACATTTGCCGTCGTAAAACGTTTAACTCCTCTAAAGAAATGTTGCGCGACTAGCGCGAAACACATCTGAACGACAAAGAACAATTAAAGCAGCTGCAGTTTTATCTTTTCAACGAAGCCATGCCGAATCGTAAAATCAAAGAAAAAAAAACAAAAAGGAAAAAAATACGCAGATGCAACGCACGTTTTCGAATTTATGTGAGGCGAAGTTATTGTGAAGCGGTTAATGAAAGTCTGTGTATTTGCCAACTTAATTCCTGCGCATTCGGCGTAATTGCAACTGGCGCACGCGCATGTACTCTATAGCGCACCTGTGCCATGTGACAACTCTCGTATTGTCTCGTCTTCGTATTTCTTGATTTCCTTTTTTTTAATTTTATATGCACCGCCCTCTTCTTGGCCTATTCACCGTTGTGGGTCCATGCCGTATTATGGAAATCCTCATCGTCACCATCATCAACACGTGTCGATCACCTCAGAGCGCTTGTTGGCGTTGACACGATAGAAGCCTATGCACGACTGGGTCCTAATGTTTAACAGAGTATAGCGTAGAAATGTTACAAAGGTTTGTTTAATAAAGTACTTGTGCTCTGTTGCGAAAAGAATATTTAGGTATCAGTTGTTTTATCACTGAGTAGTTTCGTAGAGTTTTATCACTGAGTAATTCTGCAGACATTTAATAATGAGTAATTGTTTCGCCACAACGGTGAAACACTGAATGCGTTAGCAATGTGTCAGAATTTTTGCATGAAGTGTAAGACTCGCAGCTGTAGTGGCAGTATGAATTGAAGTAAACACAAGCTAACTAAATCAAAACGAGCTGTTGTCCTAGGGATCCTCTGTTGGAATCCTGCCATCGGACACTTTCATTTATGTTATTAATTAAAGCCAACGTCTTTCTCAGCGACTTTACCACCACCTCTCCACATCGGGTATGTTTCAAACATCTTTCCTGGGCCGTTCCCGGAGGTTGAGCACTGCCGAACCTCTTTGGCACTACCGTTCCAATGAAATTAAATTATTTTCAGGTTTGAGCTCTGTCATTGTTTCGCACTTTCAATATTTAGGTCTGAGAAGATTTAAGACAAAAAAAGCACACTCGGTCGGTGTTTTGTTTCACGCCGTCTGTTTCTGGGCAAAATTCTCAGGAATAACTTTGTCAAGAATGTAAGATCTGGTACGAGCAACTTTAGTGATAGGATGATGTGGCAATATAACCCGCATATACCGCATGCCGTACTACATGGCATGGCACATAGCACACGTATACCCAAACATATACGCAATCTGAAGGTGACGACGACGACGGAAAAAAATCGCTTGGAGTGTCTATATAATTTTTATCGCAATAACAAGGCCTGTAACCTGTACATTTATCAGAGTAGTAAAGATTGTAGGGCTGTCCCGCATGCCAGAGAGACATCGGCAGCAGCGCTCTGCCAGCAGCTACGGTCAAGAAAGTCACGGAGGGTCCGCAATGAAAGCTTCACTTTATGAGTCTATGCACTATCACCGCCGCTGGTACTACTCTTCGCTCCCATAATGATTGGCTGAACGACTGCAGCGCCCTATTTTCGTCTAGTAGGTTTAGTTGGAAGCACTACGCCTCCAACAATGCGCGGTCATAGGCAAAGCGGTGTAATACATGCGCGGTCATCCTCTGATTTGTCACTCAAACCAGCTTTCACTTCCGCAATATCTGCCTTCTTGGCTTCCACGTTCGATTTTTTTTTTCTTCTCTGCACGCTTTTGCAACAATTCCGGGCCGCTCAGTTCGGTCGGCTACGGTCATCTAACCACCGTCTATTAGTATAGTAATTCGAGAAGACGGCAATTCTGTTCGGGTGCCATGATCTCGTGCCACGATGGTAAGTGTTCTATGCCAATTCTTTTCGTTGTCGCGCTTCGTCAGTGACCATGACGGCATTCCGCCTACGTTGCCTCCAAGATCGGTCTGTCGTAAGTGGTGAACGATAAGTAAGTAGTACAATCGGGGAAAAGAATATTATTTACATTACACCGTATTAAAGAACAGGAAGGGAGGAATAAATTCGGACCGCCACAGGGCTCATCTGTCTGAAAGCAAGAGCTGCAAATGACAGCCAAATGTAGGCCAAAACAAGCCACGTGTTGCTCCTAAGGATCTAACTTAAATTCTTGGCACCCAATTCACAGAGCTTTTCGTTACCATTGCCAGGCTGTCCTCGCAAATGTTCAGCATTAGGAATGGCTGAAATTGTCTCGTACGAACAACACCATACCGTAAGAACTTTTTGTGAATACAAGCCGTGATCATTAAAGATTACGTCTAAACTGCGTATATTATTGCGAATTTCGTGAAACGGATTAACTTGCTCACGAAAAAAAAAGAACGTTAGAAGACCCTATACGATCGTTATCTCTAGTTACATTGCCACATCAATGTAGCCAGACAGGCTGCGTACCGAGGATTTTTTTCCAGTCAAACAAAGGTAACATTTCTGTGCAACTGAGGGCAAGAGGGGTGCCTTTACTAGTACAAATTTGTATATATATATATATATATATATATATATATATATATATATATATATATATATATATATATATATATATATATATATATATATATATACATATATATATATATATATATATATATATATATATATATATATATATATATATATATAATGCCCACAGTTTGCCATAAAGACGAGTAAACCCGCTAAATACATTGAAATAAGGTTTATCTCACAGGTATCTCGCGTCTCCTTTGCTTGACAAACGAGGAACCACATCAAATGGACTCGCGCAAGAAAGAAGGGAAGGAAGAACACTGCCAAGAACATGTAAGCAAGCAAACGCGTAAAATAAAGATTTCCAGTAGCGGCCTTTTTTTAGTTAGCTCTGGAAGAATTATAGAGAAATATATATTTGCGGAACAATCACAGTTCTTTTGGATCCCTCGTTTACTGCTCTACCAAGTGCCAAAACCGACTCGTATTGTTACTTGGAAAGTTGCGTAACAATGCGTGGCCGTCAGACCCGTACAACAGCGTAAAGCACAGGACGCTGCGGTTCTACACTATCTGCGCCCACAGCGGAAGGTTAAAAAAATACCCACATAAGCGCAGCAGAGAAGTGGCTACGTCAGGCGGTTAGACTGATAACGGTAGAAACGTCATTCAAAACACACAGAATCGTGCTTCGTTTCCGGCGGCGTTTTCTCTACTTCCTTCTTAAATAAAAAGATGTTGATCCATAAATATTTTGACAAACAACGGTTAAATGTGTGTATTTTTGCTTTTTCTTCCTGTCTGGCTGTTGCCTCGGCTCTCTCCCTTAGAAGATCGCTGAATTTCTCAACTCCTTGCGACTTTTGTTTGAAGTTGCCAATTTTGCATGAAATGTGCTGTACAATTAGGGGAAACGCCAGACGAGGTTACGGATGACATTCATATTGCTTACGGGTTTAATGGCTATTGCGGGGTTTGATGATGGACACTGTTTCGCATAATTTAATTTTCCACCTTCTCTAACATGTGTCACGGTTATATGGTTCCGAGGGTCTGTCAGCGTCACGGCAAGCCGTCACTCGAGGTAAAAATCAAGCAAAAGGAAAAGTTAAACGGAACTGGCGTTGTCTTTGGCCGCAATTCGTTCCACGATCATACAGACCAGCTGACTACGAACTGAATCCCTTTCCTGGTCCATGGATCAGTATAAACAAAGAAAGTTTAACTAACGAAGCAATAGCGATGCGCGTCACCGTTGCAATAGATGGTGACAACTGAACGCATCTAAAGTTAATCGCGCGGGCACCGAATTGATGAGAAAACTGGCCTTCACACCCCAGGAGATGCCGATAAGTATACCGCTATCCAAAAGGAGTGAAAAAGGCAGCAAAATGTTGATCGCCTAATAGTTGTCAAGTCTCAAGATTGATTTGATGGCGCTTTAGGAATGTGTGTGAGCAGGGGTGGTGTGGGTAGGTGGGGGTGGAGATGTTGTGGTACGTGCCTGTAGCCAGGAGAGGTACATAAGGATAGCGAAATATTTAGGGCGTGCTATTGTCGATTAACTTTGTGGTTTGAAATGAAGCGCCCAGTGCACTTTAGAATTTGATCATGGTAAAACGACGCACAAAATGTAAGACTATGCCTTGAGCTAAACGTTTCTCGGACTAAAGATGCATTGAAAACCATGAAGCTTCTGCCCCTGCCTCCCAGGCTTCCACAAAATAAATACTGCACGAAACGACAACAAGCGACGGGTGAATTCTCAAGCGATTTGACGAAAGGAACGAACCCGACATCGCTTACAATTGGTCACTGTGGCAGAACGAAAACGCTGGGAAGCTGCATTTTCTTTTTAGAGCGGAGCCTATAGCGCAGCTCTTAAGCGTCCATACCAGCGTCGAGCATCCTACCTCGTAACCGAGCGAACGAGCACAATGAAAGATGAGAGCGAACGCGGAGCGCCACGGGGGATGAAAGACGGAGATAGCGAATATAGGACGACGAGAAATGTGCACATCAGGGTAAAGCGGGACTATGAGGCGGAAAGCGGAGGAGGAGGGTAGGGCGAAAGCGTGAGAAGAAAAGCGTAGTGCCGTGCACGACAGGCTTTGCGGCGACGATGGTTACGAAATGGCACCAGAGTAGCGCGCGTCGTCTCTATGGAAACAAAGCGCTGCATGAGCGGAAGTCCGTCTGCGGCGGCTGCTGTAAATCGCGCTCACGCGTCACGATTTGCGAGGCAGTCGCGGCGCCACACTTCGCTCCGTTTACAACGTGCCGCACGAGACAGATTGTCCGCGCGAGCCAATACATCGATAAACGAAAACACGTATACAGGTGCGCTCACATTTCACATTAGGGAGTATTTTAATCGTCTGTGAAATTCTTTTTGTTATAGGAAGTTTCAGCAAGTGTCCTTCTCATCGAAGTAGACTTGAAACATATAAAATATTTTTAAGCACCAGATGAGCGAATTTTTAACTAGATGCTTCAGCTGGAAAATAATAAAATGAAATGTTAGTAGGGAGCAGATTCTTTACTTGTGCTCTCGCATGTTTGCCAATTTTGACGAAACTAAACGAAAGTTAAAGAACAAAACAAAAAACGAAACGTTTACTTTACAACACCGTAGGTCCAGAGCGTAGATAGTGCAGTTCTGTAGCTCTTATTTGAAACCGATGTGTTATACAGGGTTCTAGGAAACGCGACTATTTCTCGTATTGCAGTTTTTCGGCATTCATGTATATTACATGAATGAAATATATCGATTCTCGCAGCTGTAAACGCTCCTAACAGAGGCAGTTTAAAGAAATATTTGTTTGATTTCATTGTAATTTTAAGGTGTTGTAGATCTGATGGATTAGTATGTACTACATCTCAAAAGTTTTGTCAATGATTTGTGACATTTTTAGGGCTAAAAAAGTCAATATCGGTTCATAGCAGTCGCTAGAAATAAGATTTTGGTTGCGCAGTAAGAGTATAATTCCGTTCCACATACATGTGAATAGTAAGAACCGGAGTTAAAATTTATATCTATTCAAAAGAACGCCTTGCAGGAGATTTTACATCAGCTACTGACTCGGCAGCGCATGGTTGCACTCTCCTTCTATTTTTTTTTACGGGTGACGCAAAGGCTTTTGCTTTGAGTGTCATCGATATAAACAACTTGTCCAAATTACCACTCCAACATCGATGTTCGTGATTGGCGGTCTTTCTGTCTCTTTGAAAGGGCTGTCGTGGGCTAGAAAATAATATGCACGCTTATCGAAGCTTAAGCGTTTTTGTCGTTCCTTGATGGGTTATACAATACCCTTGTCTCGGTGTAGGACCAGTATAGTGCCTCGGAGTAACGACCTTAACGATGAAACTCCTGATTTTGCCACGCGGGCTCGTCAGGGGTAAAGATATTGTTCGTTAACGATTGAGAGGATAGATAGATAGATAGATAGATAGATAGATAGATAGATAGATAGATAGATAGATAGATAGATAGATAGATAGATAGATAGATAGATAGATAGATAGATAGATAGACAGATAGATAGATAGATAGAGAGAGAGAGAGAGAGAGAGAGAGAGAGAGAGAGAGAGCAAGGACAGTAAAGGAAGGGTGGTCAAACAGACGAGCACCCGGTTTGCTACCCTGCACGGGGGGGGGGGGGGGGGGGGCTGGGAGACAGGGGAATAGAAAGAGGAAACGGGAGAGAGAGAGAGAGCGAGCGAGCACTGAGTGCGTGTGGGAGGATTGTACAGGGACCCAATAAACGGTCTCTTAAGCTGGTGCACTTCAAGTAGTGTACTAGTGCAAGAATCGCTTTTCGTGCCAGTGACGGGTGTAACCGCGGTCCGAGTATCTTTGACTCGGAGAACGGTCTTGAATTCAATCTGTTTAAAGTTGTCCTCAGAGAGAGGCATTGTATGTCGTAGCGAGGGCAGGTACATAATAGGTGCTCGATGGCTTCCTCGTACCTATATGAGCCGCACATCGGGCTCTCAACCATTCCCATACGATAGGAGTAAGCATTCGTGAACGCCACTCCCAGCCACAAGAGGCACAGCAAGGCTGTTTTGCCGCGGGAGAGGCTAGATAGCAGTTGTAGCCGTAGCATGGGGTCTAGTTTATGCAACAGGCAATTGAAGGCACTTGAACTTCAGAAATCATGCGAGTTTTTGCGTCCAAGCAGTCGAAGTTCCCTGGCAGCATCCGATCTCGCCAAAGGTATTGGACGCGTCTAGGTGTCTTCGTGGGCAGACCGGGCAGCCCTGTCAGCAAAGTTGTTGCCGACAATGCCACAGTGAACAGGAATCAATTGAAAGATAATGTTGTGCCCTGTGTCCAGAGCATGGTGGTGTACTTCCCAGATGTCGGATATCATCTGCTCGTAAGTTCTCTGAGGTAATGCAGACTTGATGCTGTGAAGAGCTGCCTTAGAGTCACAAAACACAACCCATTTTTCTGTCGGCTCATCGGTAACGTACGTCATAGCGGCATAGAGAGCTGCAAGTTCTGCCGACGTAGATGTAGGCATGTGTAACAATTTGAATTTGACTGTAACCTACTTAGCTGGAACGACGAATTTCTTATAATGGAGTTGAAGCAGCCATCGCGATTTGTCGAACCATAACCACTGCATGGAGGCTTAGCACGGAAAGAGCAAATTCAGTAGATATACCACGGCTTGCGATTCGTTCACTGAATCGTCACCTAAAGCTCACGCGGGGTGAAACCGCAGGCGTTTCCGTCATTCCTGTGCGGCAAAAATAAAATCAGTTTTCGCTCGTCATTTAGAACGAATGAGAACGGTTCATTGCTCAACTCGACTCTCCCCGTAATCAATCTGTGCGGCGATTGGTCAATGATTACGATGGCAGGTTCACTCTGTTCGATAAGGCAGCTCCGGTTGAGCGTGACAGCATCGGAAAGGGTCATTCTTTGAACATAGAGGAGCGCGATAAGAAAGATCGGAAGCTGGAGTTCCTTTGTGTTATTATCTTTTAATTTCCTCCGCTCACCTTGCGTCTCTCATAGCACGGCTGTAGGTTAGGAGACCGGTGTCAGCTTCCTCTCTATTGGGAAGAGGACATGCGCCGATCAGTTTTGCACGTGACTGCGCACAGTGCGACCGTCCGTCGTATGTCAGCGTCGTGCCCGGAAGGGGTGCAATTTTAGACAGGGTTCAGCTCGGGCGGCTGGCTGCGTCTCAAATTTTGATCGCTGGCGAGCCATCGACCAGCTCTGTCGAGAAGCGTTCGCTCCGGCTCTCCGGCTCCGTATTGACAGAGCAGCGGAGGAAGCCTTCATCCCTTGGAAACAGGATCGAGAAGCACGACGACGCGCGAGTGAGCGAAGTGCGTTAAATGGGGCGTCCGGGAAATTAACGGGACGTCTCTCTCGGGAAACTGGAGCATTGCACGACTTACACGGGACGACTGAACGTGCACGCCCTGCCAGCAAAGTGCCCTCCTCTATCGAGCCGCCGCCTTTTCGAACCCTGTAATCTCCCCCACGAAGCACAAGCGGGACCGACCTGGTGAATGGCGTTCCCTGCTATTGCCGTTGAAACTTGTCTATTAAAAGCTGTGCCCTTACGTGTGCAATAGGAGGAGAGAAAAAAAAAAGAGCAATGGCTGTCTCACGCAAACAGAGTGAAGAAGGGGTAACACTTCACTGCCGATAAGTACGGCCCTCTATACTGCTCAGACCAGATTTTACACGGACGAGCGACGGCGGTTCAGGACCTCGGACATGTTTGACCTTGCACATTCGGGAGAAAACAGAAAAAGTGTGTCTTACTACAGAGAGCACCTTTCCCCGGAAAGAGTAGCTTATAAGGCTCGCTCGAGGACGATATGCTCGAGACGTTTAGAGCGAAGTGGGGCGGGTGCCAAAAGCCACTCCATACAAATGAAAAAAAAAAAGGAGTTATTACACGGCAGATCGCTCGCCGATTATGTGATCGACAATGTCGGAGCGGAGGTAAGAGGAGTTTCGCTCATACTTCTGTCGTAACCTTCTTTCTTTTTATGTTTTCTTCTTTTGTTTTCTTTTTCCTCATCTCGACATTACCGCTTTAGTTTATGACGTCAGCGTCGTTGGACTTTGCCGAAGTGCACGCATATTCCAGAACCAGCTGCGCACATTCGGTCGCCGTTCATGTTTTATGCAAGTGTACACCTTGGGCGGTAATGCATGGGGTATTCAGGTGTCAGAGCAGCGTAGATGTTTCGAAGCGCACATTTCATATTCATATTTCTTTTACAGCGAAGCTGTATATGGCTAGGACATTTCCGTCGTCCGTCGTCTGCGAACAACCCGCGAACTGGCTCGTAGGCGCGCCTCGGCTCAACCGCGCTAACGCGCTCGTGCCACTGGTCACGCGTTCGTCGTCGTCGTCTCCTTCCACAGCTGGCTCCGTTGCCGCTCAATGCCTAAGGCGGTACGCATAAAGTTTCATACATGTATGAAACTCTAGGGGGTATGAGCCATTCATTGGCAAGACGAAACTATGCTCATCATCATCATCAACTATCATCATCAGCAATGGCTCGTGCATCGTCGTCTTCTCCCACAGCTGGCTCGTTTGCGCCCTTCGTACAGCCGCCGCCGTCCGGGCGTGCGACGTTTCGTCCACCACCCAAGAGCTAGAAAGCGCGGCGTTTTGTGCCGATGTGTGTGCCGTGAAGAGCGTCGGCGGGACGGTCGTTGCCACCGTGTACGTTCGAGCTGCCTCTTCTAGGCGCGACGTAGATGACTTTCTGAACGACCACTTTGGGTGGCTGCTCGATCTGGCCAATGACGATCAAACTCCAGTCCTAGTTGTTGGCGACTTCAACGTGGACGTGTCGCCTCGTTTACGCTCGAACGGTTCGGGCTACAGTGCTACATCGATCTCAAGGTGCCGACGACCGCGAGGCGCTCGTGTTTGGAATGAAATTTCGCCAAGAACCTGTCCATCATTGTCACCGAACCCTTGGCCGTGTACCATAGCGACCACAAAGCTATAGTACCTTGCGTGAAATAATAGACAACACCAAAATATTTATATATCTATGTGTTGTACATTATACGATCTATATAGCTTCGTTGGTCATCCACCTTTACAGAGTGGAATGGCTGCCGAACCCTCTTATTCGCAATAGTCTATGCGTTTACATGGGGGGGAAATGGCCGCGGGCAGCTATGAATTTTTTTCTTATTGTCGATTTGTTTAGCGTGGCGAGTGGAAAGATGGTGCGATGGCCCCAAGAAGTGTTTTTGTTGCGTGATGGCCTGGGATGGCGGTTGTCGTTGTTGCTATTCTTGCGTGATAAATTGGGAACGTACAGACGAGAGTGTTCGGTTGTTCCTGCCTACAACATATGCTACTTGTTTCTTTCATTTGGTTTTCAATCAGTATAGACTACGAATTAACAAACATTGGACAAAAACATCACTTTAGGTTTCGAGAGCGTTATTCGATTTAATATTGGACGTGTTTTGTAAAATAATAAAATGTGCGTTTGTCGCCATGGAACCCAAGAAACGCCCGCTTCTGTGGTTAAAGCCAACACTATTCGTAACACCACACACACACTCGTGCGCCTACGCGCACCAGCCCGAAAGCGCGAGCACGCAAGCATGTTAAGCTAAAACTAGGAGTCTGGTCGCCCCCACCTCGCACATACTCCATAAAATGTTCAAATAGTGCGGAAGAGTGATGGTCCGCTGGCACTCGGGCAGTTCGCACCTCGAAAAAGGGAAGCACAAAATACCTCTGCAGCAAGCGGGCGCAGTCATCGACGCGGAAGGGAAACCACGAGCCACATGCTGGGGAAAGAATCAGCACCGAGCGAACTTGCAGATGCAAACGAAGCTGGCCGCCGTTGGCGTGGAACCACGCTTGCCGCCAAAGTGAATGAATGTGGTGCGCCGGAATGAGCCGCGGTCATTTCTCACAGTGAGCGGGCCGCTTGGGTTTTGCTTAAAGGGATTCGGCCGGCGGCGCTGTGCTAACGCCTCGTTGTAAATTGCCGCAGCCGCCGCCGAAAAGCAGGGACCACAACGAGCGGTGCAGTAGAAAGAAGCTACTCGCAAGCGACAGCGAGGCATGCGAAAAGGAAGAAAGAGAAAAAATAAAGATAAGAGAACAGATTTTTCTATGAGCTTCTCTCTCCCCCTCCCCCCTCCTCCTCCTCCGTACACAAAACTTCAAGTACGAAATGAAGGTCATACATTGAAAGGGGGACGCCGAGAATGCGGCAAGCGGCTGTTAATGCATTCGGATGAAGTGGAGGCAACTGGCAACGCACAAGATGTTCCCGCTTGGTCGATTGGTGGCATGGCAGTGATATTGTTGCTCCCGCCTCTTCTTTCTCGCATCCTTACCCGGCCTTCGTAATGGGACCGCCATGCTAATTTTTTGAGTGAGTGAATTTCGACGCCTCGGGATTGGCTGCGAAAGTATTTTCTTCCTTCGTGCTGAGACTCGGTGCGATTTCGCGTTGACCCTGTGCCACTAAGTAGTGGCATTTCGTGGGTCTTCGGCTGAACGAGAAGCGTAAAAAATAAATGTATTCAACGGTTGGTACGTGGGGGTTGGTGATACAGCAGAACACGTGGGTCGAATACCATCGCACTGTTGCTCAGTGTAAAAAGGAAGGCGTCGCTTAATGAAGGGAGCAGGTGGTTTTAAGAAAAGAAGGTGTCTGGCTATTTCATTTCGGGAACGAAATAGGTAGACGCGGAGTATGAACGGTTGATCGGCATTTGCCTGACACAATGAGCGAAATGTATCAGGGAGGCCGAGGACCTCGATTTATATTACACCGAGTAAAGCCAACAGGCACAGGTAATTTCCTCTCTGTGCTTTCTAAGCTCAAAACTACAAAGCAATCTTTTGCGTTAGTGATTGCGTGTACCGCATTCAGCCCCATTTAGGTGTCGCGGTTTATACCAGTGATCGAAACCCTCCCTATGCAATGAGCGATTTGTATCGGGGAACCGAGGGCCTCATCTTATTTTCCTAATAAACAAAACGGGAGCGTGCCAATGAATCCCGGTGCCGTAATGGTCTTTTTTGTAATTACTTCTCCCAAATATCTATGCTGGTAACTACAATGCGTACAATGTACAAACGTGGCTGCGACTTCCCAAACAGAGGCCATCGCTTCTGAAATGGTTGCTGTTAGATGCGATAAGACCTGCACGGAGTCATAGAGCCTTCGTAAATTTAAGTAATGTTCGGTGCACAAACCATGTGGAGCGGGGTCGAATGTGCTGGGCTTGGAAGGACAAGCGACCGTTTATACAGGGATCATATGCCTGCGATACGGGCCAGCCGACGTCTCGTTAGGCTGGCATAGGTCACGCTCAGCGGCAGTATATGCGGGAACGTGATGGTGTGGTGACGTGACGTAGATGTTAACATCGGAGTCGCCAAGTTTAAAAGGTACCTTCAGCTCGAACTATTTCCCACTGAACTACGAGTGCACCACAGCAATGCACTAATCAGGCACCCACGGAGTCGATTCTGTACATAATGACAATTGTTTCATTAAAGTTGTTCAATTTAAATGCTAGCATTTGAGAGCGGGTTCTTATTTAGGCATTGAACGTTCACCCGCGATATCACAAGAATAAAAATTATCTATTTCAAAATTTGACGGATCACATTTAATCTCTGTAAACGAACAAAAATAGAGGCTGCAATTTTATAAATTGCATCCCTTAGACCGTTTAACGAGGACAAATCAATATGTTTACAGTTAATTATATAATTGTTGGAGCTATAATAAAAGAAACGTTGAAAAAGAATCATAAACAAACAATACGGCATGCCTCATAATAATAGCATAGTGTTAGCGCGTAATACCCAATAATTTATTATTATTATTTTTTTACTCTGCCTGTTGTAAACAAGTCTATATGTTTTCCTCCCCAGGTCAAACGCACGCGAATGAGAATGTGGGGCTTTTTTTTTTCCTGGAACATTCATACTAGCACGCTGTTTACCTCCGCAGCTTTTCTTTCATTCTCACAGAACAGTCGTCCAAGAAAATAACTCAATCAATCAATCTTTATTTTCATTCTGTCAATAATACAGAAAGAAAGATTGTGACAGAAAGCTGTTTGTCAGAACAGCTTGACTAGACTTGACTGTTTGTCAGAACAGCTTCCCCGAATATAGTGCAATGCCGGGTCGACTCGCGGCGGAGGTGCAGTTCACCATTATGGGCCCACATACGCAGCTTCGCTGGTCAACCTTGTTCACAGGGTGGTAGGGCTCTGAGATTTTTCTTCTTCTGTTGGCGCTGCGCGGTATGCTGGTTGGAGTTTTGAACATAGAAGCGTGGTCTCAGTAATAAAATTTGTTTGCAGATGCCCCTTGTCCTCCGTGCCGTGTCAAAACACCAGGTATTACAATGTCGAAACAGCGCGTCGGCTTTAACACGGCCTGTAAAAAAAAAGATATTTCTATGCTGTGAGATTGCGAGGCAGGCATGTTCGCTGAAGTTTATTCGGAGTGCATATAAAGCGCGGCGAGTATTGGGCACGCAAGTAACGAGGAAACGACAAGTGCGCTCTGACAGCTAAGGACAAGTTATGAAATAAGCGCGCCTTGTATATATACGCGAATAGAAAAAAAAAAAAACGATACAGAAACAGAAAAAAAATGTAGATAAAGGGTGCGTGGGGTGGCATGGAATTCATGAGCTTGTCAAACGCATATAGATACGTTGCAATTCGGTATGGGAACTATGATGCGTGTATGAGTGACATATACAGTTAAACTGATTCAACACGTGTTTTTAGCGCACGTGATGGCCCATTGGCTAAATTGACGTGTATGATACGAAGATATAAAGCGGGGGGGGGGGGGGGATGTCAATGGTATAGCACTGAAGTTGCGGAAACCGGACGCGGTAAGTCCAGTGCACTTCCCGCCTACTTCATCGTCGTCGTCGTCACCATAATTAACATCATGATCATCATCATTAGGATCGTCAGCATCATTTCATTTTGTTTGGAAATTTTGCAAATGTCCAAGGAAAGAGGCGTCATCATCATATCCAGGTTTTGACATTTTCGTTACGTTAGCTAGCTCCCGTTTTTTCTTTATAGAGGAGGTTCACTTGCGACGATTGTACAATGCTACCGTGATTAATGCGCACGCAACTGGATGACGATGATAAGGACCCGCACGAACAATACTGTTTCTGTCATACAATTTATTTATTGTTCCTGATCTATGGGCTTCAGCGTGGCAGAGCAAGCAGGGTTTGAACAGCACCTTGCGGACAGCAGCAACCCTCCACAGCCACTGTGCCAGCACGACGAGTTCAAGACAACAGGGGTTACGGGCTGCGCGAAATATGCGAGAAAATTGGAGAATTCTGGCTACCGACACGGGGAGCAGCCCGCCACACATTGGGCGATGAAGATGGCCAGCGGCCTTTCAAAACCGTTCCTACTGATAACATACGTATATCATATACATAATCGAAACCGCTAGGTGCCTAAATGACATACCAAGGGAGCACAAAGAAAACTTAGGCGGATTCAAGGATGCGAATCTGTAAATGCACTGCATTGACTGTCTGCGAATAAACGTTTAATCAATGCTGCATGTTGCAGAGAATATTGAGGGTAAAGACACAGGGGAGATTGCGAAAGCTACCTTGACCGCTAAAGCGGGCGCACCTTCTGTAGGACTTAGTAGAAGTGAAATAACTTACCTGGACTCTATAGCACTGCTCGAGCGCCGATTTTCATTCCGTGGGTTGCTCGTTACATTTGTCGAACTTGCGCATAATCATGTCAATTTTCGAAATAAACACTCAATTGAAAGTTGGTGCACCGTCCTGTTCTATCTTCGTCCGCGTCGCTTAGGGCTACGACCCTAGTATCGCTTTCGAGACCGCAGGCGTATTTTGTCAGTACAAACGGAACACAGGCTTGACTCACCTCCTAAACATGGTGAGCAAATAAATTTCTCCGCTGTTTGAATGTATACAAACAAGCGGTTACGTTCAAACACAGCAGGAATGTGGTCAGCAGTGATCATCTGGCATAGAAACGAACATTGTGGTAGCACATGAAGAATGAACAAGCAAGGCTTCCGGGTTGGCGCAGGTTTTGTCCAATAACTGTGGCTGGGCTAATCAGAAATGCATACACCGCGTAACACAGTTTGTAGAATGACGTCCGCATAAGTAACGCAAAAAATAAATGTTTACGAACAATAGGTTTAAAAAGCAGCAGGTTTACCTGCCATCGTTAGGGGAATGTACGACGAAAAATACAAGAAAGTATTTTTGATATATTTAACGCGCAAGGTTAAACACGGGCAGAGAGAAGGAACAACACTGACAGCGCTGTTCATTTCTACCCACGCCAACCCACCAACTACTTTAAACCCACCAATTAGACTCAACTCAACAACTAGATCCACCAACTAGTCTAAACGGTTATGATAGTAAGAAAGCAGCCTTGACAAAGTTGTAAACTTGAAGTAGGGGAACAATATTTTTGGTGCCCTTAAGTAAAAAACGAAAAGGTTAGAAAGAAAGGAATAACGTCTAACTATGCAAGCTTGAAATCGCAGTAGACTTATAGAAATGTCGCACTTTATCAGAATAGAAAGAGAAAATAGTTTTTTTTAAAAATGCAAGCAAGAGAAAGCCAGACACGGTAAAATAGTAATATAAAAGTAAATGCGGTTTGACCAAGGGGAATATCTGCCTAGCAGGTTCTGGTCACCGTGGTTACTCTTCTTCCCGGAGGGACTCACCACCACTTGGTCGCCGATTAACATCGAGGCTGGTTAGACAACGCCACACGCCTTGGAATCTGTATTGGACATCCTGCTTTTCGGACTGGTCATCTTGCTGTCATAGCCACAATTTTTTGTCGCTTCGTGCGAACTTTTCCTTTGGGCTGTGATTCCAGTGACTTCTTCCTGTCACCCACCACATCCCACGGGCTCGCGACGGTGATCGTCCGCGTGCTCTCCGGGTTTAATGGGTGATCTTTCGAGGCAATTTCTTTAAGATCTGCGCTCAGGCGTACAGCACACTTGTCACAATGTCCAAGAACATGTCTTTCCGTCTCACAGCGCGCAGACCGGATGTTGCAGCAGCGAAGACTCTGCCGAGACGAGCGCAGGAGTACGCAAGACACACGCCGAGACCGCGAGCTACCGACGGGAAGGCCTCGGTCGCGCAGAGCGAAGTCATGACGACACCGACGCCTGCAACGGCCTTGACTTAGATCAAGAGGGCGGTGCTGAACAGTTCAGCAGGGCCGCTGCTGAGCGTGGTGCTTAGAAAGCAGCAGTAGGTGCCCACCAAGAGGTAGATGGTAGTGACGAGCGCCACTAGGCCGATTCTGTCTACTGTGAACGGGTACAGTGCGTAGCACACAGCGTCCGCAATGACCGACGCCCAGCGCGTTCAAGTCTTGTCGTGGGCCGAAGACACCAGAGCAGCGTATAATAGGCGACCATGCTGGTGACAAATGAGGCGTATAGAATCAGGCTGCGACGAAACGTGACTGATGAGGCGCTCTTGTTGTTGCTGGCGGCCACAGACCTCTTGTAGTAGTCGAGGTCATGGCTTTTTACTCGCTCTACTAGCGCATCAGCGACCTCGGCAGGGAAGCCGTTCCTATTGGCCGCCGCCTTCATGGAGATCTCGGCCCCCTTGAGGTTGCGCCGAGCAAGGAGCGATCGGGGCGACTGTGTTACTAGGAAGAAACCCAGCGGAACGAGGAGCATGGGGGCGACCATGAGGCTGCAGCCCGATCCAGTTGAGAAGCGCCTGCTTTAGGGCTTCGTAGTACGCGTCGCCGAGCAAGAGGCCCATGATTCCGGACATGATGATGTGGGCGGCCTGGTGGGCGATCGTGAACACCTCGGCCTGCAGGATGCAGGTCACCGTGGAGAGAGCACTCGATGAGCCGGATGTGACGAACCTCGTGCAGAGGTATATCAGGTATGTGTTGGCGAAGCAGCCTCCGAACGCCGCAAGCAAGAACACGCACGCGGCGACACGTATCACCTGCTTCTGGCTGATGATGTCAATGGCGAAACCGGAGGCAGCCAGATAGCCGAGTACGCCGGTCATGAAGGCGGCGTTGGCCATCTGCACGAGCCACCGCCGATCACACAACAGGTTCAAGAGGCTGACAACGGTGGTGTGAGCCACCTCAGTACTGTAGTCCCACTGTTTGCACCGTACGACGCTGGTGTCGTTCAGGACTTCCGACTACACAAAGACGGTGTAATATTTCACTGACCGTTGTCCTCTACGGGGATGACAGCCTTCTTCCATTCCGTATCTGACATGCTGGTGCCGGACGACTTGCTGCACCAGTGGTCCACCTCGCTGGAGATGAGTGGGAAGGCGAGCTTGTGGGAGTGCATGACTCACACACCGAGAATGGCGGAGAACAAGACACCCTTCAGGAAGTGGCCGTACCCGAATGTCTCGGCGCAGTCGAAACTTTCGCTCGGCTTCAAGCCACCTGCTCCGGGTCGCTCTCCAAAGAGACGTGCCATGCTGGCTGTTGGCACGCTGCTCCCGTTTCTGTAGAGCTTGGGTGATGCTGCCACGAAGCTTGTTGTTTTTGTTTACAATGAAGTGTGTGGTTCCTACCGAGTATGGGGGACTGGCCACAAAGTCACAGCGTTCTTGTGGTTGTTGTTGCCTCAAAACATAGCTCGGTACCCACGGCCGCTCATGCAGTGAACGCTTCTTATTCTTCTTCGTCCCTTATTATGGCATGCCATCACGAGTGGCTCTTCGTCTTTTTCAGGTATTTGTGAAGTTATCATTAGGTGTATGTGTACCATTTGTGCAGAGCAACAACAATAATTTCTGGAAGAGAGATTGCCAAGCTATGACGGTGTAGTTAATTATCATTCTTTGGGAACTGCACGCACTTTTCAGTCTTTTTGTTCGTACTTAACCTTATTCAAGCCAACATGAGCCACTGGACATGTGTAACTGAGCATGTGCCTCTGCGTATGTGCCCGAATAGACGGCTTGAACCATTTTGTATAGGCAAGGGCACGTTGCCGGGCTAGTTGGTTTGAATTCATAATAGACACGGAGCAGCGCAATACGACAGGGGTCAAGAATAAGAAAACACAGAAATCGCGCTAACATTCAACTGAACTTTTTATTTGATCGCACGTGTTATTTATGCAATGACAGCGGATTGAAAATAACTGGGCATGTTACACTAGAGAGAGAGAGAGAGAGATAGAGAGAGATAGATAGATAGATAGATAGATAGATAGATAGATAGATAGATAGATAGATAGATAGATAGAGAGAGAGAGAGAGAGAGAGAGAGAGAGAGAGAGAAAGATACTTTGCTTACAAGAAATTCAGAGAGCTGCTGCGCCTAGTCTGCTACTCAGCACTGGGAAAGAGAGAAAGG
Source organism: Dermacentor andersoni (assembly GCF_023375885.2). Lineage (NCBI taxonomy): Eukaryota > Metazoa > Arthropoda > Arachnida > Ixodida > Ixodidae > Dermacentor > Dermacentor andersoni. Next base: position 90,097,616 of record NC_092817.1, on the reverse strand, counting down.
GAGAGAAAGGGAGTGAAAGCATTGGGATGGATGTTGACAAGAAGAGGAAAAGGAGTGAATTGTTATTAAGATTATTAAGAATCAAAATTAAGGAATCGATATCTACAAAAATGGAGCCACGATAGGAAAGCCATGCGCTTTCTGCTTGACCATGCTGACACGTGATCCTCTTGCCTTGTATCCGAAAGGGTATCAGCCACATTTTAATTGCTTCTAGTGCTTTGTTCCTTCAAGTGCGGTTTTGCTTTTCAGGGACCATGAATGCCAGTCTCCGATCTCGGCCAGTGCTCGCCCTGGTCAGCCGGTTTACCCACTGAGTCAGTGCTCCTGGAGTGTTTCCTTCGGAAAGTAGTGAGTACCTGGCCCGTGGCGCTCGTTCGTACAGTTGGTGGATCTATTCAGTCAATTTTCCAGGAGAACCTGCGCAGTATAACCGGACGTTTTCTTGACATCTCGAAAGGGAGGCGTTTTGGCTAGACTGGCATTCTCTGTAAGTCGTCTAACGTACAGTGACTCAGGGATTTGCTTGACTGCAGAAGATTCGATTTTGTTCGATTTAGTTTGATTTAGTTTGATGTCTTTAGTGCGTACAGGTCTCGTCGACGTGATGAATTACCGCCGTTTTCTGACGTTGCGTAACAGACAAGCGAACTAGGTGTGGCCCGGAAACATGTTCTCCAATCGTGGAAGGCTAATGGTGACAAATGCGTAGAATCGGAAAGAAATGTGTTTTATTTTGTTCAGCCTAATTAGATAATCGGATAATCTGTGTGTGTGCACGTTGTCTTGACATGTGAAGCTTTCGCGGTTTTCGCGACGCCTCGTGACACACAAGTGAAATAGGCATGCCCTCCAATATGTTTGAGGAATCACAGGGTACATTTAGCACTAGCAGATAGTCAAGAAAGAGATCACGCTACAAAGGCGCAAAGAAGGGATGAGGCGAGCGGCGGAGGGGAGTTCTATAGAAACCTAGGCGCTGCGTGTCGCCGACGTAGTAGCTGGGCGATCAACATCCTTTGCAAGGAAGAAGAGTCGGCACTTCTGTGTATTTTCTGCGTGGTCTGGGCGGTGGAAGAAATTATAAATTCGTGGTCGCGGGATCTAATCCTGGCAGCTACGGCCGCGTTTCGATGGGGGTGGAAGGCAAGAACACCTGTGTACCAGGAAATGGGTGCACGTTAAAGAACCCCAGGTGGTTAAAAGTAATCTGCAGTTTCAGTATACGACGTGCCTTATGAGCATACCTTGGGTGTGGCACGTAAAACCGCATAATTGAATTTTAATGGAAGAAAGATGATCCGTAATTCTCCTGCGATTTTATGCAGTTGACTTCCGCAAACAACTTCTATGTGAAGTGAAGGAGCACGGTGCAACAGCGGCGTTCGAGCGCAGCTAGCGAGTACACGTCGAAGCTAGTAAAATCGGCCAATTTCAATGCGAAAGCATTATATGCGCGATTACGCGAAAATCTGGCGTTGTAGCCGGCGGCGTGACCAAATGATGGTACCAAAAGTGGCCGGCGGCACGGAGTAAAACCACATAAATAAAACTGTAGTTGACGTCAGCTTTCCCTGGGATGTTCCTGAAAACAAAGTAAATTAATGCCTGTGTAAAGAATATTAGGTAAATTTCGATCTGGGTGCGAATCGAAATTGGGCCTCCGGGGTGCGAGACGAGCCCGCTTCCCCGATGACACGGCGTCTTTTTTCTTTCTTTATCGCCTTTACATAATTTACACAGAAATATATTGTACAATCGCACCAGCCCAGCAAGGGCTGAGGAGAGAAACAATCAAAACTCTGGCATGTGCATCAGACCTTCCAACTTAGGAAGCCAGCCACGGCGGCTGCGCGCTTCTGGTTGAATAAATGTGTGTCTAGTACGTGCGTCATTGCGCACGTCACGTCGCAGCCGTCTGGCTGACTAAACGTGTGGCCTTGTGCGTGCATCGTAATGGTATAGGAGGTGGCACACGTAATGACTGTAAAAAATGAGTGTATAAAATAAAGTGGCAGTTTCGCCCGAAAGGCGAAGCTACGATTGCGATAGGAAATTATTAGACAGCTATACGAAGTAAGCATATTAGTTTTATCGGCCGTATAAACTTGCAAACATTCGCTTAATAACTAAATTAACAAGCACGGTGTCACGCGATCACGAGTTAACATGAACATACCTCACTCGATGACCGTGGAAACTCGTTGTCAAAGCGCTGGAGTGAGTAAGCGCAGCAGCAGCAGCAGCAAGCGAATTGACTTTCGTGCTGTCTCTCGCTGCAACGCGAACTAAACGTCGAAAGCACAGCACATACGAAGCTACCGGCACTCCGCTTACTTTGTCCACATCGCAGATTGCTTTGAAGATGAGGCCCGCGCGGGGCGCACTTTTGCCACGTCGTAGATCGCTTGCAAGATGCGGCGGCCGCGCGACCGCCATGTAAGCAGCCGCCGCCGGACTAGAACGCCCCCCCCCCCCCTCCCTCGCCTCCCGCCCGTGCCTCGCGCGCGACGGAAGACGGCGCGCTTCTCCGCCTTCCTCCCTCGAGCCGCGATCGTCGGCTAACCCTCGCAAACTTTCACTTGCACGTACAGCGCACGGCACGCGGCGGCCATGTTATCGCGTTTGGACTTGATACGGAAGAACACGGGGACGGCAGAAATGCGCTTGGAGTGTCTATATATTTATTACAGCAATAAAATAATTAATGTCCATTGTAATGCCGCTGAGTGGTCCTTAGAGTTATGAATTCCTCACGGTCAAGCCAGCACGTTGACATGACTGGCGCGTTTTAATTTGGCCTTACCGAGGCGCAGTTAAAACGCAGGCGACAGCTTGAGCGTGCAAGGAACGCGCTGAAAAAGAAAGAATTTCCCCAAAGCAACCATAATGGTTACGCATTCCCGCACATAAGCAGCCTTTAGTGTCTCTGCCGAATTTTTCCGTGCCTCTTCGACTTTCTGCAGTACGCTCTATAACAGAGCGCCTAAGTAGTGAAAGAAAAAAGCAAGAGAAAAACAATATAATTTTTTTTTGTAGCAGGCTTCTCTGTACATCTTATTTGCAAACTGGTGTAGCGCGACGTAACTTGTGGCTTCAGGACGAGGTGGTCGAAGGCCCACCGAAGTTAGTGAATACCATATACATTGTGTTTTGCTTGATTTAAAACACCAGGGTTTATAGCCAAGCTTCCAGGTAATTAAACAGCCAACAAAAAGCAATATTCAGATATTTGTAGGTAGGCTTTGCTGCACAATTTATATGTGTAGTGGTGGAGCGTGGTGCTACAGCGGGGAACAGTGCAACGTTGGCGAGAAGCGAGTGTCGTTGGTGGCACTGGCTACGGGCAAGAAGCGCCAACTAAGAAGATATACAGAATGAACATACTATAAGCTTTATAAGTGTACATGCGCATCATGCCCATCTTTTTTCTCAACCGGGTTGCCATATCCTTAGCGCACGCCCTTTTGTTGCACAATATCTGTGATTGCATATTAAATATTTGGGCTAACATTTTATTAGCAGAAATAGATATTTATGCTGCTATAAACGCGAGTGTTGTGATTTCCGTATTCACTTCGCGATGCGTAAGTTGCCTAACTGACTTTCAATTCAGGTGAGCTGATTATTCTTCGAGAGCTTATCCTCTTTACGTTATGTATCGGTATTGTTTTCTGGCTTAACTAACTGAAACGAGTAACGGCACATTCTTCATCATGCAATAAAGAAATATTTCCTCTGGCTTTCTTTGTCGCTTCGAACACCATTTGCATGGACATAAGTTCCTACGATAGCTTTTACTTCAGCTCATATTATATTTAGTGTTACGTACGTGTGTACAAGAAGTTGGCATTATGGACGATGAAGATTACCTTCTTTCTCTTAGGCAAGCAATACATAGCAAAACACAGGCCTGATCAAAAGAAGTTATAGAAACAAATAAAACTTGCAGTTTCGCCCGAAACGCAAAGAATCGATTGCGATAGCAAATTAGTAGACAGCTGTACTAAGTAAGGATGGTAGTTTTGTCGGCCTTATAAAGTTGCAGACATTCGCTTACTAGGTAAATTAACAAGCATGGTGTCACGTGCGCGGTCGATGCACACATCGCTCACGATGACCGCGAAAACTCGCTGTCAAAACGACGTAGTGAGAAAACGCAGCAGCAGCGTTGAGCGAATTGAGCTTCGTGTTGTTTCTCGCTTCAACGAGAACTGAACATCGAAACCGCGCATTCGAACCTACCTGCACTCGGCGCATGCACTTTGTCCACATCGCAGGTCGCTTTTAAGATACTGCGCCCGCGCGGTCGCGCCGTAAGCACATCCTCCGTAAAACCCCTTAAACTTCGTAAAGTAGCGACACTCTCCTCCTTCACCTTCATTCCTCCTCGTTTCTCCTCTCTTTCACGCTCCCTCCTCGGCCGTGGCGCCGCCTATACTGCTAGAGCGTAGCAACGACGCCAACATGCACTCCTCGCCACTCCGTAGACGCTTCTCGAGCAAAAATGGCGCTGATGCACGACGCGAGGGCCCACGTGATGTTATTAGGCCAACAGCGACGCGGCGTCAGCCTCTGCCAGAGCGCGCGAGGAGGAGGCGGCATTCTTCAAAGCGTGGCACTACTTTACGAAGTTTAAGGGGCTTTAATCCTCCGGAGTAAAACGCCCCCTCTCCCTCCCTCCGACGATGTTATCGTGTTTGGACGTTATATGCAGAACGTCACGGCGACTACGACAGCATAATTCGCTTGGAATGTCCATATAAGTGCTATTGCAATAAAATATAAGTTAGAATGTGATCCCACTGACGTGGACGTCACAGATACTTAAAACAAGTATATTGCTAAAGTATGGGGCAGAAAGTTGATGGTAAACAAAGAAGCTCAAGAACGAGTTAAGGACCGCGCAAAGAGCGAGAGAACCAAACATGTTGGTGGTAACGTTAAGAGACAGGAATAGAGTGGTGTGGATCAGATAGCAAACAAGGATAGCCGATATTATGGTTCACATTAAGAGAAATAAATGGAGCTGGGCAGGCCATGTAATGTGTAGGGTAGATAACCGTTGGACCAATGGGGTTACAGAATGGGTGCCAAGGGAAGGGAAGCGCAGTAAAGGACGGGGGAGAACTAGGTGGCTTGATGAAATTAGAAAATTTGCAGGTGCAAGTTGGAATCAGCCAGCCCAAGATAGGGGTAATTGGAGATCGCAGGGAGAGGCCTTCGTCCTGCATTGGACATAAATATAGACAGGCGATGATAACGATGATGATGATGATCGTGAATCATAAGACATGCAATTTACGCAGAGCTTACTTTTCTCTGGGATATTTAGTTTGATATGTCACTCGCAGTATGAGGTCCGGCGAAACACAAGCATCTTCGGGGCAATGCAAGTTTCTGATCGCCTATTTGATATAACATAAGCACGCCGTGACTAAAGGACCCAACTACAAATTTGTTGGGTTTCTTCGATAAATATATTGCTACGTCTTACGGGTCCTTTCAAAGTGCTCCAAATGTAACTGATTGGAAATGCGAAGTTAGCAGAATTTATTGTTTTCGCAAGTGCTGTCAATGGTCGTACAGAGAAACCACTAGTAGCTAGAGAATAACGGTGGCGCACAATACACGAACTGAAGCCACAGAAAAACCCCGAAGCACGAAATAATTTATCGCATTAACGACAACTTGCCTTTTGCCAGATAGTTCATGTAAGTGAATGTCCACTTTAAAGTGACAAATGGACTGTTCCTGCACATATGCAAAACATTAGATAATGGTTATCTGGTGCATGACACACGAACTTACAGCTTCCAGGCAAACGACATAAACCTCGCCTTTCATATGAGGACGATAACAAGGATGAATTTCTTCGAGGAAAGGGGAACCCAAACTACGTTGACCTGGGCCACACGTAACTGCTAGAGAAACATTAGGTAAAGTAAGCTAAAGCCAGATCTATTGCCGTTTTTGAGGTCTGTAGATAACGTAGAAGAGTTTATAAACGCTCCGTTTCTTATCATGTGATCTACGCAGTATCAAATAAGTTATGGTGCTGCACTTCTAGCCTAGCCAGACCTTCAGAAAGAAACTAAAAAGGAAATCGCCGTTGCCAATCTATATACTGCGTGAAGTAAAACAGACGCGAGATTTGAGCGTTTTTATTTTGAGGAAATATCCTACATATGCCCATCGTTCGTCTCTCAAAAGCATAAAAGGCAGTAGTAAATCTGATATAAAGGGGAGAGACGGGTCAACATATAAAAAATTCACCCCCTCCCCCCCAAAAAAAAGGAATACAGAAGAAAAGCATAGAAAACGTGTTATGAAGACGCGTTCTTCATGTCTTAGTCGTGAAGGAGTGAGAAACCTTTTTCGAAGGTGTAAGATATGTGGTGACGCAAGCGAAGACACACAAAACACTGCTGAGAGCTGAATAACGCTTCGAACAGGTACGCACGCCAAACATGATAAGTAGACAGGCACACGGCGATAAGGAGAAGTGAGCTAGTGCAGCACAGAAACGCAAAGAGCACCGAATAGTCTGGTGCGCCTCTTATGCGGCGTTCCATGTACAGAACACTGCGTGGGCGACAGCAGAACTTCCTTGTTAGCTTCTTTTACTTCGAACGTGCTCGGGCGCAACGCCCTGACTCCAGTGTTGAAGATCGCGATGGGCTTGTTCTGTGCCAGCTGGAACTTTTGTTTTCAGCAGTTTATTTCCAACGTCCTTTGCTATGGTCGTTTCTTTCTTGCCTCTTCGTTCTTTGTTAAGTTTTGGACAACTTGCCATTCGCGAACGAGAAGATGGATGACACTCGCAGACAGCACCCGGAGATCTTTGCATGTTCCTCTGCTCCGCGGTGAACGCAGGCGCGGAACACGGGAAGGGCATTTGTCGAGCTGCGATGACGGCGGGCTCTGTCATGTCTGTGTAGGTATCCTTGTCTTTCTGTGTGTGCGTGTGTGCGCGCGCTTTGTAGGAGACAGCATTGAACCGCAGCGGCCAGAGCTCGAAGGCTACTAGTCGATCGATGGGTAAAATGCTGCAATGTGCTGCTGAAACGAAGCCCACTACAGTATTCACTGGTAGCAGAATGTGTGTGAGAGAAAGAGAGAGAGAGAAAAAAAGAACATTATTACATGGTTAAAGTGCGCGTCATTTCGTAATACCAATGTGAACTCCACACGTGTCTACACTAACTTTGCCAACTTATTCTTTGCCGCATGATGACGACGCTTTGAGTAAACTACGCATAGAGTACGATAGAATTTTCACACTATGTTTAAAATGAACAGTATCGTGTTTGATATAGCACCCATCCTGGTGGTTCAGTGGGTCTAGCGTTGCACTACTGGGCATGAGGTTGCGGGCTAGAGTCTCGGACGCGGTTGCCGCATTCCGACAGAGGGGGAGCGCGAAAACATTCTCGTATACTGTGCCTTTGTGGGGCGTTAAAAAGCCCCGGGTGGTCAAAATGAATCTGGAGCTCTCCACTACGGTGTCCCTCATTACACAATGTGTAGTTTCCGGACGTTAAACTCATAATATTTAAAATTCGTTGAAGCAACTTAGTAACTTTGTATTTATAACTGTACAATGGGCGCTAAAGCAATACAGACACCAACACCGACGGCAAAGCTACGCGCACAGCGAGTATGAACACCGAACAACCCGAAACGGCCGAAGAAGTGGACATTGCTCTTGCTATGGCTGTCATAGGAACACAAGTTACAGGCACGTACCCAGGATCATGTTTGTGGGAGGGGGGGGGGGCGGCAACCCAGTGTAACATTTCTCTGGAAATTAGGGTGGTATATTTACTAGTACAAATGTGAATAATGCCCACCGTTCGCCATAACGACGCGTAAACCCGCAAAAGGGAAATGAAACAAGATGTATCTCACAGGTACTCCCGCGACACACACCTCTGCTATACTTGGCAAACACGGAAGCGCATCAAATGGACTCACGCAGAAAAGAAGCGCAGGAAGAACACTGCCAAGAACAAGTAAACAAGCGAAAGTGCAAAGTAAAGATTTCTACCAGCGTTTTTTTCATTAGCTCTGGAAGAATTATAGAGAAATATATAATTGCGGAACAATCACAGTTCTTTTGGAGTCCTTGTTTACTGCTTTACCAAGTTAAGTGCCAAAACCAACTCGTATTGTTGTTGAGAGGTTGTGTAACGATGCGTGGCCGCCAGTCCCGTAAAACCGCGTAGAGTGCAGGACGCTGCGGTTCTAGACGTACTGCGTTCACCGCGAAAGGTCATAAAAACACCCCACAATCACAGTGGAGAAGTGGCTACGTCAGGCGGCTCGACTGATAATTGTAGAAGCGTCATTCAACAAAGACGGAATAGTTCTTCACTTCCGGCGGCGTTTTCTCTGCTTCCTTTTTAAATAAAAAAGACGTTGATACATATTTATTTTCACAAACAATGATTAAATTTGTTAATTTTGCTTTTCCTTCCTGTTTAGCCATTGCCTCGGCTTTCTTTCTCAACAGATCGCTTAATTTCTTAACTCCTTGAGGCTCTTGTTTCCAGTTGTCAATTTAGCACGAGAAGTGCTGTACAATTAGGGGAAAACGAGACGAGGTAACGGGTGACATTCATATTGCCTATAGGCTTAACGGTTATTGCAGTGTCTGATGATGGACGATGTTTCGCATGATTTTATTTTCCACCTTATCTAACCCATACCACGGATACATGGTTCCGATGATCTGCCATCGTCGTTGCGAGCCGTCACTCGAGGAAATAATGAAGCAAAAGGAAAAGTTAAGCGCAACTGGCGTTTTCTCCGGCCACAACTCGTTCCACCAGCATACAGACCAGCTGAATACGAATTGAATCCCTTTCCTGGTCACTGGATCAGTATAAACAAAGAAGGTTGAACTAACAAAGCAATAGCGATGCGCGTGACCGTTGCAATAGATGGTGACAACTGAACGCATCTCAAGTTAATCGCGCGGGCACCGAATTGATGAGAGAACTGGCCTTCACACCCCAGGAGATGCCGATAAGAATACCGCTATCCAAAAGGAGTGAAAAAGGCAGCAAAATGTTGATCGCCGAATAGTTGTCAAGTATCAAGATTCATTTGGCGGCGCATGAAGAATGTGTGTGAAGAGTGGTGGCGTGGGAGAGGAGGGGAGGGTATGCCGCTTAATTTCGGGTGGGGGGGGGGCGCCCCTCCCCCGGTCCCCCTCTGGGTATGTGATTGCCAAATTATGATGAGCGACTCACACGCAGCAGTTCGAAACTACGCCAAGGGAAGAATCTCGTCGAAGGCTTTCAGGATTCTCCAAAGCAGAAATCATGCTCGGGAAACCCCGATCACCGTGCTCTGGTTGCCCGCCCACATGGGCGCAGTCGGTCCTAAACTTAGCAAGATTAACAAAACGGCACACTCCGCTGCACGCGACGTAATTGACCGTCACGGAACAGCCCTCGAGGTTGACGCTGACAAGGACAGGGTAGCGAGCTACAATGAAATAACTAAGGCTTTCTATCTGGTGCGACGAAGTTTCCCTCCGCCTAACAAGTTATGCAAAGCCTAAGCTACCACCTGGCGGCAACTACAGACTGATACTTATTCAAACCAGCTAGCATATCATAGATCCTTCCCTGGTGTCTATCACGACAGCACCTGCAAGGTCTGCGGTTTAGAACCTGATACACTTAAACAGATGCTCTGGGAATGTGAGGTAAACACTAAAGACATTCCTCCCGAAGACATTCTTCTCTTGGCGACGTGAGCCGATGCGCTGCACAGCTCCATGCTCGCTGATCAAATCTGCGCCGTCCAGCAGGCCCGCGAAGCAGCGACCAGGCAAGGCCTGGACGTCCCGCCGTCGGAGACCTGAGCCTGGGTCCTCAATCTGCAAGACATTCAATAAAAGTTTTTACCAACCAACCAAAGCCATGCACCGGAAATAGCCGAATGGTGCGAAGTGCGGACAGACTCGAAACTGAGGTTAACGTTGTTTGCTGCGTGGTCATTTAAATTCACATGTATCTGCAAATACCTTGCGCTGTCCGCTAGCACTATGTCGTCCGCATAAATCAGCCCAGGGACCTTCTGTTCAACCTTTTGCCCATTACGGATGAAAGAGAAATAAAACCTAACTCACTGCTTTCCAGTCGTCTTTCTACGCCTTTAACATAAAGCGTTAACATCAGTGGAGACAGGAAACTCTTGCTTCAGGTCTCGGTGAAGTTCCCCTCCTTCTGTTCATTTCCAGCCTTCCCTTATGATTTGTTCTCGGTTGTCCTTATATATCTACCTCAACAGCTTCGAGAAACTGTCGTTTATGACCTCGTGCTTGAGAATATCCTATAGCGATTTCCTCTATACATTGTCATAAGTTCCCTTAGTGCCTATAAATGTTATCCATAAAGGTCTATTCTGACCTATTGAAATATCTACTCACTGCGTTAGTACAAGTATGTTATCATCTAAGCACCAGCATAATATGAACCCATTCTGTAGTTCACCAATCATATTGTTTTTCTCCGCCCACTTCGGCACCTTTTCATCGCCATTTATATATCATCGACTTACTGTAACTGGTCTGTGCATGCTCGTCTTATCCTTATCACCTTTGTCATTATATATAAGGTTCATCCTGCTTTCAAGTAACCCAATCGGAATTATCTTTGCTTTATTAACTTGCTCCTTGGCACTAGTCAGCTATGCCTTACTCTTTGAATCCCGCTGTCTGATTAGCTGTATAGGGATTTCATCTAGTCCTGCTGCCGGTTCTTTCTTCTGCTTCGTTGTAGTAAAATATTTCTAGGTTAATTTTGAGCTTTCACGCTTTTTTGTTGCTGGGTCTGGTTGAGTCTGGGCTACGTGGCCCGAATACCTGGCACAACAGGCGCGCCGAAGGAAATGCACAAAAAAGAGAGTTGGTTTAATTCGCCCAAAGGGTGAAGTAATGACCGCGTTAGCAAGCTGTGTAGCGTTGCGCTTAGGCTCCTCGGACGGTGTTTTAACTACACTCTAAAAAAATTTCACGCTTAATCTCACACTAAACTGTAAGTGTAAGCGTGACGTTTATGTAAATGAGGCGTGGATTACGTTTCAAGGACCACGTGACTGAAAATAAGCGTGGCATTCCTTCATGTAAGCGTGAGTACAAGACTGCGTGCCCTGGTTTGGTCTTGTGTGAGCGCGAGCTAGCCGCGTACACGTGAGAAACGCAAATCACACGCTTAACGTCCCGCGGAGTGCTCGCGCGGGCACTGTCCATCACGCACATGAAAATCCGAATACGGGAACCGTGATACATCACGTGATCTGCACAGAGCGTGGGCGAGGGAGAACAGCTCAGCGACTTCTCACCGCCTTGCGGAGAATACGGAACTTTTCTTATGGAGGCTAAGGAAGACAGCGGTGTTTCGAAGACCGCTGTCGGCCATTTTTGGTTTGGATTCTCTGGCGGACTGTCATGACGTTCGTTCATTGCAGCAGATAGCTTTCGGTATAAATGTCGGAGTTTGTGTGCATCGCCACGTTCACTTCTGCCGAAATACTTGGGGTACAACGCGGGAGGTGCATGCATACAGAGTGCGACTGCGCCCAGTTTACGAGAAAAAAAAAAATCCACCGAGGTCTGAGGCGTCAGGAACAGCGTTTGCATATGAATGGTGCGTATAGTTCGGCCCCTCATCTGCCACTTATGAACGACTGGAATATATAGGTAAGACCATAAGTCATGGCTCGCTCTTAAATTACAGCTAACTGGTTATTTGTCGTAATTTCCGTTGTCTGTTTGTATCAACTTACACACAGCCTACAAACATGATAGCGTCAGAAGGCGCGAAGCACGGACCTGACGCCCGACGACTTCACTCCCGCGCCTGGAGCATTGGTGAACTCCTTCCTGTACGCAGGCTTGTTGTTGTTCTCCTGAGGGGCTGTGGCGCGTACCCACAGTGGGGGATTGGCCATGAATTGTGTGCTTTAATTAGATGTATAAAATCAAGGGAGTTAACAATTTGAGCATTGGAGCTTAAGAAGTAAAATTTTTGTGTGTGGAAAAAAGGTAGGCAGAAGAAAAACGTGCATAAGAAATCTTATAAATAAATAAATAAATAAATAAATAAATAAATAAATAAATAAATAAATAAATAAATAAATAAATGAGACAAAGCTATGGTGGAGAAGGAGGACGATCAGTCTAACATGGTAATCGATTGGTTTGAATTAGATAATTTTGGATTGCCAGCAAACACTTCTGTGACTGAACCAAATAACGGAGGCTACAAAAGATAGGATCACAGGCATTGATAAATTTAGAACAATATTGCGAAGCGGGATTTCCAGTGGTCGTTCTCTCATATCAGAAAAAAACGCCTGCAAGACAACTAGAAGCGGTCTATTGTCTGCACTTCGCCACAGAATGAGCATTATGCTGACGGGACCAGAACAGACCTGTGTAGATAGAAGTCCAACGTAGGTATAGGGCAGCGCAGCCTCGTGATAGACTCTTTAACTTTTCGTTTTTGGCAAAAATCTCTGTGCCAAGGGTGTAGAAGACGTCGGTAATCCACAGAGCTGGTAATTGCGGAGCCTGATACTGTCTGCATAATGATACTTCTGTGAAACCTAGCAGCAGTGACATAAGCAGTCAAAGGGCAATAAGGGAGAAGCGGGCCACTTATCGATGCCTTGGCTAGAGAGTCTGCAATTTCATTTATAATTAGTCCTTTATGGCCAGGCACCCAAATTAAACGCACGCTTCTCAAGTACACAGGTACCAGTGAATAAAACGTCCTCATTACGCGAGAATCACGAGAAGCAGTAAGGGTGAGCACAACGGTAATGAATCAGTGATTATCACGGTTGACGTAATCGATGGTCCTAATTTGCGTATAATAACAGCACCACTGCCACGAATTGGGCTAAGAAGATCGGTATAAAATCTGGCAGCCGAAGAGAAAATCTCCAATCAACAATCGGGGAAAATATTCCTGCACCTGACTTTTCTTCACATTATTAAGCATCTGCCGCAATTACGATGTTTGTTTGAAGGTTATTCAGATGACCTTGTAACATACCGTCTAGACTACGATGTGGAAGTAATTTTGCATTATTAGGGAAAATGTCATCGAATTGAATATCCGTGGTAACAGCTCTGTCGGGGAGACGAAGTACATCGCATATGCGCCCGTCCAAATAGTCAAGTAATATTTGCACTAATATAATTGGCGGAATATGTCATCACGGCCAGATGACACCAAAAAAGAAGAAAAAAAAAACAGCGCAGGTGTGAAATAAATATTGTTTCAGAATGTCGGGGCAGCCGTGATTATATTCTCAAGAACGTCTACACTGTCAAAAGCCGGAGCCTGCATGAAACAGGAGAAACACGGTATTCTAGATAAAGAACAGAATTTGAAGTGTGCTCATGAGAATATAAAGAAGCACCGGGGAAAGGACTGAACCGTGCGGTACGCCTCTTGTTTGTTTATACCTAGAAGAAGAAAAACCGCTTTTGTAGCGATAGCATTCTCTTTCATCTAAATATCAGTGAATCCACGCTACTATATAACCAGGAACACCACAGGATGTTAACCAATTTATCAGTACAGTGTGCTCCACGGTATCGCGTGCTTTGCCGATATCGAGCGTCACAAAGGCAGCGTATTGCTTATGACGTCGAGCGAGTTGTACTCGGCATTATAAGTCGATGTGGGCATGTCAGATGGAGCAGCCGGCCCTGAAACCAATCTGACAGGGACTAGGAATGGAATTATCATTAATAAATTTCATGATACGAAGGTGAAGAAGCCTCTCAAATAATTTTACTACGTTTGATGTAAGCGCAATGGCCTAATGTTCTCCAATATATACTCTCTCCCTTGTTCCTTAATCATTATTACTTTGGCAAGCTTACATTGCAGAGGAATCCAAGCATCTTTAAGTGAATAATTTACCGGTCTAAAAATCGTTAGGCGGTTCCTGTAACACAAGCTTGTTGTTCTACGTCTCCCTCGTTACGTAGATCGACCCTCGTATGGAGACCCTCGTTATGTAATAAAGGAAACTGTCGTTTATTACATAACGAGGGTCTCGAATCCGGCAACATTGATGCCTTCAGGTAGCAAGTGTGGGTTTATTGATCGGGTGCCTTCACCCCAAAAAAGGACCACGCTCTCGTGACGCCTGCGGTAGAATGATGTTCCACGTCCGACGCCAAGGTCTGTCAATGATGGCGCTGGTTAACAGTCCCAGGATTCTACTAGGAAACATAAATACCCAAGAAAGTGGATGGGGAAACGGCGCCGCGGTAGCTCAATTGGTAGAGCATCGCACGCGAAATGCGAAGGTTGTGGGATCGTTCCCCACCTGCGGCAAGTTGTTTTTTCATGCACTTTCATTTCCATTAATTGATCGTTTCTTTATTTCATTTATTAAGTACAAGTAATTTCCCCTATGTTGTCCTCGGTGTCAGTGCTTGTTGGCTTCTTATGATATGACTAATAAAAATCGGGCCCCTCGGTTAACCCCCTTTCTTCTCGTTTATTAAAACGACCATGACATTTGCATTCCGGCGGTGACACAACATTAAAAGATATTCGGCCACGGCCGATCTTTAAGTCGATGCAATGGCGGCACATCTTCTATGTAGCGTTAGGTACTATGGGTAAAGGACTGGGGAATGTGGTCAAATTCCGAAGGCTTTGCAGCCTGACACAGCGCCTCAAAGCGCTGGCTGCCACGAGCAAAGAATGCAAGAAGCTGGAACGTGACGCACGCGTCAAACGTCTCAAAGAGGAAGTTGGGTTTGGCACGAGAGAAGCTGCTGGTGAATAATGCGGCTATTGACATTCCACAAATTCGATCGGATTTCCGAGAACTTATCGCAAGAGTTATTGAAATTTCTAGACAGAAAAGGCTGATACCAAAATATGAGCCAGTTGTATGGCTAAACGAATTTTAAAGCTTCCGCGTCGCACAAATATTGATTGGCGATTTTAAAGAGGTAAATGACTACTGCTTGCTGCCAGGTGGACCAAAGCCTAACTCTTTCATGACACATCGCGAAGACATTGAACGCCCCCCCCGCAAAAAAAAAAATAAAATAAAAAGAAAATAAAGCGGGCTAGCTTAATGGAATAAAAGGACGTCTTGTTGGGTTAGTTGGTCACATTTCATCTTGAATACTAGGCGCGAACATACACACAACCATGAAAGGAGACGAAAAATGACGGAGGCTTTCTGTCCCGTCTCCTTTATTGTTTCTGTGTATGTTTGCGCCTAGTACCCAAGATGGATAGATTGATGGAGCTTTTCGTAATTGTATTACTGTGTTCTCCCGCTAGAGAGGTGTAGGTAGTAGTCACAAGTAAGTACCCAAGCCGACATCAACGCAAAATGTTTTACGCATTTGTCGTGACAGTTGTACCGACTGCTGTCGACACTACTATCGAGGAATCGAGACGTCTGTTCGTAACGGACAACAGCCTTCCATGAGATTTTGATTCTTCCTTGAAAAAGACGACCAAAGAAACAATTAAAATGTTTCCAACTACGTTTATGTAAGAAGCAAAGAGCCGTTCACTAGTTTCTGAGTGGGTTGGGTGGTTCCTAGAGGATGAATTTGTGTTAAGGACCGTTCTCATTGAGGCCGACCCTCAACCAGTCATGTGCCTACGAGATTGTCAAAATATTTGGGGAAGAAAAATCAGCGAGAGTCGTTGCTACACAACTGACAAAATTTCAGAAGCTGATAGCATGAGTTGAAGCACTTGTGAGCGTCTTTCTGATTTTAGTGTGGAATTACGCATGAGATGCATTGACACGGTGTTTTTTCCCCGCTTGTTCACGGAAGACGAAAAGCAAAGCAAAGAAAGCGTGTTTGATAGTGTGCCAAGATATGAAAAATTCTATCAAAAGTGTCTCGAAAGGGATTTGCCCGCGTTGCCAATGGCACCCTATATATAGGAAAATTCAATAAAGAAAGGAGATATCCCACTGTGCAGAAAGGGAAGATGACTTTGCAGGAGCCACTCAACAGCATGAACTTAAGGAGCGCCAGAGTTGCTTCGAACAGTGGAAAAAAGATTTAACAAGTATATTAACTTCGTTGGAGAATATTTTGAAGGAAAGTAAGTTCCGTTTCGTCATAAATGAAATATTTTTCACTTTTGGATACAGTCTATATATTATGTGGGGGAGGGGGTTCTTCTCGTACTAATGTGTTATTTGCAAGATGATGCAATACGGTAAAAAAAAGAATGGCGGCCCACTGGATAAGTCATCGAGTTGTTATGCTGGGAGGCAGAGGCTCGATCCAACCATTGATCACACATTTCGTCTTATTGAAGAGAACGGAAACGACGACAGACAACAACCTATGTAACCCACCGCGAAGTGCCTGGAATGAGGCAAAGAATGCCTCCCATTAAAACAAGCAGAACGT
This sequence comes from Dermacentor andersoni, assembly GCF_023375885.2. NCBI lineage: Eukaryota > Metazoa > Arthropoda > Arachnida > Ixodida > Ixodidae > Dermacentor > Dermacentor andersoni. Next base: position 90,081,172 of record NC_092817.1, on the reverse strand, counting down.
AGAACAGACAAATCAGGCAATATCACGCGTACACCTCTGTGGCAACAGCAATGACGGCGCAGACGTTGATGTGAAAACGAAGCAAACGTCAACAACAGCTGCAGCAGCACATGACGTGTGCTTTTACTCTGCTGTTTTCTTTCTTCCCGCTTTGTATTATGCTTTTCGAAAATTTAGTCCTAGAAACAGACAAAGACGAAGGGAGAGAACACTCCGCGAGTGCTTTGTCTGCTCGTAGCTCTAAATTTTGGGCATGAATCAATACCAACTTGCTAAGTTCACTCGTTATCGTGTTATTCTACCCCGTGAGCACTTAATTCGCTATCCAAAGCAGGAGTCTACTCTGCTCAGCCTCAAGCGATCGCCTATGAAGATGCGGTCAAAAGTTTGGGCTGTACTTCTAGCCCATAGCAACAAGCCCTAAAAAGAAAGAGCTTTTCACTTCAGAAGCGCGCCATGCCCTGGCGTTTGTTCTTGCTTCTTATCCTCCTTGAGAGCATGCATGTTTTTAATATCACGCAATACAGGTGCGCGCGTCAAGCCTGCGTTATGAACGCGGCGTCGGTGGCAGTTCAGAATTAAGCCGTGAACCATGCCTGGTGCGTGGCTGGCGTTTTCTGCCATTGCTTCAAATGCGCCGGCCCGCACTTAATATTTGTTTTTTGCTCGTGGCATCTTCTATATTGGTTTGGGCAGCAGACGGTGAGCAGCAGCCGTGTATCTGAAGAGTTTTCTGACGTACCGGTGTTCACCGGAAAAAGAATGCAAGCGGCACCCGTGCCTTTCCGGAGTGCGGCCACAACATGATCAAAGACGCCGGCGGCGTATACACGTCACCATGCCGCAACCGACATTCCAGAGAGCATTGAGTGGATGAAGCTGTCAGTCCCGTATTTTAACAGCGGACCTGTGTAACCGTTCATTCCGCCGTGAAGCGTTACCAGAAAACTCAGCCCAGCTGTGCGCCGTTTCGCGTTGCCTAGCAATCACCTGCGAGAGCACCAACCCACGTAACGTCCTCGCGCCCCACGCGCGTAGGGAAGGAGTCGTGACGTCAAAGGCGAGTAAAAGCTCGGGCTGGCGTGGCGACACACTTCTCGCCTCCTCTACTCCGTGCGTACGTGCTGTCATGGGAAGACCGAAGAAAGTTCGGACGCCCGAAGAGGAAGCGGCTTACCAGGAAGAGCGCCATGCTGCCAAGCGAGAAGCGATGCGTCGCCGCCGAGCTGATCCGGAACACCGCGCCGAAGCTGCGGTTGAGAAGAGGCGACGTCGAGTAGAGGATCCCGAGTTGCAGTCCAGGGAACGCGATAGTCGGCGCCTGAATGTATGACGTCGCTGAGAAAGCGATCACGGCCTGCGACCGCTCGAAAACTTCCAGCGTCAAGCCCGCCGAAACTCGGGGTGTGCGAACGGCCGATTCCAGCGCGTATTCCTCGGCATAGAGCTTGGGCACAGCTGTCGTGTCTGTGACTTACAAGGAAGCTCGGCGCGTGGCTCAGCGGGAGTACGATCGACGAAGGAGAGCCGATTCTGCATATCGCGCCGAGGCCGCTGCCGACAAGCGCCTTCGCCGAGCCGAGGATCCCGAGTTTAGGGCCAGAAACAATGAACGCTGCCGACTGATTGCTCGGTGCCGCCAGGGATCGTTCCCGGGCCTGCGCGTCACCGAGAACTTCCAAAGCCAAGCCCGCAAATCCAAGGGAGGTGCGAACGGCCGCTTCTAGTGGTAATTTTTCGGCATGGAGTTCGGGCACAGCTGCCGCGTCTGTGATCGGCTTTGGTTCGACGTGAATCTCTCCACGGTGAGCTCGGTGCTCAACTTTGAACAGAAGAGCTCTGCCTTGCAAGCGCTTCGCGAAGCCTTCCCCGACGCCACCGACCACGGCGACGGTCGGACGTCGAGGACGACAACCAGATCGACGATGACGACGACTGGTACTGAAGCACTGTACACTATATTGCGATGTACGTAGTGTGGCTTGTATGCGTGTGACTTGCTGGGACTTGTGTGGCTTACCGGCCTGGCATTGTATGACCTCGCAAGAACTTGGCGAAACTTAGCAAACTCTGGCGACACTTAATATGAGCATAGCTAAGCCATGCATAACTTCGTAAGACAACAAAACCTAGCAACTTGATATGAGCCTAGCCAAGCCATGCATCATCATCATCATCATCATCATCATCATCATCATCATCATCATCATCATCATCATCATCATCATCATCATCATCATCATCATCAGCCTAGTTACGCCCACTGCAGGGCAAAAGCCTCTCCCATACTTCTCCAACTACCCCGGTCATGTACTAATTGGGGCCATGCTGTCCCTGCAAACGTCTTAATGTCATCCGCCCACCTAACTTTCTGCCGCCCCCTACTACGCTTCCCTTCCCTTGGAATCCAGTCCGTAACCCTTAATGACCATCGGTTATCTTCCCTCCTCATTACATGTCCGGCCCATGCCCATTTCTTTTTCTTGATTTCAACTAAGATGTCATTTACCCGCGTTTGTTCCCTCACCCAATCTGCTCTTTTCTTATCCCTTAACGTTACACCTATCATTCTTCTTTCCATAGCTCGTTGCGTCGTCCTCAATTTCAGCAGAACCCTTTTCGTAAGCCTCCAGGTTTCTGCCCCGTAGGTGAGTACTGGTAAGACACAGCTGTTATACACTTTCCTCTTGAGGGATAGTGGCAACCTGCTGTTCATGATTTGAGAATGCCTGCCAAACGCACCCCAGCCCATTCTTATTCTTCTGGTTATTTCAGTCTCATGATCCGGGTCCGTGGTCACTACCTGCCCTAAGTAGATGTATTCCCTTACCACTTCCAGTGCCTCGCTACCTATCGTAAACTTCTGTTCTCTTCCGAGACTGTTAAACATTAATTTAGTTTTCTGTAGATTAATTTTCAGACCCACCCTTCTGCTTTGCCTCTCCAGGTCAGTGAGCATGCATTGCAATTGGTCTCCTGAGTTACTAAGCAAGGCAATATCATCAGCGAGTCGCAAGTTGCTAATGTATTCTCCATCAACTTTTATCCCCAATTCTTCCCACTCCAGGTCTCTGAATACCTCCTGTAAACATGCTGTGAATAGCATCGGAGATATCGTATCTCCCTGTCTGACGCCTTTCTTTATTGGGATTTTGTTGCTTTCCTTGTGGAGGATTACGGTGGCTGTGGAACCGCTATGCATGCATAGCCAGCCAGCCAGCCAGCCATGCATAACACCGTAAAACTTAGCAAAACCTAGCAACACTTAGTGTGAACATAGCAAAGCCAGGCAGAACCTCGCAAAACTTAGTAAAACCCAGCAACATCTAGCAAAAGCCGGAACTAGCCAGCTCCGCTGTCACCCAGCCTTGCACAACTAGTGCAAACTGCCCACCTTTTTTGCTACATGAGTATATCTTGCTTCTGCAAAAGAACGCCTCTTTGTTCCTTATCCACCAGACTGCTTTTCAAAGCGAAATCTTTACTAACATCGTCGAGCAGAGTTTCGGCGACGCCGCGAATTTGACCTTCATTTGACCGCAGCTGCGCCGTAGCCTTGGCAGCATATCACGCGACTCGCCGCGCCGAGATGCGGCGCCGCCGCTAGCGCTAGCCGCCGCCTGACCACATGACTCGGCGCGCGCCTGGCTAAGTCAGTGCGAACTTGGCCATGGATGAGAGCGCGGCCGGGCCGTCTTCTCTGAGCGTGGCGCGGGAACGGCAGGCTTTGAGCCATCGCCGCCAAGCGGCCTCTGACCACCCCGCGGATATCGCCCGGCGAACGGCTTCGCTGTAGAGCGTCCGGAATGCAACAGGCGTCGCACCGTCGAGATCAATGTAGCGACCGCGTTCGCGCCCTGTACGTTTGTGCTTCGGCGCTGCGCATGTCGGCGGCGTCTCTTTGCATGTCTAGAACTTGCACTTTCCCTGTGGCACAACAGGCGTCGCACCGTCGAACGATGCGTGTCTACCCAAGCCTATTCATAGTCATGCCTAGCCACCGACCTAGGCACAGCCGTCACACTTGGCTTAATGATGATTGTATACCTATCTATAATAAAAACAGCTAACTCAAAGGTTAATGAAGTGAAACCAAGACTTAACCAGGCTAAATCAAGCTTTCGCTTTGCATATCTAGGGTTTGTTTAGCTAGGCTGCAGCCATTTTTCTTTTATTATTAAAATAGTCTGTTGGAAGTAGCTCTGTTTCGTCACATCACTTGAATTGCTTTTAAAAAAAAGGGGATATTACTTGCACGATAAATCGTAGAATGATATTCTCTAATTACCAAGTATTAACTAAATATATTTGTATCTACTCACCTTAAAGCGCATACGTCAGCTGCAGAATTGAAGCTGTAAAATAAGAAGGATGAGAAGTAGAAGAAGAAAAAGAACAGTGAAGAATCAAAACAGCAGTTTGATTTTCTTCCGTTTTGCCACATTGGTCCAGCTTACGAAGGACATCAGATGATATTATAAAACTTACCATGTTAGAATTGGCTGAAATCGTGGAGCGACTGCCGGATTCAGCTCCCGGAGCAGATGGGGTAACCTCTGCCATGATCAAAATTTTATTTAAGGAAGATCCAGATGACCTTTTCGCTATTATAAATCACTCAATTAGATTTTCATGGATCCTGTCTGCATGGAAAATTGCTGAAATAATTCCAGTTATTAAAAATCATGGGGAAGGATATGCAATAGATAACGTTAGACCAATCGCGCTAACCTCAAATTCGGTGAAATTAATTGAAAGAATACTATATGCCCGTATGCTAAAATTTGTAGGCACCAAAGACTTGCTTAATTCCTGCCGAATTGGATTCCAACCACCATGTTCATTTGGAATGCTCACTTGGACATAGAGAGTAGAATAAAATTAGCATGGCGCCAAAGACAGATAGGTGCTATTGTGACACTACACATCTCCAAAGCCTCGGACAGTGTAGAATATGCAATTTTATAAAATACATTACGACATATAGAGTTTCCAAATTACCTAGTAAACTGGTTATCTGCATTTTTAAATGGGCGGAAATTCTACTGCTCTCTAAGAGGCTTTTCTTCGAGCATACATAATCAATCACGAGGTGTTCCTCAAGGAGCTGTCATTTCTCCATTATTTTTTAACGTTCTGATCAGTTCCATTTCTCGGCATCCAGATGTACAAACATGTATACGCAGACGATATTGCTTTCTATGCATCAGACAGCGATATTCACTCCCTACATTATCGACTACAGAACTAACTCTACGCCATAGAAAGCTGGTTAAACAAGATTCGCCATTCACTTAACGTCAGAAAATGCTCAATATTGGTTTTACCCCTTAACAATCCCGTTAATATATCGCTATCCTACCATCTCGAGACTATACCTCAAGTAGAGTCGGTGAAGTACTTAGGTGTAGTCTATGGCGGCTCTCTCAGTTGGCTTGGCCATATTGAGCACATAGTTAAAGAAGGAATGAGAGCAGCTGGCATGCCACGTAAGCTATGCAACAGTCGGTCGGGGATGCGGAGAGACACACTACTAATGAATTATAATATGTACTTGTGGCCCATTTTAGAATTTGGATGTGTGCTCTTTTCTGGTGCGCCAGCTTATAAATTATGCCCCCTTGTTCTGATTGAGCGGGAAGCCCTGCGATTGTGCTGCGGATTACCCAAATTTGTGGCTAATAAAGTATTACATCAAGATGTCAGGTTGTCCTCAAAATTGTGCAGATTTCGGTAGCTGACCGTGCAAACATTCTTAAATATGTTCGAATCTCCTATTAGAAGATTGAAAAACATATTCATTTCCAAACGTGCATCATTTTTTGGAGTACACTGGCCCCGGTTGATCAAGCCTTTAAATGCACGTATTTTGGGAGGTGCCACCTATCTGTGATCTGCAAAAGAGTCTACAAATAATCTATGATGACATCTACCATAATAATGCAAAATTTATCTACCAAAATACATTAAATGGACTAGTGCAAGATAATTTATTGAGTTTAGGTATAAATAGTCATCGGAACAGACGCCTCGCAGTGTGGAGGATAGCATAGGAATAAACTTTATTTGTCCAACGGGTATTGCTGTTGGTGCCCTGGGCTAGGCTGCCAGGGGTCCATCGCCCGACGAAAATCTTCCGAGATCCTCGGCAACGGCCTTTGCCCGCTGGACGGCCCACTCCTGGTCTTCGGGTGTGTAATTGGCATTTTCGCTCCTGCTCTAGACTGGTTATTCTCAATTAGGATTCCGGACTACTTATCCGCATTTCAGGCTGAATTTCTAGCTATTGCATTAGCATTACGTAAGCTAAATTCATCGATATCGACGGTAGTCTTAATAACGGATTCCTTATCTTTGTGTACATCGCTTACAACAAATAGTGGTGCTAGGCTTTTACGTACACTTAATTTTCTAGTGCCTGACCGAATAAATTTAATTAGATTACTTTGGGTGCCTGGTCATAGGGGATTATACATGAACGAGATGGCTGACAGTCTCGCTAGAGCGGCCCTCAATGGCCCTGTACTATCATTACTACCGGCATCAGCTTACTTAACTTCTACTATATACAGGAGATATGCAATTGCTCTGTACTTTTTGAATTCAGCGATAGCAAATTTTTCAGAATATCGACACCTCCTATTGCCTTGGCACAAAAATTCCTTTCACATCGGAAAAACTGAAGTAATTTATACCAGGTTACGCTGTGGAACACCGTTATTAAACATTTATAGTCACAGGGCTGGTCTGGCACCCTCCCCTCTGTGCCCATTCTGTGCAGTAGATGAAACCATCGATAATATTTTCTTATTTCGCCGCCATTTTTCTGCTTTAAGGAAAAACATCCTAGAACCAACGTTCACGCAACTTGGTTTATATTTCTCCATTTTAAATATTCTTTCTCTAGGAGCCTCCTCTCTTGGCAACTGCCACAGGGATGTCTGCTCAGCCGTGGAAAAATTCATAGTTGTTTCAAGACGTTTTCCTTAAGTTCTTCAAACATTGTTTTTATCCGTTTCCACATGACACTTTAACCAGTTCTTGTACCACCAAAATCTTCCTAATACCATCCAAATCATGGCCAATCCCCCGCAGTGGGTGCGCGCCACCGAAGAAGGAAATACAATCCAATCCAATCAAAACATATTTAGCACAGATTCCCGTTGTCAGCACCGGGCTTGAGAAATAGGCCCTGAAAGTTTGTGACAAAATGCATTGACGTTGCGTATAACATATCAACACTGTGGAAGAATAAACTACTGTTAACTGGAACATCAACGCATTTCGCCAGATATTTTGAGGACGTGTCTCTCGAAACTGGTTCTCTGTATAGGCACATCGCTCCTGCAACATGGGTAGGACTTCTGTTATTCGAGTGCGCAATTTATACGTTCACCATGAAGTGAATAATTGCAAAGGCAATTATCAGGACCTCATGAATTAGCTAAATACCACAGCGCGATTTGTCGTGCAAATAACGTCCTACTCTTGAAGCCGCCAGGGTGACGTGAAGGCATCACTACATCGGCATCGCAAGGTGTTGATTAAGTCCCGTATACGTCATATTATTTAGCGCTGTATGCTTTTGAGTGCGAGTTAAGCGTAGCTAGCCGTACATACGTGTTGAACACAATCCTATTCCACATCGTCTATGCATACATTTTATTGCAGGAAAGGAGGGCTTAGAGGTCATACTCTTGGGGCGCATCGTGCTGCGCTAGCGCATATAGACCATTCAGACAGCCCTAACGGCGATTGATTACTGGAAAGTGTAGCTTTCAAATTGTACAGGACAGATAACATGCTAGACGGATCACGTATATGTTATCGCTCTGTTATGTATGGAACCTTCACGTTATATATGCCATCTTTTAGGACAGATCAAACAGATACGTTTTCTCATTTACTGGAATGGTAAATGGTCTAAAAAGGCTTGACATTCCAAGAAATACGTTGCGAGAGGTACTGGGATCGATACCTCGCACCTCCACTCCAATGTTACGCGAAGGACGAGTCAGTAAGGCGAGCAACTATTTGCAGGTTATATCTACAACAGCGGTCGCAGCGTTGACCAGTTAGATGCACCGCGTGAGCCCAGTTCGTTCTTCCACCTCTTTTCTCGAGTGATGGCGCCCACGCGCCTCGTTCAAGCAATCAAATACCACACACGTGTAGCAATGTAATAAGTTTGTCAAAGCTACACACAGCAAAAAAAAAAAAAAAAAAGAAGAAAACTTTGACATAGATATACTCTATTTGTTAAAGCAAGAAAAATGAGCTTCATTCTGCTTGTCCCGATATTTCGCGCCGTGTTGGGATCCTCGAGTGCGCTGAGGAGAAACCACGTTTCTCTTCTGCCCCTTGCGCGAACGCTGTACACTTTTCTTGCGTTCGCAGGGGAAGTATCACGCGTGTTTCCAGGTTTGCGTATGTGTTACGTTAGCCAAAATCGCGTCTTATAAGGGCACGCCAAACCATGTAACCCACGGGCATTACTCGTTTGCGGATACGTACGCCGAAGCCTAAGAAAGTGCCTGCGGCAGGCTTGTGTGTCTCATTAGACGCAGCTTAGACCGAGACCTGCCGTTTTCGCGGCCGTGAACAACCGCTTGGACAGAGAGCATTGGCGACAGACATTAAATCCCCCTCCCTTTTCTGTTTTGTTTCCTCTCGACTCGGGTCGGCGCCGAAATAAAAGCACCACGTACACTCTATAAGCAAAGCTGCACGACCGCCTTGCTCGCGAGCGTCTCGTAATCTCAAGCTGGAGGTCTGCTAAGGGCAGTTCATTAGAGGCAAACAAGCCTGCAATCTTCTTAGCGGCGAGCAGACCGGTAATCCGGCGTCGCCGTTGTTATCCGGGCGGGAACCAAAGAAAAAGAGAAAGAAAGAAAGAAAGTAAGAAGGAAAGAAAGGAAAAAGGAAAGAAAGAAAGAAAGAAAGAAAGAACGAAAGAAAGAGAGAAAGAGAGAAAGAAAGAAAGAAAGAAAGAAAGAAAGATAAAGCCATGTCCCGACAAACAGCCTCGAGGCAAGCAAACCTACATGCGGTATAAGCCGCTGAATGGTCGCTCAAGGAGTTGCCTTGTTCCCACGAACAGGAAAAAAGTGATACGTAGTCAAATTCAGCGAAAACAAAACAAAAAAAAAAAAGACAAGAGAAAGAACACACAAAGGACAAACGAACGAAGCAATACTCAAATGCAATCCCTTCTTGGTAGTTGCTATAGCTTTGTCATTTTCATTTTTTTTGTCATTGCTTAGTATACGTATTTCGGAGGAAGGCGTATTTCCGTGTGCGCTATACGCCTGCAATCCAAATACACAGCTTCCTTCGCGAGCTTTAGTGTTCGCGACATTGTGAAAACGCCTTATATAACGAACAATTAGGAGGTAAGAAAGGTGCGCATTACGCAAGGGCTTCTGGACTACCATGAGAGTCAGTGAATCGGATGAGTCACTGTTTAGCCAAATCTTTCTAGAATGCGCGACGCAGAGATGTGCACGAAAAGAAAATACTGTGCACGTTGTCATCAATTCGCACGTTGCAGCATGTCGGCTGTGGCGTGTGGTTGTGTAACGAGCGCAACGTGGAGTAGAAATAAAACAAATAACTAGGTGGCTTAAGCTTGCGTTTAGGAAGAATAAAGAGTCACAGCGGTTATAATCAAGAAAAAGAAGCATTACTTTTGATTTAATCATTACTAACACATTTACCTCCTGACTAAAGCGTCTCTATTCGAAGCTACTACTCTGCTCTTTCGAGTGTACAGGGGCATGGCCATTCAAATAAAATATTTTTGTTGTGGATTTTGAGTTTTTCGCCAGGGTTTCGCTTTGCCTCCAGGGTTCGACGGTATTTGCATGGCACGGGTTTCTTTCTTTAGGACAGTTGACCTCTATAAAAAGCCGAGTGTCGGGATAGGAAACGCCAGTGCCCATTAGGATAACCGGCAGGGTGGCTAGGAACCCGCGTCGTCCCACAGCCGAAGCGGACCCACAGCAACGAGGCCACACAACGCTTGAATAACGCTCTTCGGCGATCCCTTGCACTAAAATTTTGTACCCTCTCGATCTCGTGGTCTGCATGATGACTTCGCTGCAGACAAGCCTGCCTCGAGTACGTCGTTACATAGGAATAAAATGAGCATTATTGAAGCGTACCTTCTTCGGTCGTGGGCCGCCGTAGTCGAATACCTTAACGTTTTAATGAAGGAACACTTAAATACCCCCAAAATGTTTATTTTCTACATAAAAGCGCAAACACATCGAGGATAAGAATACTACACGAGAAGAAAAATATTTTGCGATAACTTTTTCGACAAAAGAGCGTAAACAACAGGCGGGAAACAGGAAGTGAGCGTCACACCAGGCTCCCTATGGCTTCTTTTCAAATTTATTCAGACAGCTGTCGCCATACGTAAACCATAGTATGTTTGATCTGCTTTGCATCACATGCGTGACACCATTGCAGATGGATAGCTGCCACCAGTGTGTCTTCTCTGCGCGTGCTTTCAAAACAAAGCGAGTCACGTACCAAACTTCTTTCTATTGCGTTCCTGCTTTAAACTAACGATTGGCGCTTGCCGCCTGTCATTCAGTGTTGGCCAAAGGCATTTAACCAGACACTTTGTACTCAATACCGAAACTCCGCAGGAAAAAAAAGAAAGATTGTTTGATATGTTGAGGAATCGAGGAGGAGCCTAGAGTGGATGTGTGTTTTTAAAGAAAGCCTTTAGTAAATAAGGCACATTTGATGACAGTTCGCATTTAGTGCGAATCGTTACAACTTGATCGCGATACTCAACTCTTTAGGTTGAGTTTACAACTTCATAGCTTAAAGGTCAATAACTCGAGAGTTGACATAATGATAGCGACGAGGTGGGGTTACAAATGTAATCAAAGTTCTACTTTTAGTGTTCATATCATAATTCTGATATACAAAATTTGTTCTGAGGCTCTAAAATGTATACCGGTTCCAATGGTATCCCGAATCCTTTCCTTGTAAGATACTCCCTACTGACAGCTAATTACCTTACTGTAATCTTCCAGAAATCCTTAGACTCTGATGAAGTAACAACTAAATGGAAATCAGCCAAAACCCTACGTTTGCATAAATCAGGTGATAAACAACTTCTCTCCACCTACACGCCGATATCTCTCACACCCCAGCCATGCACGATGTTAGAGCACATTATTCACAAATATACAATTGAGTTCCTTAACTCTATTGACGTTCTAACACCTGCCCAGCATGGTTTGCCTTGTGGTTATAGCACTGTAACGCAATTAGTCGAGTTTGTTCATGATATCGCTTCAAACCTAGATATAGGTAGTTAAATGGTTGCCATCTTTATTGACTTCTGTAAAGCCTTTGCGTCTGTGATTCATTCTAAACTACTGGTGGTTAGAAACACCAAGTGGTTAGACCAAATACAGCTGGTTATCCGAGCTCAGTGGTAACATCTGCTTACGAAAAATTGATTAAGAAAGTTAACTGTAACGTGATAGCTTCAACTCAAGAACCAGGAGCGTAAGAGGCATGCTGGGATCCCATACCAACACAAGGTGTCGCACAATTTGAAGAACGTGGCGCAACGTTGAGGTGAATGCAGTATATTCTACTCCATTAAAAATGGCCCGTTTGTGTGCACAGGTTCCGAGAAAGATTGGAAAGATTCCTAACCGCAGCCCTTTTGCTTGCCATATAAGCCACAGATCACAATTTGTTCCTTGCACGTGCGGTGTTTATGAATTCTCTTTCTCGTGCGGCTGTGTTTATGTCGGTTAGACCGGACGCTCTATTAATATCCGTCTAAATGAACATGTTAAGAATAAGTCATCTGACAAGCATTCCCACGTAGCAAAACATTGCAGGGATTGTGAAAAAGAGACAAAGACGAGCCAAAGAGCCCTCCCGCTTCTAGAAAAGAACTAAAATTTTATTCCGTCATAGTGATCGTCGTACACGGGAGCTGTTCGAGCATATGTTATCAAGAAGAAAGCGCGTGTATGTGTTAGCGACCCCTAAAATGTGCTTGCTGATTGTGAGGTGCAATTTCTGGATGCAAGATTGTGACGGCAGCAATTTGGGATGCCTATCAGCATGATAATGTCATACTGATCAATATATATATATATATATATATACACACACCCAATAAAATTCAGTTGTGGGTCTGCGCGCGTTTTGTCCTTTTCTACTTCTGTTGTACATGTGTCTTAGCGCAGTAATCCCAGTATTACAAGATGAACTTCCACCAACTAGGCCAACTTGACGCTCTACTTGTAAAACTAAACGCCATAATTAATAATCCCTGTCTTGTTTCCTGGATAGCCAGTTTTCTTCATTATTGCTCACAATTTTTTTCTTTTAACTCAGCGGAACGAACTCCTGTCGACGTTACGTCGGGCGTTCCTTAGGAATGCGTATTAGGCCCTTTATTATTTCTATTATATGTTAATGATTTACCTCGTAGTACGTCAACTAATATCAGAATTTATGCAGATCACTGTGCATTATATGAAAATATTAACTACATTGATGATAATCACCGTCTTGTCCAATCACTTGTGTCTTTCTGCGTTTGGTGCAAAACGTGGCCAGTGAACGTCAACTGGAATAAAACAGTCGTGATGCCATTTGCCAATAGACAGAGGCCCCTCTAGTTCAATTATTCACTAAATGGCATCCAACTTAAAAGAGTGTTTGAATATAGGTACTTAGGAGTCATTATAACAGAACACAGGCACAGTCTAGCCGCCTGACGCAGCCACTTCTCTGGTGTGCTTACATGGGTGTTTTTCTAATCTTCCGTGGTGGGCGCAGCACGTATATAGTCGGATACACCTCAAGTCTACAGTGAAGCCCCGCCCATGCCTCATAACAGCCAGCCCCTGTTCCTCCGCGAGACTGCAAATAGTTCGTAATTCAAACTTTCCCTGTTATCTAAATAAGGTGGTAAGGACAAAAATAAAATTATAAGCGCGTAATTTCGTACGTTTTCATTCGTCTATCATTGTGGAACTGTGAAAGCCTAATTGTTCATTGAACTGAAATAAAACGCTTGCTTCGCTGAAACTATTTATTGTCAAGTTTCACTTCAGTTGGGAGAGTTTCACGGGTAAAATAGGGTCAGCAGTAAAATGAACTGTGCCGCGGACTTTTGAAAAGTGAAATGTTCAGACTCCATACACTTTGTCCATGTCTGTTGCACACCTCATCGCATCCGCTGATGAAAAGACTCTTCAATAACAGCAGACGCTCCGGAGGTATCAAGCGCGGCGCTATTTTGAAACGGTCGAATCACGACAATTTTATTTGCATCTGTGTTGGCTGGCGGAGTAACAACACCGCGTGGTCCGTGTGCCTTGGCTGCCAACTGCTGCTTTTTAATTTGTATCATACTGTAGAACTGCAGCGTCTTGCGCTCTACGTGGTTGTCCAGGAGTGGCGGCCACACATTGTTAATACAAGTCGGTTTTGGCGCTTAACTTGGTAGAGCAGTAAACGAGGGATCCTCAAAAACTGATTGTTCGGCAAATATATATTTCTCCATAATTATTCCAGAGCTAAGTAAACAACAACAACAACAACAAAAATAAGAAACGCTACTAAAAACTTTATTTTGCACTTTCACTTGTTTACTGGTTCTTGGCAGTGTTCTTCCTGCGCTTCTTTCCTGCGCGAGTCGATTTAATTTGGTTCCTTGTTTGTCAAGCAAAGGAGAGGCATATCTGACAGGCGCATACCGGTAAGATACGCCTTATGTGATTTTCTTTTGCGGGTTTACGCGTCTTTATGGCGAACGGTGGGTATTATTCACATTTGTACTAGTAAAGGTACCCCACCCCCTCCCCTCATTTGCACAGAAAAGTTACCTGGGGCAGCCCCCCCCCCCCCCCCTCAAAAATAATCTTGGGTACGTGCCTGTCAGAACATCTTTTTTGGCCTAAACACATCGAATATATAAACGGAAAGCCCTAAGAAAATTAGGTTATTTGTGTCGCACTTTACATAAGACCTCCCGCGATGCTAAACTGCTATTATATAAAATGTTAATTCGCCATGTTCTAGAATATGCATCTGTCGTTTAGTTCCCCTACAAACAATGTGAAATAAGCTCGCTCAATAACATTCAACAAACATCTATCCGTTTTGTTTGCCAAAATTACTGCCACGCTTTCTCACCAGCACAGACTCAGGAATTTTTGAACATTGAGTCATTACTTTCACCTTATCTCATTGAAGCCTTAAAACATATATATGGAATTAATAAACAGACCTCTGGTCTTTCTCACTGTAACTATATCACATTTGCTAACGCCAGTTGTGCCCGTAGATCCCACGGCTTGAACGTAGCACCTATTTTTGCTCGTACTAAACAGTTTTTTTCCACGTACAATAGAGCTTTCGAGTTCTCTACCCGGTAACATTCGTTCACTATCACTAAAAGCTTTTATAGCTACCACTGGTAAGAACTTCGCTAACTTGTAAAGCGATTCTTTTGGATCATATATCTTTTTGTGTATGTGTGTGTTTTAATGCGTAATGTATAGTAATGTATAATGTTCTCACTTCTGCTGTTGCCATATACTGGGCTGCAATATATGTAAATAACAAAAAACAATAAAAATATTGCTGCCTCTGTAAGGCAAAGTATTGGGGCATACTCCGGAATTGTCGCACTTGTTTCTTTCTTTCTTCCCATCACCGCTTTTTTTCTGTTCTTTGTTTTTTCACACTGTTGTATTTGTGAGCACGCGGTTGATAATTTCCGGTCACTGAGCTATTCAGGTGAAAGCCAAAAGGTGATCATCGTATCCTGGATGCTTAGCAAATCGCAAGGAACAAATGTTCTCTAGAATTTACGATGGCGTAAAAATAAATCAGGTTTCACATCTATACCTGAATCAGCCTTGTTATGGGGACGGGGTTGTGTGGCCTTCAACAGCGTATGCTTGGAGTTCGAATCAGGTTGACCATCGGAGAGGGTTTGGCAGGGAATACAAGGTGATGTAAAAATAAATAACAGAACTTCAATGCATCATTATAGGTGAGCGGTGCGCTCCAGGACAAAAAATACAGAGACGTTCAGCGTGCATTTTCCTGCACGCAAGGGCTGAGAAGATGTGTCTCCACGTGGTGGCTCGATGGCCTTCTTATACCCTCCACATCCGGGCAAACTCATTCTCTCTTGTTCCCTGGTAGAAGGCCCTGTCAGGAAACGTCGGGTCAACCTGGGCAGAGGGGCATGGGAGAGAAAACACTCCTGGGAGTAGAGGGGTTGAACGTAGGACAGAGGGGAGTAGGATTTGCACATTCGCACATAATCCCGTTGCGCATTCCCGACGGATATAAGTATTTTCATGTTGACGAACGTGACAGTTAGGCACGCCATGTCCCAGGCATTTGGCATCTGTTCCATTCATTGCTGCACAAAGTGAACCGTAACAGCCTCTGGAATAAGATACAGCTGCGCCGGTATATTTTGATGTCGGACGTCTATCATTGTCATTGATGTTACTCACGTACGCTGCTAGAACACTGTTTCAAGATACACATCATAAGCGAAGAGAACATGTCCATTTCAAGAACATTGCTTATAATCTACTGATTAGATTCAGAAACGGGAACACTATACTGCGCAAGTACCGTACGACACGGAAATGAACGCTACCCACTGGTCGATGCTATCACGAAGAAAGAAGTATGGGTACTGTACACCTAATTTCTTGTTGGTGATCAGAAACGTGGGACTCGCCGGGCAGATTCAGTGGTATTATTTTAGTTTCGGTCATTACTTCTTCTCAATGGATGATGAAAAAGACACAAATAACATTCGTTGTACGGTTAAACTTTCATCACGTTCAATATGTCGAAGAAAGCTGGTTATGGTCATTCTTCGATTTTCTTGGTACACGTTTCGTGCATAAGCAAATGCAGAACATGTCCTGAGGTGGAACGAAACGTGACATGTCACCATTAATTCAAGCAGACACACAAAACCCTGTGCGTTCCTGCGTTACAGGGCCTGTTATGACAACAAGCGTAGAATACCTGTACCGGTCATGTTTATGGAATAGCTTTGCTAATAAATGGTGCACTTCGATGAGTACCGGACGCCTAACCAAGATTACTCTTCAATACACCAATATATGGGTTGTTGACTTGTTTCTATACTATCAGCATCCTCCGGGCAGTTGATTTCTGACGTTTTAATCACAAAAAGTTATTTTATTTGCTTCGTCCGACGTTTGCTTCCCCAGCTTTCTAACTTTGACTCTTATGGCACTACACGAAAAAATATTAAAATAAAATACGAAAGGACTCATCTCCTGATGACCGTCGACGATAATGCGAATATCAATCGAGCAATGTAGCGACAACCATATTCCTCAAGTCCTGTTTATTCACCACGTGTAGGGGTAATTCTGATATTTTTGTTGATTGAGCTATACGCTACACATTTCGATATTGTCCCACTTTGCCATGGCACTCGCATGCCAAGGTCGCCTATGAGCATGAAGACGACTCTATGATGCTGACACAGCGACGATGTAGTGAGTAAGCAGGAATGATATCGATGGAACGAGAAAGGCGTGAAACGAAGACATGGGCATGCCGATTCTTAAATTATGACGATGGCATAATGATGACAATTTGACGACGACGACATGAGGACAATAAGATGCCCGGGATGGTGCAACGACTACTGTACGACGACAACTGGACGAAAAATCGAGAATGACGACGATCGCAACACCAAGACGGCACGGCGACAACGTTATGACAACGGATGCACGGTAGCCTCTGTGTGACGACGACCCAATGGTGACTACGGCATCACAGCGACATCATAAATACGATTGAATGACGACTACGTGATTAGGATAGAATGACGAACAAGAAATGACGTCGATGGATCGACAATGATGGTGTGACGACAACGGCGTGACGACATTGGAATAAGGATACTGATGTGATGATGGCGGTGAAACGACAGCGTGACGACCACGCAGTGAAGATGACTGTATGGCGACGATTCAGTGACGATGATGGAACGACAACGGCATGAGAACAATGGGATGACGAGAGTGTATGATGACAGTGGCGTCACGATCACTGCGTCACGAAACATCTATGACGATGATAGGTTGACGAGGATGGCATGACGACAGTAGGATGACAAAGCTGGAATTATGACGATGGCACAAGTGCGACAGCAAGACGACGACGATTTTACAATGAAGGCGTGATAGCGGCTGACGATGACGGTGGGACAAAGGTGCCATAATCACGATTGAATGACGACGGTACGATTACAATAGAATGACACCCGCCGTGGTTGCTCAGTGGCTATGGTGTTGGGCTGCTGAGCACGAGGTCGCGGGATCAAATCCCGGCCACAGCGGCCGCATTTCGATGGGGGCGAAATGCGAAAACACCCGTGTGCTTAGATTTAGGTGCACATTAAAGAACCCCGGGTGGTAGAAATTTCTGGAGTCTCACTACGGCGTGCTTCATAATCAGAAAGTTGTTTTGGCACGCAAAATTCCATAATTTAATTTTTGCGATAAAATGACGAAGAAAATTTGGCATCGATGGAACGACGCAGGCGGTATGACGAATCTGGCATGAGGATGACGGTATGGCGTTACTTTAGTGATGACGATGATATAGCAACCACGTGACGATGACAACATGACGACTGTGTGACGATGATGGCGTGACGAGAACCGGATGACAAAGCTGGAATGACGGCTATGCAATCATCACGACAGCATCAGGACCCGGAATACATACTTCGTGACCAAAGCTATTTGGACCACTGGGTTGGACTAGAAACCGTAACGACGGCAGCATGTCGAGAGTCAGATCACGAAGTGGGAATGAAGGCGATTGAATGACCACGACAGCTACACTATGGCAGTTTGACAACGAATGCATCGCGATTGTATGTTGACAATGGCATGACGACGGTGGAATGGCGATTGAGGGATGACAAAGCTGGGATGCTTTCCTTTCGTAGGACGGTTTCGTGCCTCTTGCCATCGCCCGTAACATTATTCCATACAAAAGAATAGACAACTGGCCGAGCTGGATTACGTTCATAACCCAGCAGCGCCTGAAAACGAGCACAGAGAAGGTGAGGTGACACAAGTGGTTGTGGCTTGCGTCATCTCTTCTTTTCCTTGCTCTGAACTGCTAAATGAGAATTTTCGTTCGTGTTTTTTTGTTTACATAAGTAGGTTGCTTTCTCATTGCTTAGAGCGGTATGAATTACAATATACCAGCTACAGTGTAGTGTTCTTCTTTGCCTATGTCCTTGTCTGTTTAATGCTATTACCACCAACTCGCCCAAGTTTCCCTTCTAGTACATGATACCATGTCACAATGCCCAACTAACACAGTTTTTTGACCAAGAAAAACACCGGCTTCAGCGTGCTCGAATTCGAATGATCTTTGGATTGCGCCATTCCGAGTTCTCGCCTTTGTTCTTCCCTACACGCATTGACTTCAGCATTTTCCAAATAAATTTGATTTTTTACAGCTAAGCTGATAGCCTCTGTAGTTGGTCGGCATTTTTCGTAGCGTGCTCACCCAAAACACAGCAGCTGGAAAATGGGTTTGTATTTAAGTTTCGGCGCAACAGAATTATTTTTCTTGTATATCCGAATTTTAACCCTATGTTATCATGCCTGTAAGCTTGGTGTAAGTCGTACTTTACAAATTTTCTGACACATCATACTTCGAGAAATTCAATTAGTTCAATAACACACTTGCGCAATGCGGAGTGCCCAAAGAAACAAAGGGCAGCTTTTGTGTTCGAGTTTCAGCGTAACTGAATTATGTTTTCTTCTATATTCGATGTGTAACTATGCCTTTCCGTCGGTATATGCGTTTATGTGTTGGTGCGTGAGGACTCGGACAGTACATACTTTGAAAACGTGCTGTGTTTCGTTTCTTATATGTTATCGTCCCAGTGGAATTGTGCCGTGATTATCACTCAGTGTTCGTATCGTCTCTTGTCGAAATAAACATTTTCTAAACACAATCCGATGCTATCATGTCTGCAGGTTGTGTGTAAGTCGTACTTTAGGAACTTCTGACGTCAAAAAACTATGTCACATTGACGATGACCTATTCCTCTTTTCGAGCATCGATGGTTAATGGGGCTTCAAGATGCAAACAGAAAACGGTCGGCACTGTAAACAACGCCACCCAACGTTTTCCTTCTAAAGGAAAGTTCTGGAACGTATGTATATGCGCAAGACGCACGCAGAACGTGGGGCTGCTTCATCGCGTATGAACCGACAACCTCATTAACGTCAGAATCATCGGTAATGAACTGCAAGCAACTGAGTTCTGGGGCGACGAAATCATTGCGCGACTCATTGAAACGTAATCCCAACTTTTATAATGAGGGGATTTACGCTCTCATTCTACCTAAATATACGGCGAGGAAGCTGCAGCTTATCGAGATTCCCGACAGCCGGTTTCATCACAATGCACGTTGCCTCAAACACTGCTTTATCCTGCTTTGCGGGTAAGCTTTTCTGCAATGTTTTCTTGTGTGGTTTTCTGACAATGACATCGCTTGTATATTTCAGTAATTTGTAGAGTGTTTTGGCAATAGTAGTAGTAGTAGTAGTAGCTTTTTTTACCGTGTAGAAATAATATAACTTGAAATTATGAAACCTCGCAGGATATCTCACAACCTATGAACGGCACCATGTAAATGAGAATGAAGCATTGCGGCGACTTTCGCTTGAAAAAAATTGCTGTTCTTTTCAGAGAAGGTTGGCCAAACGCCTAGCATACAGAACTTGAAGCTTCCGTGATGGTCTGATAAAAAAAGGGACTTAAGTTAGCTAACGCCTGCGCAGTTAGCCTCCAGTAAACATCGCAAACTGCGAGCTTATGGTCAACGTAACAATAACCAAGAGAACGACCAACGAACATTGATTTATTCGCACCCTTGGTATTTCTTAAGTATTCTTGGTCTGTCTTCACAGCGTTGGCAGAAACCATCGCGTCATCTTCATTACTTCAAAGCAGGGCGCTTAATCACTAATAGAAAGAGGGCTAGATACTCCCTTAAACTTAAGAACGTCAGGAGGGCTACATCAGCGTCCTAACAGAGAGAGAGGCTTTTTTCTTTTTGTTGCATCGATAGCCGGTCATCACCAAACCAGCACGGTGACCTTGAAAGGCTTCGCTGGAGTGTGCATAGACAATAAAAAAAAAAAAAAACCGTGGAAATAGCTTGCGGTTCGAGCTTGAAGTGTACCCAGAATGTTTAAAGGCCGGGTTCAAGGCCAACAACGGAGACAGTGATAAGATGTTTTCTGTTTCGTTCCACTATATTGGGCAAATTCCTCGCAAAACATTTCCTAGGAGTTCATTTTACTGTCGACGAAAATATTACGCGTAAACGTTGTGACCATATTTATGGCGCGTCCTGTATATAAACCAGCACCGACGTGAAACAGCTTAAATGACGCCACCAATAAAATAGAAGAACCCAAGATTTGTTACAATTTATTACATTTATTGTTGCATTTATTGGAGCCTTTAAGGTAACAAAATGAAATGAAATGAAATAAATACGTTCCGAACAAAAGGATAGGAAGGAGCAGGACGATAACTAACACATAGTTTAGCGTATCACGGCTCTAGTCCGAGTCGTCCCCGCCTGTGAGGGTGTTACTCAGCGGTGTACCTTCCCAAAAAAGTATTTTTCGGCGCTACAGGCGAGTGCTCCGCACGCATCTATGAATGTTTTACTCCAATCAGACTGCACGAAACGTCGCAAGATTTTCTGCTCGTAGTGTTGCATTTCTACCGATTAAAAAAAAAATTGGAGGACGCTTAAGCTTCGCCTTCAAGAGTGGAATGCGATAGCGTTCCCGTCGACCCGCCAAGGGTGTAAGACAACGCGCTACGGCGCAGCGATCACTTACGAGGCGCCCATCATCGGACTTTGCACCCACCAATCACGCGGTGAGCGCCGAGGAATGCAGCGTTCGGCGCGGCGACGAAACGTGTGCCTGAGCAAGCGGAACGAACCAAAGAACGCGGTGTCTCGGAGGGACAAAAGATCTACGCGAGCCAAACGTCGTGATCGGCACGGACAGCCGGGCCACGACGCGCCTCGCACCGGTCCCCGCACGGCCCCAATGCGCTCAAACGAGACGAAGACGACAAGCGGGCGAGCGGCGCGCTACCTGTCGGGGCAGCGCCGTACATTGCGAGGAGGGGGTCGTCTCTGTTTGCCGCAAGATGGCTCTGCGTGTGCGGCAAGCGCAAAAGAAATGTAGCGGAAACCTACTTCGCTACGCGTTTAACTGCGACTTCTGTTATTTACATGCTCATAATTACCGGTATACACCGCAGTATAACTTTCTACGGCGCGTTTCTAAGGCAACACCGCATTCACTAGAGGCGCTTTTGTTCTGCTTTGAACCATCGAACTCATGCCTGAGTGGTAGCGTCTGCGTCTCACACTCTGGAGGCCCTGGTTCGATTGCCACGCAGCCCATCTTGCAAGTCGTTTTTATTTATGAATTGCCTTCCGGGATTTTTCGCTGACGGCCAACGCCACCGACGCCAACACCGACACCGATGACACCGGCTTTTCTGCGACACGAGCTCCTTAACGCTGTCGCGTTAAAATGCACCAGGAGAGCAATGACTGGCTGACAGTACGATCTGCAGCTGATCTACCTACCAGCACCAAGTTGAAAGAATTTGAACTCTACGCTGGAAAACCAGCAATGAAATGCAAACTAATCAAGTATTAGAAACCAGCATAACAAAATGTTTTACTATATTTATTAAACATGTATTATACTATATTTTATTAAGAGAGAACTCTTAATAAAGTATAGCTTAAAGGAAGCAGAAAACGAAGTATAAACATCATGGAAGCAGTCATACTTATTTGACGTGATACGCAATAAATATTGTAGGTTCTGTTCGCCGTAGTTTGTTCTTACACGCAAAACAAACAATTTATTTGTTCGTAACATTATCATCAAAAAAGAGATTATTGTGGGACTGCCGTAAATGCATCCAGCTATAAGTCGTGTTGCTCTTTACTGCAGATCTAGAAGCATAAGAATGTTGGTCTTAGATTTCGTTGGCCATATCAAGTCACAGTAATTGCTATGATATTGGAATATCGCACGACAGATGACCAGGTCAATCTTAGGTTGCAATTTGGAGCGACATGTTGACAAGAATCTTACAGCGCGTGACAGCTTTGAGCTACCACACTCGCCCTACCAAACTCACGACAAAACTTCTCTTTAAGGCCAACAGAGAACATTGCGATGTATACTTGGATGACTAGTAAGTAATAATCAGTGTGTTTCAATGAATGAAAAACAATAAAATAGCACAAATCAAATCAGATAATCGTATCAAAAGCGGCTTTCAGCATCAATTTTTTTTTGCGATCACGAAACCTTGTTTAGAATTAGAACTTGATTCTTTTTTATTTTGTTTTATAATGTAAACAATAGCTATTTTTCCAACTTGTCACACTAGCTTCACACAGGATGCCTTGGATCCGTGCCGTACGTCTGCGTATGCTGGGAAATCAGACCTAGGCCCATTAGTGAGCGGGCTCGAGCCCAGCCCGGGCAATCGGCTTCAAGCCCGAGCCCTGGCCTAGCCCAGAGACAGGCCCGGGCCCTGTCCGGGCCCTGCCTGGGTCCACCAAGAATGCCTTACCTGGTCCGGCTCGGCCCGAGCTTTCGAGTCGGCACCACAGAAGTGTACGCCTTTAGCGTGCACTTCCGTTATGACCTCTGTCCAAGTACCTTTGGTTCACAGTCGCCGACTGCCTAGTGTCTCTACCGCGGTACACATCACCTGTATCTCCGTACTCTAACGTGGGCAGAGGCACAAAAGATGTGAGATTGTCTCTTCACAGCAGCAAGTGTCACAGGTGAAGGGCTATCGGCTCGTCGAATTATGGACCAGTATGACTTAGTAAACGCGTCACCAAGGCACAGCTAGTACGGTATATTTTTTTCGTGAACTTAAACTGCGCTAGGGACGAGACACCAAGGTAGACGAAGACAGGACGAACGCAGACAAGACGAATGCGTTCGTCCTGTTTTTATCTACCACGGTGTCTCGTCCCTAACGCAGTTCAAGTTCACAAAATATGTCTTACCAACTAGCCACCCAACGCACTCTCCTGGTGGTACGATGTAGTTTCTTCACACCTTGGTTGGCCAGGTAGTAGGTAAATCTTCAAGTCAGGGACCAGGGAATGCAGGCGTATTTAACAGGGATAAGCGGGCTAGTTGGTGGTCGTTATTGGAATGCATCATGTAACCGCACAAAAACAGGGGACAAAGAAGGCGCCTGTCTTGTATGTTCCTTCTTTGTCCCCTGTTTTTGTGCGGTTACATGATGCATTCCAAGAATGCAGGCGACTGTTTTCGGAACCCGTTTAATTCCACAAGGCCAATTGTTGTGATCCGGTTTTGGGGTTCGTGGTTAGTACTCGGGTGTCACTGAGGGGGTCACTTGCGTATATGCTGCCGGGGCACATACAGCATGGTAGCTAGCCGGCGCTATACCACTGCGGCGCACTAAGCTGGCTAACTGTAACCACGCTGTCGTCCGTATCATTTGCCGAGAGTTGCCTGTTGGTGAGAAGATGATTGCGGGTTTGAAGGAAGCGATAAACTGCTTTATTTTAGATAATTACATGACTTTCGCCAGATGTGGGGAACACACTCCATGTGGGAACACTTTAAATTTCGGCCCGAGACATGTGTGAGCACACATCAGCACACTATGGTTGATGGTCTAAGAGTACACATTCGACATGTCGCAAGGAATACCCTTTGACCATCTTGCTTGCGTGCGAACAACTAGGCAGCATACGACGTTTAACCGCCTCTGGGATTCCAAGGCCGCCCTCCAGAGTTTGCTCTCTGTATTATGCCGTGGACTCCACGAACGGCTTGTCGCGGACACAAGAGAAATTTAACGTTGGGCGTTGGAGAAAGGACAGGTTATTGTATTCACATTCTTGCCAAGTCATTGTGGTATCCTTAGAAATGAGCAAGCAGACGCAGCCGCTCGATCTTCACATGACAGTGGCGATTGCGTCGCTATTCCTTTGTCGAGAACAGACGCAGCGGGAAATGTCGGTGCATTTGCTCACGAGCTTACCTTGGCCCAATTGAATTCGGCAGGCTTTAAAAAGCAGCGCCTTTGTTCCCTGGACTTTTAAGTTCCCTGGACTTTTAAGAATTTAAGCTTCGCCTTCCGCACGGCTTACCACGACGCGAGGTAACTCCCATTTGTCATCTATGGCTCGAAGTAACCTTTACTGATGCCTTCTGCTGCCTCATCGGAATAGCCACAAGTTCAGAATGTGAAGTTTGTAGGTGCAAAGAGACGACAGCGCACCTTCTATGCGACTATCTTCATTCCAATGCACGAGGAAATGTCCTCAGCACCAACACTCGGTAAGACTGACAACCCTACGCTTACGGAAGCTAGATGTTTTGCACCTTGGCCCCAGCCTAGGTCAGTCTGAACTGCTATAAAAGCGCTAGTGTGCTTTTTAAAAACAACAGGACCGATCGAACAACTGTGGAGGTATTCTGTAAGAGTCCACCTAGTGGACATGTCCATTTCGTCTGCTGCTGAAGTGCTGATTGGCTGTGGTGCCTAATTGCTGCGGACGCGCAGCCTAGCCCAGCCAATCATAACTTCAACAGCAGACGAAATGGACAGGTCTACAAGGTGGACTCTAACCGAATACCTCCCCTGTATTGTGTGCGAACTGGTGCGTTCTTTGATTTATCTTCTCTTTTCTCAATCTATATGTGTGTACATGAATAATAATAATAATAATAATAATAATAATAATAATAATAATAATAATAATAATAATAATAATAATACCTTTATTGACATAACAAATATACAAAGTTATCATCAGGCTTATCTAAGCCTACAAGCGCTTGGGGACATGGCCCTGCATATTTGGCAAGACAATACATTGAAATAGGAAAACAATCAGATACCAAAGAAGAATGACGCTGTTTCGTAAAGCGCGCGACATTACATTTGGCTGCGCAAATTTATTACAACAGTACATAGAGTTGAAGCTTACATAAAACAAACAACACACACAAAATGCAAGATTTCAAATCTATGAAACAGTTCTCACATAAATGTTAGATGAGGTAAGAAGGCAAAGCTAATGTGAATATGGAACATGGTTAACCTACAGAGCACGGATCATCCTTTTCAGTGATATTTTCGAAGTTGCTGTGAAAATGTCCTCTGGTAGATCGTTAAACAGATTAGGAACGTACGCATATCGCCGGGCCTCACCGTTTCTCGTTGCGGAACGAGGCACAGTAAAACGCAAGCCCGAACGGAGCGTGCGTGCAGGTTTATGCTCAACTTTGAAATCCGAGTCCCAAAAATGACGTAACACCGCTGTTTGAACAAACAACGAGCGCAACGAAGGAAAACCTACGGCAGTAAATATGCTTCCAGATGAAAGTAGAGGCGAATTATACGCTACACTTTGGATCTTGTTTTTTAAAAGAGCGTCCACCCGGCTCTCCCAATGCGCAGAACAGAAGGCGAATATTGTGATGCCATACCTTAATATTCCGTGCACAAGAGAGTGCACAGTTGTTTTTTTGACCGAAAAAGGAACTATACTTTTACAGCGATAAAGTACCCAGGCAACACTTCGGAGTTTACTACATACATACGCTAAATGCGTTTCCCACGACAGGTTTGAGTAAAAAAATACAGCCGTGTACATTAATGACTGAACATATTCCACTGGAGTACAACTACATGGCGAACAAATCCTATTGTGCAAATAGATATGTTCATCTATCGACGTCATCTTCAAGGAATGTCTGAAACAAATCAGCTTTGTTTTTGAATTATGATTAGAAGAAAGCTTTTAGAAAACCAATCAATTACGTTATATACATCTTTTTGTAGCATATTGATTGCCGATTTGTAGCATAAATGCTTTGCTGGTAGAACGGTATCATTGTCGTACTGAAACATTGTGCATTTTGAAACAGTGGGCGCAAGGTCATTCATGGAAATATTAAACAGTAGCGGGGCTATAATAGACCCTTGAGAGAGTCCCGCTTTAATACGCAAGATAGAGCTAGAGTGCTTGCCTAATACTGCCTTTTGCGATCTGTTCGACAGACAACTTTTAAGAATGCCATGAAATGGTCCCAGGAAGCCCAATAAATGTAATTTGTTCAACAGAATGTCGTGGTTAACTATCTCAAAGGCTTAACTGATATCTTGGAATAATGCAATGCTAAAAAAACTGGTCGAACGCGGAAAAAAATTCATCAGAAAAGTATTCTAAAAGTAAGGTAGTACCTTTACCGGCGACAAAACCAAACTGATAAGAGGACAAAATCGAGAACATGTTAACAAAGGAAAGTGTTATTTCTAAAATAACCTTTTATAACACTTGGGAAAGCATAGGCAAAATAGATATAGGCCTATTGTTTTCAATTACATCTTCTTTTCCTCCTTGGTTAAGTGGCTTGACTAAAGCAGTTTTTAGTCTTTCAAGGATATAAGAATCGTCCAGAAGCCCGTTAAGCATAAAAAGAAGAATGCCTGATAGCGTCTCAAAGTGTCTTTGGAAGATACGTGCTGAAAGGCCATCAAGACCGGTGGTTTGGTCTGTCTGAAGCTGAAAATGACCCTACGTAAGTCAAGTTTCGGCAACTTCGGTAGGAAGGCGGAGGCAGATACAGATTTTAGCGCGTGCAGTCCAGCGCATGCCCTTGAGCTGCTCCGTCAGACGAACGAGCAAAATGGCAGGTAAATATATTAGCCGTTGTTGCGGGGTCGTTCGAACAGGAATGAATGACAGATCTCAAGTCTGCTTTACCTCGAAGGTGATTTAATAAAGACAAAGTCTTTGTCGGATTTTTCAAGGCTAGATTAAACTGATGTAAAATATACTGCCGTTTTGCCGATGTAATAAGGGCGACTATCCTGTTTCTAGCTGCTGTGTGCTCTGCGCGCATTGTTACAATTTGGGGGGAACGTTTCGAACGTTTCCACAACACATCTCTTTCCGCTATAGCACGAATTTCGTTAGCATTTATCCATTTATAATTTTTTCGGCGTTTCCTAGTTACAATTTTCTTTTGCCAAGTTTTCAAATATTTGTATTTGTTAACAAAAGCAGTCGTAGACATGTTCAGCCTTTGAGCTCATTAATGTAGACCAATCAAACACCCTGGTTTGGTCTTCCAGGTTACGCTGGTCTATTATATAAATCTTGACAACGTTCCTAGGTGAGTCCTCTGCGCAAGCATGTGTTACTTTTGGGGTTAAAATTAAATTAAATTATGGGGTTTTACGTGCCAAAACCACTTTCTGATTATGAGGCACGCCGTAGTGGAGGACTCCGGAAATTTCGACCACCTGGGGTTCTTTAACATGCACCTAAATCTAAGGACACGGGTGTTTTCGCATTTCGCCCCCGTCGAAATGCGGCCGCCGTGGCCGGGATTCGATCCCGCGACCTCGTGCTCAGCAGCCCGCTTGTGGGGGTGACGACACAAAGTGGCAAGCCACAAAATAATGATCGGCCAAACGTCGTTTCATGACACATGAATCTAAAGAATAATTTGAAGTAAGAACCGAAATATGATATATGCATGAACTGACTACATGCCCATTTACCAGGTCTTCTCTGGTTGAAATGTTTGTAGTAATTTCAATCCCGTGGGAAAATAAAAGGGATATGTAGTCCGCTACCGCACCCTTTGTGTGACAAAGAGCGTTTGTGTTGAAGTCTCCAGCTAGGCATATTTCATCCACCGGGTTAAATCGTTGCAAGGCTTCCAATTATATTAAAAAGCAATTGACACTATTTGATGGAGGGCGATAAAACGCGCATACAGATAGCAGGAACCGCCCCTGTGCCACTTTGATAGCAAGACATTCCGCAAAAGTTAATGAAACATCAATGTGTGAGACGTCATACACGTTTTTGACGAAAATAGCAAACCCTCCATCTCACCGATGTGATTGTGTTACAAAGCGCGATTGATAACCGTGCAGAACAAGCTATCCAGGCCTGTTTCTCCGACGTTAATTTCGGTATTAACAAACAAATCCACAAAACTAAGTGTTGAAGTGACAATCATTTTAAATTCGTCCCAGTATTTCCGTAGGCTTCTAATGTTAAGATTATTAATTATGAAGCCACCTTTCAACTTGTGACTTCAGCTGTCACAGAAGGACTAAAAATCAGCAAGCTCTTGGCAGATGCTTGCCATTATGTTAGACAATCTTTTCAACGTCTGCTAGCATGTTGATTCGAATCAGAGCCGAGGATTCATCTTCCCTTGCGAACATTTTTCCGGCTTTGACCCAGGTGAACTTGTATCCCTTTTCTTTGGCTACTGTCCTTACTCGTCAAAACAATTTTCGGTTTTGCTTGGTTAGATTTTCACTGAAAAATAGTTTTGGCAGCTTATTAGGGTGACAGAGCTCCCGCAACTTGCCCCGAACCTGGAGCCATCTTTCCTTAGCCGTAACAAATGTGAATCGCACCAGGACTGTAGGAATCAAGTCGCGTTTTCCTTGTAAGCGATGAACGGCCACCACATCTGATACGGTGAAATCCGCCAATCCCAGTTTATCAGCGAGCTGCCCCAATGTCTGTTTCAAGTCTTCGTGATCTTCTTGAGGAAGGCCATGAATTTCAAGATTAGCATTGCAGCTATATTGCTCACTGTCATTTTCAACATCGTGCAGACACTGAAGCTGCTCTGCCTGCATTTGCACTGTAGAAGACAAAGCGACAATCTCAGATTCGTATTTTGCATTTTGAGTCTTGAATTCGTTTAGCTGGGTGATAATTGAGTCGTATTTATTCGACAGAAATAACACCGCTTCCTCCTGATGGTCAACGGACTGAGTTAATTTCGAAAATCTTCTTTGAGGCCTAGAAGTGTGTCCACTCTTTGAGTCAGGAATGGTAAGCTGAGATGATTCTCTTTTATGTCATTGAGCTCAGCCGCCAGTGACCGATTCGGGATTGTGTTTCCCACTACATGAGAAATATCAGACTGTGAAGTGGAACCACCTGGCTCTTTGTAATTATACAGGTGTTGCAAACCCAAGCTTCTCTTTTACACAACCCCATTGAAGTGAACGTATTTTGGGCAATACCAGAGCAAGATTGACCTAAGTGATAGGAATGGCTACAGCTTGAACACCTCATTAACTTTCCGTCAGTAGGCAGCTGTTTGTGGCACACAACGCAAATTCCATCATCGCCAGAAATGCTGAGAGGTAGCAACAAAATTGCATTCAACAATAAAAAGATTGCAGTCGGCGGCGATACAAGCAACAAAAAAAGTAATAGAGTAATAGAGTAATAGAATAATAATAATAATATTCTAATATTCCATTACTTTTTTACTTCCATTCTTTGCACACAATTTACCGCCCTTTTCTCTCACATTTTGATGACTCCGGGTTGCCTACTTGTGCTTCCAATTTCAATGTACTTGGTTACCAGCTTTCTTGACCTCTTCCTCCATTGCGTGTCCACGCTTTTTAGGTGCAGATATTTGTATACTCTAAATGCATATTAGTTGTTATGCCTGCTTCTCACTGTTTCCTCAAAACTAATTTTTCTCTTCACTCACCCGACTTCAAAAAGGGTCCAGCCAACGTCACGCCGAACTGACTCATTTCATGTAAAGGCCGCCGTGCCGTAAACCTGCACAGTGCACTGGCTCTAAAGAGCGCCATCAAATTAAGGGGCTCTAAGCCCGGAGCTTCGCTAGTGAACTTTTCCAGGTATTTCTATATGTAGTCGAGTAGGTAGCTGGAATCCTGTAGTCGTGATGTCACGCTTGTAGCTGTTAACCTGCACTATCGAAACTGCGTTCCGGAATACGTAGCATACGCATTTTGTCACACGCTGCACTGCAACGACAACACTGATTTTCCAATTTCGAGTGCAACAGTGGCACATAGAAAGAACAAGATGACAGAGAATATTCCCTCTACTTTGTGTATGGTATTTTTTCGCTATAGAAATATAAATGCCCATCAACCAACCCAACTGACTGTATTACGAGAACAGTGGTCCACTAAATTTGCTTCCACCCTTGTGGTTATCTACGTATTACTGTTCATTTGGTGCCTTTGCAGCGGTCAGGCGTAAAAGAAAGCCGCAGAGGCAAGGAAAGTGCGTCCAGTCTCTGCTGAAAGGCATTGCAGCATCCCTTTAAGGGAGAGGCGGCATTCCATGCTGGAAAACTATTTCTGCACGGCCGTCATACCTATCGCCTTCAAGGAAGAAACTCCGCTATCAGAAGCAGCAGGAGCAACAACAACATATCGCCCCGGACCAACAGGAGCCGCAAAGAACGATCAAGTAGCAAAGAAGAAGATGGCGTGCTGCGGCGCGCTCGAGTCATCGGATTGATTGGCGGTCAGAGATAAAGGGGTGCATCCTCCGCGCCCCGCTGTACGGAAGGCCCGGTGGTGTTCATCCTGTTTGTTTCCTTCCCAGCACTACGCAAGCAAGCAAGCAAGCAAGCAAGCAAGCGTGGGAGACGCACACACGGACAGACGCGCAAGCACAGACGTACCTTCCATCCATTGGTCTTTCGCTGCCAGAAGAGCACGACTTAGCCAGCGTGACGAAGACCGCAGTGTCTCGAGTGGAGATGCGAGTGGCCGCAGTGTGCCGTGAAGATGAGCGGCATTCCACATCGTCCGCTGGTTCTTTTGGTGCATCGCCCCGCTTCTTTTCTCCTATTTCGCCTCGCAGCTCCCTGCTGCAGGGAGAGTCTCCAGCGCTGATAGACGAGGTCGGCTGTCCTCATCGCGAGAAAGAAAGGGCCACGGGGGAATCGCAAGCACACGCCCTCGTCGCCACATTCTGGCCGCGATCCTTTCAACCACGCTTTTGTTTTGTGCGTGTGCTTTCGTAGCGCGCGACATCAGCTCGAGGTGTGCGTTGTCTTCCTCGCTGGCAGTGGCTTCTGTCATGGGGCGTTTCTCTACAGGCACCTGCCCGATATTAATGAATTTCTCGTCCACTGGACCACGGAATGCGGAAAAGCGCGACAACTTGAGCTTTGCTGCGACCATCAAATGCCCGCTTATGGCGAGAATGACAGTTTTAGTGCGCGCTGTTGTGACGGAATGCTGATGCATTCGTTGGGTAAATGAGCGGGTTCGGCGGCATTTACGAAGTGAGCTGCTTGGTATCTTTGTTTGACAGCATATACACTCTAAAAACAGTTGCACCCTTTGGACTGTATATTTGCCACACAACAATAATCGTCATCTGTCTTACCCGCATTTCCTTTCTTTAACGCTGCGAGCCCGGTACTTCCATGTCACGAACGGCATGCACGTTATCAGCATGGCAGAGAATTTTCGGCAGAAAACCCCCTCCAGCAGCACCCTGTGTCATTGAATCCAGCGGCAGCAAGCGTCAGTATGACCGTCTGGACCCGTTCACGTACATGACCGACGTGGACTTTCAGCGTCATTTTCGCCTGTCGAAGACATCAGTGGGCCGCTGGCTGTGTGACGAGCTAGGCGAAGACTCTCGCCCGTGGAGACAGCGTGGCGGGCTTCATTCGCTCACCGTCGAAGAGCAAGTCCTCTGCGCCCTCCATTTGTACGGGACTGGGAGCTTTCAGGGAAGCGTCGGCGCCGAGCGTTAAATTGGACGTCATCAAACTATTGTGAGCCGCTGTGTCGGAGATGTGCTTGGCGCGCTTATCGATGCGGCAGTGCCTAAGTGGTGGATGGCTTTCCCGAAGACTGCGGCTGAGCGGCCATATATGAAAGAACGCTTCCTACTTCGCGGGAACATAACGAACGTAGTCGGGTGTGTCGACGGAATGTACGTAGGAATTAAGGCCTCTTCAATGTCAGCGTTACTGTGAGTAGCATTGAACCAATGTCTAGACATGCCATATTGCCAAACTTGTCACTTTTGTGTAGCCGACTTAAATTTTGGCTTACCGACATCTCACATGCGGCTGCCAATGATACTGACTTTTTCGCTGGTTGCCGACTTTTTGCCGATTGTTCTACTTGTCTATTAGGGTGCCTTCCAAATGGCTCACTTTCTTGGAAAGAGAGAGAGAGAGAGGCAAAGGAAAGACAGGGAGGTTAACCCGAGATTATCTCCGGTTGGCTACACTGTACAGGGGGAGAGGAAAAGGGATGCAATAGGTGAGAGAGAGAGAGAAGAATAAACAAAGAAAAGAAAAACCTAAATACACACACGCACTGTTGGATCTGGAGGACAATCCCAATTGCTGTCCCCCAGATTTTGGACTTTGCCGTTGGGTGCGGGAGTTGGCCGAGGTTGAGGAGGACTTTGAGATGAAAACTGGAGGTTTATTTACATTATTTACAGTGAGAGTTCAAAGAAATTAAGTCATAAAGTCATTACGGGCCGGCAGCAACTCGGACGCTGCGGCCCGTGGCAAGAAGCTCGAAAGAGATGAATGAAGGAATCTCTCTTGCTGCTCCCGGTCTCTGGCTTTTAAACCCTTCGGTGTCTCGAAGTCACGTCCCGTTCGGCCAATCGGAGAGCCCGCCCAGGTGGCGTCATTTTCGGCCAATCGGCGAGCCCACTCAGGTGTCGGCATTTTCGGCCAATGGTAGGCGCCCGTGCGAGTGTACGCCACAGTCGGCTCAGAGGGTCGCTCCTTGGGCTCCAATTGTCCGAGGGATTACTTGTCTGCGCTATTGTCTTCCTGGTCTGCAACTGCCGTCACAAAGGCGGACGGGGGGGGGGGAATTGCTCCCAGGGCTTCACGATGCATTGCGGCCGTCGCTGCCTCGCGGCTTGCAAGCGCCGTCACAATAGGCGGATGGGGGGAGACGGTTTGTCTTCGAGCGACCTTTCAGAGCTGCAAAGCAACTTTGCTCGGGACCCACGTTACCTGGAACCGTGCCAGGCTCTCGCTACACTTTCGGGTAGAGCCAAGCAGTGAATAGCTCCACATGCGGCGCACGAGGTGGGGGACGCCAACTTGTTTGGACGTGCTGCGCCTCGGGAACGTGGTAGATGCGCTTCTGCGTTCCTTAATTAGGTGTGACGCAATTCGATGTGGTCTGATGAACTCGAAGGAGGCTCAGGAATAGGTCCCGTATCTAACAGCACGTACACACGAATTGTTTCTGTGGGCACTGTCACGCAGCCCGCAAAGGAGTTCTTAGTCTTACGCAGTGTCACCGTACAATCCTACGTCACACAGTGTACACTCACAATTTGCCAGAAAGTCCCGTGTCTTTCAAGTATCGCAGCAGCGCCTTCATAGCAGATCACGCTGATGTTGGCGTAGGCCAGTTTCCAAGGGTCTTGTTTTCTGACATTGGGCGCTTGTCCAGTTTGTCTAGGGTGTCTGAGAGGACCGCTCTTTGTGGGTTAAAACGAGAGCACTGACAAAGAAGAAGCTCGATTGTTTCATTGCACCCGCAGAAGTCCCAAAGTGGGCTGTTGGCCATTCCGATAAGGAAAGAGTATGCATTTGAAAATGCTACTCCAAGCCATCGACGGACTAGAAGAGTGCAGTCACGTCACCACTAAACTCACAGGAATCAAAGGGGTGAGCATTAACTAGCCTTACTGCTCTTGGGAAAGAGCTTAATTAAGGATAGATATTTAAATGGATATCACAAATTGTGTGAAGTACCCTATGAATGCTAATCTCATAAAGAACTTGGGGTTCTTCTTTGGTGAAGTTACTCAGTATGCATAATGCTGAATTTTAGGGCATGCGTCATCTATCGGCCGCACTATGAAACAGCGAGACATTGCACAATTCGTTGCAGCGCGAGATGCGGATGTTTGATGTTGCGCCAAGCCGGTTTAGCCTATGCATTTGTGGCAAAATGAAAATGCATTGAGAAACTTAGTGTACTGGTTTGCATAAAGAAAATACTTCAGGGTGTTTGCTCTGTTCATGTTGATGCATGTGCCAGAGGTTCAGTGTATCTTTTTCCTGGGGGGGGGGGGGGGGAGCGTTATTGTGGACGGAGAAATCATATATTTTCGTCTCACAACGGGGCTCTAATTCTTAAGCAGAAGAACAATGGAGATCCAGTGCTCTGCCGAACTCGGTGTGCATGAAGATGTCATGAACTACCAAGGCAAAATTACATATCGGGAGGAGTGTGGTGCAGATGCCAATGAAAAGTGGGTGTTTAACCCCCCATGATAAAAATAAAAATTGCAGAGTGAGTAGACCTTTTGTACAGCTTTAGAGCAATGATTACACAAAACGTGATACGCCCAAACGTGTAATAGCTTGCCGCAATGTCAAAGTAGGATGAGCGACATGCAGCATATTTTGGCATTGAACATGTCTTATAACTGCTATTTTTATTGTAAGCCTCGTTGTGACGCCTTTCCCACCGGCACTCCCTTTACTGAAAGGTGGCACTGTCTTTCCATTGGTGTCATGATGGTGATGGTTACGACAGCAGTAAGGCTGGTTAATGCTTGCTCCTTTGATTCCTGTGAGTTTAGTGGTAAAGAATATGGCATGTGCATACACCTGT
Organism: Dermacentor andersoni; assembly: GCF_023375885.2. Classification (NCBI taxonomy): domain Eukaryota; kingdom Metazoa; phylum Arthropoda; class Arachnida; order Ixodida; family Ixodidae; genus Dermacentor; species Dermacentor andersoni. The sequence goes on along the minus strand of NC_092817.1, from coordinate 90,046,555 downwards.
GCTGCAAATTTAACGCTTGTGGGGATTTTTTGGAGAGATAACTTGTGTTGAGGCATTTCAAAGATGTGTGCCATTATCGCCTAATAACTAGAGCATTGGTGACGTTGAAGACTGGGTGTGTTGGTACAGAAGCTTGAAGTTGAATTGCACAACAATTAGACGGGACACAAAGAAGAGAAATACACACAGCAGAACGCTCTGCTGTGTGTGTTACTCTTCTTTGCGTGCTGTCAAACTGTTGCGCGATCCAACTTCAAATAGAGCATTGGGCTTCTTTAGTGCAGGACCGATGAAGTGTGAGCTATTCGACAACATGCCAGTGCTTTGCCACACAATTATGGAAGTCTGAAGGTTTGCAAACAAAGCTTTGCTTTCAAACCTACCTGCTCATGTAATACAAGGACTGATTGAAAGGACCATCGTAAAAAAATAATGGTGAAATGACTGGCCTTTGAAAAGTGTAATTTGCATATTGACACTGTTAACATAATAGGTGCCACACTGGACTCAACAATTATATTGGACAGAACAGTTTGTTTCCTATGCGAAACACAAGCTTGCATTACATGCTGTGCAGATAACCAAGCTCAGTTTGTTTTGACATGGTACACAACATTCACTGTAACCTGTTTTCGATTCTAAAGAAGTGCCAAACGCCACCTCTTTTTCAAGGACGTCATGGGAGTATTTGGCGAGACCTTTTTACAGCCCTCATAATGGAAGTGTGACCAGCCAGCTTTGCTTGGATGCCTTTATAGATTTCTGTTCCTGATCGTTGTGTGCTATCAAGTTGCTAAAGTTTATGCAACCGGTGCAAGGCATTACGCGATCCTGTAGTTGGATACAACTTTAGGAGGCCGCGGAAGCTTCACTTCAAAGGCAGGTGAACGCAAGCCTGTACGAATGGGCACGCACTCTAGACTGACGACGTACCGCCGTACACACTATAACCGCTCGTTGGAGAGGGACTATTTCTTTAGACGTGGAGGGAATCGGCTGCTGCGCTTTGGTCATCTGGGCTGTCTCCTGTCTTCTGAAGTTGTATCCTACTGTAGGGGATGCCGCTTTTCGTACAATACAAAAAGACAAAGTGTACAATTATTTCGCCTATGAAACGGATACATCACAAGTGAGCTTTGCAAGGGCTTAAGCTGTGTAAAATTTAGTACATGCAAGTATATGATATTGTTAAAGAATATGTGGTATCGAACAAGCATGTAATAACACGTTTGAATTGGGCAGTGTTGCATTCATATGCACAGTATATAGGTGATAGCATTATTAAGCTGCTGCTGTGTTTCCTGTCTTTTCACTGTGAATCACACACACCATTCATATTGTGGCTAATCAACACGCACTGTATTCTTGCACATAGAAAAGAACAAACATCACAATGTAGTGTATTTTTCATTTGCATGGTCCAAGAGTGGCACAGGTTGTCTTACGTTTTTGTCCATTTTGAAGAGACACAAAGTGCGTGTTACAAGTGTCATAATATGCACACAACAATGTTTACGGCAATAATTTTATTCATCCTCTTGAAAAAAAATTAAATTATGGGGTTTTACGTGCCAAAACCACTTTCTGATTATGAGGCACGCCGTAGTGGAGGACTCCGGAAATTTCGACCACCTGGGGTTCTTTAACATGCACCTAAATCTAAGTACATGGGTGTTTTCGCATTTCGCCCCCATCGAAATGCGGCCGCCGTGGCCGGGATTCGATCCCGCGACCTCGTGCTCAGCAGCCCAACACCATAGCCACTGAGCAACCACGGTGGGTATCATCCTCTTGAATATTAAAATAATAAACTGAAAGCTCCTTTATAAGGTGTCTTCTGGGGGCTCGACTGGAGAGCAGTGAGGGCACCAATACTGCTGTTGCAGAGCAGCCTTCTGGGCTACTCTGCAACAGCAGAACCGAGTAGCACATATTGGCCCATGAAAGAGGCTAGAAAGATAGCCGTAACCGAAAAGCGGTAGTCATTCGCTAAGGCTTCGCCTTAAAAAAGAAGTTTCTTTAATACTCGCACAGATGCGGACACAAAATGTCGCCATGCGTTAGCGGAAAATGAAACAACCGTGCTGTGTCCAAACACTATTCTTCATGTTAGAATGTATGCAAAAGGCTGCACTTGTTCTACGAAAAACCCTTTAAGGGCGCACAGGAAGCGTGGGACAATCGCAGTAGCGTGGAGTGGAACCGATGAACACGTAACATATGCAGATGTCGTCATGGCAGATACAGTATTAAACGACGCGGATGAAACGCTCCGCCTCGCGTGTATTGTGTTTGGTCGTGGGGGACGGTTTGTACCGTGTGGGCTAGAATCGTGGAAAAGGGGTGGTGACTACACGTGGTAATGCACACATGCAACAATGTTTATGGTTTCGCACTACAAAAAAAAAAAGCTAGGTCTAGACTTGTAATCGAGGCGAGGACACCACTAGTCGGTGCAGCCAGCTGGTCTCTATATTGGCTGACGTCTGGCTCCTTGCCTGCCTTCTTTCTTTACTTCTAAAACTCATGGAAATGTCCTTCGCTCGCTCACACGAGTGAACTAGCATTATTAAGCACTCATTAACTTTGCTTCGTATGAGAGAAGCCACAAAGAACTAGTGAAAGCGAACAGAGCACGCCCTAGTTGGTCGCTCGGCATTTATTTGGCGGGGAGTCTAAATACAGCGGGTGCTTCTTTGTAGCCATAAGAACGTTCGCAAGAAGGCACAGAAAGCACAGCAGGAGCGGTGTCTATGAGCCAACAACCGTGTTTTAGGAAAGCTCCCTCCTCATGTTCGCAACGATAATATTATGCTACACATGCGATAGGTTGGTAACCACTAGGTTAAAGATAAGCAGATCGAACTCACATGTTTCATGTTGGTATCTACGTAGAGGAAAGCTTTAGTAAAGCAGGCAATTAAGTGGTTTAAGTACCAACGGTGATGACTACAATTTTGTTTACTTTCATGCTCTGCGTCGAGTAACCTCGTGGAATGTTTTCGTTCGTCCACCACAAAGGTCAGAACTTTTTTGTGATGCAACTTTTAAGATAACGCGCAGCGTAGTTCACAAGCTATGCTGAAACGCGAGCTCCATCAAGAAGGATGTACAGTGTCAGACGTATACGCAGTGATGCCACAAGAACGAAGGCGATGTGTGATGCTTGCTGAGGGATAAATGGGAATTACAGCTGTATGCACAGAAAAATATGACAAGTATCAAGCAACATTTAGGGATTCTATACCTCTTCGGTCACAGCGGGACATACCCATACTGCAGAATTGGCCTGCAGCAGGCAGACCCCTAATGGTGCATAAAAATGGCTGAAAAAAATAGTTAAGATGAAGTACATGAAATAATCCATGAAATACGCCACCGTTATATTAAAACATCGGTGTTCTGCAGAGATACGTTTGAGCCAACATTAAATGTTCTGGTTTTATGTAGGAATCGTAGCGAGACGTGTACATTATGGAGGATTGGCTAAGAACGGCCACACACCCAGTGACACGTACTCAGGGCCTCGATAAAAAAAATACAATGTCACTCTGAGAATCCCTGAGATATAATTCACCGTTCCATTAACGAATCAGTGAGGTTTAGCGATTTTTGTGAGCCGACATTATATGTTGACGTTTTATGTGGTACCGTAAAATAATAAATACTATAATTATCATCTGCATACTTGTTCAGCGTACAAGGGTTGCATAAGCGATTTTGCTGGTAGTGTCATATAACGTTCGTATATGCATTCACAAATATATTCGCCGAGATAGCGACCGACCCAGCCGCCAGGCAGCAACTTTAAACCGGGGATAGTAAGTATAGAAAGCTTTGCTTTAATAGCCGTTATCGACTGTGCTCATGTAATCAAAGAGAGTGACCGGAAAATGACAACTTAGAATTGTGCCATATGATAATGGAGAGTTAGTTATGCAAGTCGCTAGTGCTTTATTGCGAATTGAAAAAAGCAAAATACGAACACCAGAGGGTGTTCGTTAGTGCAATTCTAAACCCTAACTAAACGGGCGTTCTTGCACTTTAACCACAGGAGAACACAATCACATTGGACCACTAAGCCTGAATTTCATCTTGAGTGTGATTTTAGTAAAAAAAAAAAAAAAAAAAAAACTCGTGCTTTTGCCCATAGAACGCAGCAGTGTTAATGATAGCAAGGTACTTGAATATATTACACGAAGCTTGTAAATGTATGTTCACTTTAAACTGGAGTAAAACGTTGCTTATTAATGAAAAATATGTGCTTTCACGTGCCCAAAGGCACACATGAATAAATGACACTTGATGACCACGAACATGCGCCGTCACAACGCTGGCGTGGTGAGGAGCACTGGCAGCGGAGTGCGCACATCTTTGTCACAAAGCGAACGTTTCATGCTGCCGCTCCCGTTACCAGTCTGACCAGGCGTGCGGGATGCGCATCAAGGCAAGAGCCTTCTTGGCTCAGCCTCGCCTGCTCCCTCGGGCCCCTGCAGCCCCGGCCGGACTGGAATCCTCGGGCGAGCTCCGAGTCCTGTCCGGCCATGCTGCAACAGCAAATAGCATCACCTCCGAGAAACTCCTCCACGCATGGCGCATGGGCCGAAGGGTTTCGGCGGCCTGAGCTGACGGGTTCGTGCGGGTTGTGCACGCACCGTCGCACACGGTAGAGCGCAGATGTGGCCACCCCTATGGCGACGACGGCGCGAACGCGCCTCGAATGTCCGTATACTTATTATCGCAAACGACTATTTCGATTTGCACAGACGCGCTTTTTAAGGCGTAAGCCTTTAGTGGCTCGTGAGTATCCGGGCGCGCACTCCGTGGTGGACGCAGGAAAGCGGTGATCTCCGGCTATAGGTGCAAGGCGAGAAGGCGCCATGCCAGTAGCACTGTGCGAGTGAGCGCGTGGGAGAGCGCGGACATGCGCGTGGGAGTGGGCGCACATCGGCGACAAACCTTGCATCCATATGGCTGTGATTGTGTCGCATCCTTGCGCGCGGCCGCAGCGGCGTCCGTTCGCAGAACAGTTCAGACAACAGCAACACAGGCAGCCATCGACAGCCTTTCACTTATATCAGTTTAGCTCAGCAAAGTGCCCATAGATTTTTTTCTGCCATAGTAGGCTGATAGGATACGTGACCGAAAGTTTCTTGGGAGGCAGGCTCATTGCTTCGACGGTGTTCGCAAGAACAACCATTAGATTGCTACGAGCCACCAGGACATTGCGGCATCGTCGGCGTTGATCACGCAGATGAGCGCATCCCTTCTGCCCGTGCCGGTGCACGACGTATTCCCATCCCCTTCTTTGCGACGTGTTTGCTCACTCAGTCATAATATTATGTTCTTATCGAACGGTGGTCAAATGGCTCCGCGAGCTCCTCCTTTACATTTTCTCAACTCATTATGCAGATAAGAATTTTTTAAAGCGCTCTATAGCGGGGATCGTTTGTCTTAAGGTGAGGTACGACCTTAAGAAATCCCTAATACTTTATGATGTCTGACAGCAGTGTCGTGAAGTATGCCAGTGCAACGGAGAGCGCATAAGTACTCTGTGAATGACCTCGGACAGCGCAGCGCAGATGTCAGACAAACGGTTCAAGATGGTAGAATCTTCGTAGCTTTAGTGCATCTTTCTCCCAAGTGGGGCCATTGTGAACGTGTTTTTCAATTGATCACTACGTACATGGAATTTAAGCGCGTGGTCCCTCGACAGCTGCGCTTGCCTGCGCTTCATCCGTAGCGGCAGTAGTGGGGGGGAGGGGGAGGGGTAGCTTGAGGACACTGGCCTGAGTGTGGGATGCTCCAGTCCTTGTTGTTTATTTGATCGATAGCGGCATGGACAAAGTGTCACTGTTAAGCTAGCGCTTTTTATGCGCGGAAATTTCCCAAGATCTGATCAGACTACGTGAGTCGAACATGCCGCGCGACCTTCCAGCTGGTGCTGAGGCGACTACATGTGGAGGCGACACCTACTTTATGATTCACACAAGCCTGGCCACAGGATCTCCATGGACCTTTTGGAGACATCTGCCCACATTTCTCAGCTTCCACATCGACAGATAGCCTCATACACCTCTCTCAACCAGATCTCTCACCGCTGCTTGCAAACAATGTGCTTTCATCCAATCTGATTACGATCGGATTACGATTCCTTGTTTCATAGACCAACATCGAACTCTTCTGATGTATATTACCGAACATGGCCTGAATTTGTATGTTTAGTAATTTATGCCATTGGGCAAACTACAAAAAAAGGAAGGAAAAGAAAAGAAAATCGAAAGGAACAGACAACGCCACGGCACAAGCTGGGTACGTCGAACGCGGGCCCTTCAGGGAGGAATGGCGTAGGTAGGCTCTGTTCGCGCTGGTAAAAATTAACATTGGTAAATACACGACCTCGGTGACATGCCTGACGTACCTGAAGGCACATCAACGAGGCTCTAGCCGCGTGCCTCGCTTTTCGTGCACTTGCTTCCGCAGCAGAAACTTCAAAGTCCAAAAGGGATTCTTTGAGAAGGTCACATTATTACAAAGTTGAAAAACGCTTCCCAAGGGGTTCCTTGTTGTTACGCATTCAACGCAAAATTTAGGTACACTCGACCAGAGCATTCGTCTACAGTTCTGCGAATATTTCAGAATGGTGTAGTGGAATGGTGTAGTGGAATGGTGTAACTGGAGCAGTAACTTATGGTGTAATAGTAAGTGTAGCGGTCAAAGGAGCATGCAGTTGATTCCGCCGATGGTATATCTGAACATAAATATGACCAGGTTTGGTTGAGTGAAACAAGTATTGTGAAGCGACGAAGGCTGGACTAACTTGAACGTCTTGCGAGACGTCTCCACTGCAGCGAAGGCAGCTGCTTTCCTCTGCTCTCAGTGACGTTGACACCGTCCGGTTCCTCTACAGGAGTTCACATGTTCTTTTTCACTCGGCCGAGATTTACTCAGCTGTGAATTAAGTCTTTTCTTTGTTCTTTAAACACAAAACGTCCATGCAGCACTCCGCCGTAAGCATCTTTTTTTGTTTCAATACTCAGTTCCTATAACTCCTCTCCTCCGCAGGGGGTAGCAAATTAGTTTTACTGTCCAGTGATTTCCTTGATTTGCACTCAGCTCTTCTCTTTGTCTGTTTTGTTACACGCACGTGTATGTTGCGCGAGAAAGCTTACTCGAAAAAAGAAAGTTGAGATATTTGTGTCCTTCGTGCACATTTTCTACAATGCTTAGTGCACAGGCAGACTGGGCTTTTTCTCATCTTTCGACAGCCCCCCCCCCCCCCCCCTTTCCTCGCTATCATGTCGTTCTGCCTCTGATAAAAATAATAACAATAGAAAAATCAATGATCGTTCAGTGTGAATCATAAATATTGTCCAGTCGTCATGTGAAGAGCTGAAAGTTTTGTTGGCATCAGTTCCCTATGCAAATTCGCTGAACGGATGGGAGTGTATTTATTAACGCACGTATCCGCTCCTGCCGTTTATGTACTCCCGCTTGGAAGTGACAGACATTTATTCGAAGACCTTCACCGCCACGCAAAGCCTTCGAGGTGTTTTCTTACAAAGCTGCAAGAAAATTTCACCCCAGATAGGCGATTTGCAAACTTCTCCAGTTTGTTCAACTTACGCGCAATTTTCATCCACTCTTCAGTCTCTCGTTCCAAACACACATATACCCACATATGCACAAGGAGGCTCGCACTCCTCTAGCCTACTCGCGTTTTACACTAAGACGATCGCATTACGAGAGATAGAGAGAGAAAGAAAACTTTGGTGCACTTTCTAAAGAAGTTATTATAGCTTTTTCGTATTCTCTGAACCACCCAAATCAGTTCGACTGGCGGAGAGGCTTGATTGGAGAGCTTAGGGAAATAGAGCGTCATCTTTCGCCGCAAGCCTGACTCGGCTGAGATAGGCACACCCCGCGATTGGGACTCTCTCGAAACGTTTCTCCTTTTCGCCCTTTCGTTCCACTTCGGTCCGCCATCGTCCCCCTCTTCGTAATCTTCCCGCACAACTCCTTTTATCCCAACTTCCTCGTCTTTAAGCTTTTTTTTTTTACGGAACAGGGTGCACCGGAAACAAACTGAATGGAAAGAACTGGTTATCACACAAAGACAACAACAATTACGCAAAGGAAACGTACGCCGCATCGGAAACACGGGTGGGCGGATCGGACAAAAGGCAGAAAACAGAAAAAACAAGGGAGAGCGAATTCAGAGGCACCTAACTATGGCCGCGCGTCGAAGGAGCACGCTCCAGCGCTCCGACAGGTTTTTTCGAAGAGTTTGAGTAATGGAATCCGGGGGGAGTCTGGGACGAGTTATTTAAGCAAGCCGGCGGCAGCAGTGAAAGAAGAAGCAGGGGAGACGGAACCGATTTGAAATAATGCAAGCCGAGCTGCGCGCACTGCTCGAGTTGTCCGCGTGGCCCATCGCCGAGGGAATGTACGGCGCCCGGATTCGTCCGAACTCGACTTACAGTCTCGCTCGTTCGCTCCACTTGGACTCGTTTTGTGTGTGCTTTGTCCTTTTATTTGCTGCTCCTCCTTCTCCTTGGCGGTAAAAGAGAAGAGACCGCGATTTCCTCGAAGGTGAAAGAGAAAACAAAAACACTTTTTATCCGCCGGATCGTCACGAGTTCTTTTTTGTCTTGTTTGTTTCCACTTTGACACTGAAGTCAGGGTGTAGTTCTAAGCGGGGCCGGCTTGACTTTCCATTTTGAACGAGGTCCCGTATTATTTCTGGTGTGTGCCGAGTCGCCGTTGGCTCTGCCGTAGTGCCGCTGAGGCGCGTACGCATAAAGCCGGCTTTAAAGGGGAGGTGGGGAGGCAAAATAATAACTACGTTCAGGAATCTACAACGATCGAAGAATTTGCATATGCTAATTAAATTTAGAAATGCAAACAAGCAAACGAGACTCGCTGAGATAGATACAGGCGCGAAAATGCCACCTTCTTTTTTATTTCTTCTTTAGCTTTGCCTGTGTGCCGTGTGACGGGCTGCTATATTGCCCACGTTTTTGCATTATTAGAAGGATGTTTTTTTTTATTTTCTTCGCAAGAAAGTTAGATGTTCTGATTTGCAAAAAAAAATGAGAGAAAAGAAAAGCAATGTGTCATATGCATACGAATACACGCACGATGTGTCCTTGGAAACAAGGGCCGCATCGTGGCACCCTGCGATTGGATGCGGAGTTTGTTTACCTGCAGTTAACTCGGCTCGAACTTTCGATGCGCCACGTCAAAGCAGCATTGCGTGCTTCACAGCTACGCTAGATGGGTGATTTCAAAATGATAAGCCGACCTGAAAAGCGTCTTCACGCGAAGTTTGACATAATTGTCGTCAACTATTACCGCTGTACCGTTCTAATCATGCAGGGCTTCTTTTATACGCGAAACAGAGCGAATATGACGAGGTACTGTCTCAGCAGAGTAAAAACCGAGTAAGAAAACTTTATCGGAAACGGCGAAACCAATTTACGCCTAAAGTACGAAACAATGACATAATAATGCTGTTTATTTAAGCTTCGGTGCGAGGTACACCTTTCATTGCAGCGGAATATGAATTACGCCATTACTCGAAGAAAACACTAAAGCAATATCTGCCTGATGGCGAGGGAGCTGTGTTTAAATGCTCAAAGAGAAGAAATTCGTTCAATGGCAGACGCAGGTACTTTTGAGTGGGTGTACGTTTCGAGGAATATAATACACATCGCACGCCTGTTGGCATTATAGTATGCGATGCAATATACGGTACTTTATTAATAAGAAGTCGTCGTATTTTCAGGTGGTCGCGAGTGAAACTAGTTCGCACAGTGTAGTGGGGACTTTTGTAATTTCTTGTTTTAATTTTGTTCTCGATGACGCGCGTATGATATATCGGCACGCACCGTCGCCCTTCGTGTCCACCATGAGTTTCCAGTTTCCCGTGGATCTCTACGTAATTCTCGGTGGCCGCAACCGTGCTTTAACCGCGACAGGAAGTTCTGCCGCCTTCTTCAATCGGTGCAGTGGCACAGAGTGCCCGGTATGGTAAGGACTGCCCTTGTGTTTGTCAGGGCACCTGTGACAACGGAAGAAGGAGGACAAAGAAAAATAAACATCCATTAGTTGCAATGAACCTACGGCCCCGCTCTAGACGTCATTAGTAGGACCACGCCCCCTGGTCCACTACAATATTGATGTGCTGCGCCAGAAGCGATCACTGTATTTGTTCGAACTTTCATTGGAGAGTGGTCTACTCCTCCCAGGTGCCGCGACGCTTGTTGCTTTGTAATGCGGAGAGAACGATGTTTTTAGAAATGAAGACAGCTATAGCTGCACCCACAAGTTTTGTTTACGTGAGAAGGCTGCTTCTACCAAGTGCAAAAAGAAAAAAAATATTCAAGATGGTGGTTGAGCTCGGGTGTGTTTTAGCGGATAACTTTTGACAGCAGGCACCGGTAATCAAATTCGGCGGCTCCCAGCATTCTGGAGGTGTCCAAAGTGTTCTTTGCGTAGTCCTAAAATGCTGTTTTGCCAACTCGATTAAGCTGTCCGAAAAAGTAACATTGCCTCATGTTGTTTTTTTGTCCGGTCGCAGAGCCGCATACGAGTATGCTGTCATGTGCAAGGGAGCCTGCGTATTCTTTTCTTTTTCTTTCTTTTTTTGCGCGAGGCCCGCTTGAAGGCAAGAGCACTATATTCTGGACGGCGGGCTTTCGACGACATTACTATCAATACGCTTTGCTTGGAAGAATCATTTACCTAACAAACAATGACACCAAAGAAAACACTGGGGAGACTACTTGTACTTACTAATTGAATTAAAGAAATGATAAATTAATGAAAATTAAAGTGGATGAAAAAGCAACTTGCCGCAGGTGGGGAACGATGCCACGTCTTCGAATTACGTGTGCGTTGCTTCACTAATTGAGCTACCGCGGTTGCAACAGGTGGGAAATTATCCCACGTCTTCGCATTACGCGTGGGATGCTCAGATGCTCTACCAATTGAGCTACGAACGCCTAAATCGAAGACGTGGGATCGTTCCCCACCAACGGAAAGTTATATTAAAGCGAAAGCTTTACTGGCCGCGAACTTGCGATTTCGCCGTGGCCGTGTTTCGAGGAGGCACATGACGTCACACCGCGTTCCTCGTCGTTGCGTTCGCCTCCGCTCGCTTCGCCAGCTGCGTCGCATGCCTGAACATGTCGGAGGATTGAAAAGGAGAGCTCGCGTGTGCCGCAACCACAGTAGAGGCGGCAGTATGGACGGCGACAATTATGATAAGCAGGAGGAGGCCTGGAATCGAAATCGGAACGAGATGAAGAGGAAACGAATCGCCCAGGAAACAGACGAACAGCGCTCCGAACGACTGGCTAAACGCCGCAATATAGCTAGACAACCAGACTAACCTGCACTTGCAATCAAGATTAACCAAGGCTAGCCATGCTATGCCTCAGCTTTCACTACGTATATCCTGGTTAGCCGAGCTAAGCCACTGCCAGTTTTTTCCTCCCACTTTCATTTTCATTAATTTATGACTTCTTTAGTTCAATCGGTAAACACAAGTAATTTCCCCTATGTTTTCCTTGGTGTAATTGTTTGTTTGTTGGCTTCTTATGATATGATTAATAAAAATCGGGCCCCTTGGTTAACCCCCCTTCTTCTCGTTTATTTACGGAAGTAGATATATAGATGCATAGCAAAGCAAGAAGATCAACGAGAGATAGTTCTGGTTGCAGAAAGAGGAAAGCGATAAGGGGATATAAAGAGAAAGGAACACAATCAAATTGAACCGAGCACGCATTCAAGTGCTACATAGCAACAGGGACAGGAAGCGTTTTTGAAGTGTATTATGTACACTAAAACCCAAAAATACCCCATTGTGCTCGGTGGATCATTTCCGGCAGCATCGGCTGCCAACTATTTGCCGTACCATGCACAGACGTCTGTAATTTCATTCCATAACACTGCAAGAACGCACAAGCGAGCCTATATTACATTTATTATTCGGAATTATTAGGCTATATCGCTTTCTCGAAAACTGTCCTTTATTACCCTTGCTGCATAGCTTTCTTGCTTTACGAGATACCAGCTACTTTGCAGTTCGCTGGTTATAGATTTCATCTGAAGCAAGGAAAAGTTCGGCGGCGTGTTACGCTCCTGTAACACGTCAAGGCGAAAGGCTGCCGCACACTTGGTAACGCATTAACTTATACGATTTTGGGGGTCAGACTGCTTGCGAGACGTAACAAACCGCAGTGTGACGTGGACGTGTGGCCCTTCGAGTCGACCTCCTCAACGACACTTGCGAGCACTTAATGCACTACGTGTAGGTTCAGCTTGCTTGTCGCCAGTAAGTGTTACGAATAGTTAAGACAACTCGAACACAATTAAAGAGACATGTGATAGTTGTACCTCACGACTGTGTATTTGTCAAAGTCCATTTTCGGCGTCGTCCGGTGCTAAGAAATCACCTAACCAAACACTGGGGCTCCGCGGTGGCTTCTCGACGTTCATAGACATAATCATCGCCTTATGGTATGTAAAGTAGTAGGATATGTACTGCAACTATTTTACGGCATCGTGATTATGAATCTACGCACGTTCCCCTGCTTGTAGTGACACTCTTCTTGGAAGTGACCAAGTCGAATCCCCGCTTTCGCTCCACTTCGGTTAGAAACGCCTTGTGAGTGTGAGCATTCTGGTTGAAATCGCCAACTAGGAGCATGGCTCCATGTCTAAGCGTAAGCGGAAGGTTGCATGTCAGGAAGCGACTTGCTTTTGCTACTGAGATGGTCGGAACGGCGATGGAAAGCACTCGTGCGAGCAGGGCTTCTATTTATTTCTCGACTAAACGCCGCGTTTTTGTGCGTTGTATGCGCGATTCTAACGAATGTGTGCAGTGTACGCTTCACTTTGCTGAGAATTTGTAGCCTCCTCACTACGAGAGCGATGAGCCTCGCATTTGTTGCTTGCTGAGGGGGGGGGGGGGGGGTGTGAGGCATTGCTGATGGTGATAGTTCTTGTACCTTTGGAGGGGACGATGCGTTTTTTGGATATGAGCCATAGTTTTTGTACCATTGGACCGGAGGGTGCATATCTTAGGTATGAGTCATTGCAATGAGGCACCTAAGACTTTCGCCTTAAAATTGGAAGCCCTCTGGACTAAGTGGCTGGAAATAAAACCAAAGCAACAGCTGATTTCAACATGCAAGTATAATTAGCCCTTACTGCAAGTACATTAGAAATCCCTGTAGCTCAAGAAAGCAGATGGAAAGGAGTATAAACAAACAAACATGGCAAATAGTATGGTCTTAGGCTACAGTGCAGCAATAGATACCAATATCTTTGATAGGTAAATTATACTCGAGTATGTATTTAGAATGTAATGTGTCTAGCAATACACCGGAACCCCCTAGTACATAAGTTCTTTAGCTTTAGCTTTAGCTTTAGCTTGTTGCTCTTTCTTGGCAGTAACTTCAAATTTTGAGGGACTCACAATATAGATAAGAAAAGTGGACAGCAAGCTTCTTTGTGTGTACGCCCTACGTTATAACTTCAACGGAAACATGAACAAGCACGTTATTTTGTAATACGCATAAAGTGACGTTTGCATCAGCAGAAAGGCGGTGGACATGAACTACTATGGTAAATAAGTGAGAAAGTAGAAGGTAACGAGCTTATGCAGAAAAGAGTTTGCTGACAGTGTTAAAGCGAAAAGGCATTCTAGGCTACAGTTTCAATATTGATAAAGTCAACACTGGAGAATGGCAGGGTGCGTGAGCAGTGGGGCAGAAAATAAACGCAGAGTTCAAATTTACGAGCATGAAAACTTTTCGCGCAATGCCCCTCCACCTATATGCGCCACAATTCACTTTAATGCTGACGCTCGAAGAAAGATGCTGGATATAGAAAAATATACTATACAAAAATGTCCGCGTCGGCGTATGTGTTCTATGCTAAAGGCCTAGCATCTTTTTGTGACCCGTTGGTCTTGCTGTTTAGTTTATGCCACGACCTGGTTTGACCAAACAAGGAGTGTCCTGGACGGAGCTAAACAAAATGGAATAGAAACTCGAATTCAAAATGATTAAAATTGTCAAATAGTCTGCAAAATGGTAAAAATTTACCCCTTGCAAAGCAAACCTGGATGAAAGAGAAAAAAGAAATGTGCGTGAAGGGCGCCACGCTTCATCGCTAAAAGACAGATACCGGATGCTGTAAAGAATGCACTGACCTCTTTGTTCATAAACATTGTTACACTGAACTCTTGGTTAAGCTGCAGTAAAAGACTTAGTTTACTTCCCATTGATACAGCGAAGCTGGGTTCTCTCTCAAGACGAACAAAATTGCAAGTTCCCTTCAGGTGCAAAAATTTTGAACAGCATAGGCGCCTTATAATAATTCCACAACGTCGATCATACATGTTCAAGTATAAACAACTTCATTCGCGAACTTCCGCTTCTGTGAATGCGAAAAGTATGGCAGCGAGAATGCCGCATAAACCACGATTTCGTGAGAGCAGAAAGCAAAAACGCAATATATTTTTTTGTGGAACTGCTCACGTTAGCGAAACGACGCGAGCATACGCCTAAAGTGGATCTGCCTGAAACTAACAACTTCTCATGATGCTGCCCGCTCAAACACAGAAAAAAAAGTTCAGCAGCATGTTACAGTCCCGTAACACGTGAAGGCGAAAGCCTGCTGGCACACTTGGTAATGCATTAAGCTATACAATCGGAGGGGACCTACTTCTTGGAAGACCTAACAAGGCGCAGTGTGAAGTGAACGTATGACGCTTTAGGTTGACCTCCTCAACGAGATATGCGAGCACCACATACAATACCTATTGGTTCTTTATTTATTTATTTCCTTTTTCGTTTCGTTCTTTCTTTCTTTCGCTTCCTCATTCATATTCAGCGATTGCATCTATGCTTGCTTGTGCAGGTATGAGCCATTCCTAATGATGTGATTTTTTGCGTCACAGATTTTTGCATCACTGGACTAGACACCGCCTTTTTCGGGTATGAGACATTGCAACGAGGTACTTGGGGCTTCCGCTTTAAAACAAAAACAACAAAAAATGCAACGCAGAACAATTGCGCTACTCCGCACGAACACTCAATAACACAGGATGACAGTGAGTTCCCGCCTAACTCACCACTGACGATATCCTCGAGGCACGCAACATCAATACCCAGTTTGGTGGGCACGTGCGCTGTAGAACAAACGCAAAATGTTTCTTTTAACTTTATAGCGCCAAGGTTTTTTTTAAACAAGAGCGACTTTCAAAACGCTATAAAATTCACAGCTTGCTTACCCAGTTATAGATGCTCGGCAAACGTAATAGACACAATCCGTCTCTTGCCGTCACCGCTTGCGCGTTCGGTCGCTCACTTTTTCACCCAAAAGCAGACGCTGTAGAACGCTTCCTGCAGTATCTGCTACCGCGGAGAACTGGCTTGTTGCGCCGGCGGTAAAAAAGCACTGCGCCACCGCCGTGTGCGAGTCTGCGCGATTTTTGTTTCAGGCACTGCACGTTCACCCGCACTCGTTCTGTTCTTTCTTTCTTCCTTTTCAGACATTGCCCTTGCCCGTGGCTTGATAAATGGAATGTCGCCGTTTTTCCTAGTACAGGCATCGTAATTTTTACAGGAAAAATGCGCGAAAAGAACAGGCACGTTTCACAGTGTAGGCTAGTGGACTTAAGGATTTTCAGCAACGCGGACGTAGATTTTAGCGCGGAGTTACTCCTGGGGAACTGGGGACACTGGAAACACATTTAGGAGCTGTAGGGGCAATGGAGAGGGTGCCCTTCGCTCAAGTCGCGGGTCGCCCTGGGCATTGCATCGCGCAAATGGAAAACCTAAACCTGATCGAACGAAAGTATGAGCCCAATGTATGCGTTCGTTGATCCATTTCTGTGAGAGGCAGAAAACATAGGAGTAATAGTAACTGATAGAGAGTGTGGTTCGCTCATAAACATTCGTGAAATGCGTGATGCAAAGATTTTGACATCGACATACTGCAAGGTGGTCACTATAAGAAATGAAAAAGAAGGAAAAGAAACGGACGCTTTTTGTTAGTACCGAACCTTAAGCTCTAACTCCAGCACTCTGCCGTACTGGATTTGAATAGCCCTTAGATTGAAGGCCTGTATTCACAGAACTCCGTTTGCGTGAGAACAGTATCCCAATTGACTATCGTGGCGGTGTTAATCTCATTATCACTGTAATTGCTATCACTAGTGTTGGGCGCCTGAACGCGGGCAAATAAGGAAGCGCTCTTAAGTAAGACAAGCTTTATGAATATTGTTGCGGTTGGCGTCTGGCACCACGTGCAGAAAGGAATTTCACCCGACCTTCTTCGTCGAAATGAGGCGTGACTTCTTCCATGGTTGGCGTCCCGCACCTCGTGCAGAAAGGACTTTCTCTCACCCGACCTTAACCCACCAGGCCTCGTCGGAATGAAGCGTGTCTTCCTAATTCACCATGACCATTTCGAGTGTCTGCCGGTCTGGCGGAAGCCCCGCGTGTTTACAGGCCTGTTTTGTGTGTGTGTGTGTGTGCGACTTAAGAGGGACCCTTTCCTCGAACGGCCAAACTCTATAGGAGAACTTCCGCGAACCAGCAACGCCCAAAAGAGATGGACAAGCGTCTACAATTCCAGGAGGCGGGACGCCCTCTTCCTTGCAGCAGACTCGGTATAACCAGAGAAGGAGGGGCACTCTTTCTGTGCCGGTCACGTGACGTCGACGGAAGCAAGATCTCTCCCACGATCATAGAAAGCCTATTTAAGGGGCTCCGAAATGTACTTTTGAACACTTCATTCTCTTCTCATCATCTTTCATCAACCTTTGAATAAATCGTGTAAGCTTCGCACTAGAAATCGTCTCGTCCTTGCCCGGTCGCCATGGTCTACCGAATGCCTGCAGCCCACCGACAACGCCACGCTACCCCATTAGTAACGTCGGTCGAGCTTCCATAGGCAGGCGTCGCTACAACTCGGCAGCAGTACGATACGCTACCCTGGAGTACGCAACAAACTGACTGGCAGTGGTTGGGATACGGAACCCTGGAGACCCCAACTTGGACGACAACTACGATATCGTAGCCTCTTCGTCCTGGTGACAGCGTTCGGAAGGAAGGAGTCTGGATTCATGACTGCATATGGTGAGTGCCCGGCTTTTCTTCACTAGGATATCACTTGGCTTTACGTATTTTTTTGGAAAGTACAGTGCAGTGATTTTTCTTTAACCATTGACGGAAGTTTTGAGTACGTCAAGGTTGTTATAGTGTGAAGAGTTAGCAGCACTAAGGGCAGCAATGAACTTGAAGGCACTAAAGAAGCCGGAATTGTTGAGCTTGGCCGAAGAGTTGGGCCTCCAAATTGCCGGAGCAAAGAGAAAGCCGGAGATCATTGAGGTGATCGAAGAGATCGGGGCAGACGACGATGAACTGAAGGAATGCCTAGATAGCATTGTAGAGGAAAAAGAAGAGCGTAGGCGCCTAGAGAAAAAAGAAGAACGCAAGCGCCTAGAGGCCAAAGAAGAGCGCGACCGTGTTGCACGCGACGCACTCGAAATGAAGCGCCTAGAGATTGAGCTTCTAAAAGCCCAAAATAGTGAAGGACCTAGCACAGAGGCACGTGAAAGCGATCGCAGAATGACAGATTTGATGGCACCCTACGCAGTAGGAGGGGACATAGGTCTTTTTCTGGTACAGTTTGAGCGCAAGTGTGAGAAGGCAAAATTCGCGAGAAACACGTGGCCGCAACGCTTGCTTACGTTACTGTCACGTGAGGTAGCTGATATCATTGCCCGCATGGGGAAAGCAGAAGCAGATGACTTCGATGAAGTCAAAGCAAATCTGCTTAAAACGTAGAGATTATCAGTGGAAACATTCAGGCGAAAATTCAGGGAAGTCGAGAAGACCAAAAGCGAGTCATACTAAGATTTTGTATACACCTTGGAGGTAAACCTGAAGGAATGGCTCAGAGAAGAGGGTGAACTCGGCGACGCCGAAAAGACACTGCAGTGCGTTTCGTTAGAACAGTTCTACCACCGGCTGCCAGTAAACATGAAGCATTGGGTTCAGGATAGGCCAGGCGTAGACACTATCACGAGAGCGGCCGATCTCGCTGAGGAGTGCGTAACTCGCCGTGCGGACGAAGGCAACGAAGCTCCTAAGAAGGAGACGAATAAATACAGACCCGATAAGCCAAAGCGATGGTCAAAGTCGAGTCGGTATAAAACAAAGGAAAGGTCTGATTCAGTGAAAAGTAGTGACGAGGACAGCGAAGCAAAGGAGGAGTCGCCCGAACGGAGGGCAGAAAGGCACGAAAAAGAGGCTTTCGAGGGAAAGGAACCAGTAGTTTGCTACAACTGCCAGCAAACGGGGCATATCTCCGTGGGGTGCAGAAATCCCAAACTAGTACTGATGTCACTAATTAGTAACGAGGAAAATCTGAAATTGCTAGAAGCGTATACTCGAGACCTCGTGGTAAATGGCAAACCGTGTAGAGTTCTGCGCGACTCGGCAGCCACAATGGACGTAGTGCATCCGCCGTACGTAGGGAAGGCCAATTCACAGGGGAATGTGCTTCGATAAGGCAAGCCGTAGAGGCCTCCAGTGTTTGTTTCCCTGTGGCCAAGATTCGTATCGAAGGCCCTTTTGGAGTACTGGACACTGAAGCCGCCGTCTCGGCACATCTCCCGCCGCAGTATCCGTATTTGTTTTCTAACAAATCAGAGGATTTGCTACGACGCAAGGGAATCGGGCTTAGTGAGGGAACAGTGCAAGCCCTAACTCTTTCCAAGGCAAGGGAGCTCACGGCCAAGGCAGTGTATGAGTGTCCAGTGGTGGAGGAAACAGGTTTGACGGAGGGTTCGTCAACCAGCACCGAACAGGGCAGCCCTATAGGGGATAATGCGGAAAGTACACGAGCTAATGAAGAGGTCAGTGTCACGATCCACCCCGGGTCGTGAACAAGGGAGGGCTTCTGGCACCCTCCGATAGACGGACGCTCTGCAGCGTGGTGGTGCTGAATGATTACTGACCGGCGAGCTACCGTGCTCGTCGGTGTTTATTGTGGTGCGGGTGACCAGTGTTGCCTGCCGAGCTATAGCAGGCCGCCGAGCTTGGCGGGCGAACCAAGATTATGTCCGAGGGGGCGTCACATACTTGCTACAACCCCTTACCCCCAGTTTGTTTGTTAAATAAAAAACAAACGTCCAAATTCACACTATGAGGCTCTGCCTCCACCCTAGCTGGGTCGACGGTGCCTGCTACCCAGGCGAGTAACGGTCTGGTGGCCTCCGCCGTCGAGTACTCCGCCTGGGCACCGGTGTTGACGGGTCGGGTGTGGCAACGCCGGGTGCTGCCTGGGCCAGCCTTGCTCCATCCGGGGGGGTTCGTAGTGGTCGGCCTTGCGAGTGGTGCTGGGCTCGACACCGGTACCAGGGGTGCCGCACCACTGGCTACGGTTGCCGCCTCCGAGGTGGGTGGTGCTCTGCTGGGAGCGACTGGTGCTGCCGCTAGTCCTCCTGCGTGCTGGAACTCAGAAGTGGCAGTCGGGGGTGCTGGCCAGGTCCCGAGGCGAGCCCTGATATGGTCGGCGTGTCTGTGCCACATGGCCCCGTCTGGCATGCGCACGAGCAGCGATGAGGCGCTGGCAGGAGACACCACCTGTCCCGCAGCCAAGGGTGGGCCAGGACGGAAGTTCCTGGCGAAAAATGGAGCTCCCGACTCTGGCAAAGGCCCGGGACGGCACCCTTGGTCAGCAGCCAGCTTCTGCTTCAGCGTCTCTGATTGAGCCTTGCGCAGCTTGCGCTTGCTGCGGGAGACCTCGCTCTTGAGCTGCCCGTTGTGGCTCTGCAGGCTCGTTATAATGTGCCGCATCTCCCGGTTGATTGGCTGAGCCTGCTCGCTGGACACCGACGACGCCTCAAACTCAATGCGTAGATTCTCGTACTCTCGACGAATCTGCGCGATGTTGTCCTCGAGGCGGATGACCTCCGAGCGAAACTTCTGGACAACCAGCTCCCCGCTTTCCATCTGCTCAATGTGGTGAAGGTGTGAGTTTTTGGCTGTCGACAGCAAGGAGCGACACTCGTCCAGCTGAGTCTTGAGTTCCATGCTCTCGTTGTACAGCACGGAGAACTGGCTCTGAAGGCACTTGTACTCTACCGTGCTCACCACCAGGCTCTCGGGCAGCGACCGCAGCTCTATCCGCAGCCGCTCCACCGTCTTCAGGGCCTCCTTGTGGTCAAGCTGAAGCTGCTCCAGCTCCAGCAGCCGTGCCGATGCCAGCTTCCGCTGTTCCTCGAGCTGGCTCTGCAGGTCCTCCAAGCGCAGGGATGCTGCTCCGCCACCATCGCCACAGCCCCCAAAATCCACATGTAGGCGGGCAGGGTCTCTGTGGGAACGGCCAGGGGGTGCTTTCCACATTACGCGAGGCTCGCTGATGCTCCTGGCAGATTTGGCAGCTCTTCACCACATGCAGGCTGGCTTCCGGGTACTCTGGCAGACGAATGTCCAGTACATGAATCCAGTTTCGGCCCAGCAACGTCGGCGACGACCCCTTCGTTAAGTAAAGGGGAAGGGTTGCCTCTCGGTCGCCAAAACGAACGTTGACCTGTGCCTGACCCTGGACCTGGGAGAGTTGCCCGGATGAGCTGCGCAGCATCACGCCCGAAGCCTCGACGGACACGCCGGGGAAGGTACGCTTGAAGAGCTTCCCGGCCATTACAGACACGCTGGCCCCCGTGTCCAGCTCCATGGAAATGGGGTGCCCGCAGATTTCGACGGTCAGCATGTATGGCGGCACAGATGACGGTACAAAGCCTGTGTGCCACATGTCGAAAATCGGCGGGTCCTCGGCCACGACGTGGAGCCTGGCCGCGGAAGAACTTGAGCTTGCTGCCGCATGCCTCCGCCGCGTACCCTTGCGACGGTTACCCTGGCCGCGGGCTTGTGTTGTACTTGGGCTTGAATCAGGCTGCTGCTTGCTGTTCGTCCTCCCACTTCGGCATAGACGTGCCAGGTGCCCAGTTTTCTCGCACGTAAAACATTGTGCTTGAGAGAACTGGCACTGTGAAGGGGAGTGGGCACCGCCACAGCGACCGTAGGTACTGCCCTTTGTCGCGAACTTGTTGACCGCCGCTTCCGCCGACGGTGAGCCAGTCGCACGGGAACTCTCGCCGGCGTCCTTGGCGGCAGCTTCCATTGCCAGCGCTGCCTTCACGGCGTCGTCCAGCGACGGGTCAGGAAGCTCCAGGAGTCGCGTCTGCATGGCGGGGTTGTTGATTCCGCAGACGAAACGGTCCCGGAGCAGCGAGTCCAGTTGGTCCCAGAAGGCGCAGGCACTCGCTGACCCTCGTAGCGCAGCAACAAATTGCCCGAGGGTCTCTCCTTCCCGGCGGCTCCGGTTGTTGAAGCGGAAACGCTCCATTGGCGTGGACGGTGCTGGGTTAAAATACGAGCGCAGTATGGAACTTCGTTTCTTCGCCAGTGTCACGAGGATCCCATCCTCGTCGCCAGTGTCACGATACACCCCGGGTCGTGAACAAGGGAGGGCTTCTGGCACCCTCCGATAGACGGACGCTCCGCAGCGTGGTGGTGCTGAATGGTTACTGACCGGCGAGCTGCCGTGCTCGGCGGTGTTTATTGTGGTGCGGGTGACCAGTGTTGCCTGCCGAGCTATAGCAGGCCGCCGAGCTTGGCGGGCGAACCAAGATTATATCCGAGGGGGCGTCACATACTTGCTACAGTCAGGAAAGCAGCAGAGCCTAAATGTCTCCCGAGGCAGAATGCAGACAGAGGCTATTGAACGTTACCCGTGCCACAATGATCGCTGAGCAGGAAATGCGTAAGGCACAAAGCAATGCTGAGCATTACTATGACAGGACGGCTCGCATGCTTCGCTTTGAATTTGGGGAAAAGGTAATGATCGTGAAACCCTCGTTGAATAAGCAACCTGAGGAATGCGTGTAGACTTTCCAGAGTTAACAGCCGTGACGGAGGCAAAAGACATTCACGAGGCCATTGACAAGTTAGTAGAACAGGGGGAGTTGAATTCCAATCAAAGGGCCGAACTTAGGGAACTCGTGTTTGAATTTAAAGACGTATTTTCAGACACGCCGGGCAGGACCACTGCGATCGTTCACGACATCGAGTTAACCTCATGGGACCCAGTTCGTTCGAAAGCATATCGCGTTTCACCTCGTCAACGCCAAGTCATGGCCGCTGAAATAAACAAGATGTTAGCGCTAGGTGTAATCGGGCCAGGAGAGAGGGATTATACCTCGCTTCTTATCTTAGTTGCGGTCCCAGGAAAGGAGCCGCGACCACGTATCGACTACCGCAGGCTTAATTTAATCACGAAGGGCCAGACTTATCCAATACCGCACATCGCGGAAAGGCTTGAGAAAGTGAGCAGTGCTAATTTCTTCTCTAAGCTCGATTTAGTCAGAGGGTACTGGCAAGTTACGTTGACCGAGAGGGCAAGCAGGCTTGCGGAGTTTATTTCCCCGATGGGAACCTTTCGTCCGAAAGTCCTGAGCTTTGGACTGAAGAATGCGCCATATTGCTTCTCTAGCCTTATGGACCAGGTGCTACGAGGAATGGTGGACTTTGCACTTCCCTATCTCGATGACATATCAATCTTTTCTTCATCATGGGCAGACCATATAGAACACCTGCGAACCGTGCTGTGTCGTCTACGAGAGGCCAACTTAACTGTTAAGGCTCCCAAATGCCATCTAGGTAGCTTATCTAGATCGTGTAATAGGGCAAGGCCATCGTCAGCCTTCCGAGGTTAAACTGACCGGAACAGACAACTTCCCGCCACCACGCACCAAGCGGGACATCAGGTCATTCCTTGGCTTGGCGGGTTATTACAATATATATCCCGTGGTATTCCGAGATTGCGAGTTCTTTAACGGATGCTCTCAGAAAAACAGAACCACGAACGGTAAGATGGGATGACGCAAAAGAAAAGGCTTTTACTATGCTGAAGAACGCACTAACGATTCAGCCAGTGTTGAACGCGCCCGACTATTGTAGGCCGTTCATTCTTCAGTGTGATGTCAGCGACAGGGGTATAGGGGTGGTGCTCTGTCAAAAGAGAGTTGACGAGAAATAACATCCTGTACTGTACGCCACTAGAAAGCTTTCAGTTCGTGAGGAAGCATACAGTGCATGAGAAAAGGAATGCACCTGCGTAGTATGGGCGGTGCAGAAGCTAGCTTGCTATATCGCTGGTTCAAGGTTCACGATAGAGACTGACCACTGTCCCCTCACATGGCTGCAGTCCATGTCTACGAAAAACGGTCTTTTGCGCTGAAGCTTGGCTCTTCAACAGTACACCTTCGATATTTGCTACAAGAAGGGTAAGCTTAACGGCAATACCGACGGTCTGAGTCGTTGCCCCTAGAGTAACGAAAGCCTCATGCTCACCCGGGTTTGCGTGGCATTTTTACGTTAGTTCATACGTTTTTTTTCAAAGTGTAGTCGATTGTTAGCTGGTTTTAATAACCACGTCTTAACGCTTTCAAGAAAGGGCTGTTTTTAGTGTTCAGGAGGGGAGGACGCGCGTAAGGAATGGGAAAAGTGTAGCGGTTTTTCTTTTTTTTAAAGCCTGGTGTATCTTGGAGGAGGGTGGCCTTGTGCTCGCTGCTTTGTGGTTGTGGGTCTGGCACTGTTCTGGGGTGATTGCTTGCCCACGCAGGAGACGAAAATTTGTGAGACCTGCTTGCAAGACCAATTTCACAGGACCCGACCAGGGAGAAAAGTCACAAGAGTGCCACGAGGACTGATGACAACTCCCAGGCATCTACCAGCTACGAACTAAGGGTTCGTCACTTCTAAGGGGAATTCTGCTACTGAAACGCCGATCCCTCGCACAGCGGCTGCTGGCCCCTACGCGTCGGGATCTGCCTCCCCCACCAGAGATGCGGTTACGGTTGGCGTCTGGCACCACGTGCAGAAAGGAATTTCACCCGATTTTCTCTCACTCGACCTTCTTCATCGAAATGAGGCGTGACTTCTGCCGCGGTTGGCGTCCCGCACCTCGTGCAGAAAGGACTTTCTCTCACCCGATCTTCACCCACCGGCCTCGTCGAGATGAAGCGTGACTTCCTAATTCGCCATGACCATTTCGAGTGTCTGCCGGTCTGGCGGAAGCCCCGCCGTGTTTACAGGCCTCTTTTGTGTGTGTGTGCGACTTTAGAGGGACCCTTTCCTCGAACGGCCAAACTCTACAGGAGAACTTCCACGAACCAGCAACGCGCAAAAGAGACGAACAAGTGTCTACAATTCCAGGAGGCGGGACGCCCTCCTCCTTGCAGCATACTTGGTATAACCAGAGGAGGAGGGGCCCTCTTTCTGTGCCGGTCACGTGACGTCGACTGAAGATAGATCGCTCTCACGATGGTAGAGAGCCTATTTAAGGGGCTCCGAAATGTACTTTTGAACAATTCATTCTCTTCTCATCATCTTTCATAAAACTTTGAATAAACCGTGTAAGTTTCGCACTAGAAATCGTCTCGTCCTTGCCCGGTTGCCATGGTCTACCGGATGCCTGCAGCCCGCCGACAACGCCACGCTACGCCATTAGTAACCTTGGTCGAGCTTCGATGGGCAGGCGTCGCTACAACTCGGCAGCAGTACGATATGCTACCATGGTGTACGCAACAATATGCGCTCCCTTTCTGTTGTTATTGTCGGCACGTTCAAAGCTGATATACCTTTCCGGTTTATGATTTTAGAGCAAGGATCATGGAAATATACCCCGTGCGACTTCTTGCAGAAGCAAATGAGTGTTTTGATAACCGTCGAAATTTAATTGGACTTTGCGGGCAACCTTTAATGCCTTATATGACTTCACCGTTGCCAATTTTACTGGTGGTTTAGCGATGACAAGAGTAAGACCGGGTTCTTCAGTAACATTTTTCTAACTGAGTTTTTCTAGTAACGAATTTTCTAGAGCTTTCGTCTTCGTCAATTCGACGACCATCGGTTAGGGTCGTAATCTACTGCAATATTACGCAGCATGTGCATTAAATATTGTGTCACTTCTGTTTATAGCGACATGCTATCTGTGAGAAAAATGTTTCATATCTGAAGTGAAATTGTCTCTTTCGGCATGCTAACGGGACAGCTTTTGTGGAGCAAGCAAGTGACATTATCAGAATGGTTCAAGTTCTTGAAGACTTCAGGGAAGGCGGCTGCGGGTTCAGTAGTTTTCAATAGGCACTTAAGTACGAGAGGTGAATGGCTAGAATTTTTCAATTTTTCATAGCGATCTTACCCCGGTCTTGTTTGGTGATTGTACTTCCCAAGGTTTTTTTTGCTTTATAAACAATTGCCACATACTTTTTCATTAGCACGCTACAAAATGAGAAGAATCGTCCTTTGTGATGCCATCTTTCATGTACTTATGCTGTGCAGGAATGTTTTCTTTGGAAAGAGTTTCGGCATGCGATATTCACCGGTCTCCCCGACACACTATTTGTCACAGCTTCGGAAAGGCAGCTGCAAATGTCGAAGAGCCTAGCAAAGGAAAGCCAGGTTTTGACGTTGAGGGAAGGTTTGCGGTTATTTCGCGTATGAAATAAGCATCGCGTTGCTCGAAGAAGATTTTTGAGCGGTGTTATATTGACGCTGCGGGTTTAATGTGGGCCCCGAAGCAGAGAAAGGAGCAACGCTAAAGCGAACGTTCATAATTTTGTTATTTTGTCCTATATACGCTTCTCGCATAGCGGATGGGTGTAACTTGTGTCGATTTCATTGGAAAACCGCACAACTGGAGGAAGCTTTCACATCGTAGAGTTTAACACTCTCTGGCTGTTTTTGAACTGAAAACCAGAGAGACACCTGGCAATAGTGGCAAAGAAAAAAATTGGGGGACGCTTAAGCTTCGCCTTCAAGAGTGAAACGCGACAGCGTTCCCGTCGACCCGCCAAGGGGTGTAAGACAATGCGCTACGGCGCAGCGATCACTTACGAGGCGCCCCGCATCGGACTTTGCACCCACCAATCACGCGGTGAGCGTTGAGCAACGCAGCGTTCGGCGCGGCAACGAAACGTGCGCCTGAGCAAGCGGAACGAACCAAAAAACTCGGTGTCTAGGAGGGGGAAACGATCTACGCCAGCCACACGTCATGATCAGCGTCGTGATCTATGAGATAGTGATCTAAAGAAAGGAAGGACGCTTGATTCTGCAACCCGTGAGAGAGCATGGCGAAGCGTCGTCAGGGAAGAGGGAGTCGGGGCCGCGACGCGCCTCGCACCGGTCCCCGCACAGCCCCAATGCGCGCGTGGCGCGCCACCTGTCGGGGCAGCGCTGTACATTGAGAGGAGGGGGTCTTCTGTGTTTGCCGCAAGATGACTCTGCGTGTGCGGAAAGCGCAGAAGAAATGTAGCGGAAACGTACTTCGCTACTCGTGTAACTGCAACTTCTGTAAGTTACATGCTCATAATTACCGATATACACCGCAGTATAACTTTCTACGGCACGTTTCCAAGACAACACCGCATTCACTAGAGGCGCTTTTGTACCGCTTTGCAGTATCGAATTCGTGGCTGAGTGGTGGCGTCTCCGCCTCACACTCCGGAGACCCTGGTTCGATTTCCATGCAGCCCATGTTGGAAGTTGTTTTTATTTATGAATTGCCTGCCGGGAGTTTTCGCTCACGGCCAACGCCGCGGACGCCGACACCGACGACACCGGCTTTTCTGCGACACGAGCTCCTTAACGCTGTCGCGTAAAAAATAAATGGAGATAATCGTTTTGCATCATAGGCAGGGGCGTACATTCCGTAGGTGGTGTTTTCTAACCAGCTGCTATATATGGTAGAAAAGGTGAGATACTTTTATATAATGATATGCAGGAGACAGGGAATATATTTACGCAAAACTGCGCAGTGCAGTAGCCCTCGAGAATTGGGTTGCCTGGGCTGTGGCATGCGAAAGTTTCGACAAGGCTTCCATTGTCATCCTGCATTCGCGGCGTCAAGCCTTATGCTCAGAACAGCACCCTCGGACAGCGCTTCCTTGCCGGTGCTGTACATAAAACGGGCCAATCGCGGGGTCCTTTTTTGTATATTGCAAACTTTCCTTCAGGCTCGGAAAAACATGCATTTATGTAGCACTTATTGAGCAAAAGAAAGCTAGATGGGGAATTTTTCCGGACGGCTTACAATTTTCTGTTTGACTCTGTTGCTCTGAATATAATATTTGATCAGCTGAATAATTAAAAAATGCGCCAAAACCCATCCCACGGTGACTGTCGACCGTAATGCATTAGGATTGAATCAATATAGCGGCACAACGTATTGCCACCGTCGAAACGAGTTATGTGTGAGGCGTGTACGGTAGCAGGACTCCTCTTTCGTGCTTTCCTGAGAACACTCGGCGCCATCTAGCGCCGCCGCTGCGAAGGCTGCGCGTGGCCTCCGAAATCTATGGCGCGCAGGTGCGTGTAAACCCTGAAAAATGCGTAATGCGGCAACCAGGCTCCTCTCTCACGGTTCTTTCTGGACACACTGCGCCACCTAGTGGCACTGCCGAGAAGTCCCCGCATGGCCTCTAAGACAAGAAGCGCGACGTGCTAGTGCCTGCGAACACTGAGAATTCTTACCTCGCTTGCCACACACTCAGTTGTACATACTCAGCGACCCAAGTTGGCAAGAGGTTTATAGAAGAGTGGCACATATCCAGTGCATTCAAAGTGCCGCTCGCTAATGCGTAGTTGTGAAATGCGTTCATTGAAAAACGGCGCATATCCAATGAATTTGTGCTGTAGCCTGTTAATGCGTCGAGTTGCTGTCCTTGAGGAACTCTTGTGACGTGGGTTCGATTCCCCTCAGCATCGGATAAATTTAGGGATCTTTCTCGTCATTGTAGAGCGGCACATTCCCAGTAGCACACACCTGGTTACCCAACTGGCGCCAAATATTTCACTAAGAGCGGCACACACCTACTGGCACATAGTAACTCAAGTACGCATCAAAGAGCTTCATTGGAGACCAGCACAGACTGAGTCGCAAATACCCAGTGCTCCAAGTCTGCGTCAAAGAGCTTCTTTAAACAGCAGCGCCTACGCAGTCCCACGCCTACAGTCACCGATGTCGACGTGAAAGAGGTTCCTTGAAGTAGGAAGCAGGAATAGTCGTATAGACAGCGAGGTTGAGGTTCGTTGAACAGCGCACGTATTTACATATTAACAACATGCTCAATGACCCAAGTTGGTCTGTTGGTTGGTTTCGAACCCCGCCACCTCAGCACAGAAGCTTAATACGCTACCGATTTGACCACTGACTAAACAGTGACTAAGGTAGGTGGAAAAATGGTTACATAAAAAAACATTAGATCCATACATACAAACAAAGATAGATACACTATAGCCCCCTAAAAGTGTGCGAAGGGCCCCAAGAATGCTAACGCATTAATAATATTATTATGGTGACGGTTAAATTGTGTTTATTTACAGCACAATGTTGAAAGCCAAGTAAAGATGGCGTCTATAGGCTGCGCCAGCTTACGCCTTCTTCCTTTTCTCCTTACCCGGCTCATGCCGTAGCAATCCTCGGTTCCCAGACGAAGCCTGTTAGGCAAATCCAAAGCACTAGGAAAGTGTAGGGTGAAACCGCTTCAGACTAGCAACATGTACCAACAGGCTCCGGCTAGACCAACGACCACCTAACGTCAAGCGTGCCACTATGTACGCGAAGTCGCTCAAGCAATCTACAGTCACGAATGGGCCCACGTACTTGGGTGAAAAACGTTTCGCACAAGCCACGTTTACGTTGCGGAGTCCACAGCCACACAAAGTCTCTTTTAACACGCCGTAGTTGCTTAGTGGCTATGGTGTTACACTGCTGAGCACAAGGTCGCCGGATCTAATCTCGGCCACGGCGGCCGCATTTAGATAGGGGCGGAATGTGAAAACAACCGTGCACTTAAATTTAGGTGCACGTTAGAGTCCCAGGTGTTCAAAATTTCCGGAGTACCCCACTACGGCGTGTCACATCATCAGAAATTGACTTTGGCACGTAAAACCCGATAATTTAAAAATTTTTTAGTCTCCTTTAGCGTACGAGACAGACTGATGTCGACTGTCATAGCGCTCTTCCGATGCGATGCCACTGTACGAAGATGAGCAATATGGCGGGCTTCTTCGGCAAGACGTCTTTCACGTCTTAGCAACAGAGTGCTGGCTGTGAAAGTCAAACGGTAGTATTGTGTCGATGCAGCTTAGCGGTGGACTTGAGTAAAGAAGATAAAAACGACTGTAATCAATCGTCTCATGCTTTGCAGTATTATAAGCGTAGGCGATGAAGAGGAAGGCGTGAGTGGAAGATACGTACATGGACAACACATTAATTCTATTCGTACGTTGTACAAGGCCATTTGTCTGAAGGTGATAAGGCGTTGAATGGCTGAACTGCGAACTGCTGAGACGAAGCAGTTTTTCTTAAGTGTCCGCGACGCACTGACGGCCGCGATCACTAATAATGATACGGAGAGGGGGGGGGGGTCCACGCCGAACGGTAATGAATCGAAGCAAAAACGTTGCAACGCACGCAGCTGTTGAAGATGGTATAGTAAAACTCTTGCTTGGGCTAGTTGGTTCATGATTGAATTAGTAAAGAGCAAGGCGCAATAGACCGGCACAGAGGAACACAAACGACATTTGTCCTTTTTTGCGTCAACTTGATCGCCGTCTTTGCTTGCCAGTCTCGAGTGGCGCCGATCCTGCCGGGTGTATTCTTCTTCTGTCCTGGCCTATTGCGCCTTGCTTTTTACTCATTCGAAAATGGTATGGCCGTCGTTTCTGTGTAACGGATCAGGTGGTCGACACATATAATCACCCATCGGTTGTCGTAAGATGATCGTGGAAATGGGCCCAAACAGTCACTAAGCACTTGACGAAGTGGCAGGTGAGGCGGTGGCAGTGGTTGGAGAAGGTCCTGCGGAGCGGTCGTAGGGCGCTTGTAGCGTTGACATTGTTCGCAACTGGTGACGTAGCGCTTTAATATGTCTCGCATTCTCAGCCAGCAAAAATGCTCCTGTGTCCGGTTCAGATGTGAAGTTCTGATGAACCCTAGATGGCCAGTGGTCGCATCGTCTTGCATTACTCTCAGTATGTCCGCCTGCAGACTCGGCAGCACCACCTGAAGGAAGTGCGTGCCTTTAGCCAAGTAATTGGTCTTGTAAAGCAGGCCATCACTGAACAAAATCGACCGGTGGCTCCAAGACACAATGCACCAACAAATAGTGGTTTCAAAAATAGTGTAATTTTTTTTGCTATGCCCTCAAATTCAACGATTCTGGGAATGTTGAAGAAATGGGAGCGAAACAGCCATCAAAATTGTCTTCGTCACAATCAGTCGTCGTCAGAGGTAGGCGGGAGACTTCAAGACTTGTAGGAATTTACAAATTCATGCTCCTGCAGTCGAAGAGCCCGACGTGCCAGTCGATCACTCGAGTCAAGGAGATTCACCAACCAGCATAACGCGTGGTGGTTGGTAACGACAGTGGATGGGCGTCCGTAAATATAAGGCCGAATTTTGTGGCCAGCGAAAACAACTACGAAGCATCCTGTTCGGGGACAGTGTAGTTGCGTTCAGCCTTAGTCAAAGAGCGACTAGTATTAGCCACAACATGGTAATCTCCTTGATGGCGTCGCACTAGTACGGCACCGATGGCGATGCCACTAGCATCAGCGTGCACCTGCGTAGGTGAGGATTCATCGAAGCGACGCAATGTGGGCGCCGACGTTAGTAGAAATTTCAGCTGGCAGAACGCCTCGTCGCAAGCCGACGTGCAGTTGGAAGGGTCTTCTTTTTGGAGAACACTTTTTAAGGGTTACACCACGTTGGCGAACGTCGAGACGAAACGATGAAAATTCAAGTGCCAGCCCAAGAAACTCCTCAACTGCCGCACTGACTTCGGTGCTTCGATGGAGCTGACTGCCTCAATCTTCGGGGGATCTGGCCTCACACCATTTCTTTTCGACCAGATGCCCAAGTACTAACATCTCGGTTTCACCAAAACGACATTTCTTGAACTTTAGGATCAAGCCCGCTTTTTCGGCACAATCCAGAAAGAGACTGAGACGTCTGTTATGCTCGCTTAGTGTGCTGCCAAAAATTACCACATAATCGAGGTAGCACAAACCAATTTCCCTTTAAAGTCC
Source organism: Dermacentor andersoni (assembly GCF_023375885.2). Lineage (NCBI taxonomy): Eukaryota > Metazoa > Arthropoda > Arachnida > Ixodida > Ixodidae > Dermacentor > Dermacentor andersoni. The sequence goes on along the minus strand of NC_092817.1, from coordinate 90,015,368 downwards.
TCGGAGAATAGTGTCCATAAATCGTTCGAATGTTGTTGGCGCGTATAATTGTAACTAGGTAAAATAACAAAAAAATACTAAAACAATAGTCTGACTTGCTTTAAGCGACAGAAAACAACATTACTTTGGTTCTGCCCAGCTACGTGGTACTTGCGTACCTCTATATTTTGGCAAAAGTTACGTGAGACGCCTAGTATATAGGACAGGAAAGCAGGGTAGTCGTAATAGGGTCCATTGACAGAAATATGTTTTTGGTCAGTTGTGTGGTCAGCGAAATGAATACGAAAACTTGAATGACATGTTTAAGTAGCACCAAAGAGGTGACGAGGCATTCTGAGCAACACACTTACGGGGATGTCAAGGGGTAAAGCGTTATCAAAACGCGCACAAGTGTGTCGATCAAGTTTCGTTTGCGCTGACAAGGGAAGGTGCCTTTCTGGATGACACTCTATTGCGCAGTCTGGTTTTATGCGTTCCTGAATTTTATTACTCATCTATCGCTTGCGTTGATATTGAGAATATCGCGCACTGAAAATGATGCCTCGGCCCCCTCTTGTGGCCTATTTCGCTATCGTTATCGCAAGCGTAGGCGTAGCACATCCGCGAGTGACTCCACGGCCTGTCACGCTCTCCGCTCGTACTGCAAGTTCTTTCTTTCACCTATTCCTTTCTCATAGCAAGAATATGACTTTGAACTATAGATGCCTACTAAGGGAGGTTGTACATTATTTGAAGCTTCTAGAAAATCTTGTAAACATCGAAAAAAAAAAGCAACCACCAAATCTTTAAAGGAACGAACGAAGAATCGGATGTTGACGTTCGCTGTTCAGGGGAAAGCCGTACGGTTTCTACCTACTCCTGTGCAGTGTTTCAAAGGTTGTAGAGGCGCTTCCTCCGCACGGAGGAATTGCCTAGTATCAGGCCAGGTATTGAGTGGTAACGTGTTCGATCTCGGTTAATTTAGGTCCACGGGCAGAGTTCCGACGACGATACCGCTGTCCAGAGCTCTTCCGAGAATAAGAGAGCCGGCAGACGGCTAAGACAATGGAAGCACCAAAGTTACTGAGTGATGCGATGGCTGAATACTTTCTGCTTCACCTCACTGCACCGTGGAAAGGCGCGCAGCTCTTCCTGCAGGCGCTCTGTACCGCCAGGAACTCGGCTTAATAGTCTCTCATCCGGCCGTCCTTGGGCCGCTTACTGTTGAGCCTACGCGCGTGCGGATTGAGCAAACAGCGAGAGCGGCTTAAGGATTTTTAGAGAAGCTCAGTATAAACTTACAAAAAAGAGAGACCCAGTAAAAAGGAAAGGAAGAACAAAGACAAGACGGCAATGTAGCTGTAAGCCGTAGCCTCTGTTCTAAGCGTGCCCAAAGAACTTTTACGGGATTTGGCTCGGCAATTGACAAAACAGCCTTAAAATGCGGAAATGGCGGAATGGCACCGCCGTAATGATACGTGAAAACACGGAAAGGATAGAAGAATAAAAATAATAATAATCGCGAAGCGGGCGGCGGTTCTTTTATACGCTTCCTCGCGTTCCTGTCGTCGTGCGCCATTTCCCCAAACCTTCCTCTTGCCGTCGCCTTAATCCGGATTCGGGAGACGACGGCAAAACGCGAAATAACGCCGTTTCGAGATTAAAGGAAGAGGGTCCCTCGCCTGACAGCCCACACCGGAACCTTTTGTCTACAACTTAGTCCGGCCGCCGGTGCCTCCTGTATTGCAGTTCGGTTTCAGTTTTCCCAACGCCGTCATTCCTTTTTTAGCGCAGTACTCCATTTCTGCACGTTTTACTCCGCGTGCGCTTATTACACGGCTTAAGGTACGCGTCTTATGGTTCCTTTCAATTTTGCTTTCGCAATAACACAGTACTCATCGCTCAGTCGTTTCTTAAAAACCTTTCTAATGGTTATTTGACAAACTGCGTAATGTCAACAGGGTATATAGCTGCACTTCGTGGTGTCTTTTTTTTCTTTTATGCTTTGTCTCTCTTATTTTCACTTGTATTTCACTTTCACCTCTTTCACTCGTATCGTTTCTCGTCTATTTTATTCACTTTAGTGCATGCTGTTCTTGCGTTACATATGCCTTTTGGAACTTACAGTGCATGCACTACTCAGGTGTACCTCTTCTCTTTCTTTATTATTATTTGCTAGCGTTATAACCTTGGAAGCATAGTATATAGCGCCCTAAAAATTGGAGCTACAGTGTGAGCTAGCACATATGTGATTAGTAAACGCACTATTGAGGTACGAAAAGAAGAGCGTGGTACGTGCGACGTCCATATACGTGTACTTCCCCACGCGCGAACCTTCGATGTGCACGAAGAGCTAGAGAAAAACGGAGATGAGTATAGGGGGACAGTTTCGAGTTGGAAACGAGGCAAACACATGAAAGCACAAATGAACAAGCAAAGCACGCGCAGGAAGACAGGTGGCTATGAAAGTGCACAAGTACAGTAGCTCGAAGAAAAAAAAAAGGGGGGTGGATCAAACGGCGGTAAACATAAGATAATATAAATTGTTCCATTTCAAGATTCCGGACTCAGTTTTCTAATCCAATCTGGGCTGTTTTCTGCGAAGAAATGACGCTGAAGATGTCGGCGAGCAGGAGAGAGAAAAAGCAAGCATTGGAGATTGTAACAAGAACTGAACACGGAACACGCAAAGAACTTCCTTGATATATATACAGTTTAAACAATGATGTATTATATTTTTCTGAAACAAGAGTATGACAAGGGGGTGGTGGGGTGGGGGGCGGCGTTAGCTTCGATAAGTCCACCAAGGCGCGCGTCTTTAAAAGATAACGGACTGTGAAAGGTGGGGAAAACTGAGTCGCAACAGCAAACAAAGCGCGCAGTCATGGTGTTTAGGTGCGCTTCAAGTTACCCGCTGTTTCCCACTTCCGTGCTGCTCCTTTAATTGAAGTGAGTGACAAAGAAGAGTCGAGGCAACATTATAATCACATACACAGGCCAAAAATAAAAAAAAAATCGCAGGGACAAAATTTACGAGAGCTCGGATGAAAGTGGAGGCACAGCATCGTCTTACGGATGGGTGGGACTTGTGTTAAATTCAATGGAAAGCCGCAGGACTGGAGGAGGCTTTCCCGTCGTACAGTTTAGTGTGCTCTAGCTAGTTTTGGACGGGGAATAAAAAGAAGCAAAGAGTAGAGAAGGATCTTGCACCGGTGTGGTACCGCGTATAATCGTCCTAGAAGGCATTAAAAAGCGCAGCCGTAGCGCCGAAGGGAGCCCGCTTTCTAAGCCGCGGACGACAGAGCAGCGCCACAACGCTTCGTCCTAGCTCGGATAATCTACTGTTATCTCCACCGAAACACGCCTTGCTCGTCGAAGCTTCCAAGCGCGCTGCCGCTTTTGTTCCGAGGATTAATTATTTGCACAAGATTACCCGCGGCACTCGCTTGTTTCTTGCACCAACGTCGTGCAACTCCTTGTGGCGGTGGAAAGGGAAACAAGTCTTTACCTTCAACCTCCCCGTACTTCAGAGAGCGTGCAGAGCGCGGTGTGCTACGTATACGTGCGGTGAAGGAACATTAGCGGACGCTAGACCGAGGATAATCACGGAGAAAGCGGCAGCGTAGAGGCCCTGTGCGTTGCGCCTCCCGGCTTCGATCCTGCCGGTTCTCGATGTACTTCGGTGCAATAAAAGTCGGACGAAGGTGTGGAGAGAGTGCGCGTGTGTGGACTATGTTCTCGAGAAATAGTTGCACAGCTTGGATCATCAGATTGGCTGATGAGTGAGGAAAGCAAGGAAACTGCTGCACTCGGCGTTACAGCGGACGACGAACCTGCGCAGCTGAGCGCACCGCAGAGACCTGTCGTGGTGGCTCGCTGGATGCGACCTTTTGACTCCCAATCAGCAGCTGGTCATCTGATAATCAGCACGTTAGTTGACGAAGAAGAAAAAACACAAAAACTGTCGCGTTCCGGGTTGTAACGGATGTCGAATATGCGCATGTGACACCCGCAAGCAACTGTCATGGTGGCTCACTTGTTTTCGAGAAATCGAGGGGACGCAGTGTGCAGAGTTGTCGCGGGTTTCATGTCCCGCCACAAATTTTCCATTGGAATGGGGCCTCAATTCATAAACGTCCGTATGCTTAGCTTCAGGTGCGCGTTAAAAAATGATCAGATTGTCATAATTAATTCGAAGAGACCGCTGCACCGCTTCTCAAGGCCCTTATGTTACTTCATGACTTTTCAATCAATCAATCAATCAATCAATCAATCAATCAATCAATCAATCAATCAATCAATCAATCAATCAATCAATCAATCAATCAATCAATCAATCAATCAGTCAATCAATCAATCAATCAATCAATCAATGACGCTATTATCAGTCAAGCGTGGTTATGAAAAAAAACCTCTTAAAGCAAACTAAAAGTGATTATTTGGCGAAGCTTACAGCACCTAGTTAATACCGAGCTACAGCTTTAAATAAATAGTTTCAGAAGAGGAAACGTGCACGTCCTGTGGGCACGAATGCACAACGGTTCGCAGTAGTATTTTACAGTTCTACGGCAGCAGTTTCTGTCTTTCATTGATAAAATTGCAAGACAGCAATAGCAGCGGTATTTTCTCGACGTAATTTCTGAGGAGGTATTACCACCAGAGGGAGCCGGTTGTCTTTTTTTCTTATAATAAAGAATGAAAGTGAAAGCATATGCTCGTAGAGTTTTTTCTTGTGGCAGTTGTGGGGATGCGTGACTCTCACGCGTCCCCAGACCTCTTGTTCTCCCGCATAGCTCCTGCGGTGCGGCTTCACCGCGTGGCCTGCGTGATGCCCGCGGCGGTCGATGTGGTTGAGGCGCAGTACGAGAGATGGCGCGAGTGTTGCGCTGCTAACGCCGCCGACAGGCGGGGTGACTTGGGCGCCGAAAGACAAGGCGCTTCCTCTTTGGTTCGGGACAGCAAGCAGTACGGACGTGCCGTGCCGCGCGTGCGCCGATCCATGCCTCTGCGAGACCATCTCGCGTGGCCGCCTTGGAACGCGCCACCGTTCGCGTGACCGTACATGCGAACGAACAGGCGTTGGGATCCAGCATGGGGCGAACATATTCGCTCGCTATCCGGTCGCGGTGAGTCGGACTTCTAGATTTGTCGCGCGCCCATCGGCATGATTTGGGGATAGCAATTCGGCTAGCAGGCATTGATCTATGAAAGGTGCAATAAATGCCCTTGTGATTGTTTGCTCTACCGTGTTGTCGTTCCTTTCTCCCAAGAGCACGGGAGGAGATCCCCACATCTGGCTGCCCAACGTGGGACTCTTGGGGCATCGGACGATAGTTTTAACAGATTTGCTTCGTTCGAGACCTTTGAAACGAAGCGTAGGGCTAGCGTGGATTTTGATCGCTAGCGTTGGCGGCGTGCTTTCTTGAGCGAGGCGACGGTGGCTGAACTGTGTTTGAACATGTTATCATGCTAAGCCTTTTCGCAAGTGTTCTTTAATGACATTCGTCTGTACGAGAGCCACGTGGTCTGCATCCTGGGAGAGCGAGGCTTAGCGCCCGCGGAGCATTCGGAAGCCTGAAGCGAGTGAGTACGGAAGCCTCGTGGGTGGTCCGAATTTCTTATGTAAATAGTGGATGAAGTCGCGGCTCTGGGAGCCAGGTGGCTGCGGGCAACGGGTGCCACTACGGGCTGACTGGTATTGCGGCCTGGCACCGGGCGCTCCGACACCGTCTGGGATGGTGGGCGCCGTGAACTCGTATGCTGTGTGCACCGAGCGGGGTAGGACCACCTCCCAGAGCTGACGTCTCCTCGCGGCTGCCTGTATTGCGCTCATTTTGGGTGTTGTTTTTTGGATGCCGGTTGTTGTCAGGGTAGCGACGCTTTAGGCCTAAGGTTTTACGGAGCTGCCTATCGCACGTGGAGGGACACAACCTGGTGGACCGGGGCGTTGAGGTGTTGCACTTTGTTTCCCTCATTCTATTTAGCCTCGCACGAATTGAAATTACTGTTTCGACTCAAGGAAGCGAGCTTCGTTCACATGAACTTAGCATCTGAGTAGCTGCCCGATCTTTTGCTAGCCGAGTTGAACATCGTACCACGTGGGCGATGCGCATGCAGAATTCCTCTCCCTTGCACTACTTTAGTGTTTGCCGAGTGTGTTGAGTGTACGCAGCGTGATTGGAGTCACCCCTGGTTGCCGTCACTTGCACATCGTCTGCGCTGCTGCCCCGGACTACGATCGAGCCACCCCGGGCGATGGTGATGTTGTGGCCAGTTCGGCGCAGCGACTTCGGCGGCCTCCTGCATCCAGCTCACAACCCTCGGCGGCGGACAAAAGAGCCGGCGGTCACCGACAGCTACGGCGGCTCTCGCCAGCAGGGCGCTCCGGCGCGAGCGACGCTTGCTCGTTCCGACTTCTGCGTCGCCGTTTCCGGAGTCCTGGCCTGGAATCGTGCCGTCGAGTCTGCAAAGCTGCTGCTGTGACCGGCGGACGCCAGCGGTGTACCCAAGGACAATGTCGGCTCACATGCTATGGACAGCGTGTGGACATTTCCTCAGCGCGGGTACTGTTGCATGTACTACCTTGTTCGCGAAGCACGCATTGATGTTAGACAGAGTGACATGTTTCGCCGGAATATGTAGTGATTTAAGGTTGGGGGGATGTGGGGATGCGTGACTCTCACGCGTCCCCAGATCTCTTGTTTTCCCGCATAGCCCCTGCGGTGCGGCTTCGTCGCGTGGCCTGCGTGATGCCCGCGGCGGTCGATGTGGCTAAGGAGCAGTACGAGAGATGGCGCGAGTGTTGCGCTGCTAACGCCGCCGACAGGCGGGGTGACTTGGGCGCCGAAAGACAAGGCGCTTCCTCTGTGGTTCGGGACAGCAAGCAGTACAGGACGTGCCGTGCCGCGCGTGCACCGATCCATGCCTCTGCGAGACCGTCTCGCGTGGCCGCCTTGGAACGTGCCACCGTTCGCGTGACCGTACATGCGAACGACCAGGCGTTGGGATCCAGCAGGGGGCGAACATATTCGCTCGCTATCCGGTCGCGGTGAGTCGGACTTCTAGATTTGTCGCGCGCCCATCGGCATGTTTTGTAGATAGCAACTCGGCTAGCAGGCATTGATCTATGAAAGGTGCAATAAATGCCCTTGTGATTGTTTGCACTATCGTGTTGTCGTTCCTTTGTCCCAAGAGCACGGGAGGAGAACCCCACACAGTGGACGGTTGTCAAGTATATCAAACACTACACTGACACCGTTTGCTGTTGTGTTGCATTCATCAAGGTTTAGAGTGAGTATGGGCAATGCTCGTATGGAATTTGGCATCAGCTATAAGAACCTAGGATGATTACAGAAAAAAAATTGCATGAGCTCATCTTTGTCAAGTATTTTTAACTTACGCCGTTCTACCTCCTCGAGCATACCAACACTTTTGAAGGAGTGCAGCTATATCATGACCAGTGTCTGTGATGATCTGTTTGTCGAAAAGGCCGAATCAAGAACCCCAGAACCACGAACATGAGATTGAAGTCCGTTGATTTGTTTCCAGCAAGCTTTTGTCTTAACTCTCTTTTTTAACCGTTATTCTAGAAGCTATTTGACTCGAGCTTTAGCGGTCAATTGCGCGAGTTCTCTTAAGCAACTTATGCGATTAAATATATATGTATATATAAGTGGTACGTCGTAGTGGCAGTGGAGGTTGTTGGCAATAACCGTGACAGGCCAGGCTACATATAAAGCATGGGGCTTGTTTACTTAATAAGCCATTGCTGTTATTACGCGAGTTTAAACGGCTTTTCGGATTGCTTCAACCTTATGTGCTTCTTTTCTTTTTTTTCCAACACAAAATGAAAGAAAGAATATATATATATATATATATATATATATATATATATATATATGAGGGCACGACGCCCTTGCACGCCTGTATTGAAAAGCTCTCAAGCGTGTCTTCAAAGAAGGAAGCTCATATACGTTGACCGCAAACACTCCGCTGCAGCTGAAGATCGAAGGGCACAGCGACTGTCGCCCCGCCATGGCACTGCTTATCGCTTGCTGACATTCCACCTTCAGAACAAAATTACTGATCGGATGGCCGAGGCGAAAGGCGGCGGGCTATGGCTTTTCTGCGCCCAAGTGCAGAGCTTCGACAGCACTACCGTAGTGCGTTAAAAACACGCGTGAAATGGCGTCAACCCAGGCGCGAAACCGTGGCGCGATGTTTATTTCTCGCCATCGAGTTTGATGTTTCATTTCACGAACCACGGAACGGACCGTATGACACGTCTCTTAATGCAGATAACTACATTGAATATTTGTCAATATGGTGTACAACCTAGTACGCGAGTTAACGTATGACATGGTTGAATTGCTAATGTTAACATGTTATCTATTTAGGCGCGTTAGTAGATCACAAAGAATGGGACCAATGTGCCGTTGGCCTCTGTCCTCCCGCTTTTTCTAAATTTCTTGACAAATTACGGTAATCTTGGTTGTCGCTTCGTATCGACATTCATTGGATGGCCTCGACAGACCGGAGAGGCCGTACATTGTTGGTGACGAAGGCACATCCAGTGATGTACCGATGCCATTTCTACGGGACAGAAAGATCTAAAGCGTGCATGGCGAGTTAGCGGTAGTGGAGGGAGCCTAGGGATGTCGCGCTTCGTTTTGAAGTTCGACACTTGCGTATTTACACTTCATAAATTCCTTACTAAAAAAGCAAAATGAAAAGGAAATAAGGACAGTCAAACTACACCAGTCGTGTCAAGCGTTGAGCACCACTGTTTTTTGTCTTGTAACAACGCAATTTTGTTTTGAATTTCACTCACGTAGCGAGGATAGCGTTCACCATGCTGCCTCACCTTCACACACCCCGCCTGCCTACCGCCAGTCTCCGTGGTGCATACATCTTATTAGCAACTTATAGACTTCCTTGCTTAATTTCACCACTTTAGAGCATCTTAATTTTTTTTGTACCAGCGCTTGTGCTACGCTTTCTTTTCCTACATCTTGGTTTTCCATTTCGTGCCACTGCTTATTTATTTATTTAGTTATTTATTTATTTATTAGTTGTTGTGCATATGTTGTCTTCCCAATCAGACAAAAAGTGATCTCATGGGCTTTGTGCAAGAGCTATAGCAGAACTAACAAGATGCGTTTGTTACCTTGTTGTCTTGTATGCGCTTTATACAAAAATTCTTCAGCGAAATAGTAGAACCTCGCGTCGTGAGGAATCAGCTCTTCGATACGGAAAAACTTAGCCACACTTTCCTGTCATATATTGCAGAGTGCCTTCCCGTTCGCACACCTTTTCAACAGTTGGTGTTCGCGTTCTTAAAAGACAAGCCTTCTTTAGCCCAAATTGGTGCGACACATTGTCCACAAAGAAGGCTTTCAACTTATTATAACATTTAATGTGCAACGCGCATTAATGTGAACCGTGTACGGCGCACGAGAAAAGGACATCGGAGCGACGACAAGAAAGTACCCGGTCTTCCCGACAGATGTCGCCACCACCCGTAAGCGCGCCTTGCGGTGATTGTTTTTTGTGTCCTCGTATACGATTTCAGCCGGGCTAGAGTCAAAGTAGCTATATTGACGAGCCTAGACGACTACATGACAATGAGCGCACAACAAAACGGCGAGTGTTGCCGCACATTTGAACACAACCTATAGGCAAGGGTTTCGCATGCGCAAGTGTCGCGCTGAGAGTGGCTGAGCGCGCCGTGCCGGCGACAACGTGATCGATTGGTGCACTCAGAATAATCAAATCTGAAACCGATGGCCCAGATGTTTCCGTCTCGGACTCGGAGCAAGGCACGGAAGGCCGATCGGGAGCTTTCGGGCCAAAACAGAGACGCCACGCTCGTGGCGCGCCGTTCGAGAGATGCAGCGTGTATCGAGGAGTCACGTATCGACGGTGCGTGCGCCGCTTTCTCCGCGTACTCACTTTTTTGTTTTGTTTTGTTCGAGTTGGCTTTAACGTAAAGAAATTAAAAGCGGGGGGCCACGTGCGGCACTGAAAGCGGAGATTTATGGCCAGCTCTCAGCCTTCTGTTGGCTTCTATTGGGCCGTAAACGATCGCGCGTAATTATCGCCGCGTATTTCGCGCGTTTCGTGGCGCATTTATCGAGTTGTCTTTTCTGAACATCAGGCATCATTTAATGTCTAAATTCTAGAGCTTTTTGTTTATTATGCTATCGTTTAGCACCTAAAAAGAAGCAGCTGTGATTGCTATTGGCGGGCGCATTACAGAAATGTCGTCTCGTAAGGTATCTTACGCATGAAGTCACGGGCGCGCAGCTCCTCACCGTGACAGTTCTCCAATATGGCGCCTAGGATGACGTCAGCGCATCATATTCACTGCCACGGGTAACCTACTTCCATGGAGGAAGGAAAGCTGACGAGGTACCCCTGCCTTACCGGCTATGTCGTAGTAGTGCGGGACGCTAACGGTAACAGCTGCATACCTTGCTGGTGGAAGACGTGGAATCGGCGATGGGTAGAGTGAAAACAAAATACACTATACTGATGGGCGATTTCAATGCCAAGGTAGGCAAGAAGCAGGCTGGAGACAAGGCAGTGGGGGAATACGGCATAGGCACTAGGAACAGCAGGGGAGAGTTATTAGTAGAGTTTGCTGAACAGAATAATATGCGGATAATGAATACCTTCTTCCGCAAGCGGGATAGCCGAAAGTGGACGTGGAGGAGCCCGAACGGCGAGACTAGACATGAAATAAACCTCATACTCTGCGCTAACCCTGGAATCATACAAGATGTGGACGTGCTCGGTAAGGTGCGCTGCAGTGACCACAGGATGGTAAGAACTCGAATTAGCCTAGACTTGAGGAGGGAACGGAAGAAACTGGTGCATAAGAAGCCGATCAATGAGTTAGCGGTAAGAGGGAAAATAGAGGAATTCCAGATCAAGCTACAGAACAGGTATTCGGCTTTAACTCAGGAAGAGGACCTTAGTGTTGAAGCAATGAACGACAATCTTGTGGACATCATTAAGGAGTGTGCAATAGAAGTCGGCGGTAACTCTGTTAGACAGGATACCAGTAAGCTATCGCAGGAGACGAAAGATCTGATCAGGAAACGCCAATGTATGAAAGCCTCTAACCCTACAGCTAGAATAGAACTGGCAGAACTTTCGAAGTTAATCAACAAGCGTAAGACAGCTGACATAAGGAAGTATAATATGGATAGAATTGAACAAGCTCTCAGGAACGGAGGAAGCCTAAAAGCAGAGAAGAAGAAACTAGGAATTGGCAAGAATCAGATGTATGCGTTAAGAGACAAAGCCAGCAATATCATTACTAATATGGATGAGATAGTTCAAGTGGCTGAGGAGTTCTATAGAGATTTATACAGTACGAGTGGAACCCACGATGATAATGGAAGAGAGAATAGTCTAGAGGAATTCGAAATCCCACAAGTAATGCCCGAAGAAGTAAGGAAAGCCTTGGGAGCTATGCAAAGGGGGAAGGCAGCTGGGGAGGATCAGGTAACAGCAGATTTGTTGAAGGACGGTGGGCAGATTGTTCTAGAAAAACTGGCCACCCTGTATACACAATGCCTCATGACCTCGAGCGTACCGGAATCTTGGAAGAACGCTAACATAATCCTAATCCATAAGAAAGGGGACTCCAAGGACTTGAAAAATTATAGACCGATCAGCTTACTGTCCGTTGCCTACAAAGTATTTACTAAGGTAATTGCAAATAGAATCAGGAACACCTTAGACTTCCGTCAACCAAAGGACCAGGCAGGATTCCGTAAAGGCTACTCAACAATAGATCATATTCACACTATCAATCAGGTGATAGAGAATTGTGCGGAATATAACCAACCACTATATAGCTTTCATTGATTATGAGAAAGCGTTTGATTCAGTCGAAACCTCAGCAGTCATGGAGGCATTGCGGAATCAGGGTGTAGACGAGCCGTACGTAAAAATACTGAAATATATCTATAGCGGCTCCACAGCCACTGTAGTCCTCCATAAAGAAAGCAACAAAATCCCTATAAAGAAAGGCGTCAGGCAGGGAGATACGATCTCTCCAATGCTATTCACAGCATGTTTACAGGAGGTATTCAGAGACCTGGATTGGGAAGAATTGGGGATAAGAGTAAATGGAGAATACCTTAGTAACTTGCGCTTCGCTGATGATATTGCCTTGCTTAGTAACTCAGGGGACCAACTGCAATGCATGCTCACTGACCTGGAGAGGCAGAGCAGAAGGGTGGGACTAAAAATTAATCTGCAGAAAACTAAAGTAATGTTTAACAGTCTCGGAAGGGAACAGCAATTTACGATAGGTAGCGAGGCACTGGAAGTGGTAAGGGAATACATCTACTTAGGACAGGTAGTGACTGCTGATCCGGATCATGAGAGTGAAATAATCAGAAGAATAAGAATGGGCTGGGGTGCATTTGGCAGGCATTCTGAGATAATGAACAGCAGGTTGCCATTATCCCTCAAGAGAAAAGTTTATAACAGCTGTGTCTTACCAGTACTCACGTACGGGGCAGAAACCTGGAGGCTTACGAAAAGGGTTCTACTTAAATTGAGGACGACGCAACGAGCTATGGAAAGAAGAATGATAGGTGTAACATTAAGGGATAAGAAAAGAGCAGATTGGGTGAGGGAACAAACGCGCGTTAATGACATCTTAGTTGAAATCAAGAAAAAGAAATGGGCATGGGCAGGACATGTAATGAGGAGGGAAGATAACCGATGGTCATTAAGGGTTACGGACTGGATTCCGAGGGAAGGGAAGCGTAGCAGGGGGCGACAGAAAGTTAGGTGGGCAGATGAGATTAGGAAGTTTGGAGGGTCAACATGGCCACAATTAGTACATGACCGGGGCAGTTGGAGAAGTATGGGAGAGGCCTTTGCCCTGCAGTGGGCGTAACCAGGCTGATGATGATGACCTTGCTGGTTCACCAGCATGGCGCCTAGGAATACAGGAGTACAAGCCATCTATAGAATGCAGAAATACGCAATGCAATTCTTTTATCATACAGGTGAGTGAGTGAGTGAGTGAAATGCCTTTATTAGGTCCAGAGGACACGCACGGGAGACCCCGCGCCACCCGGCTAGTCCCACGTGGGGACCGGCAAGCCGAGCTTGACGGCCCGATCGCGGGCACTCTGGCCCGTCAACATTTGGTCGTTGAGTTACGGGCTGCCCAAGAGCGCAGCCCACCTATCCTCGCTGAAGAAGGAGCGGATGGCTTCCCACTCCCACAACACATGATCCAATGTTACCCTTAGTCCATAGGTAGGGCAGTCCGCACTGGGATACTTTTCAGTGTATATTGCATGAATAACCGCAAGGTTAGGATACGCTCGGGCTTGTAAAAGTCAAGGGGTCGCCGCCCGCGCCCTGCATAAGGCGGGGTGCGGGAGGGCGTATACCCGTCTTATATAGTAGTGTGTGGTAATCTCATTGAACGTGAGCAAGGGTTCCCCACGGGGCAGGGGGACTGCGGAGACGGCGCGGTCAGTGAGTCCTCGCGCGGCCTCGTGCGCGCCCTCGTTAGGGTGAGAGGGAGAGCCATCAGTCGACCCCAAGCGAGCGGGAAAGCAAGTGAGAGAATGCGGAGAGATATTTTTGGCCCTTTGGAGAATGCGGAGGACCTGAGGGGAAACCATCCCGGTTTGGTAGGCCTTAATGGCTGCCTTGGAATCGCTATATGTTGCCTCTCTGCGACCATCGAGCACAGCCAGCGCGATTGCAACCTTTTCGGCTACCATGGGCCTCGAAGTGCGCACCGTAGCACAGCAAGTGAGCCTGGAATTGGAGTCGACGATGGAGGCAGCAAATGGCTCTTGTTGGACATATGCCGCGGCATCAACAAAGCTTGCCTCAATGTTGTTGTTGCGGATATGCTCGAGTAGAGCTGTACCCCTGGCCCGACGTCTACCGAAGTTGTTTGCGGGGTGCATATTGCGGGCAAGGGGCGCGATGTGCAGTTGAGACTTGATGTCGCTAGAAATTCGCACGGCGTCGGGGCACTGGTCGACAGGGTTGAGGCCCATCTCGTCGAGTATCTTGTGGCCCGCCGGAGTGCCTGATAGCCTGAGCAGCTATGAGCGCTTTTGTGCCTGGATAATTTCTTCGAGCGTGTTGCGGACTCCGAGCTTGAGCAGGTTTTCGGTGTGGGTGCTTACAGGTAAGCCGAGGGCAAGCTTAAGGGCCTTTCTGATGAGGGAATTGAGCTTGTTGCTCTCTGCAACATGCCAATTATGCATGACCGCCGAGCATGGAAGATGGCAGAGAACAAAAGCATGAATAATGCGGATGAGATTGTCTTCTTTGATTCCCCGGTGCCTGTTGGCGATCCTCTGGATGAGGCCGAGAGCACTCTCCGTCTTGGCGGTGATCTTTCTAGTGATGTTCCATTGGCACCGTTATTGGGGCATATACATCCCCAATATTCGGAGCGAGTCCACTCTGGCCACCTGGGATCCGTCACCATTGAAAAGTCGTATTTATCTTTCGGACGCCGGTTTCCAATCACGATGGCCGCCGCCTGTGGGTCTTTTCTTGTAGAGAACTAGTTCAGATCTCGATGGAGAACATCTGAACCCAGCGGGCTGGAGGAAGCGCTCGGTCGCATCGATGGTTCTCTGCATGGCGGCCTCAACTTGGCCGTCACTCCCGCCGACGCACCAGATGGTGATGTCATCTGCGTGGATGGTATGGTAGATTCCTTTAATCTTAGCGAGCTCCTTGGAAAGCCCGATCATTGCGATGTTGAATAATGTTGGCGAGATGACTGAGCTCTGAGAGCGTGCCGCGTGAACCGAGGGTGATCTCTTGTGAGAGGTATCCTTCAATCCTGAGCTTGGCAGTTCTCTGGCTAGGAAAGGATCGGACGGAGTCGTGGGCCCTCTTCCCGAGCCCGAGGCCGGCAATAAGCTGGAGAATGAATTCATGTGAGATATTGTCGAAGGCCTTTTGCAGGTCTAATCCAAGGATGGCTCTGGTATCTCCCGGGCTCTGGTCGATGATCTGATGCTTTATCAGCTTCATGGCGTCCTGTGTCGAGAGGCAGGCTCTGAAACCAACCATATTGTGTGCGTGCATGTCATTGGTCTCAAAGTGCAGCTTGAGCCGGTTGAGCAGGGCATGCTCTGCAACAGTACCGACACAGGACGCCAGGGAAATTGGTCTTAGATTTCCGATTCATGGTGCTTTACCGCGTTTGCGGATGAGTACCGTGCAGGCTGTCTTCCATTGTGTGGGAACCTGTCCACTGCGCCAGACTTCATTAATGCTTTCAGTAAGGAAGTCGATCGACTCATCATCGAGATTCATGAGAATCCTGTGAGTGACGCCATCCGGGCCAGGGGTAGATTTGACGTTGAGGGAGAAGAGGACATCTTGGATCTCGCCCGCAGTAAAGTCCTGGTCCAATTCCGGCACCGCACACCCCGCGTAGTCAGGGAACTAGATAGGGCAGGAAATGAGCCTGTCGACAATCAACTCGTCCGGGGTAGAGTCCGTAGCGAGGTGGATGGCTCGCGCGAGGGATCGTCTCTGGCTGAATCTGGTGCTGCCCTCATCGAGAAGGTGCTTGAGCAGATCCCAGCTCTTGCCTAATCTGAGCTTACCCTCGATCGATTCTCAGAGCTCCTCCCATTGTTGTTTACACAGGTTCCTGTAGTGCTGTTCGATCTCCCTGTTAACCTCGGAAACCTTCTTGCGGAGCCTACTGTTATGCTTCTGCCCCTTCCATCTCGTGAGGAGGGCTTGCTTGGCTTCCAGCAGGTGCGCCAACCTGCTATCCATCTTGTCAACGTCGAGGTCAGTGACGATCTCCTTGGTTGCCACCGCGGTGTCATTCCTGATCACTCTGCACCAAGCTTCAAAATCTGTCTCGGCCGTCGGTGCGCGCTCGGCTCTGATCTAGCGGAAAACGTCTCAGTCTGATCAACATGCATTTATTCATCCTATAGCGTGCAATCGCGAGGGAGACTTCGATGACGTAGTGGTCTCCTTCGAGGTCAAGGGGGGGGGGTGTCTTAGAGGTCCGTGACATTCATTTAACGCAAAAAAATGAGGAGTCGAAAATATCATGTTAGGACTCGTTTAAGCTAAACGGCGGCCATTCATCCGCCCACTTTCTGCGTTTGAGTGCGCGTGCGTGAGCTTACACCTGAGACTGTAGGCCAATGATTCACGCCTACACTTCTTGCGGCATCACTTTCAGTTTCTTTGTATATCGTATATATAGCGTTTTACCGAGTTTAAGCCAAATTGTAGCAGAATATTTAGAGACTATGAATTCACAATGTGTTGCGGTCCACATTAGGTTAAGCTTTCTTAGAGTCCCGTATTACAATAATAAGACAAAGGACAGTGAATCATAACATATTCTGCGTGGCCAAGCTGGAAATGTAAACCAGGGTCTCACCGGGCTTTTTTGAGGCCATCGTTATTGTTATCGTTTTCTTTAGATCAATCAATGACGTTTCGGTGGCAATTTTCTGCATGTCACTGGATGGCTGCGAGTTTTTTCTTCCTCGCGTATTGCGCCACTCATCGTATATCTGAGGACTAGCCCTACACTTCATGGTGACGTGATATATTAAAGAAAAAGGCTACAAAAGGTGGTTAGGTCAATTAAGGACACTCCAATCGTCGTATATCATCAACGTACGTCGATGATGGGACATGTAGCACAGGTATTTGACTTTCATGGCCGCACCTAGGTTTGAACCACGAAACGTTGCACTCGGTTTTGGACACTAAGACATTTTTTTACTTTAGTATCGACTAGCTTTAGCGTTGATGTACGTCTGTGCCTGGTTTAAGCTACAACCAGACGGAAGCCAGACACTTTTTTTATGATCTTGTTTTTGGCATTGTTCTTCATAAGGGTGTCGCTTAATTTATTTATTTGATAATATGGGAAACGTTAGCAACTTTTATATGCAAGCGTACTTCCTATCCCCCCATATCTATAAATGGTAAACCAATCAGAACACGACCTCAACTGAGCGCTGCTACGAGGTGTCGCTTCCCAACTTTTTTTTTGCGAGGTTATTCAGTGCATTCGTTGCGGTTTGCTCGGAATACTGAGTCATGGCAGAATTTCTATAATGAATATTGCACGGAGGAAAAGGTCGGCAATTGAGGGTTCGGTTCTGCAACACGGTCAATAGGCGATGCCATTTCACCGAACTGAGAACAACGCAGAGCTCATTTTCTATTTCCTTCGCTGTAAAGGGCAAGCAATGAGGTTCAATTCACTCCAATAATTGCATGTAGCCGTGGTCGCAAGAGATGCAGACCGTACAAAACAGCACCTGTGGGTGAGCTATTCCAAGGGATGGTTCCATCTCGTCCGCGAATGGGACGAACCGGGCGCTTCTGGCGTATTGATCGCAAGTTGTTTTGAGGCAGCAGTGGCCCAGTAAGAACACCAAATAAATATATAGATGAGATGCTGTGATCATACAATGCTGAATAGCTTGTATCGATCGAAGCCTATAAATTTTATCTCGTTTTGACCCATTTTCGACTCCGACATAACGGGAATGTAAACAGTAGCCAATGGCGACAGTGTGGAAGCAGAGCTGTACCTGCCCTCTTTGATGACATTGCAGTGAGCAGCTCGTACTGCACATGAAATGAAAACTGCAAAACCGTACACTTACTTACTGTCCCCACAGTTCCTTTTCTTTTACAATGTCTCGTACGAGCATTAATTTAGTTTCAATCACATAAGAATTACAATGTTTGTGATCATTAACAGAAAAAAAATGTCTCGTTACAGAAGCCGCGACACGGTCTTTCAACTATTCTCAGTTTGTCATTGGATCTAGGGGCGCCAATATGGTTGCACAAAAAAAAAAAAAAAACAGACATAAAGAAACTGGATTATTATCGTATATTTTAACTCGAAATTACGAATTGTTGCCTCAAGCCCCTCCTAACGAAAGCGACAACCAATTTCGGCATGGGATCTATGACGTCCATAAGTGCGGGTCCACTGCTGTGTCGTATTTTTCTAAATAGTTCGAAACCACACCGGAGGTATTCCTCAGCGTGCTCTTGCACCGAAAGGGTGGAGCAAAGACGTCCCCATTCACTCGCACGATAAAAACAGCACAAACTATAGAACGCCAGCAGAAACAATCTCGGGCTTACCGTCGAAACGCACTTGCAAATACGAAACGACGCCTGACCACCATGACCTATTTCCGGCTCCTGCAATCACTTCTTTCGCCTGCTGTATGCAAAAGTATGGCCTTCAAGATCTGCTCCCGTTATTTGAGAATGCCGTTACCGGGGGTGCGACTTAATTTCGATTGCGATTTCTAGGTTCGCGGCCCTCAGAGGGCAGTAACTAGAGCGTTGCTTAGGGAGACTCGGGCGAGACCACCAGTCCCGGTAGAACCCAAATAACAGCTGTTTATTCAACTGTGTGCAAACACACCGATCACTTAATGGGGGCGCCGCCAACTACCACATTGTAGAGTGGAAGCTTCTACATCTCCCCCCTTTCATAAGTTCAAGTGGTCCGACTGAGCGACACGTCGACCACTGCGCGTGTGCACAGCGCCATCACGATTACTAGCCCGTCCCAGAGACTGTCCCGAGTCGCTCGCCGTTTCGGTCGCACTGAAAGGGTCCTGAGAAGTTGGTCTGGGAAGTGCGGAGTTGATCTGGAAGTTGGAAGTTGGTCCTGAGAAGTGCGGCTGCGGCTCAGCTGATTCTGAGGAAGCCCGTGATAGCCATGATCCTGGAACGAAGGCGACAAGGTGGCAGCTCCTGCGCTGCAAGACGCTGCCTTGTTCTGTTTCTACGATGTAGCTCCTGGGCCACTTTGCCGGGATTAGTACCGTTCATTTAACGTTTTCCGGCCGCACCCAGACTTGCTGACCTGCTGGACGTTGCATTTGATGCCTGGTTTGATGGCGCTTGTTGTAGCTCCTGTCTCGTTTCCTTTAGCAGTACGCGTCTCTCAAGGCTACCATCCCTGTCGGGGGCCAGTTTGGATGCAGCAACTCTTCCCTCCTGGGGTCTTTGTTCCTCAGCCGACAACCCATCAAGAGCTGAGCCGGGCTATAACCATTGATGCCTGGGGTGGCTGTGTAGCTTAGAAGAGGCAGGTAAGGAATTTTCACCTTGTGGGAGAGGTTTTTGAGGGTCCTGACCATTATATCCGCTTCTCTGTTCGATTGGGCGTAATGCGGACTACTCGTCGTGTGAATAAAGCCATACGAGGAAGCAAAGGCTGCGAAGTCTCTTGACGGGAATGGCGGGTAATTGTCAGATCGAACTTCGTCGCGTATCCCATGGCAGGCGAATAGGCTTTTTAGCGCATCCACGACAGCTTGAGCGCTTGTACTATGTCTGGGTCATTTGACTCGGGTTGTACTACTAATGACGATTATCACTGTGCAGAATGTTTCTTTAGTCTAGTACGATGTTTCTTTACCCAACTTCAACGTACAAAATCTAAACCATCATTCATGGTCTAAAGAATAACTGCTCTGCCAGTTTTTATGGTATTAAGGTATTACACCATTCAATGTATTCATATAGGAGGTGTATGGTGTATTCATATAGGCATTACGGAATCAGGGTGTAGACGAGCCGTATGTAAAAATGCTGAAAGATATCTATAGCGGCTCCACAGCCACCGTAGTCCTCCATAAAGAAAGCAACAAAATCCCAATAAAGAAAGGCGTCAGACAGGGAGATACGATCTCTCCAATGCTATTCACAGCGTGTTTACAGGAGGTATGCAGAGACCTGGATTGGGAAGAATTGGGGATAAAAGTTGATGGAGAATACCTTAGCAACTTGCGATTCGCTGATGATATTGCCTTGCTTAGTAACTCAGGGGACCAATTGCAATGCATGATCACTGACCTGGAGAGACAAAGCACAACGGTGGGTCTAAAAATTAATCTGCAGAAAACTAAAGTAATGTTTAACAGTCTCGGAAGAGAACATCAGTTTACAATAGGTAGCGAGGCACTGGAAGTGGTAAGGAAATACATCTACTTAGGACAGGTAGCGACTGCAGATCCGGATCATGAGACTGAAATAATCAGAACAAGAATGGGCTGGGGTGCGTTTGGCAGGAATTCTCAGATCATGAACAGCAGGTTGCCATTATCCCTCAAGAGAAAAGTGTATAACAGCTGTGTTTCACCAGCACTCACGCACAGGGCAGAAACTTGGAGGCTTACGAAAGGCGTTCTACTTAAATTGAGGACGACGCAACGAGCTATGGAAAGAATAATGATAGGTGTAACGTTAAGGGATAAGAAAAGAGCAGATTGGGTGAGGAAACAAACACGAGGTAATGGCATCTTAGTTGAAATCAAGTAAAAGGAATGGGTATGTGCAGGACATGTAAGGAGGAGTGAAGATAACCGATGGCCATCAAGGGTTACGGACTGGATTCCAAGGGAAGGGAAGCGTAGCAGGGGTCGGCAGAAAGTTAGGTGGGCGGATGAGATTAAGAAGTTTGCAGGGACGACATGGCCACAATGAGTACATGGCCGGGGTAGATGGAGAAGTATGGGAGAGGCCTTTGCCCTGCAGTGGGCGTAACCAGGCTGATGATGATGATGATGATGATGATGATGATGATTCAATGTAATTTGTGCTGTAATATGTGAAGTGTTATGCGACATAACAAATTATATTCAGTCTTCTGGAATATTTCCTGACAAGATGAAAATCACAAGAATTACAGTTTTGCACAAAGGCGGCTCAGTTCATGATTTCAATAATTGCCGGTCTATATCTATACTTTCGTGATTTAAACAAACTGCAGACAAAGTGATTCATTTAAGATTGGTAAATTATCTGCACAGGCGCAATTTGCTATCGCGAAATCAGTACCGGTTCCAGAAATCAAATCAACTGGAAGTGCGTTGCTTTATATTAAGGAAATATCGAAAATCATTTATATTCCTTAGGCTGCTTTTTCGACTTCAGGAAGGCATTTGATTCTGTTAAACATAACATTCTGTTTGCTAAGCTACCGCAGTATGAAATACGTGGTACACCCCTCACTTTGAATCGCAGCTACCTGTCTAACCGAGCGCAATTTGTCACCATTCATGACATGAGGTCAGACTTACAATCTGTTAAATACGGGGTGCCACTAGGATCAATTCTAGATCCCACACTGTTTGTTGTCTATATTAATGATATCGTCTTTGTTTCCTACCCTCCCCTCCCCCCCCCCCCCGAAATAGTTTTTAGCTTAGCTACACTTTCACCTTTGGAAAATACATGGCTACAGCATTTGTCAGAATGGTTATGTGCCAATCAACTACAGTTTAATGTTAAAACGAACGTTATAATGCTCCACGCCAATAATAAACCGATTATATCCCATGACTTAATTACATTCCGATCTAAGGTGCTAGGGCGTGTAACACAATAAAAATTTTTAGGAGTTCAGTTTCACGAAAATCTACGATGGACACAGCATGTAGATTTCGTGATACATAGTGCTTCAAAAACAATGGGTATGTTAAAGAGACACCATACTTTATTACCCAGACACCTCAAACGCCAGCTTTATTTTTCTTTAATTCATTCCAGTTTTCATTACTGTATCCTCATTTGGGGAGTTCCGTCTCAAAACATTTTAAATAATCTCGACCACATGCAAAAAAGAGCTGTTCGTTTTATTCACAACTTACCCTATCACGAACATGTTTCCTCCTATTTCATCGTGGACCGTATTCTTAGTATTCCTGCTATGTGCACCCGGCCACAAAATTTTACGGACCGTGAAATCTGACAAAGAGCTGAATATCTCCGCAACCTCACAACGTAGCCTGGTATTTGCATTTAGGGCCTCAACTACAATATGCTAACAACATTGTCGTATACACTTTTACTGGCTATTGCTGCAGGCTGCTCGGGAATTGAGCGTTTTCTGAGATCCTGTGGTCCGTAAGCTTTTGTGGCCGGGTGTACATTCATCGTCTTTCTGAACTTATTTTTGCTCAATACACGGTCTGTTATCAATTATTCCTATCCACACACGCTAACGCATCCTGGAAATACGATTTCAGGCGCTTGATATTTACTAAGCGAAAAACAAGAACTAATTATGCATTGCAGTTATTAAATTGGCAAATTCGAAATCTCTTAAATATGCGCCAGCATTTACTGTCTTTATTTACACGTTTTCCTTCATTAACATAATTCAGCAAGCAAACGAAGGTATATTTCTTTGACTCTGTTCGACGCTGTATTTGAGTTAATATTGTTGCATTACTGGTTGCTCATATAGCTGTATATTGATTGTTGTTGTATACTGGTTGTATGTTAGATTGTTGTACTTGAAATTTGGTTGTATATTCTGTTACTGTTGTTTGTCAATGTCCATTGTAGTAGGTAAAATCTACCTTTTATTTTCTGCAGTTGTGCATATATGACCTGTATGTTAATTTCAGTCTTGTAAAAGAATGTTTTTTGTTGAATGAATGCTAATATGGGGCTAAAGGCCTAGTCATATGACTATATAATGTCACCTTCTGCCCCAAGTATCGCGACAATCATGCATTGTTAACCAAATAAATAAATAAATAAATAAATAAATAAATAAGGTTATTACTTCCGGGAACCAGGAGTAGTAGTAAATTACTATGAGGAAGGTTTCCCGATTTAAATGAAATAGGTCCATGCCGAGAAGTTATCATGAACGACCAGAGAGAGGTGTCGGGATAAGAGGCTCGGCGAAGTTAACCCGAGTCGAAGCGCATTTCTCGTAGTTGGCGACCAGGGAGGTAAGGTATGTTGAGATGCCGGGTCACCATACTGGCTCACGCGCAAAAGCTTTGCTTCTGTTAATGCCTTGATGTCCTTCGTGTAGCATTGCCAAGACTGCTGAAAGGAGTGATGATGGCATCACCAGACAGACACTTTTGAGCAGCAAGCTATTGCAGACTGACAGTTCATCGACCACCGAGAAGTACCTGGAGACGTGCAGCGGCAGTTCGGACTTCCGAGGCCACCCTCGCTCACAGAAGGAGATAAATGTACTGCATTCACCATCTGAGCTTTGTGCTTGACGCACATCCTCCAGATTGAGCGGCAAAACTTAGAATGTGGCGGCCACCGTTTCTGCCACAAAGAGCTCCACCGCATCCAAGGGAGATGCATTCGAGGTGCTGATGCGTGATAGCGTATCAGCTGTAGCCAAGAGCTTTCGCGGTACATGTATTACCTTGGATTGGTAAGGCATTGTTTTGATTCTTAGCCTTTCTATTTTCGGAGGCAACATGTCAAGCTTCATCTTCCCAAGAAGAGAAACGAGAGGCAAATGATCCGTCTCGATAACGAGTGTGATGCCATGTACGAAGCCATCGAACTGCCAGAGAGCCCAGATTATAGACAAAGCTTCCCTTTCGGTTTGGTCATACCTGATTTCTGTCTTTTTTATTGCTCTCGAAGCAAAAGCGACAGAACGGCGTTCACCTGATGGCTCCGTATGTCGGAGCACCGCCCCTAGCCCAAACGAAGTAGCATCAGCTGAGACGGTGCTGGCATATAATGGATGACACTTAGCCATACACGTATTTGATGTCATTAGCTCGTTCGCCTCGACAAAGGCAGCATCTTGTTCACGTTGCCGAGTCCAGCTGTAAGACTTGCTGAGAAGGGCTCTAATTGGTGCTGTCATGTTAGAGATGTGTAGCAGAAACTTGGCGAGGTGGTTGACCATTCCGAGCAGACGTCGGACACCTGCAACATCTTTTGGTGCTTTCTGGGTCCTGACAGGCTGGACCTTGCATGGGTCTGGCCGGATACCTTCTGCAGACAGAATGACTCCAAGAAGTGGGACTTCGGACACTACAAAATAGGCATTTGTTCTGGTTCATTGTCATCCCGGCCTTGACAAGACTAGACAGAACCTGGGAAAGTCGGGCATCATCAAGGGCGCCCGAAGACGATTATTTGCCACTTCTTGCAGTCCATCCAGAATTCTGGGCATCTGCTTCTGGAAATATTCAGGCGCCGAGGTAATGCGAAACGGAAGGCGGCAGAAACAGTACCGAGCGAATGGGTTTATAAAAGTCGTGAGCGCTTTCTTTCGAGTGCGCAGACAGTTTCACCAGAGGGAAAGTTGTGGCTGTGTCTAGCTTTGCGTCCACCGATGCGTCACCAATAAGTTCCCAAAGCACCACTCGGTTCAACCGAGTTAAGTCGGGGCACAAACGGTAGTCTCCCGATGCCTTTGGGACGACCACAAGCCCCGAACACCACGGCGTAGGTCTGTCAACGCTGCGTATCCCTCCGTCACTCTCAAGCTTGTCGGCCTTACACCTGACAATTTAGTGCAACCAGATAGTAATCCGACTAGGCAGGTTGAAGGTGAATGAAGGTGTGTCTGGTTTCAAGCGAACTTTATATTCGTCCTTGATGGTGCCAAGTCCACGGAAGAGTTCAGTGTGCTATGATGCTTCAGGAGCCCGCACTCCACCAAGAAATCTCACATCAGGAGCTCGTATTGCGGGTAGTCGACTCGATGACATAGAGTCGCTGGGAGCACGTATTCCCGCGCCATTGGAGTCGGGCTGTTATTAATCAAGTACAGGCAGCAGTTGACTTCCAGGTCCGGTAAGTAGCGATTCGACGTAGTCGAGCTTGGCTGGAAGTTTGGGGAAGTCATGTGGAATAGCCGAGACCTCGGCTCCAGAGTCGACTTTAAACTGCGTTGTGGAGTCGCTCACCGGGACTTCCACAACCAACGACTTGGCAATAGTCCCGACAGCGTTCAGTTGAATCCAGCCGACCTTCTGCTTCGATTTCCGCGAGCGAAAAGCTTCCGCAAAGTGCCCATTCTTCTTACAAAAGTTGCAGAGCAAGCTGCGCGCTGGGAACTGCGTGCGAAAATGAGAAGCGCAGCTACAGAATCCGCAAGTGGCGTCTCCCCGCCGCGGTGGTCAAAAAAACTCAGTGCCCTTCCCCTCTGGGCAGAAGGATGACCAGCGAAGCTATGTATGTGGGCCCCTTAATGGCGAACTGCACCTTCGCTATGGGTCGGCTTGGCATTGCACTATCTTCCGGATCGGCCCATGTATGGGGAGTGCTTAACGCCTGCTTCACCTCCGCCGCGGGTCGGGCCGGTATTGCCTATCTTCGGTATCGACCCACGTGTGGGGAGTGCTTAACGCCTGCTTCATGCCGAGTGCTTAAAGCAGGCTTTCAATAGATGAAGCGCCAATAGTGACGGCACATTAAGAAGGAACAAAGACGGGACAAGGCGCTATGTTGGTGCATATTGAAAGCTATGCACCAACTAGCCACACAGCGTGTTTTACTACTTAAAGCAGGCGTTAAGCACTCTCCAACGTAGGCCGATCCCGAAGGTACTGCAATGCTGGGCCGACCCGCGGCGCAGGTGAAGCACGCGTTAAGCACTCCCCATACGTGGGCCGATCCCGAAGATAGCGCAATGCGGGCTGACCTGCGGCGGAGGTCTGCACAGCACTGCACTATCTTCGGGATTTTGTTTCTACACACGAGTACGATCCTCGGGGAATTAGCCCTTAACAGCTGCGCTGTAATTAGATAAAATGGCGAAACATCAGCCGAAAGACCACGTTTCCCGCAGCCCTTGGTGACGTAAACTAATCCACTTGAAAAAAAAATAAATAAACTTTGGTTTCAGCAGCCAGAGACATATAGCTGTCTGAGCGCAGTACACGGCACGTCTACGTTTTTGTTAAACAGGCTAGTAAGCACAGCATTTGTTGCAGCACACTTCGAAAACCACCCTTTATGTATTACATACAAATTGGAAGGCAACGGCAATACTTAATGCAGTTCAAATTCTTGGCGTGAGATTATAATGCCACGAGCACACCACCGTGCCTTATCACTTGTTACTGTATATTTGTCGCACGACCTGCAATAGAAAAAGAAAAGGAAGTTTGATGTGTTGAAATAAAAGGTAAAGGTGGTTAGTATATAGAAGATGCATACAGGCTCCCTGTGCGCATTGGCATAAACCTAAATAAAAGAAATTTATTAGAGCGCGTGCCAACATGGGTACATCAGAGCACGACAGAAAAAAAAAAGGCAGAGGTGCGCCGCGACTTCTAGCGAGCTTCGAGACCACAATGTCTACTGACCAAATTTGGCGGTAAATAAAATTTTGGTGTTGCCACCACGCTAAAACAGCGTTTCTTTGTAGGCTCCCTATGCTGAGACGTTTGGTCCACCTCCTTCAGGCCTTTTTCTACTTCTAGCTGGGCACTGCACTCGGTCTCCCCAGCATCTTTCGCGGCCTGTCGTGCCTCCTTCAGCCATTTTTCTTCTAACTGGGCAGCGTCCATATGGACCAGTGCACAGTATGGCGTGATGCGGTGTGGTGTGGCTGGGTGTGTCGGTGCGAACGTGCACTACACCCATTTTAACATTGTGGCTAGTATCATCCCCAACCAATCTGCTTTGCCGGTTGCCATTTTATGTTTGCATGTACTCTCGATTCCGGGAGAGCCAGCGGATTTTGATGATCACATCGGCATCGTCAAAGGCCGGTCGCTCATAGCCGGTAAACTTGCACCTCCCCCCCCCCCCCCCATATGCACAGAATGATGTCCAGTGACTGAATAGAAACGCCAGAGAGAAGTCGGGGAGGTGGTGCTGTAGCGAAAAGCTCGAAAATTAGCGGCAGGTGTGAGTTGGGAAACGGGCGAACGGGTCTGCCCGGTTGACTTATGTAAATATTGCGGGGCGTCCTCCATGTTGGGGAAGATAGTGTTCAAATATAGGGGCGAATGACCACGCTCACAGAGTCGTACTGTTTCTGTCCGAGAGGTTCATACCGCTTTTCGTAGTAACTGAGTTGAAAGTGTACAAGTGACCATTGAAGTCAAGGGTTCGAACTTATTACTCTCTTTCCTACTCCCTTATTTCTTCATACTCTCTCTGTCACTTTCTCCATGAAGAGATGGAAGGTGCTGTGTGTCTTCCTGTAGCAGCTGCCAGACTGTCCTTCCCTATCGATGGACTTATTGTAAATTTTGCCGACGGTCTGCCTCGTTTTCGATTGCTGTCATCTATGTCTCTCTCTCTCTCTTTTTGTACCTTCACATAAAAAAAGAGCACGAAAAAGACTGTTACGATCATTGTTATCGATAACACCCACGAAGACTACAATGACAACAATGATGACGACAACAAAGAAGACGCAAACGACAACAAGAACAACTACGATAGCAATAATCAGTTGTAGTCACTACGTTACTCTCCACTCACAAATCCAGCGCAGTTTTCTGGTCAAGGGGTTTCTTGAGAAAACTTCACCCCCCGGCAGGCATACGAGCCGATTAAATTCAGTGCGCTACTTCCTCAACATGCGCGTGATACGAGACTTTCTTACCCAACGGTGCCTGCCGAACCCCCACTATATACTTTCGCTCATGCATTCTGTTAGCTCTCGTTGCATCACGTTTCATACGACTGGATTCTTGACCCAGACACAAACAGTACGAGAAGCTCGACATGTGCCAAACGTGGCATATTTATGTAGTGCCCCTCTCGACTGAAACGCTTCCCCTATGTAGTACAATAATCCCACGCTGCGTCTACCGCAGAAAATTTCTGCCGATTCGGCATTGCTTATACAAGAGAAAGTGAGGCTGAGAAGACGAGCTGCATGCTAAATTTCTATCATTTCAAGCGGAACAAAACTAATACGACAAAGAACTAATTTGTAGGCTCAATTATTTTACGCTGCTGTAGCACCGGAAGGTTTTTTAATATGTCAATGAATTTCATACCTTTGATACAGGGCACCCCACCGCGAGTAATTGAACGCGAACATGTCCCCGTCAGCGTATCATTCGTATCTCGAATAATAAGTTCTACGAAGCTTTCTATGTTAAGAAAATCCGAGAAATGCAGGCTCGCGATGCGAGACGCTTGGCGTATTGCGAAACGGGAGCTTCGCACAGAAACAAACAAACGAAGAAGCTCGAACGAGCGTTATCCTCGAGAGAACCTAGGCACGAGACGAAGAGGAAGCACCATGATTGCCCCGCGCACTCATTTATCTCGTTTCTTCCAAAGCTCCGATTTCTTCTTTCGTGTATCTGCAACGCAGGGCTCTTGCGGACTGAGTCCGCGTGTGCCAGCTGGAGGAGCCTCCATGTGCCGTCGTCTCTGTGAAAATGAGTGCTGCTCAGTTCCCTCAGCTACGTACACATTGGGATCATACGTGCTCATACGTGCGAGACGTGAGTCCGGTGAGGAAGGAAAATGCGATGAAAGGCGCGTGCGCTAGTTCGAGTGCGAGGTACTCTTATTAGCCCAGAGAAAGTCACGTGAAGGAAGCTATGAGGGCTGCCGTAATTTTGCTCCGCGATGTCGTAATTTCGTAAGCAGAAACCCTGGTCAGCTGCTTTCTTTTTTTTTCTTAGCTTTCCTAGTGTTCCCATTTTATCTTTAGAGGCGCAGAGGTGCACTGAAGGTTTTATTTCTTTGGGATTTTATTTCTCCTTTAAGGATCCGAGAAAGAAGAGCTCACACACCATCCTACAGTACATGGCCGCGCGCGAATGTTCTGCAATCACGTCCTTGATACTTAAACGGATTGCATTGTCTTTGAAAACTACCTCTTAGCATCCATGAGCTTTCTACAGCTTCTCGCTTTGCTGTAGGTCGTTATTGTTGGCGTTGGTAAACTGTACAGACTAGGAGCATCGTAACCTTACTGAGGGCGACGGCTTCAATCAAAGAAGGACACTGAATATATCTCCATTCGCTTGTACAGTCGAGAACAGAGTCCAGTCGTCCTCAGAAAAAGCAGTTGCGCTGTACTTGTTTTGTGCGCACATAAGAGTCCCTTGGCCCAGTAGCGTAGGAGGGAAGCAAATGCTCTCCCTCTCCCCTTCCTCTCGGAAGTTTCTCTGTCAGTATGCGTCCTTTCAGTTACTCCTCTCCCTTCTCATCCCCAATCGAATAAGACCCCCCCCCCCTCCCCCCGCAAAAGAAAGACTCTCTGCGCCACCGCCTAGACTATGCCTAGGAGCCTTTCGTTCGTGAACAGTATGTCGTCCAAACAGCTACGACATCAAATGCTCAAAAAAGACGGGAGTTGTACGGAAAGCCAATCAAACGTGACATCCTTCATCGTAAAATGCGTGTACAGAATTTCAGTCTGTTCATTGAGTACACCTGCCTTCCAAGTATCTGCCGCTTAAAAATCTACTGACATGCATTTTCGAGGTTGTTGAAGATCTACTACATGCTTCTCGCGCGTAAAAGAATGAGACTTATTGAGTATAAATGTTTATAATATATTAAGCTATTAAATTGGTAGAGACGTTCTGCCATTTGCCCAAATTTGTTAGTGCTGAAAGGCTTTGGGCCTTCATTTAAGCCAAGAAGTTGAAAATTTCATGTCAGTACTAGCTGGCGTGGGCACTTGACCAAAGCGCATTGAATTGAGTTTTTAAACAATTATTCTAGATTATGTTCTCTTTTGCCAGTTAACCAACCAACCTTAATATATATCTGACAACAAAACTCGGGTCTAACCAGGCTGAACCGCAAGGTGGCCCGCAGTTTATCACATCAGTGGTCCAATATCTTGAAGGCGCAAGACGACGAAGACAAACTGCACGAAATACACATGGCAGCACTGGACTCACAACAAACTTTATTAGAAGGCCTACACAAACTTACGTACAAAGACCCATACCCACATCCCCTCCCATCGATGGCGTCATTATCAGCGCACAGGCAAAACGCAAAACCCTGTAATCTAACGCTACACTATGAGGCAGTTTAAAAATTCAAATTCATTGTCATACAAATTTAATGAAGGCATACTTTGACAACGCGATCCTTTTTTCCTGATATAGTAGGCCTCAATAATCTCCCTCGTAGTCTGATTGCTATGGTATGGTATGGTAAAGCTTTATTGAAGTCCTGCAGATCGCGAGTCTTCACAAAGCGGGCCGCTCCCACGTGGGAACCGGGAGGCTGAGCCTCTCGGAAAGTATTGTGGTGTATTCATAGATTGGAGTGCCCCCATGTTCAGATCAATGCCGCGCGACATGCGAGTAGGCAGTACCCGTTAGCGAGCGCCTATGGTCTGATAATCTAATGCTCAGGCATCTACCTGTTTGGCCGACATAGACGTGAGCGCAGGAAAACGGAAGCTCGTGAACAACTCCCATTCTACAGTGCATAGACGGGGACGTGTGCTTAACAGGGCAGCCTTTCCCAACAAAGAGCTGTAGACGATGCTCCGCGACGGACCTCCCGAGGTTCTCTGAGCTGTGATACAACGGGCTCGAAACATGGCCGGAATAATCTTAGGGACCCTGGACTGAGGGTGCCTCCCACGCTCCTCTCTCCGTTCAGATATTACTAGTAAAGATGTTTTACTCTTTCCCAGCAAGAGTGGAGGCAGCCTGTGCCAACTTCCTATCAATCTTACCGCAAGTTTTGATCATCGTGTTAGGGGCAGAAAAAAGAACCTTTACATCAAACCTGCCTGCTACATTCCTGAGGCTATGTGATAGCTTATGTACATATGGAATTACGACTACCTTTTTCTTGTCGGCAGGCTCTGAATTATTCATTCTTGGGGGGGGGGGGGGGGGGGGCGCTCCTAATTTTACTCGCTTAGCAACCTTCTGCGCGGTGATGCGGATAGCATCCTCCCGAAAACTTGCTGCTCTCAAACGCTCCAGTTGTTTTTAAAAAGAACTCTCAAAAGTCTGGTGAACACACGATTTAGAAAGTGCGGAAAATAGATAAGAAAAGGCAACGCCATTTTTTACTGCCTTCGAATGTTCGGAGTTAAATTTAAAATTGGTTGTTCTGACTTTGGGCAATACATGAAGCACACATGCTTATCAGTTAGTTTAAGCCTCGTATCTAAAAAATTGAAGCTTGTTCCTATCCGGCACTTCAAGTATGAAATTTAACCCTGAGCCGCATTTGTGGAATACTTGTAGTACATCATAAACCATTTGTTGGAAATTGGAATTGTTCACAAAGACCAGAAAATCATCAACACATCTTAGCACTTTCATCATTTGGTTATCCAGGTTAGTTTTTGTATTTCTGTCAACCCTACCTAGGAAAATCTTAGTACCAGAGCAACTTTGGAGCCAATGCAAATGCCAGATTTTTGTTTTTGGTTTTGCTTTTTTTTCAAAAAAAAAAACAATTGGAGTGTCTGAGAGCGGCAGGTTTTCGGGAGGATGTTATCCGCGTGACCTTGCAGAAGCTTGTTAAGCGTGTAAAATTAGGGGCGCCCCAAGAATGAATAATCCAGAGCCAGCCGACAAGAAGAAAAACGTAGTTGTAATTCCATATGTGCATAAACTATCACACAGCCTCAGGAATTTAGCCGGCAGGTTTGATGTAAAGGTTCTTTTTCCTGCCCCTAACACGATGGTCAAAATTTGCAGTAAGATTGATAGGAAGTTGGCACAGGCTACCTCCACTCTTGATACGAAAGGCTGCGCTGTTAAGCACACGTTCCCGCCTGTGCGCTCTAGAATGGGAGTTGTTTACGAGCTTCCGTTTTTTTGTGGTGGCGTCTGTATCGGCCAAATAGGTCGACGCCTGAGCACTAGATTGTCAGAGCATAGGCGCTCGCTAACGGGTAATGCCTACTCGCATGTCGTGCGGCATTGATCTGAGCATGGGTGCACTCCAATCTATGAAGACACCACAATACTTTCCGCGAATAGCAATCAGACTACGAGGGAGATTAATGAGGCCTACTGTGTCAGGGAAAAGTGATCGCGTTGTGCAAGTATGCCTTCATTAAATTTGTATGACAGTGAATTTGAATTTTGTAAACTGCCTCATAGTGTAGAATTGCATTACAGGGTTTTGCACTTTGCCTGTGCACTGATAATGGCACCATCGATGGGGGAGCACGTTGCTATCGTTTGTAGTATATAAGTTTGTGTATGCCTTCAAATAAAGTTGGTTGTGAGTTCAGCGCTGTCCTGTGTGTTTCCTGCCGTTTGTCTTCGTCGTCTTGCGCTGCCCCTTCAAGATGTTCAACCAGTATCGACTAGCCCAAATGTCGATTCTTCTACATCAGGGGTCCGCTTTGTGCGTCGTTAGCGCTGCGCTTACGGCGGTCGTCGCCCGCATAGAAAAAGAGAGAGAGAGAGAGAGAGAGAGAGCGAGAGCGAGAACAAAAAGAGTGACCTACGTCATTGTTTGCGGTTCTGGGCTGCTTCCTTGCCGCCGGAACACGTTATAACGGGGAAAAAAACTGCTGGGTTGGTCCTAAAACAGCCAAGACACCGTAGTTCCTGGCACCGGAGAAAAGATTTATATAGGCCTGCGCGGAAGGGCAGAGTGCCTGTACCTCGCGGCTCCGCACCTATTCTACATTTATTTCTGTAGTATGGATAGTCGAGCAACGGCGGAAGGATCGAGCCAAGATTCTCAGCAACATATGCGTGCTCTTGAGGCCGACGAGACGAGACCCGAAGTTCCTTTCTTTTCTGTTTATTCTTCTTCCCCGTTTAAGATTCGGCTCGCCTCAAGATATCTTGCTCCTTTTATTTTTCTTGTCCTCTCAGTGTTCAGGGTTTTGCCATCCCCTAACGTGCGTTTATTCACAGAACCTTGCACGTGCTACAGGTAATTTGAATTCCTTTCTTTTATTTTATTCTTTTATGCTACCTATTGCACAGCCATCGCGCCTTTTTCCCGAAAACTCATAAGGATTTTAACGATCAGTTTTCCACTTGGCCAAGCGGAAGAAAGTCGCGAAGTATAGCTCGACGAGGGATAGAGTGAAAGAGACAAGAAAAAGAAAAGAAAGCCATAGCGATGAGACGAAAGAACACGACAGAGGAAGAAATTCCGAAAGCACCGAGGCCTAAGCGGACGGGCAACAAGGCGTTATTTGTTCTGACCTTGCTTTTAAAGTTGCTGTTCCGCACTTTGCTTGGGCACTTGACAAGTAAGGAAAAAAAAGAAAAGAAAGGCGGGTGTCAAGAAACTGTATACGGAAGGAAAGCAATAAAACCGAGTGCAAGTCCCTACTTTCTCTCGCCTAAGTGCGCACGCATGCATGAGTAGCTACGCGAGCCCTATCACACGTGTACGGGCGCGCGCGAGCGACAAAGGAGCAAGCGCGGAACTTTGGAAGTGTCGGCGCAGGAACTGATGGATCTGAACGGAGGCAGAACTGAGGGCCTCGCGCGACGAGGACGATCAAGATGAAGAAGAGGACGCGGTCTTCCCATTCTTCTTCTTGTCTTTGTTTCTTTTTCTTCTTTTTCTTTTCTTTCTTGTTTTTCGATCTTTCTGTGTGAATGTTGAGTCGAGATGATCTGCTGGACCGCGCTCTCTCTCGTGAGCGTCAAAGCTCGGTGTGATGTCAGGCATGTTGAAGACTCGGATCGAGGACTCTCTATTGCCTCAACCGTTTGCGCCACGAAGCTGCGCACTTTCTTGCGGGAGACCCGTACTCAGCAAGAGTACGTATATACCCGCCGTGGTGGCTTAGTGACGGTGGTACTGTGAGCTGCTGCGTAGTAGGTCGCTAGTTCGGCACCTGACTTCGGCGGCGACGTTCAGATACGCGCGCAATGCATCAATCTTTGTGTGGTTGCAGTTTAGGTGTATGTCAATGAACTCC